>NC_041730.1:134264896-134874062 GCF_004115215.2 Ornithorhynchus anatinus | reverse complement strand
AACAGCATCTCAATTGTATACATGGCAATTTCATTATCAAAGAAGTCATATTTGGTAGTGTGTTTTTGGGTTTATGATATTTGTTAAGTGCTTACTATGTGCCAGGCACTGTACTAAGTACTGAGGTAGATACAAGCGATCGGGCTTGGCATCATAATCTTGCTTCTGTCCCTGTGCTTAGTACCCAGTAAACACTCAGTAAATGCCATAATTAAAAACAGTTTCAAATTGAAGGTACATCTCAGTTATATACATGGCAAGTTACATTATCACAGAAGTCTTATTTGGGAGTTTATTTTTGGGGTTTTATGATATTTAAGTGCTTACTATGTGCACTGAGGTAGATACAAGCTATTCAGAGTGCTTACTGTGTGCCAGGCACTGTTCTAAGAGCTGAGGTAGATACAAGTGGTAGAGCCTGGTATCAAAATCTTGCATCTGTCCCAGTGCTTAGTACCCACTAAACACTCAATAAATGCCATAATTAAAAGTAGCTTCAAATTGAAAATATACAAGCAACAACTCATCTACATGGCAAGTTACGTTATCAATGAAGTCTTTTTCGGTTGTTCGTTTCCGTGTTTTTATGGTATTTGTGAAGTGCTTACTATTTGCCAGGCACTATACTAAGCACTGAGGAAGATATGTGTTAATCAGGGTGCGAACTATGTGCCAGGCATTGTACTAAGTGCTGCGATAGATACAAGCTAATCAGGTTGAAACAGTCCCTGTCCCACATGGGCTCACAATCTTAATAATCCCCATTTTACAGAAGAGGTAACTGAAGCACAGCAAAGTGAAGTGTTTTTCCCAAGGTCACACAGCAGACAAGTGGCGAAGCCGGGATTAGAACTGAGGTCCTTTTGATTCTCTGTGCTCTATCCACTGGGACACACTACTTGACTCTGCTACCCAGATCATTTTCCCTCTTAACCGTCCAGTCCATGTCTCCCCACTCCTCAAGAACCTCCAGTGTTTGCCCATCCACCTCCGCATCAAACGTAAGCTCCTCACCGTCAGGTTTAAAGCCGCCCATCACCTTGCCCCCTCCTACTACCTCACCTTGCTACTCTCCTACCCCAAGCCAGCCCGGGCACTTTGCTCCACTAATGCCAACCTTCTCACTGTGTCTTCATCTCGTCTATCTCGCCACCGACCTCTCGCCCACGTCCTGCCTCTGGCCAGGAACGCCTTCTCACTTCTTATCGGACAGAGATCACTCCCCCCTCCTTCAAAGCCTTATTAAAAGAACATCTCCCTCAAGAGGCCTTCCCCAACTAAGCCCTCGTTTCCTCTTCTCCCACTTCCTTCTATGTCGCCTTTGCACTTGGTTTTGCACCCTTTATTCACCCTTCCCTCAGCCCCACAGTGCTTTTTGTCCATGTCTGGAATTTATTTATATTGATGTCTGCATCCCCTTCCGGACTGTGAACTCCTCATGGTTCGGGAACATGTACCCACTCTCTTGTACTTTACTCTGCCTAGTGCTCATGTCAGTGCTGTGTACACAGTAAATGCTCAATAAATATGACTGAGTGATTGATTAATTGATAAATACTATCCCAGCGGTGCCTCCTCACCTTGCCCCCCCCACCTCACCTCCCTTCTCTCTTTCTACTGCCCACCCCGTACACTCCGCTCCTCTGCCACTCACCTCCTCACTGTCCCCAGTTCACGCCTATCCCGCTGTCGACCTCTGGCCCACGTCCTCCCGCTGTCCTGGAATGCCCTCCCTCCTCACCTCTGCCAAAGTAACTCTCTTCCCCTCTTCAAAGCCCTACTGAGAGCTCACCTCCTCCAGGAGGCTTTCCCAGATGGAGCCCCCCCCTTTTCCCTCTGCTCCCCCTCCACCCTCTGCTCCTCCCCTTTCCCCCCATCACCTCCCCTCAACTGAGACACCTTTCCCTCTGCTCCCCCTCTCCACCCCATCTTCTTCTCCCCCTCCCCCTTTCCCTCCCCTCAGCACTGTGCTCATTAGTATATATTACCCTATTTATTTTGTTAATGAGGTGTACATCCCCTTGATTACATTTATCGTGATAATGTTGTTTTGTGTTTGTTTTGTTCTGTTTTGCTCTGCCTTATGTCTCCCCTGATAAGACTGTGAGTGAGTCATTGGGCAGAGATTGTCTTATATGTTGCCGAATTTTATACTCCAAGTGCTTAGTACAGTGTTCTGCACATAGTAAGCACTCAATAAATACTATTGAATGAATGAATAATAATTATGGCATTTGTTAAGTGCTTACTCTGTACCAACAAATACCAATATTATTAATATTACCAAGCCACTGTTCTAAGTGCTGGGGTAGATACAAGGTACTCAAGGTGGACACAGTCCCTGTCCCACGTGGGGCTCACACTCTTTATCCAGGCCCATAGAAGTGAAGCGACTTGCTCAAAGGTCACACAGCAGACAAGTGGCAGAGCCGGGAAGAGAACCCACATCCTCTGATTCCCAAACCCAGGCTCTACCCACTAGGCAACACTGCTTCTAATGATGATGTGTGCACAAGTGTTGTGGAACTGAGGGTGGGATGAGTATGAAGTGATTAAGGGGTACGGAACGGAATGCATTGGTGACATATTACGGGAAACGAGGTCTTAGGGAAGATCTCTTAGAGGAGATGCGATCTTAGGTGGGCTTTGAAGGTGGGGCAAGTGGTGGTTTGTCGGAAATGACTATTGTGGTGTTTGTTCAGTACTCGCTATAGGCCAAGCACAGAACTAAGTGCTGTGTAAATAGAAAATAATCAGTATGACACAGTTCTGGTCCCACGTAGCGGTCACGGTTTATTATTAATAATACTAATACTAATGTTGGTATTTGTTAAGCGCTTACTATGTGCAGAGCGCTGTTCTAAGCGCTGTGGTAGATACATGGTCATCAGGTTGTCCCATGTGAGGCTCACAGTTAAACCCCATTTTACAGATGAGGTAACTGAGGCACAGAGAAGTTAAGTGACTTGCCCACAGTCACACAGCTGCCAAGTGGCAGAGCCGGGATTCAAACCCATGACTTCTGACTCCCAAACCCGGGTTCTTTCCACTGAGTCACGCTGGTTTAAGTCAGAGGGAGAACGGGGATTGAACCCCCATTTTACAGTTGAAGAATCTGAGGCACAAAGGAGTTAAGTGGCTTGCCCTAAATCCCACTGCAAGAAAGAGGCAGGATTAGGCCCTCGGCTCTCTGAATCCTGGACCTGTACTCTTTCTATTAGGCTGTGCTGCTTCTCAAACAATGAATCAATCAGTCGGTGGTGTTTACTGAGCACTTACTGTATGCCGAGGAGCACGGCATTGTGGATAGAGCAAGGGCCTGGGAGGCAGAAGGTCATGGGTTCTAATCCTGCCTCCGCCACTTGACCTTGGGCAAGTCACTTAACTTCTTGTGTCAGTTGCCTTATTTGTAAAATGGAGACTGAGACTGTGAGCCCCATGAGGGACAGGGACTGTGTCCAACCTGATTTGCTTATTTCCACCCTAGCGCTTAGTACAATGCTTGGCACACAGTAAGCGCTTAACAAATACCACAATTATTATTATTATTCTCTGTGCCTCAGTTACCTCATCTGTAAAATGGGGATTGAGACTGTGAGCCCCATATGGGTCAGGGACTGTGCCCACCTTGATTTGCTTGTATCCATCCCAGCACTTAGTACAGTGCCTGGCACATAGTGAGCACTTAAATGCCATTATCATCATTATTATTATTGGGAGAGTGCAATACAGATTTCCTTTGGCTTTGTGTTACCCTCTCAAGGGTATCAAATTGTTAATAATTCCATAACAATTACTGAATACCTCTGGTCAGTCGTATTTATTGAGAGCTTACTGTGGGCAGAGCACTATGCTAAGTGCTTGGGAGAGCACAGTATAGCTCATTGTGTGCAGGGAATGTGTCTGTTTAATGTAAATATTGTACTCTCCCAAGCACTTAGTACAGGGCATTACACACAGTAAGAACTCAAAAAATATGATTGAATGAACAATAAACTGACACATTCCCTTCCCGCGACTAGCATTGTGCTAAGCACTTGGGAGAGTAGAGTAGACATTAGTGTGTGTTCCATGACTTAAGGCCTATTCATTTATGTTGATGTCTGTCTCCCCCTTAGACTGTAGGTTCACTGTGGTCAGGGAATGTGTCTCTTATATTGTCCTCTCCCAAGTGTTTAGTACAGTGCTCCGCACACAGTAAGCACTCAATAAATATGTAACTGACTAAGTAGCCTCTCAGTACCTACCATCACCACCCCTTTGCTGACTGCAGTTCATCCTTAGATTCAGGGGGGCTCTTGCAGATGACTTTTAACAGATTTAGGATTCATTTTGAAAGCCACCACGAGGCAGAACCTTGCCCGTGAGGTGACAAAAAGAAAGACAGATTTGGTTTTCAAGAAGTACATTTCAGCAGCAGCATTAAGAATTTGAAATCATGAGTGAAGAACTTTTTCAAATTATTTTTTAAAGCATACCAGGGACAGAAAGTATTTTGGCATTCCATTGAATATTCCAAAGCGCAACCCCACGCATTCTTAACCTCCTGTCTCCCCAGGTTATTTATAAATGAATATTTCTCTGTTATTTTTTATTAGAAGTAAATGGGTCTTGCTGATTGTTCTTTTCCCTCTAAATCTGTGATGTCATTGACAGTATATATTGGCTTTGATTCACTGAAGAGTCAATGCATTTTTTTCATTCATTGTATTTGTTAAGCTCTTTTTATTTGCCGTGCACTGAATTACGCCTTGGGGTAGGTACAAGATAATCAGATTGGACACAGTTCATGACTTGGGGACTCAGTCTTAATCCCCATTTTACAGATGAGGTACCTGAGGCGCAGAGAAGTGAAGTGAGAGCTCACCTCCTCCAAGAGGCCTTCCCAGACTGAGCTACCCCTTTTCCCTCTGCTCCCTCTCTGCTCCCCCCGCCCTCTGCTCCCTCCCCTTTCCCCCCTTCACCTCCCCTCAGCTAAGCCCCCTTTCCCACTGCTCCTCCCCCTCTCCCTTCCCCTCCCCTCAGCACTGTGCTCATTTGCTCATTTGTGTATATTTTTTATTACCCTATTTATTTTGTTAATGAGGTGTACATCCCCTTGATTCTATTTATCGTGATTATGTTGTAGTTTTTGTCCGTCTCCCCTGCTTAGACTTGTGAGCCCGTCATTGAGTAGGGATTGTCACTATCTGTTGCCGAATTATACATTCCAAGTGCTTAGTACAGTGTTCTGCACATAGTAAGCGCTCAATAAATACTATTGAATGAATGAATGACTTGCCTGAGGTCACACAGCAGACAAGTGGTGGAGTCAGGATTAGAACCCAGTCTATCTAGTCCTAGATAGAGTTCTATCCTAGTCCTAGAAGAATCTAGTCCTCTGACTCCCAGGCCTGGGTTCTTTTCACTAGGCCACGCTGCTTTTCTCCAACATTTGTTAGTTTTGTCCGAGGAGAACAAGCACACTGAATTTCCTACTGGGTCATTTTTCTACAAAAACATTTACTCCATGTTTTCCCACTCTTCAAGAAACTCCTGTGGTTGTCCGTCTACCTCAGAACCAAACAGAAACTCCTCAGCATCGGCTATAAAGCTCTCCATCACCTTGCCCTCTCTTACCTTGCCTCGCTTCTCTCCTACTACAACCCAGTCTGCATACGTGGCTTCTCCGATGCCAACCTTTTCACTGCCTCGATCTCGTCTATCTCGCCACCTACCTCTTGCCCACGTCCTTCCTCTGGCCTGGAATGCCCTCCCTCCTCATATTTGACAGACAGTGACTCTCCCCTGCTTCAAAGCCTTATTGAAGGCACATCTTGGGGCTGGGAGACAGGACCACCTGGATTCTTAATGTTAATGTTGGTATTTGTTAAGCGCTTACTATGTGCCGAGCACTGTTCTAAGCGCTGGGGTAGACATAGGGGAATCAGGTTGTCCCATGTGGGGCTCACAGTCTTCATCCCCATTTTACAGATTAGGGAACTGAGGCACAGAGAAGTTAAGTGACTTGCCCACAGTCACACAGCCGACAAGTGGCAGAGCTAGGATTCGAACTCATGAGCCCTGACTCCAAAGCCCATGCTCTTTCCACTGAGCCACGCTGCTTCCCCAAGATTCTACTCCCAGCTCTTCCACTTGCTGGCTTAGTGACCTTGGGCAAGTCACTTAACTTTTCTTTTGTCTCAGTTTCCCCTTCTGCAGAATGTAGATTAAATCCTCCTCCCTCCCATTGACTATGAGCCCCACATAGGACAGAGTCCGTGTCCAATGTGATTATCTTGCATCTGCAGTGCTTAGTACAGTGCTTGGCACATGATAAGTGCTTAACTATTAGTATTTTTATTATTATTATTTGGATTAAATACCGACACTTCCCCTTTAGACTTTGAGCCTTATATGGGACAGGGACTGATCTGAATATCTTTTTTCTATCACAGGGCTTAGTACAGTGCTAGGTCCACACTAAGAGCTTAACAAATGCCCCAGTGATTATGATGACAATGATAATGGTTTTTAGTATGGAACATTAGTCTGATGGCGGAAGGTTGTTTGGAAGCGGTGTATGATTGCGGGAAATAGTATGGTATAGTGGATAGAGCATGGGCCTGGGAGTCAGAAAGTGATGGGTTTTAATCCCGTCTCTGCATTAGTCTGCTGTGTGTGACCTTGGGCAAGTCACTCCACTTCTTTGTGCCTCAGTTATCTCATCTGTAAAAATGGGGATTAAGACTGTGAGCCCCAAGTAGGACAACCTGATTACTTTGAATCTACCCTAGTGCTTAGTACAATGCCTGGCACATAGTAAGTGCTTAACAAATATTATTATTATCATTATTATTATTATTATTATTATTAAGAATCAACTTGTGCCCATATATGCAGAATGGGATATAATGTGTATGTTTTGTTTTGTTCTATTTCGCTTTGCTGTCTGTCTCCCCCATTTAGACTGTGAGCCCATCACTGGGCAGGGATTGTCTCTATCTGTTGCCAAATTGTACATTCCAATCGCTTAGTACAGTGCTCTGTGCATTGTAAGCGCTCAATAAATGCTATTGAATGAATGAATGAATACCACAGTGCACAATGCAGTGTGGCCTAGTGGGTCAAGCCCAGGCCTGGGACTCAGAAAGATCTGGGTCCTCTATCTGGCTCTGTCCCTAATCTGCGATGTGACCTTGGGCCAGTCATTTCACTTATCTGTGCCTCAGTTATCTCACCTATAAAACGGGGATGGAGACCATGAGCCCCATGTTGGACAAGGGACTGTGTCCAACCCCATTTTCTTGTATCCAACCCAGAGCTTAGTACAGTACCTGGCATATAGTAAACACTTAACAAATGCCATCATTATTATTATTAATAATAATAATTTTCCACCCATTGATTCTGGGGGAGCAAAGGTAGTTCTCAGTAGCTCTCCTTTTCATCCCCCATTAAAACAGTCCCTGTTGTACCGAGTTGTTTTTGAAGGGAGTTAACTAGGCTCTCTCCTTGTGGATTTCAGCGACTGTTCAAAGCCTTGAAATGATTTCCATTATCAGTTAAATTGCTGTTTACTTCTTTTTAAGAACAAGGAGACAGTGTGATGGGAAAAAAAAAAAGTGCCTTATTTTGGCTATACGATCTCAGCCTAACTTCTCCTGTGGTCACTACCTTGAAATGAATTGATCAAATCTCCATTTTGCTCTAGTAGGTGCAGCTGTGTATAAGTCAATCAGTGGTATTTATTTAGCACTTACTCTGTGCAGGCACTGTACTAAGCACTTGGGAGAGTATAATACAACAGAATTAGAGGCACATTTTCTGACCATAAAAAGTATATCCTGGGTATGATTCTTTAGTGTGTAGCTTTGACTTTGTCACCTTTCCCTGTATACAAGAAAAGCAGCTTGGCTTAGTGGCAAGAGCACTTGAGTCAGAGGACATGGGTTCTAATCTCGACCCTGCCACATGTCTGCTGTGTGACCTGGGGCAAGTCTCGTCACTATCTGGGCCTCCCTTCTCACTTTAAAATACAGTGTAATTGTTCTCCCCACCCCTTAGGCAGGGAACCCTATTGAGCAGCATGGTCTAGTGGCAAGAGCGCGTGCTTGGGAGTCAGAGGAGGTGGGTTCTAATCCTGGCCCCGCCACTTGTCTGCTGTGTGACCTTGGGCAAGCCACTTAACTTCCCTGTCCCTCAGTTACCTCATCTGGAAAATGAGGATTAAGACTGTGAGCCCCATTTGGGACAGCCTGATTACTTTGTACCTACCCCAGCACTTAGTGCATGGCACATAGCAAATACCACCATTATTATTATTATTATTACTGTTACTACAGGGATGGAGTCTGAACTGATTGTTTTGTATCTACTCTAGTGCTTAGCCTAGTGCTTGGGACTTGAGAGGTGATAAATAAACACCAAGATTATTCCATGGGGAGAATTTCCCCAGGGACCCTGCCTAACCAAGACTCAATGTGAAAAATGCTTGACGGGCTAGTTCTCTACAAAGCTTTGCTGCTTCTCTGGAAGTTACATTCCCTTGGGGAAATGGTCAAATAGACTAATAATAGAAAAGTCTTATTAATAATATAACTTTGTTCCTTTTTGTTAATGAAAAAAATTGCAAGATCCTCTGCGTACTTTCTTATCAGTTGAGCTTTGAATGGTAGGAAGAGCTTTCTGGCTTCTTTTCCCCTCACCAATTTCCAAACCTCTTTTTTGCTTCCGTCCAAATTCTGCATCCTGAACACTTTGGCTGCTTTGTCTGGACAACCTAATGAATTGGAGAAAAATATGAAGGAGGGACTGCAGAGGTTCTGAGAAGAAGTTGTAAGGAGAGGAAGGAGAAGAAAGCTAGGTAGAATAGGAGATGGGAAGGAATGAACACTCCTATTCCCGGTGAAAAATATAAGCTTCATATTAAGAAGTTCATAAGGTAAGCACATGGAAATGAGGGAAAAAAGAGAGTAAAAGCAGAAATAGGTTGATGTAGCCAGCTAATGGCAAGTGCTGATTAATACATTAAATTGTCTTCTGAGTTTTATGAAATTTTTTCATTGCAAAAATTCCATCTCCATGAGTCAAATAATTAGGGGAGAAAAAAGAGCAATACATCTGGTGCAAATCTGAGTGACTGTAACACTTCTGAAATTCTTCTAAAGTGAACACTTTCCCAAGGATTTCTCAATCACACATGTTTAGTGAAATAACTTGGTAATCTGTGCATCCTTGATTGTAGTTTATCTGATTAAATCTATAATCTGTTAGGTGAGACTCACTCAATCTATCGGGAGTATATTTTGAGCACCTAGTGTATGTAGAACACTGCACTAAGTACTTGGGAGAGTAAAATGGAGTCAGTAGAGATGGTTCCTGGCTTCAAAGCATTTAATAATAATCATAATCATAATGATTATGATTAAGATTATTACTATGATGGTACTTGTTAAGCACTTATTTGTTAAGACCCACCGTCCTCTCTGTTGCACAAGCCCGTAACCTGGATTGTCTCTCTTTATTGCTGAATGTACTTTCCAAGCTCTTAGTATAGTGCTCTGCACACAGTAAGCCCTCAGTAAATACAGTTGAATGAATGGATGAATCCTTGACCTATCTCACTCACTCAACCCACATATTCAATCTGTCCCCAGATCCTGTTGGTTCAACTGTGACAACATTGCTAAAATCTCCCCCTTTCCTCTCCATCCAAATCGCTACCATGTTAAACCAAGAGTTTATGCCTCCGTGACTACTATTGAGTGAATGAATGAATGAATACTACATCAGCCTCCTTGCTCACTGCCCTGCTTCCTGTCTCTCCCCACTCCGGTCCATACTTTCCTCTGCTGCCTGTAACGTTTTCTACAAAACTATTCAGTCTACGTTTCCCCAGTTCTCAAGAATCTCCAGTGGTTGCCCATCCATCTCTGCATCAAACAGACAGCCCTTACTATCAACTTTAAATCACTCAATTACCTTGTCCCCTCCTACTCCATCTCGCTGCTCTCCTCCTACAACCCAGCCCACAAACTCTCTCTTCTAATGCCAACATACTCACTGTACCTCAGTCTCTTCTATCTCCCCACCGACCTGTAGTCCACATCCTGCCTCTAGCCTGGAACGCCCTCCCTCTTCATATCTGCCCTCCCTCTTCATATCTCTCAGACGATGACTTTCCCCACCTTCAGAGCCTTTTTAAAGGCACATCTCCTCCAAGAGGCCTTCCCCAATAAAACCTCGTTTCCTCTTCCCCCTCTCCCTTTAGTATTGCCCTTATATTTGGATTTGCATCCTTTATTCAACCCTCCCTTCAGCCCCGCAACACTTATGTACTGGTAATTTATTTATTTATATTCAAGTCTGTCTCCGCTCTGTAGCTCATTGTCTACCAACTCAGTTGTGTTGGACTCTCCCAAGCACTTAGTATCTTGCTGTGCATACAATAAGCATTCAATAAATATGATTGATTAAAAGAAAAATACAACCGATTCCTAATGAATGTAGCTGATAATGTTAATCATATTTATTGAGTGTCCACTGTACTACATACTTGGGAAAATGTGATCATGATAATAATAATTATGGTATCTGATAAACTCTTACTTTGTGCCAGGCACTGTACTAAGCGCTGGGATGGATACAAGCCAGTCAGGTTAGACACAGTTCTTGTCCCATGTGGGACTCACAGCCTTAATCCCCATTTTATAGATGAGTTAACTGAGGCACAGAGAAGTTAAGTGACTTGCCCAAGGTCAGACAGCATGCTAGTGGTGGAGGCGGGAGTATGACCCATGTCCTTCTTTAACTGTTGGAGTTCCTCAAGGGTCAGTTTTTGGCCCTCTTCTGTTCTCCATTTACACTCACTCCCTCGGTGAACTCATCCGCTCTCACGGCTTTGACTACCATCTCTACGCAGATGACACGCAGATCTACATCTCCGCCCCTGTCCTCCCCCCCCCCCCCCCCCCTTCGGGCTCGCATCTCCTCCTGCCTCCAGGATGTCTCCACCTGGATGTTGGCCCGCCACCTAAAATTCAACATGCGCAAGACTGAGCTCCTCATCTTCCCTCCCAAACGCGGTCCTCTCCCAGACTTCGCTATCACCATGGATGGCACGACCGTCCTTCCCATCTCTCAGGCCCGCGATCTCGGTGTCATCCTTGACTTGTCTCTCTCTTTCACCCCACGCATCCTATCCGTTACCGAGACCTGCCGGTTTCACCTTTACAATATTGCCAAGATCCGCCCTTTCCTCTCCACCCAGACGGCTACCTTACTGCTACGGGCTCTTGTTATATCCCGGCTAGACTACTGTGTCAGCCTTCTCTCCGATCTCCCTTCCTCCTCTCTCGCCCCGCTCCAGTCTATTCTTCACTCCGCTGCCCGGCTCATCTTCCTGTGCCTGGCTCATCTTCCTGCAGAAACAATCTGGGCATGTCACTCCCTTTCTTAAACAACTCCAGTGGTTGCCTATCAACCTCCGCTCCAAACAAAAACTCCTCACTCTAGGCTTCAAGGCTCTACGTCACCTTGCCCCTTCCTACCTCTCCTCCCTTCTCTCTTCCTACCGCCCACCCCGCACGCTCCTCTCCTCCGCCGCCCACCTCCTCACTGTCCCTCGGTCTCGCCTATCCCGCCGTCGACCCCTGGGTCATGTCCTCCCGCGGTCCTGGAACGCCCTCCCTCCTCTCCTCCACCAAACTGATTCTCTTCCCCTCTTCAAAACCCTACTTAAAACTCACCTCCTCCAAGAGGCCTTCCTAGACTGAGCTCCTCTTCTCCCTCTGCCTCTGCTCCCTCTACCACCCCCCTTCACCTCTCCGCAGCTTAACCCTCTTTCCCCCCCCCATTTCCCTCTGCTCCTCCTCCTCTCCCTTCCCATCCCCTCAGCACTGTACTCGTCTGCTCAACTCTCTATATTTATTACCCTATTTATTTTATTAATGAAATGTACATCGCCTCGATTCTATTTAGTTGCCATTGTTTTTACGAGATGTTCTTCCCCTTGACTCTATTTATCGCCATCGTTCTTGTCTGTCCGTCTCCCCCGATTAGACCGTAAGCCCGTCAAACGGCAGGGACCGTCTCTATCTGTTGCCGACCTGTTCATTCCAAGCGCTTAGTACAGTGCTCTGCACATAGTAAGCGCTCTATAAATACTATTGAATGAATGAATGAACCTTCTGATTCCCAGGCCCGTGCTCTACCCACTGGGCCATGCTGCTTCTCTGATAGACTGTAAGCTTGTCCTCTAGACTGTAAGCTGTAAAACTAAAAACTCGTTGTGGGCAGGAAATGTCACTGTTTATTGTTGAGTTGTACTTTTCCAAGCACTTAGTACAGTGCTCTGTACACAGTAAGGGCTCGATAAATATGACTGAATAAATGGTCAAAGTATGAGGTGTGTTCTCTGCCCACAAGAAGCTTGCACATTTAACGGGTTAGACAGACGTGTAAATCTCTTCAAGTATATGTGAGGAAACTAAGGCTCAAAGCAGTTAGGTGCCCATGGCCACATAGGAGACAAGTGAGAGAGCCATAATTAGAACCCAGGTTCTCTGACTTTCACGCCTGTGCTTTTTCCATTAGGCCACACTGATTTTATAATAATTTTATAATGAGCTAGATTTTTCTTGACTTCATTGAATCTCTACTGAGAGACTTTTTATTAAAACACACATGTGCCATCTGTTGGTAAAATCCAGTTTCGCTGTTTCCATCTCATTGGAACGAGAGTCTCTTCCTTTTAATCCACACTCTTTCCTGTTACCCAGACATATGAAAATCCCTGAAATTGTTTTGTTGTGCTCCTTTGAGGTGGTGTATCTTTCCCTCTCTCCTCCTCCCTTCATCTCCTTTAATTTAGTGACAATACAGCAGAGCTCTTGGAAATTAAATATGGCTCCAACAACGCACTGCCTTATTTTCAGGGAGCGAAATGGGGGTTTCTGGGCAGCGGGACTTTAACACTTGATTTTGTGTTGTGTTTTTTTTCAGATTGTACATACACACAAGCCACACTTCATGGCTTTGCACTGTCAGGAGTTTGGAGGGAAAAACTACGAAGCTTCTATGTCTCACGTCGACAAGTTTGTCAAGTAAGTAGACTGTGGGGTTGTTTTCTGTGGTGGGTTTTTCTTCATTCTGGGCAATAGAGAAGAATCGCTGGGAAAGTGGGATTCCGGACGGAAGGCCACTCTTGGGGGAATGGAGGACAACACCACCGCCTTTAAGGCCAAAACCAGACCCACCAACGGTATGGGGCAAGCATTTTTGGAAAACTTCTGAGGAGAAGGGGGGTGGACATCTTTGCCATTCCAAGCACCCACCGGAACTCTATCCAATGTGTCAGGGTGCCATTTTTAGAGAACCCGGGTTTTGCGGAACCATGTTTGAAAGGCCAGCAGATGAAGATTTGTCAGGCCGGCAGGTTGTCATTCAACACTGTGTTCTTTTAGCTGGGTTTCTTGGGCTCTGGATCCCTTCCGGTGGATCTAAAAGGACAAAACTAGGATGTTTTGCTCTGTCTCCTTCTCCGTTCACCTCTGCTGCCTTCGAGGGAGTAATGGGGAACCCATTCCTCCTAGTGTAGTCACCACAGTCTTGTGATCGTCCACTTTCCCCTGGACTGCCCCCATTCCCTTCAGGAGACGAAGCAGGACTGTCAGGAACTTTAGGGTTCCATCCCAATGCTTGAGAAGCCAAATTGAGGTAGTGGGCACCCCGAACTCCACAGGCCCTCCGGTAGCGGCCAGATTATGGTGTGGGTCAGGAGTGGTGGCATCATTCATTCAATCATATTTATGGAGCACTTATTGTGTGCAGAGGACCGTACTAAGAGCTCAGGAGAGTACTCTAGTACAATAAAGACAAATTGCTTGCCCATCCTGCCACTCCCACCACTGCCATCACCAGCATCTCCAAATGGACCGGTCCGGGGCCTTGCGAGAGGGGCGTACATACCATGACTAGAGCTCCGTGTCCCTGACCATTGCTGCGTGGCCTTGGGAGGTCTGTCAGAGTGGCCATTTCCTGGGGGGACCACCTCCACTGCCGCTGGAGAGCTGGTGACCACCCGAATTCCTCTGGTCCAGCGTGATTGGGTCACTCAGACCAGTGGCGGGTAGTGGGTGGTCAAGGAACCAGTGGGTGACCCATTACTCTCACTTCCCTCCTCCTTTCTTCTCTACTTCTCTTACTGTCTTCTCCTACTTCATATTTCTGGAGTCCCTTTTCCTCATTCCTCCCTCTTCCCCTTCCCCAGCCCCTTCTTAGACCCCTCCCTTCTCTCTCTCTCTCTCTCTCTCTCTCTCTCTCACACACACACACACACACACACACACACACACACACAGAGTCTCTACATGGCCAACTGGATAGAGAACAATCCTGGGAGTTTGATGGTCATGCGTTTTAATCCTGGCTGCGCCACTCGTCTGCTATAATAATAATAATAATAATAATGTTGGTATTTGTTAAGTGCTTACTATATGCAGAGCACTGTTCTAAGCACTGGGGTAGATACAGGGTCATCAGGTGGTCCCACATGAGGCTCACAGTCTTAATCCCCATTTTACAGATGAGGTAACTGAGGCCCAGAGAAGTGAAGTGACTTGCCCACAGTCACACAGCTGACAAGTGGCAGAGCCTGGATTCGAACCCACGACCTCTGACTCCCATGCCCGGGGTCTTTCCACTGAGCCACGCTGCTGCTTTGTGACCTTCAGCAAGTCACTTTGCTTCTGTGGGCCTCGGTTACCTCATTGGTAAAATGGGGATTGAGACTGTGAGCCCCCTGTGGGACAGGGACTGTGTCCAACCAGATTTGCTTGTATCCACCCCAGCGCTTGGTATAGTGCCTGGCATATAGTAAGTGTTTAACAAATACCACAGTTATTATTACTATTATTATTTAGAGGATGACCCATTCCTCTCACTCCACTCCTTTCCTTTCTTCTCTTCTTATCTTACTATCTCCTCCTACTTTATTTTTCTCCGGTCCCTTTTCCTCATTCCTCCCTGTTCCCCTTTTACCTCCTTTCTAAGGCCCCTCCCTACTCTCACGCATGCGCACACACACATACACTCTCTCTCTCTCTCTCTGTCTGTCTTTCTCTTTGTCTCTCTATGTCTCACTAGACCCACCTGACTTTCTGGTGGGGCAGAGGAGTAGCAGGAGATAGCTTTATTTTTTATGGTATTTGTTAAACACTTACCATGTGTCAAGCACTGTTCTAGGTGCTGGGGTAAGTCCAAGTTAATTAGGTTGTACACAATCCCTGACCCACGTGGGGCTCCCAGTCTAAGTAGGAGGGAAAACAACTTCCTGGCACTAAGTCCAGCAATCTCTTCTATATGGCCTAGAAAAGTGGATTAGGCACTTTCTATTGGAACATTAGCTATCCCAAACTAATAGAGAATTATTTCTTTCTCCAATGTATGTATTATGCAAAGAGTGAGAAGCAGCTTGGCACAGGACCAGAAGTGAGGAGACCTGGATTCTAATCCTGTGGGGCTCTGCCATTTACGTGTTGTGAGGCTTTAAATATGTCACCAAGCGTGCCTGGGCCTCAGTTGCCTCATCTGTCAAATGAGGATAAAAAACCTGTACTCCCTCCCTCCAAGAGTGTGAGGCCCATGTGGAGCAAGGGATGGTGTCCAACCTGATGACCTTGTATCTACCGCAGCGTGCAGCACAATGCGTGGCACAGAGTAAGTGTGGAAGAAATAGCAGGTAATTGACATTCGAGGAGCAATTCTACAGCCTTCTAAAGAGTGAATGATGGTTCCAAAGGGCACCTTCTGTTGCCATTGAATAAACTCCAGTACTAGCAGAATTGAACTTGGTCCTATTCATCGAGTGTTTATTGTGTGCTTTAACAAGCGCTTGGAGAGTACAGTATAAATGACACATTCCCTGCCCACAAAGAGCTTACAGTTTAGAGGGGGAGACAGACATTAATAGAAATAAAGAAAATGACAGCCGTGGACATAAGTGGTGCGGGACTGGGGTGGGGGGATGAGTAAAGGATGCAGGTCAGGGAGAATCAGAAGGGAGTGGAAAAAGAGGAAAGGAGAGCTTAGTCAGGGAAAGCCTCTTGGAGGAGAGGGCTTTGAAGGTGGGGAAGGTGATTGTCTGTCGACTCTGAGTCGCTGTATGCGTTGCTTCTCTTGAGCAAAGAGGAACAAGGAAAAGGAGCTTCAATTTACCAATCTCAAAAGTCATGTTTTTCAAAGTGCTTAAGAAGATGCGCTTGTATAGTGTGCCCACCCCAGCTCGGGCAACATGAGCCCGGCCTGGTCCCCCTGGAGCCTGGGTTCAGCAGACATCCAGGAGGGAGCACAGGCCGATGTCCAGAAAACCAGGGCATGTGGTGAGATATCTGGCCCCACGGTCCTGGTGCATGCCAACGGATGGACGTGGAATCGGGGCGGGACTCTGCGTTGGGCATTTCTTTCTCAGACATCTGGGCTGCAGTCGATCCCTCCATCCATCAGTGGTGTTTCTTGAGGGATTACCCTGTGCAGAGCTTTAGTTGCCTTGATTCTATTTAGTTGCCTTGATTCTATTTAGTTGCCATCGGTTTTTATGAGATGTTCTTCCCCTTGACGCTGTTTAGTGCCATTGTTCTTGTCTGTCCGTCTCCCCCGATTAGACTGTAAGCCCGTCAAACGGCAGGGACTGTCTCTATCTGTTGCCGACTTGTTCATCCCAAGCGCTTAGTACAGTGCTCTGCACATAGTAAGCGCTCAATAAATACTATTGAATGAATGAATGAATGGGAGAGTAGTAGTAATAATAATCGTGTTCATGAGGGTATTTATTAAGCGCTTACTATATGCCAAGCACTATTCTAAGCGCTGGGGTAGATAAAGTAATAATAATAATCATTATGGCATTTGTTAAGTGCTTACTATGTGCCAAGCATTGTTCTAAGCACTGGGATAGATACACGGGGGGCTTACAGTCTTAATCCCCATTTTGCAGCTGAGGTAACTGAGCCACAGAGAATGAACACCTCTGGTCAGTCGTATTTATTGAGAGCTTACTGTGGGCACAGCACTATGATAAGTGCTTGGGAGAGCACAATATAGCTCGTTGTGTGCAGGGAATGTGTCTGTTTAATGTAAATATTGTACTCTCCCAAGCACTTAGTACAGGGCATTACACACAGTAAGAACTCAAAAAATATGACTGAATGAACAATAAGCTGACACATTCCCTTCCCACGACTAGCATTGTGCTAAGCACTTGGGAGAGTAGAGTAGCGACAGAGTTCTTGTCTGTCCGTCTCCCCAATTAGACTGTAAGCCCGTCAAACGGCAGGGACTGTCTCTATCTGTTGCCGACTTGTTCATTCCAAGCACTTAGTACAGTGCTCTGCACATAGTAAGCGCTCAATAAATACTATTGAATGAATAAGTGGCTTGCCCAAGGTCACACAGCAGATGAGTGGCGGAGCCAGAATTAGAACCCACATCCTCTGACTCCAAAGCCCATGCTCTTTCCCTACAGTAGAGCAGAGTCGGTAGAGATTTTCCCTGGCCACAAAGAGCTTAGGCGGTGTGGCAGGAGGCCCGTCTCATCCACCCCTGCCACCTGCACCTGCCACTTGCCTGTTGGATGACTTTGGTCAAATCACAACTTCTCTGGATGTCAGTTTCCTCAACTGTAAAATGGGGACCTGTTCCCCCTCTCCCACAGACTGTGAATCTCACATGGGTCAGGGACTGTGTCCACCCCGATTGTCTTGCATCTTGTAATCTTTTACCTTCTCCCTTGTAGAACAAAAGCTCATTGTGGACAGGGAATGTGTTTATTATATCATTCTCTCTCAACTATTTAGTTCACTGCTCTGCACATAGTAAGCTCTAAGTAAATGTGATTTATTGATATCTATGCCAGCATTTATTACAGTGTTTGACCCACAGTAAGGGCTTCACAAGTACCATTTTTTTGAGCTCAAATGTAGGGCCAGTGATACATAATGGGCTATTGGGCTGAGCCTGCCCTCCCAGCCTCCTGTCTATCCCCACTCCAGTCCATACTTCACTGTGTTGCCCAGATAGTTCTCCTACAGAAACATTCAGATCATGTTTCCTCACTCTTCAAAAAACTCTAGTGGTGGTTGCCCATCCACTTCCGCATCAAACAAAAACTCACCTTTGGTTTTAAAGTCCTCAATCACCTTGCCCCCTACTTCCTCCCCTTGCTACTCTCCTATTCCAACCCAGCCCGCCCACTTTGCTCCTTTAACACGAATCTTCTTACTCTACCTCGATCTTGTCTACCTCGCCACTGACCTCTCTCCCACGTCCTGCCTCTGGCCTGGAATGCCTTCCCTCTTCCTATCCGACAGACACTGACTCTCCTTGTCTTCAAAGCCTCATGGAAGACACGTTTCCTCCAAGAGAACTTCCCCGACTAAGCCTTCCTTTCCTCTTCTCCCTCTCCCTTCTGCCTCACCCTGACTTGCTCCCTTTGTTCTCTCCCCAGCCAACCAAATCAGCCCCACGACACTTATGTCCGTATCTGTACTTTATTTCTGTTAACCTCTGTCTCCCCCTCTAGACCGTAAGCTCCTTGTGGGCAGGGAATGCGTCCATTTAATGCTGTACTGTATTCTCCCAAGCGTTTAGTACAGTGCTGTGCACACAGTAAGTGTTCAATAAATGTGATTGAATTCAGAAGATCATTTTGTTGAAACTGGTGATAGGCTCATTGGCAAAACAGGTTGCATTCGTGGCCGCGAGCCTGATTTCAGTATCATGTGGTACAACTTTATCAGTTTCCACCTCTGTGCCGGACGTTTTCACACCTCTCATGCAGTTTCCTTTTGACTCCCTACCAGAATGGAACATCTTTTTTATTCAGTGGTAATTGAATAGAAAATTCCGATTTCAGAGAGAGCGTACAGAGCGTCAGACTTCCTTTTAAGTGCCAAGGTTGATTGGACTCTCACTTGTAGTGTTTTGCAGCCGCATTTGGAGTTTTCATTACTAAAGGGAACCTAATTTCTTAGTAGAAAAAGACAACTGGCCTACTTCTATTGAAAGTTCATCAAAGATTGTCTCTTGCCCAATTAAGGCGGATGCTTCTCCTAGTATAGAAAAATGGGCAAATGCCGCCATCTTCTGGCCAAGACCTGGTTTTGTTTAATTTTTATTTTTATCATATTGGCTCAGCGCTTACTATAATAATGTTGGTATTTGTTAAGCGCTTACTATGTGTAGAGCACTGTTCTAAGCGCTGGGGGAGATACAGGGGCATCAGGTTGTCCCTCTTGAGGCTCACAATCTTAATCCCCATTTTAATGATAATAATAATGTTGGTATTTGTTAAGCGCTTATTATGTGCAGAGCACCGTTCTAAGCGCTGGGGTGGATACGGGGTAATCAGGTTGTCCCACGTGAGGCTCACAGTTAATCCCCATTTTACAGATGAGGTAACTGAGGCACAGAGAAGTGAAGTGACGTGCCCACAGTCACACAGCTGTCAAGAGGCAGAGCCGGGAGTCGAACCCATGGCGTCTGACTCCCAAGCCCAGGCTCTTTCCACTGAGCCACGCTGCTTCAGGCACTGTTATATATCCTGGAGGAGATACAGATAAATAAATGGCAGATATTCATTCATTCATTCAATCGTATTTATGGAGCGCTTACTGTGTGCAGAGTACTATGGAAAGTACAGTTCGGCAACAGATAGAGATAATCCCTACCCAACAACGGGCTCACAGTCTAGAAGGGGGGAGGAGACAACAAACAAAATAAGTAGACAGGCATCAATAGCATCAAAAGTAGGTAAATGGAATTATAGATATGTGCACATCATTAGTAAAATAGATAGTGGGGCTGGGGATTGGGATGAACAAAGGGAGCAAGTCAGGGTGATGCAGAAGGGGGTGGGAGAAGAGGAAAGGAGGGCTTAGGGAAGTTCTTTTGGAGATGAGTCTTTAGTAAGGCTTCAAAGCGGGAGAGAGTACATGTTTTCAGTTAGTAAGTGCTGTAGGCTGAAGGAAGTAGCTTCCTGTTCAGAGGATGGGGTCATATGTAAACCGGTGTTTGTCTATGTCCGTGACACGTTTGCCATTGGAATGGAAAGGTATGGCTTCTGGAATGAAAAATTAGTAGACTGTCCAAGGTAATTAATATCCAGTCGGTATCTGGAGTCTCCTCTAGGTGTTAAGACAAAGTAACTAACTTAATGTGTCCATAATAAAGCATTCATCTGAACGCATTAGGACTGAGGCTATTTCTAACTAATTGAAAATTCAGATAAGCCTCACAATCAGATCATCTGTCAATCGGTGGTATTTACTGAGTGCTTATTGTTTGCAGAGCCCCGTATTAAGTGCTCCAGAAAGTACGGTGCAGCAGAGTTGGTAGGCATGATCTCTGCCCATAAAGAAAAGCAACATGGCCTACTCAATAGAACATGGGCTTGGAGATCAGAAGGACCTGGATTCTAATGCTGGTGTGCACTTGTTTGCTGGGTGACCTTGGGCAAGTCACTTAACTTCTCTGAGCACTTACTATGTGCCAGGAAACATTTTAAGTGCTGGGGTAGATACAAACTAATCTGATTGAACACAGTCCCTGTCCCACATGGGGCTCACAGTCTTAGTTCCCCATTTTTCAGATGAGGTATCTGAGTTGCAGAGAAATTAAGTGACTTTCCCAAGGTCACCCAGCAGACTAGTGGTAGAACCAGGATAAGAACCCAGGTCCTTCTGATTCCCTGACCCATGCTCTAGCCATTAGGCCATGCTGCTTCTAAGTGATGGCTATTGATGGTTTGCTGAGAATAACGCACCATAACAAGTGCAGCAAAAAGTTCAAGAGCAAATCTCATCATTCCCTGCCTACAAGAGAACGTGCCGCGTAGTAGATAGAGCATGGGCCTGGGTGTCAGAAGGTCATGGGTTCTAATTCATTCAGTCAGTCATATTTATTGAGCTCTTATTGTGTGCAAATCACTGTACTAAGCGCTTGGAATGTGTAATTCGGCAACAGATAGAGACAGTCCCTGCCCAGCAATGGGCTCACAGTCTAAAAGGGGGAGACAGGCAACAAAACAAAACAAGCAGTCAGGCATCAATACCATCAAGATAAATAGAATCATAGATATACACACATCATTAATAAAATAAATGGAGGAATAAATGTATACAATTATACACAAGTGGGGAGGGGAAGGGGTAAGAGCAGAGGGGAGGGGAAGAGGGGGGAGGGAAATGAAGGAGTCGGTCTGGGAAGGTCTCCTGGAGGAGGTGAGCTCTCAATAGGGCTTTGAAGAGAGGAAGAAATCCCGGCTCTGCCACTTGTCTGCTCTGTGACCTTGGGCAAGTCACTTGACTTTTCTGCGCCTCAGTCATCTCTTCTGTAAAACGGAGATTAAGACTTTGAGACCCACACGGGATGTGGATTGTGTCCAACTTGATTAGTTTGTATCCACCCCAGCGCTTAGTAGAATGGCTGGCACATATTAAACATTTAACAAATACTGCAATTATTATTATTATTATTATCATTGTTGTAAAGTAGTCTTTCAGGCGCTTAGCATATTGCACATAGTCAGCACTCAGTAAATATCATTGATTGACTGATTGATTGATACAGACGTTCAGATTTGCCAGTGGAAGACTGGGGGCATTGAGTTACTTTTCTAGGAGGCGAGAAGGAGCCAGTGCACTGAGATCAGTATCTGGGAGTCCCCTTTAATCCTGAGGCCATCAGGCCAACTTTTGCTGTCGCCTGGAGGTACCTGTGCCAAGGTGGAACTGGACACTGCCAGCATTTCACTGAAAACTCTTTCTTCTGCCTTCCAGAGAACTGCTGTCGAGTGACGCAATGAAAGAGTACAACAGGGCACGGGTTTACCTGGACGAGAACTACAAATCGCAGGAACATTTCACAGTAAGCTTTCGATCTCTTCGTCCGCCAAATTGTGAAGTGAAGCAAAGTGGTCTTTAAAGCGTCTTCCACATCAGGGTTTTCGTTGGACAGAAGGGGTGGCTGTTGTCCAAGGGTTTACTCAAATGTCCTGAGATCCTCTGAGCTGTTTAAAGTTCTATTTCTTCATCTAATTTAAAGATTTCTGGGATCATTAGCTTTGTGGGTAGATGAGTTAGTTCAGAGGAATGGCATAAAACCGTGCCCTGAGACAGGGCCAGATCTAGAGGTTGATTCACTAGGAAAGTAGCTTGGCGAGACTACGACATTTGTCAGTGATTTGTAATTTCCAATTCATGACCTTTTGAGTATAGCGATACATCATGAAATATGTGTGTGTCAGTGTGTATGTCTGTGTGTGGCCGGGGGGGGGCGGGGGGAGAAAGTGTGTGTGTTTGGGTGTTCGTGTGTGTTTTGTGTGTGTGTTAATTGAGAAATTTAAGGATCACAATGGGAACGTTAACTTTCAATTTCAAGAATGTGTAATTTTCACCAGGATTACACTGTAAGGTTATTGAACATCAACTGTGGACCATCCCATACGTAAGTTTAACTGGGTTAGTGGGGCGAAAGTCTGAAAATTCAGTGTCAGAGCATATCTATTTCTGAGAGATGTTAAAACCACCTGAGTTGGTTCTCAACCCACTTGAAATGACCTCTCTCACTCCGCCCCCTCATCAGATGGGCCACAGCACTCCCCACACTCAAAACCTCCTAAAATCCCACCTCCTCCAGAAAGCTTTCCCTGATTGAATCCCAGCAGATACCTCTCGCACTCCTGAATATTCTTTTGCCTTCCTTACCGCTCCGATATATATACATATTCTGTCATATTTATGGAGCACTTACTATGTGCAAAGCACTGTACTAAGCACTTGGGAGAGTACAATACAGCAACAACAAACACACAGTCTCTGTCTACTTGAGCTCACGTATCGGCTCAGTTTTTTTATTTTGGTCGCTACATTTGTAAATATTTTTCATGTTCATCTCTTCCATTGCCTGTCCGTGGGCAGGGAGCGTGCCATTTGTTTGTTGTGTACTTCCCAAAGCATCTAGTACAGTACACCCAGCCAATGGGTGCCCATCTGCTGCTCTTATTACAGTTACATTCAGATTTCTCTCTGGTCCTTTTTGATGCTCTGGGCACATTTCACTGGGAGACTTTGGTTTGGGTTAATAATAATAGTGGTATTTGTTAAGTGCTGACTATGTGCAAGACATTGTACAAAGCACTAGGTTGGATACAAGCAAATAGGGTTGGATACAGTCCCTGTCCCACATGGGGCTCCCAGTTTCAATCCCCCTTAGAAGACCCCCCTCTCAAGATGGCACCCAGAGAGTTTCCAGGACTCTACCAGTCTCTGCTCCAGGAGGGAGAGCCAAGCAGAAGCCCGTCCATTTTATTCCTAGCTTGACCAGTGGCGAGCGAGTGGCAGGCAATCCGCTATAAGTCAAAATTCGCCTGTGCTGGGCAGCAGCAGCACGGGAGAGAGGAGAGGGCGGAGACTCAAGTTGACTGCGTGGAAGGTGACGATGGTAAACCACTTCCAGATTTTTACCGAGAAAACTCTCTGGATCCACTACCAGAACGATTGCAGGTGGAGGTGGGGCCTTCTGGAAGAGATGTGTCCGTGGAGTCACTATGGGTCGGAGATGACTCGATGGCATGACAGGACAGGACCTTAGAAGTCAAGCCTAAATTCATTCATTCATTCAGTCGATCGTATTTATTGAGTGTTAATGTTGGTGTTTGTTAAGTGCTTACTATGTGCAGAGCACTGTTCTAAGCGCTGGGGTAGGTACAGGGTAATCAGGTCGTCCCACGTAAGGCTCACAGTTAATCCCCATTTTACAGATGAGGTAACTGAGGCACAGAGAAGTGAAGTGACTTGCCCACAGTCACACAGCTGACAAGTGGCAGAGCCAGGAGTCGAACCCATGACCTCTGACTCCGAAGCCCAGGCTCTTTCCACTGAGCCATGCTGAGTGTTTACTGTATGCAGAGCACTGTACTGAGCGCTTGGGAAAGTAGAATGCAACAATAAAGAGTGACAGTCCCTGCCCAAAATGAGCTCACAGTCTGGAGCAGGGGGTTGGGAGGGAGGCAAAAATCAATACAGATAAGCAGACATCAATACAAATAAATAAAATGACATATATACATATATATGTATATGCATATGTGCTTTGCGTCTGGGAGAGAGGGGAAGAGCAAAGGGAGCAAGTCAGGGCAATGCAGAAGGGAGTGGGAGATGAGGAAAAGTGGGGCTTAGTATGGGAAGGCCTCTTGGAGGAAATGTACCTCCAGTAAGGCTTTGAAGGGAGAGAAAGTAAAAGTCTGGTGAATTTGAGGAGAGAGAGCATTTCAGGGCAGAGCTAGGACGTGGGCCAGGGGTCGGCAGCCAGACAGGCGAGATGGAGGCCCAGTGAGAGGGTTAACGGCACCAGAGGAGCCAAGTATGTGGGCTGGGATGGAGAAGGAGAGAAGTAAGGTGAGGCAGGAGGGGACGAGGTGTTAGGTCCTCCCCTAGCCTGTGACTTCCTCTAGGCTGTTAATTCCTCCTCTAAATTATTAGCTCTTCCTCTGTATTGTTAGCTCCTCCTCTATCCTATAAACTCCTTTTGGGCAGGGAAGTTGTCTACCAGTTCGGTGCTACTGTTCTCTACCAAGTGCTTAGTACAGTGCTCTGCCCACAGTGAACACTCAGTAAATATCATTGAATGATGGATTGACCGTTTCCCTCCATAAACTAATTAGACATGATGGAGAGGTGCCCTCATATACATTAAGCAAGATGATGAATGCCACGGGTCATAATTTTGGAAGACTTTCAATGATGCCTGAGATGTCAGTCACTTTGCAAAGGCCAATTGTCATGCAGATGGTACAGAGAAGCAGTTCACCAGCTCCTTTGTTGAAATCTGACAGGAATGTCAGCCGTGACAGTTCCTCAAAGCCCATATTTCTCCCCGCCCTCCAGATGTTTTCAATTTTGGAAAAGTACAAAATGTCAGGCTCACACAACTTTGTTAACTTTTGACTTGAGTATTTGGCGAATGAGGTTCCTTTAGAAAACTTGTTCACAAAAGAATGTTTTTCACCAGAGCCCCGGCAGAAAACAGTGAGCCATAGCCAATTATTGTAAAAATAGCCAGAGGTTATGCAGATCCATTCTTGGCAATCAGTCCATCAGTCAATCAGTGGTATTCACTGAGCACTTTACTGTGTGTAGAGCACTGTACTGGGAATTTGGGAGAATACAGTAGAATTGGTAGACATGGACCCTGCCCGCAAGTAGATTGCAATCTAGTGGAGCGATTTACAGCCTAGTTTGAATTATTATTCAATCGGTCGTATTTATTGAACGCTTACTATGTCCCGGGCACTGTACTGAGTACTTGGTAGAGTACAGTAGAACAGAGGTGGTAGACATGTTCCCTAATAACAACAGTAATGATTGTGGTATTTGTAAAGTGCTTACTCTGTAGTAGGCCCTGTACTAAATACTGGGGTGGATACAAATAAATTGGGTTGGGCGCCAGTCCCTACCCCACGTGGGGCTCACTGTCTCAATCCCCATTTTCCGGATGGGATAACCGAGGCCCAGAGATGTGAAGTGACTTGCCCAAGGTCACCCAGCAGACAGGTGGCAGAGCCGGGATTAGAACCCATGACCCTCTCACTCCCAGAACCAGGCTCTAGCCAGCTGACAGTCTGGAGACCTGTATTATTATTTAAGTGGGAGGCCTATTCTCAGTTTTCCCATGTTTTCTGCGTGGAAGTCCTCTACCAGTGAACACTCCTTTCTCAGGTTCCCATCGATATCTCATCCTCAATTTACAGAGCAGAATTCTATATGTTTCAGATGTGGCGTGCTCCAGCTCACGATAGCCTGTGCTCTGCTCACTGTGAACGTAATACAGCATCGTAATTGTGTGTGTAATTTATTTGGGTAATCTCTAAGGGTGTATTTGTCTGTCTTTGTGTAATTTATTTATATTAATATCTGTCTCCCCATCTAGTCACTAGACTCAGCATGGACAGGGATTGTGTCCTTTCATTGTTCTATTGTACTGTCCCAGGTGCTTAGTATAGTGCTCTGCACATAGTAAGCACTCAGAAAATATGATTGACTCACAGTTTGATGCAGTGCTATGCACACAGTAAGCACTCCATGAATTACTATTGATTCGGGCCCCAGAGCCAGGCCACCACCCACCTTTGCCATGGGAGGAGTTTATGATTATTCGGGTCTTTGTGTTTTCTGGTTCCCCTGCCCTGGAAGGTCAACGTGGGTAATTGAGAGGGTCCCAGGTTCCGGTTCTGCCTATCTCCCCCAAATGATTAGTCTTCCACCCTAGTGGTTGTATTCCAAATCCAACTCTCCCCACATTTTTCCACACCTGAAATCCCACATTCTTTTTTCCTCTGGTATTTGTTAAGGGGTTACTGTGTGCCAGGCACTGTACTAAGTGCTGGGGTAGATACAGGGCAAACAGGTTGGATATGGCCCATGGCCTACTTGAGTCTCACAGTCTTCGTCTCCATTTTATAGATGAAGTAACTGAGGCACAGAGAAGTGAAGTAACTTGCCCAGGCTCACACAGGAGGTAGACAGCAGAGTCGGGATTAGAACCCAGGTCCTCTGAGTCCCAAGCCCATGCTCTTTCCACTAGGCTGAGCTGCTTCTCTACTTACAGTAATAATAATAATGATAAAATAATTATGGTATCTGTTGAGCGCTTAACTCTGTGCCAGGCACTGTACTAGCAGTGCGGTGGATACAAGCAATCGGGTTGAACACATTCCCTGTCCCACCTGAGGCTGACAGTCTCCATTCCCATTTTCCAGATGAGATAACTGAGGCCCAGAGAAATGAAATGATTTGACCAAGGCCACCCAGCAGACAAGTGACTGAGCTGGGATTAGAACCCATGTGGGAATCGCCCTCTCTGTGGAATTGCTCTTGCTTGGGTGTGTGTTTAGACGCCAACATCTCTTGCTCTGGGGAACGCGCTAAGCGTCTGTCACTTTAGGCCCATTCTGTCATCCAGTAGTTTGCACGCATGAATGGCAAAGTGGCCATTTTTCTTCTCCCACTCCCTTTTCCTGCCATTCCTCCCTCCACCCCCTTTTCTCTCTCCACAACCCCTCCCATTCCCCCCACTGTCATCCCAAAGTGAGTAATAGTTGGATGTAAAAAGTAATGGTTGCCTGTCCTTAAAGCATAAAATTATCCTATCAAGTATATTTGTCTTATCCCCAGTTTATATGTTAAATAAATCTTTGGTAGAGGAAGGCTTGAGATGTCTTTCTGTAACTTTTCAAGGACAACCGAAGAGCTATCATTTTGATCCATTGAAATGCACCGGGTTAATGTGATTCCCTAGCAGTAGGATCTCGGCGACAAGCAGCCATCCTAAAAATAAAGCGGGGTAACATTTATTTAATAAAGTGCCTTATTTTACCTTAAAATTATGTCTTGGGTACTAAGAGAAAGGTAAAGTTAATTTTTGCTAGATTAATGATATTTGAGTAATATTTTTAGTTGAGCATGGCTGTAATAATTGGCCATTAATTGAAAAAGGAAATTGAATTGAATTTATCTTGTACATAAATCCTGTCACAGTTATTAATGGGTCTCAGAAAATATCAGCCTGTTCCCAGAAATGAATGGCATTCACTGATTCTTCTGGCCTTATTAACCGTGGCGGTTGGAGTTTTGTTAAATTAAAAGAAAATGATTTAGGGAGCGAGGCATAATTGAACATGGTAGAGAAGGAATTCAGATGCTTGAACTAGTTGAGGGAGAGGAATTTTCTCCTTTTTTTTAATTTTTCATTTTAAATATGAGTTTTCACCAGGAGAGGGAGACACAGTGACATCTTTTAAGTTGCTAAAAGCATCTCAGGGAGGACACAAGCAAGTAGTTTTTGTCCTTTTGAAGAAAACCCTGAAACCAAATGAAACTCAATAATGGATTTTCCCCATCCATTTCAATGGGAAGGATCGCTTATGGCTGTCAGGGAAGGGGCAAGGAGGTCACATGGCATCGTCACTAGAACTGGCCCAAGGGTCCCTTGTAAATAAATTCCTTTACTCCGCTGAGGTCTTTCAGTCTGGACAATTCAAATTATTTAGCTCCCTGATTTCCTTCGCTCTTAGACAGGCCATTATCTTGGACCGTCTTTCCAATATCAGGCGACATTTCGTAAATGCCTCTTTGGAGGACAGGTCTGCGAGAGAGGATTTGTAAATATGGAAATTTCACAAGTGCTGGGTGACAGGCCAAATTGGAAATGTGAAACCCAACAAAGTGGCTGAATAGTAAAGTTTTTCCCATCAGGTGCCTTGGGGCTTCAAATGGGATTAAGAATATCAGGAGAAAATTGTAGAAATACCGGTTCTCCCAATTATTGGCTTTTTTGTGTGGATATATTTCATGCAGTACAACATATACACCCATAGCTTTCCAGTAAATTTATTTCCTTGGAATTATTTTTAAATGTTACACAGAGTGTTCCCAAGCAAAATCATGAAAACTTTCCAGGGTTGTGCTTTGTTTCTCGCAGTAAAAATTCTCAAGCGGGAGATTGTGAATCCAAAACCTTATGTTTGCTCCATTTCCCCTTCCCAGAGAGTAGAGATGTGAGACGAGGTAGAAATAATGCCAGAGGGCTGCCTAGCAGGGCTTTCCCAGGGAGAGAGAAAGCTAGCCAGTTTTACTCTCTATCCGACAGTCGATCAGTGGTATTTTCTTTATGGTATTTAAGCACTTTATAATAATAATTATTGTACTTGTTAAGCGCTTACTATATGCCAAGCATTCTAAACGCTGGGATAGATACAAGATAGTTAGGTGGGACACAGTCCCTGTCCCACATGGGACTTACAGTCTTAATCTCCATTTTACGGGTTGAGGTAACTGAAGCCCAGAGAAGTGAAATGTCTTGTCCAAGGTCACACAGCAGATGTATGGTGGAGCTGGGGTTAGAACTATGACCTTCTGACTCCCAGGCCCGTGCTCTAACCAGTAAGCCACGCTGCTTCTTCGATATTAATGTCTCTCTCCCCCGCCGGACTGTGAACTCATTGTGGGCAGGAAATGTTGTCTACCAACTCTGCTGCATTCTACTCCCTGAAGCCCTTAGATCGGTGCTCTGAAAACAGAAGTGCTCAGTAAGTCCGATTGATTGATTGCCAGGCACTGACCGAAGAGCTGGGACAGATAACAAGGTTGGACACAGTCCCTGTCCCATGAGTGGGGGACTTAATCCCCATTTTATAGATGAGATAACTGAGGCACAGAGGAGTGAAGTGCCTTGCCTAAGGTCACCCAGCAGACAAGCAGAGGAGTCTGAATTAGAACCCAGGTCATCTGGCTCCTGGGCCCATTCTCTGTCCATCAGGCAACACTGCTTCTCTGGGATTTATTGAGCAGTTACTGTGTGCAGAGCAATGTATGAGGCACTTGGGAGAGTACACTAATAATAATAATAATGTTGGTATTTGTTAAGCGCTTACTGTGTGCAGAGCACTGTTCTAAGCGCTGGGGTAGACACAGGGGAATCAGGTTGTCCCACGTGGGGCTCACAGTCTTAATCCCCATTTTACAGATGAGGTAACTACAATATAACAGAGTTGGTAGGCAGGATCTGCCCTCAAGCACCCTACACTCAACTATCTCCTTCCTCTTCCTCCTCTCTTCACCCTTTTTTGATTAATAATAATAAGAATAATAGTAGTAATTATGGTATTTGTTAAGCGCTTACTATGCGCCAAGAACTGTTCTAAGAGCTGGGGTAGATACAAGTTAGGTTGGACACAGTCCCTGTCCCACCTGGGGCTCACACTCTTCATCCCCATTTTACAGATGCGGTAACTAAAGCCCAGAGAAGTGAAGTGACCTGCCCAAAGTCACACAGCAAACGTGGTGGAGCTGCGATTAGAATCCATGACCTTTTGGCTCCCAGGCCCTTGCTCTATCCACTAAGCCACACAGTTTCTCCCACTTCTGCCCCTCTACTCTACTTTCAACCTTCCTCCTCTTCTTCTTCTTAGTAGTAGTAATGATAATGGTATTTATTAAGTGCTTACTATGTGACAAGTACTGTTCTAAGCATTGGGGTAGCTACAAGCTAGTCAGGTTGGACACAGTCCTTGTCCCACATGGGACTCACAGTCTTAATCCCCATTTTACAGATGAGGGAACTGAAGCACAAAGAAGTCGTCCAAGGTCCCACAGCAGGCAAATGGTGGAGCCAAAATTAGAACCCAGTTCCTTCTGACTCCCGTGCCTGTGCTCTATTCAGTAGACCAGTCTGTTTCCCCTTCCTCCCAGGGGCAAGCGTCTAGACTGTAAGCTCATTGTGGGCAGGAAATGTGACCGTTTACTGTTGTATCATACTCTTCCAAGCGTTTATTTTAGTGCTCTGCACACAGTAGTGTGCTCAGTTAATATGACTGAATGAATGAGATCTCACTTGCCACCTTTTGCAAATTAATTTGATTTCAGGAGCGTGCTACACTACAGTAGATCAAATTGTCAAAATTGTGATAGCCTAATAATTCCTAACCCTGTTTTCCACTCCAGGCTCCAGAGGGAGCAGTTTCTTCAATTTTGATTCAAGGTTGATGGACTCATTCTCGTCACACTATTTTTAAAGCACCAATAGCTTTGAATACCCTTTTGGGTCTTTTCCTTTTTTATTTTGCTTTTGAAAGAGGGACCTTACTTTATCCTAGATCCGAAGACTCTGGCAAAGATGCATTAAGGTAATAATCATGATGATACTATTTTCAGATTGCATTTCCACAAAAAGACCCTGCCCGCACTTTACTGATCTTAGGGAATTTTTACCCACATCCCAAGTGCTTTTGATCATATTCAATAATGATGGTATTTGTGAAGCACTTACTATGTGCCAAGCATTATTGACCCATGTGGGCCAAGCATTTTGCTAAGCTTTGGAATGGATGAGAGAGTCAGATCTAGCACAGCGGAAGTAATAGCAGTACTTAGTCGTATTTAGTAGTCAAGTGCTTAGTACAGTGCTCTGCACATACTAAGTGCTCAATAAATACTGTTGAATAAGAGTAGTGTCAATCAATCAATCATTGGTATTTATTGGGCATTTACTGAGTGCAGAGTACTGTTCTGTGCTCATGGGTTAGTACAATATTAGAGTTGGTAGAGACGTTCCCTGTCCACACAAGGTTACAGTCTAGCTGGGGAGACAGGCATTAATGTAAATAAATAAATGACAGCTGTGGACTTAAGTGCTGTGGGGCCGGGAAGGGGGATGTATAAAGGGAGCAAGTCAGGATGACACAGGAGGGAGTGGGAGAAGAGGAAAAGAGGGCTTAGTCAGGGAAGGCCTCTTGGAGGTATTAGTGGTAGTAAAAATATTAAGCCCTTACTTTGTGCAAAGCGCCTTACATTGGGAAAGAATACCTGGGTCGAATTAGACAGTTGCCTCTTGCCAAGGGACTCACCCTCTGAGAGGAAGGGAGAACAAATGGGAAGCAGCATGGTCTAGTGGAAGAGCACAGCCCTGGGAATCAGAGGAATAGCTTCTTAACCTGGTTCTGCCACATGTCTGCTGTGTGACCTTGGACAAGTTACTTTACTTCTCTGTGTCTGTTACCTTATTTGTAGAAGGGGGATTAAGACTGCTAGCTCCATGTAGAACAGGGACTGTGTTTAACCTGACTGCTTTGTATTTGCCCCGGCACTTAGAACAGTTCTGGGCACAAAGCGCTTAACAAATGCCACAGTTGTTATTATTGTTATTATTATTAGGTATTTTTTTCTAGACGAGGAAACTGAGGCCCAGAGAAATTAGGTGACTTGCCCAAGGTCACCTCAAAGACCAGGGGGCAGAGCCAGGTTTCCTGATTCCCAGACCCATGATCTTTCCCCTGAGCCATTTTGCCTATTTATGTTCTCCTTTGCCGTCTTCCCTACAGAATTGTCTACTGATATTCCAAAATTAGTTTATTCATAAAATGACTGAGTCTTGGAGCCGAAGCGGTATCTCAGTGCCAGACTGCATTTCCGTTAACGATTTGGGTTAGCCGTGCGTTTTTCAGGGGACGTTTCATATGCACCTTGGCTCGTCTTCCGGTCAGAGGGGACTCTTTTCGGGGAAATCATGGAATATCCTTGCTTAGATCGAGCATTTCCTTAGGGCACATTCACTTGAGGAAAAGATGCCCTAATACATATTGATGTGTTTGTATCCTCTCAGTGATTTTGAATGTAATTTCAGCCACCAGAATATTCCAATTTTCCTCTGTGGCAACCAATTCCCGCCTGGGCTGATTCCATAGTATTTGCATACGAAACAAATGAACCGTTGGGAATTTTCAAGGCCAAATATTTAAATTGGCTTAAATTTCTTGCAGGAGATTGAGATTGACAAGAGCTAGCAGAAAAGAGGTGATTCGAACAGGGGTTGTGGGGTGAGGGGGATGGCACGAATTGAGAAAGAACAATACATTTGTGTCCTCATTCTTTTTGTCATCAGGCATAATGTGCCCTTTATAAGGCTGCATTGCCTCTTTCCGAAGGGAAGAGTAGTTCCTCAGCCCAGTAGTTATCCCTTGTGGAAAGAAGCCGTTCAAAAATCCGAAGGCGGGAAATAAAACAGATCCTCCTGCCGTGGCTGGCACTTAACCCTTCTAGACCATATATCCATGAGAAAGCCACGTTCGGGAATACAAACTGAAGAAGTCAAAGCTGGATGATAATGCCAGAGAGAGAGGACTGACGTCCCAGATGTCAGTTTACCAGCCAAGTACAGCTTGACCTAGAGGTGACCCGAACTCGTAAAGCATAAGGCAGGCAGCCCACGTCGAACAAAAGAAACAGGATCCCCAGGCTCTGGGAGAGTCGGGTTGGGATGCAGTGTTTTCCAGAGGCTTTTTAGAAGAGACACGCAGAGCCTCCAACGAAGACACAGAGCGTGGCTAGGTAAAGGAACTGGCCCCTTTCTCTCCAGATATGCCCACGCTTTTGCGAAGTGGAGCCTCATTTTGCCACAGTTCTCTCACGTATAGATCGAAGCCGTTCGTTACTCAGCCGACAGAACGGTGTTGATTTAATTCTGTTTCGGGGACTCGAGAAAAATATCATTTGGTTTTCCCCGTGATTTAGGGTGGGCCTGCTGGCAAAGCCGTGTGGGAGTTGAAGGGCTGGACATTGTTCAGGGCGAAATGTTCTGTTTTACTGCTGTAATAAAGTATTCTTAAAAGGGTTGATACGACCTATTGATTTTTTTTTTAATTGTTTTCGTCTCGATTAACACGGCGAGATGAAGCAACGGGGGAGATTTCGGCCAGAGAAAGCCCTTCCCTGGCCCTTCCAAATATCGGGGTTGTTGTCTCCGATTGCACGGGGAAATAGTCATTCGGGAAATGGGAGGGTTCTTCCCACAGTCCTCATTTGGACTGGAAGTTTGAGCCCAGTCGGGTCAGCTGGTGGCAAACTTCCCGATCCCAATGTTCACCTCCCTGGAAAGTGACCTTCACTTGAGGCAAGGATCCAGGATGTCCTGCTCCCAACAACTCTTCCCTCATCATCTCTCTCTTCCCATCACATCCTGATCACAGCAACTCTTCCCCCAACATGGGCAGGGAATGTGTCCATATATTGTTATATTGTACTCTCCCAAGCACGTAGTACAGAGCATTGCTCACAGTTAGTGCTAAATAAATATGATGGAATGAATGAATGAATGAAGCAGCGAGGCTCAATGGAAAGAGCACAGGCTTGGGAGTCAGAGATCATGGGTTCAATTCTCGGCTCAGCTGCTTGTCAGCTGTGTGACTTTGGGCAAGTCACTAACTTCTCTGTGCCTCAGTTACCTCACCTTTAAAAGAGGGATTAAGAATGTGAGCCACACGTGGGACAACCTGATCACCTTGTATCCTCCCCAGTGCTTAGAAGAGTGCTTGGCACATAGTAAGGGCTTAACAAATGCCATCATTATTATTATATTATCCTGGCACTGATTTAATAACTTTTTAACAGTGTCAGGTCAACCCCCATATGCATATTCAGTCATTCGGTGGTATTTGTTGAGCACCTACCGTGTCTGTTATGTTGTTATTTTGTACTCAAGCACTTAGAATAGTGTCCTGCACATAGTAAGCTATCAATAAACACCAGAGTACAATATAACAGAGCTGGTAGACATATTCACTCCCCGCAACGGTATTCTGACTTCTCCTAAACTTCTCCCCTAGAAAAATACAAAAACCAACCCTGTTCACCTTCTGAATCTTGCCTTCGGTAAACCTTTTAGTCCAAAGGCAGACAGCATCGTCACTCGTAGACAGATTTGGTGTTTTCAAAATCAAGATAGGTTTGGAATTATCTGGGAGAATGACCGCCTTTGAAAAGTACATTAAACCAGAAGACTCAGCTGAATTAGTATTAATAATTTAAAAAATTCAATTGAAATGATGTAATTTCAGAAAATACCTCGTGGTGGCACTACATTTCAGTAGATGAGTTTTTTTTTAAATCCAACTAAGTTCCTTCTCTCTTGCAGTGCATTTCTTCATTCCCTCTCGCAGTGAGAAAGAAGTTCTCAGCCTTTACAGGGATTTTGGTGGCATTTTTTAAGTGACTTGCCCCAGCTGACACAGCAGACAAGTGACGGAGCTGGGATTAGAACCCACGTCCTTCGGACTCCCAGATCTGTGCTCTATCAATGAGACAGTGTTGCTTCTCATCCCAGCTATAGGATGAAACGTATTACTTTCTTTTCTTCAGTCAATATCTTGAGCGGTCGTGTTGCTCTTGGGGAGTCAGCCTGATTTTTCCCGTAGTTAGTCAATTATATTCATCCACTTAGTCATATTTACTGAGCACTTAGGGTGTGCAGAACACTGTACTCAGTGCTTGGGAGAGTACAATATAATAAATTGGGGAAGCAGCTTTGCTCAGTGGAAAGAGCCTGGGCTTCGGAGTCAGAGGTCATGGGTTAGACTCCCGGCTCTGCCATTTGTCAGCTGTGTGACTGTGGGGAAGTCACTTAACTTCTCTGTGCCTCAGTTATCTCATCTGTAAAATGGGGATTAACTGTGAGCTTCACGTGGGACAACCTGATTACCCTGTATCTACCCCAGCGCTTAGAACAGTGCTCTGCACATAGTAAGTGCTTAACAAATACCAACATTATTAATAAATAACATATATATGATATACATATATATCATAAGTAATATATAACAGATGCATCCCTCTGCACAACAAGCTTCCAGTCTAGAGGGAGAGGCAAGTATTAATAGAAATGAAGAAATAGATAATGGAAATACGTGCTGTGAGGTAAAGTGGGGGGGGGGGGAGGGATGAATAAAAGGCACAAGTCAGGGTGACTTACAGATCTGTGCTTTGTCCTCTAGGCCATACTGCTTCTCTGGGGAAAGCTGTTCCTTAAGGGTCTCCTTCAAAACTATGGAGCTTTTCTTGTTCTTTAATTAGTTGGAGCGATGAGATACCCTTTACCTAGTCTTTTGATCTAAAGAATAAGTATCCCCAAACTCTAAAACTGGGGATAACAGACTTGCAAGAAATTTACCATCGCATTTCCGACGGATTTTCCTCCATTTTTCATGCTATCAATCCATATCAATTGTATTTATTGAGCATTTTCTGTGTGCAGAGTACTGAACTAAGCACTTGGCAGAGCACAGTACAACAGAGAGGGTAGACGTGCTCCCTAACCACAAGGAGCTTCCAGTCTAGCTATTATCCTGATTTTTTTGTTAGGGAGCTGAGATAAAGCTTCATACTCAGCTCATCCTGTATACGTAGACTAGTTTTGTTTTTAATTTCCTGTATTAGCTTACTAACTGCCCTTACTGAAATGAAATTTGAGATGCTATTCTTATTTCTGGAGCAAGAGAGTTTTGACTCTCTAGTTAGTATCAAGTACAAGGACAGACAGCAAGCAAAATTTCCCTGATAGTCTCTTTTCTCATGCTTACAAACATCTATGTAGTTTGAGACCAAAAAGGAAGAATATTTGATGGAATATTCAAGTGTTAAAAAAAAAACAAGCCCAAAAAACCAAACATCAACTAAGTAGTTTCTAAGCAGCTGCTGATTTTCAAGGTTTCAGCATATAATAGTGTTTGGTACATCTGTTGAACATATGTTAGTAAATATTCAAATACTGTGAAACACCCTATTTACTGTGAAAAGAGTATGCTGCTCTGACTGAGGAATTATTGAGGCACAAAGATTTGTCCAGATTTTCAAATTTGCTGCATGGTCTGGGTAAGTGGGGAAGAAAGTGATTTGGGTGGGTGCTGTAGAAGGTAGGCTCCTTCTAGACTGTAAGCTTACGATGGGCAGGGAACCTGTCAACCCACTCCATTTATATCATAGTCTCCCCAGCACTTAGTACAGTGCACGCAATAATAATAATAATGATATTTGTTAAGTGCTTACTATGTACCAAGCACTGTTCTAAACACAATAAGCACTCAGTCAACGTGGTTGACCGACCGACTGGTTAGCTGACTGGAGGCAGAGAGCTCTTGTCCACGGTCTCGTGAGTGGTCTTCCAACCCAGATTCCAGGGGCTTCAATGCAAGCATTAGTGACAGCAGGAGGTTTTGAACAAGGGTAAATGGGCCCTAGTCTCCATTCTGGCTCCTTCCTTCTTACCTCCCACCCAGCCGAGTCCTTTCTGGTCCTTCTGTTAGTTTTTTGTTGGCATTTTTTAAGCACTTACTATGTGCCAGGCACTATTCTAGGCTGGGGTAGATACAAGATCATCAGGTTGGATACAGTCTCTGTCTCATGTGGGGGTTTACAGTCTTAATCCCCATTTTACAGATGGAGTAACTGAGACCCAGAGAAGTGAACTAATGATAATTATTATTATGGTATTTGTTAAGGGCTTACTATGTGCCAGGCACCATTCAAAGTGCTGGGTTAGATACAAGATCATCAGATTGGATACAGTCTCTTTCCCACGTGGGGGCTCGCAGTCTTAAATCCCCATTTTACAGATGGGGTAACTGAGGCCCAGAGAAGTGAAGTAATAATAATCGTGATAATGATGATGGTATTTGTTAAGGGCTTACTATTTGCCAAGCACTGTTCTAAGCTATGGGATAGATACAAAGTCATTAGGTTGAGCAAAGTCCCTGTCTCACATGGAGCTCACAATCTCAGTCCCCATTTTACAGATGAAGTGTCTGAGGTACAGAGAAGGCAAGTGACTTGCCCAGCGTCACACAGCAGTCAAGTGGCAGAGCCAGGACTGAAACCCAGGTCATTCTGACTCCCAGGCCTGGGCTCTAGCCACTAGACGACACTGCTTCATCAGGCAGCGGGAGGGGAGTGATCAGCAGTCATGTGCCAGGGAATGAGGGGCTGGGGCCCAGCTGGGGCAAATTATTGAGGCGCCGGATCCCTCCATTTTAAATCCCAAACAGCAGAGTGAGAACTTTTTTATGGTATTTGTTAAGTGCTTCCTATGTGCCAAGATCCGTACTGAGCTCTGGACACAGTCCTTGCCCAACATAGGGCTTGCAATCATAATCCTCATTTTATAGATGAGGTAACTTAGGCACAGAGAAGGGAAGTGACTTACCCAAGATCACATTTAAGACAGGTGGGACAGCTGAAATTAGAACCCAGGTCCTCTAATTCTCAGGCCTGGACTGGCCACATGGCTGCTCATAAGATTCTCTTAGACAATAATGTGTCATCCAGTACGGTCTGGGAAAACTTCCCCAAGATACTTATATTTTTACCATGTGTACATATTCGGATCATCGTCGTGATCAAACTGTAAAAGGAAACTGGATATGTAGTCAGAAAAGAGCAGTGAAAATGATCAGGAGAGTGAAGTGGGCATCCTCCAGAGGAAACTAAAAATTGGGTGTGTGCTTAGTGAAAAAGTTGGAGAGAGAGGAGTCTGGAAGAAACATCCTTTCTGGAAGAAACATAATGCAGCATAAAATAATCAGCGAAGACCTTAAGGATGCATTGGCATAATGAATTCAGCAAAATAGTAGTCAATTCCCACCAGTCAGTGGTAATTATTGTGGAAGCCCTTTGTGGGCAGGGAAAGTTGTGTCTGCTAATTCTGCTGTTGTGCTTACCGTGTGCAGAACACTGTACTAAGCCATGGGGAGAATGCGATTCAACAGAGTTGCTAGACAAAGTCCTGGTCCTTACTGCCTAAAGGGAGAGAGAGACATTAAAAAAAAAAATTGGCTTTTTACATAAGAGCTGTGGGGCTTAGGATGGGGTGAATATTTATGGTATTTATAAATGGGGTGGGGTGAATGTGCTTAAAGTATACAGTTCCAAGAGGATAAACAGTGCAAAAGGGACAGGGAGTAAGAGTGGAGGAGAGGGAGTATTAATGAAAACCTTGAAGTTTAGGAACTGCTTTTTTTAATGGTATTTATTAAGCACTCACTATGTGCCGGGCCCTGTACTAAGAGCTGGGGTAGATACAAGCTAATCTGGTTGGACACAGTCAATGTTCCACATGAGGCTCACAGTCTTAATCCCCATTTTTCAGATTCAGTCATATTTATTAAGCATTTACTGTGTGCAGAGCATTATAATAAGCACTTGGATGATGGGGGAGAGGCCCAGATGAGAGAACTGAGGCCCAGCAAAGGTAAGGTGACACGCCAAGGTCACACAGCAGACAAGTGGAGGAGTCAGGATCAGAACCCAGGACCTCTGATTCCTAGGCCTGGGCTCTTTCCACTAGGCCACCCTGCTTCTCTGCAGCAGTTTTGTTAAATTCTTGAAGGAAATATTGACATTTCATTGTAGATTCTGGGTAATAGTCTATTAGTTTTGATGGAATTTACTAAACGCTTATTGGGCACATTGCACTGTACTGAATACTTCTAGAATGGAAACTCCTTATAGGCTGGGAACGTGTTCTACCAACTCTGTTGTCCTGTACTCTCCCAAGCACTTAATACAGTGCTCTGCAGACAGTAAACACTCAGTAAACACCATCATTTGATTGATTGATTGGAAAGGTACAACAAAAGAGAAGCAGCGTGGCCTTCTGGACAGTGGATAGAGCACAGGCCTGGAAGTCAAAAGGACAAGTTCTAATCCTGGCTCCACCACGTGTCTGCTCTGTGACCTTGGGTGAGTCACTTCACTTGCTCTCTTCCTCAGTTCCCTCATCTGTAAAATGGAGATTGAGACTGGGAGAGATTGAGACTGGGAGAAGCAGCGTGGCTCAGTGGAAAGAGCACGGGCTTTGGAGTCAGAGGTCATGAGTTCGAATCCCAGCTCTGCCACTTGTCAGCTGTGTGACTGTGGGCAAGTCACTTAACTTCTTGGTGCCTCAGTTCCCTCATCTGTAAAATGGGGATGAAGACTGTGAGCCCCACGTGGGACAACCTGATCCCCCGTGTCTACCCCAGCGCTTAGAACAGTGTTCTGCACATAGTAAGCGCTTAACAAATACCAACATTATTATTATTATGTGGCTAACCCGATTAGCTTGTAACCAACCCCAGCTCTTAGTACACTGCCTGGTGCATAGTAAGCGCTTAACAAATACCACAAATATTGTTTTTATCATTATTATTACTATTACTACTATTGCTTTTGGGATGAAGACTGTGAGCTCCGTGTGGAACACAGACTGTGTCCGACCCAATTTGCTCATAATAATAATATTAATGATAGTATTTGTTAAACACTTACTATGTGCCAAGCACTGTTCTAAGCGCTGGGGGAGATAGAAGGTAATCAGATTGTCCCATGTGGGGCTCACATTCTTAATCCCCATTTTACAGATGAGGAACTGAGGCCCAGAGAAGTTCAGTAACTTTCCCAAAGTCACACAGCTGACAAGCGGCGGAGCTGGGTTTAGAACCTGTAACCTCTGACTCCTAAGCCTGTGCTCTTTCCACTGAGTGGCACTACTTCTCATCCACCCCAGTGCTTAATAAAGCACCTAAATACCACAGTATTAAATAAATACCACAGTAATTATTCTTATCATTATTACCATTGATAGATTGATGGATTGATTGGGAAAATACAACAAAAGCATGAGACACATTGCCAGCTCACAAGGAGCTGACACTCATTCTCTGGGAAGAAATTTGGTTGTAGTCGGAGAGTGCGCGGGCTATTTTGTGTTGCATCTTTTGCGAGACGAATCTTGTATTTCTTTAGTTCTCACACTCTCTCTAGAGGGTGAAAGACTAGTCAAGAAATAAGTCCCAGGATCCTATAATTCAAAACAAATGGGCCTACGGAGAATGTAAAAAAAAAAAATCCATAATTTAAGCGGTTAAACCAGACAAGACAGATCATGCGATTATATTAGGTTTTCACATGACATTAATAAATAAAATCGTAAATAAAATTAAGTACGGCTGGATTTCCTTTCTACTCTCAATACTTTATCATTCAACAGCACTAATAAGCCCATTACTTCATATCAGTAGATAGCATTCTTATTATTCCTCTCGCCAGGCAGTCTGCGCTTATTTATGATTCAATTAAATCCTGTTGGACAAACACATTAGTGGGTTCTTTAAACAGCCTTTTATTATTTTTTTAAATAATTGTTTTTATATGCCACCCACTGGCATTTGTTTAGGAAGAAATGCACATAATTCGGAATGCAACACCTTGTTCTCAAACATCCACACACCGCCCCCCACACACCTGGGTATAGTTGTCGCCATTCCCTTCCCATTTTCTCATCTCCCCACCTCACTCTTCCTCCCTTCTGCATTATTTGGTGTTTGGATCTCCATCCCCTATGCAATTTGATGCCCCTCCAACCCCCACAGTGTTTAGTACGTAGCCTTTTTCTACTCTGTTGTTTCCCCTCTCTGTAATTTATTTTAGTGTCTGCTTCCCCCACTAGACTCTAAACTCCTTGAGTTCAGGTATGGTGTCTACCAACTCTGTTGTACTGTCCCAAGTGCTTAGTACAGTGCTCCGCACACAGTAAGTGCTCAGTAAATATCAGTGATTGATTAATTCTCAAGGCCTGAGGAATTCAGCTAACAAAGTACCTTAAGAGGTATCAAGGAATCCCCCATCTTTTTCTAACCGTGGCACCCCTTTAATAACAACAACAATAATAATGAGCATTGTGGTATTCAAGTGTTTACTATGTGTCAGGCACTGTTCTAAGCACTGGGAACATTGTGCTTCTTCTACACAGAGTTCACAGTCTAAGTAGGAAGGAGAACAGGTATTGGATCCCCATTTTACAGATGAGGTCCAGAAAAGTGAAGTGACTTGCCCAAGGTCACAAAGCAGACAAGTGGCAGAGGCGGGATTAGAAACCAGCTCCTTTTGACTCCCAGGCCAGTGCTCCATCCACTAGGCCACACTGCAATTAGTACAGCATTTAGTACCAAGCGCTTAGTACAGTGTTCTGCACATGGTACAGTACTCAATATTTTTGATAGATTGATTCATGACTCAGGCCCTTATTGATGGAATTTTCTCCAGCTAAGTCGCTAGTCCTTGGCTAAGATTTTTGGCACTGTAAAGTGGGATCTCTTTTCAAAACCAGTCTACTTTTCTTTATTCACGTACATTGATAGGACACCTGGTATGTAACTTTCACACCTGTCTTTGGAAGCAGATAAATCAGCTGGGATCCCTGCATGGAGAGAATACCATCATCGTTATTATTATTACAGTGCTCTGGACATAGTGAGCATTCAATAAATACCATTGACTGATTGACCTCCTCCAAGAGGCCTTTCCCGATGAAGCCCTTTTTTCCCCCGTTTCGTTCTCCCTTCTGCTTCCTCATTGTATTTGGATCTGTGACTTTCGGATATTTGGTATTTGCCCCACTGCCAACCCCACAGCACTTACATGCATATCTCTGAATTAGGTATTTTAAATGATTTGTTTCTATTAATGTCTGTCTCCTCATCTAGACTGTAAGCCCACTGTGTGTAGGGAAGATGCCCTAGTGGATAGAGCATGGGACTGGGAAGCAGAAAGACCTGGTTTCTAATTCTGGCTCAGCCACAGGTCTGCTGGGTCACCTTGGACCTTCACTTGTCCATGCCTCAGTTATCTGGTCTGTCAAATGTGGATGAAGATATGAGCCCCAAGTTCATTCATTCATTAATTGTGGTATTTATTGAGCATTTACTGTATGCAGAGCACTGTACTAAGCGCTTGGAAAGTACAATTCTGCAACAGATAGAGACAATCCCTACCCAACAACAGGCTCACAGTCTAGAAGTGGGGAAACAGACAACAAAACTAAACTAGAAGACAGGCATCAATCGCATCAATATAAATAAATATAATTATATATATATGCATATATATATGTACATATATATGCATCATTAATAAAATAAACAGAATAATAAATATGTGTGACAGGAACTGGGTCCAACCTGATTATGTTGTTTCTACACCAGTGCTTAGAACAGTGCTGGACACAGAGTAAGCCCTTAACAAATACCATCATTATTATCATCATTATTATTACCAATTTGATTGTATTTTACTCTCCCAAGTGTTTAGTGCTGGGCTATACACACCTTAAGCACTCAATAAATACCACTGAGAGATGGATTGATTCATTCAATAGTATTTATTGAGCGCTTACTATGTGCAGAGTACTGTACTAAGCGCTTGGGATGAACAAGTCGGCAACAGATAGAGACGGTCCCTGCCGTTTGACGGGCTTACAGTCTAATCGGGGGAGACAGACAAGAACAATGGCAATAAATATTGAATGAATGAATGGATTGATGTGGAATGCTGATGGGGCAGTAGAAGGGGCAGTAGAATCAGTATGGCCTAATGGCAAGAGTACTGGTTTGGGAGTCAGAAGTCATGGGTTCTAATCTTAATCTTAATGGGAACTAAGACTGTGAGCCCCACGGGGGACAACCTTATGACCTTCTATCTTCCCCAGTGCTTAGTACAGTGCTTGGCACAAAGTAAGGGCTTAACAAATACCATCATTATTATTAGAGAGGGACCAAAGTCCTGGGCAATTGGCTCTCGGAACTGGAGGCCATGGGTGGGACAGGAGAAGAGGAAGCTACCTGAGACAGCTAGATCTGCAGCGTGTTACACAAGACCTGAGAGCTGGATTGGCTGGTTTTATTGATTTATTGTTTTTAATGGTATTTGTTAAGCAATTACTATATGTCAAACACCATTCTATGCACGGGAGTAGGTGCTGGTTAAGGCAGGAGGAATTGCAAGGCTGCAGAGAATGGGAGAGGTCAGAGCTGGAGATGTAAATTTGAGAATCACCTGCGTAGAAGAGCCAGTTGAAGCCATGGGAGTGAATGAATTCTCCAAGGGTGTGGGTGTAGATGGAGAATAGGAGGGACCCAGAACTAAACCTTGAGGGTCCCTCCACACAGGGGATGGGAGGCAGAGGAGGAGCCCATGATAGAGACTGAGAAGTAAGTAGCTGCCCACAACCAGTTTACAGTCAAGAGGGAGCACCAAGAAGTGAAGTGATTTGCCCAAGGACAGACAGCAGGCAAGTGGCGGAGCCGGGATTAAGAACCCAGGTCTTCCAGCTCCCAGGCCTGTGGTTTTCCGAGTAGGCCATGGGTCTGGGGAAGTAGGAAGGAGGGCAAGGAGGTGGAAGACAGAAGTGATACAAGGAGAAGTTGTGGGCTCAGAAATGGGGACTTGGTGGTTTTGCCAAGGGGTCTTCAGTCAGGGGTGGGAGTTGATGGCAGGGCTCATGTCTAGGAACAATAATAATAATAATGATAACTGTGGCATTTATTAAGTGCTTACTATGTGCCAAGCAATGTCCTAATCACTGGGGTAGATATAAGGTAAGCAGGTAGGACACAGTCCCTGTCTCACACAGGGCTCATAGTCTTAATCCCCATTTTTCAGATCAGAAACAGACATGGAGAAGTGAAATAACTTATGCGAAGCAGGTTGCCCTAGTGGATAGAGCACGGGCCTGGGAGTCAGAAGGAATTGGGTTCTAATCCTGACTCTGCCACTTGTCTGCTGTGTGACCCTGGGAAAGTCACTTCACTTCTCTGGGCCTCAGTTATCTCATCTGTAAAATAGGACTGTGAGCACCACGTGGGACAAGGACTGTGTCCAACCTATTTATCTTGCAGCTGCCCCAGTGCTTAGTAGAGTGCTTGGCACATAGTAAACTCTTAATGAATTCTACAATTATTATTATTATTATTATTTGCCCTAGGTCACACGGCAGACACGTGGCCACTGGTTTAGCACAGTGCTTGACACATAGTAAGCGCTTAACAGATACCATAATTATCATTATTATAGTGGTCTGCACACAGTAAGCGCTCAGTAAATCTGATTGATGGACATATTGGTTGAGTCCTCCTTTGTAGATTTCAACATGGTCTCTAATCAGTAGTACGTACTAAGCCATTCCTGTATACAGAGCGCTGTAGTAAGCACTTGGGAGAGTATAATTTCTTCTTCAGGGTAGTGATCATGTCTATTCACCCTGTTGTATTCTCCCAAGATCTAAATACAGGACAGTCAATAAATATGATAAATTACAATAGAATTATCAGTCACGATCACTTCCCGTGAAGAATTTACCATGGAACAGGAGTGAAATACATCAAAAAATTTACAAATAAGGAGTAGATTTTACTTTATAAGAGTGTGTAAAACGTGTATAAAAGTGCAACAGGAAGTAATAACCGCAAAGGACTGAGTGATAGCAGGGAGTGTAAGACCTAGGGAGAAGAAAATCCACAATCTTCATTCATTCAGTGGTACTTATTGAGTGCTTACTGGGTGCAGAGTACTGTGCTAAGCACCTGGAAAGTACAATTCAGCAAAAACAGATAATCCCTGCCCGCACTGATCCCCTGATGCTCCCAGAGATGTCTACCATTCACTGCCTCTCTTGCCATGGTGGGAAGAATCATCATTAATAATGATTATGGTATTTGTTAAGCACTTACTCTGTGCCAAACACTGTACTATGTGCTAGGGTTGATAAAGGAGCATCAGGTCCCACAATGAGGCTCACAGTCTGAATAGGAGGGAGAACAGGTATTGAAACCCCATGTTGTAGGTGAAGGAACCGAGGCCCAGAGATGGTAAGCGACTTGCCCAAGGTCATCTAGCAGATAAATGAAGGAATGGGGATTACAACCTAGGTCCTCTGACTCCCAGGCCCATGCTCTTTCCACTAGGCCATGCCGCTTCCCAAACTCAAGGCAGCTTCAACCCCAAATCCATTTCTGGAATCGCTTTACTGAAAATCATTCTAACTATTGTAATCGTCAGAATGTGAAAATGCAGAGTAACGAGTCATCTTTCCCCTCGCCACCTATTCCCCCCCTGCTACTATTTGAGACCGTCACCCATCCCTTTGAAAACACGAAGAAGTTGCACTGTATTAAAATGTCAGTCACATTTGTTACTCTGTTAAATTTAACAATGGTTCCAGTGTATAAACCCAAACCAAGACCCTTTGACACTGAAGAAGTGTTTCCACTTAGTTTTAGAGGGCTTTCCAAGTGTCTATTGATCAGAGTGCTCTAACACCACAGAAATAATGTGTCTAATTTAACTGGCCACATGGAGGAGTATAGAAAAAACATTACTTATCCCTTGAAAGGCTTAGAACATCGATAGGAGGACATAACATTAACGACTTTCCTATACACGGGCTTCAAAAATGGCTAAATGAGGAAGAAATTACAAATTTATTTTCGTATAATTCCAACAGTTGTCTTGTTTTACTGCAGCAGTAAAGCATTAAGCAGTGAAATGTCACTCAAGGACTTCTTTCGTGATCATTTGTCTGATCCATGGAGTGTTCAGAGAGAAGTAGAAAAGTGCATTTTATTTATTTGGAGAAATTCGGAGCGTTGGGTTTTGGAGTTTGAGGATGGAGGTGGGGGGGGATTACTTCTCAATTGGTGGGCGTTTCTCTCCTCTTCTCTTCCCGACTTCCCGCTTTGTCTCTCAGAGCTTTCTTTTTGAGGATAGTTTTCTAAATTAGTAAGGATCTTAATTCAAACTGGAAAGTCAACATGGCCTGTAAGTTGGCAGAGAAATGTTGATATTCATTAGGTGGGGAAAAACTGGCTTTTAAAACTTGTTTAGACAAGTTCGGGGACTGGTAATTTTTTTTTAAAACATTGTCATTTATACTAATATCTGCCTTCCCCGGAAGACTGTAAATTCACCGTGGGAATGGATCACATCTTCCAACTCTTGTTGTATTGTACTCTCTCCCAGCGCTCAGTACAGCGCTCTATGCACATTAAAAAAAAAAGTGGCATTTGTTAAGCACTTACTGTGTGTGAAGCACTGTTCTAAGTGCTGGGGTGGATACAAGGTAATCAGTTTGTCCCACGACATGGCTCACATTCTCAATCCCTATTTTCCAGATAAGGTAACTGAGGCGCAGAGAAGTGAAGTGATTTGCCCAAGGTCACACAGCAGACAAGTGATGGAGCTGGAATTAGAACTCCCAACCTCTGACTCCCAATCCCGTGCTCTTGCCACTAGGCCATGCTACTTCTCTAAACAATCAGTAAATGCTTGATTTATTGATTACTACATTTTAGCACTTGGTGAACAATGCAGAAAATAATAATAATAACTGTGGTATTTATTAAGCACTTACTGAGTGTCAAGCACTGTTCTAAGCGCTGGGGTAGATGCAAGTTAATCAGGATGGACACGGTCCCTGACCCCCGTGGGGCTCACAGTCTGAAAAGGAAGGAGAACAGTTATTGAATCCCCATTTTTACAGTTGAGGAAAATGAAACACAGATTAGTTAAGTGACTTGCCCAAGGTCCCACAGCAAGCAGGTGGTGGAGCTGGGATTAGGACCCAAGTCATCTGATTCCCAACCCCGTGCTCTTTCATGTAGACCACACTGCTTCACAAACATGTTTGCCGCAGTCTTAATTAATGTTGGTATTTGTTAAGCACTTACTATGTGCAAAGCACTGTTCTAAGCACTAGGGTAGATACAGGGTAATCAGGTTGTCCCACGTGAGGCTCACAGTCTTCATCCCCATTTTACAGATGAGGTAACTGAGGCACAGAGAAGTGAAGTGACCTGCCCACAGTCACACAGCTGACAAGTGGCAGAACAGGAATTCGAACCCATGACCGCTGACTCCCAAGCCTGGGCTCTTTCCACTGAGCCATGCTGTCTTCCATATATATTGAAGGGTCTCTAGGAAAACTCTAGAATTTCACCTCTTTTTTTCCTTTTTGTATAATCCTTAGTCTACCCAAACAGCCAGTGAGGGAGGGGTAAATAAAGGGAGCAAATCAGGGCAACACACAGGGGAGCGGGAAAAGAGGAAATGAAGGCTTAGTCGGGGAAGGCCTCTTGGAGGAGTTGGGCCTTCAGTAAGGCAATAAAGCTCTGCCAAAGCTGCAGAGCACTGTTGGTGGAAATTCAGATATCAGGCTGATCTCCATAATAATAATAATAGTAATGATAATAATGATAATAGTAATAATTGTATTTGTGTTGTGTTGTTAATAATTGTGTTATATTGTGATAATAGTAGCTTGGCTCAGTGGCAAGAGCCCGGGAGTGGGAGTCAGAGGTCATGGGTTCTAATCCCAGCTCTGCTGCTTGCCAGCTGTGTGGCTTTAGGCAAGTCACTTAACTTTTCTGTGCCTCAGTTACCTCACCTGTAAAGTGGGGATTTCAAATTGTGGGCCCCACATGGGACAACCTGATCACCTTGTATCCCCCCAGCGCTTAGAACAGTGCTTTGCACATAGTAAGCGCTTAACAAATACCACCATTATTATAATTGTGTTTCTTGTTAAGAGCTTACTATGTGCCAAGCAGTGTTCTGTGCTCTGGGGGAGATACAAGGTAATCAGGTTGTCCCACGTGGGGCTCACAGTCTTAATCCCCATTTTACAGATGGAACTTAGTCACAGAGAAATGAAGTGATTTGCCCAAGGTCACACAGCGGACAACTGGTGAAGCCGAGATTAGAACCCAGGTCCTTCTGACTCACAAGCCCATGGTGTAACCAATAGGCCATTCTCACCTACCCTAACTTTGCCCTCTCCTCCAGCCAGAAACAGTGCTGTCCATCTTATTTTACTCTCGTGCTCATTGCCCGCACCAGCTGTTTCAGATTTATAACTCCCTTGTCCCCTTCATCTCTTACCCCTACTGACCTTCTTTTTTCTATTTTTAGTGACATTTGTTAAGCACCTACTAGGTGACATACAGTGTTCTAAGCACTGGGGTAGATACAAGATGATCAAGTTGGACACAGTCCCTATCCCGCATGGAGTTCACAGTCTAAGTAGGTGAGAGAACAGGTATTTAATCCTCATTTAACAGTTGAGGAACTGAGGTACAGAGGAGTTAAGTGACTTGCCCAAGGTCACACAGCCAGCAATTGGCAGAGTGGGGATAAAAAGAGCATGGCGTTGTGGCTAGAGCTGGGGCCTGGGAGTCAGGGGGTCATGGGTTCTAATCCTGGCTCTGCCTCTTGTCTGCTGTGTGACCTTGGGCAAGTCGCCTAACTTCTTTGTGTTTCAGTTGCCTCATTAGTAAAATGGGGATCAAGACTGTGAGCCCCAAATGGGACAGGGACTGTGCCCAACCTGATTACCTTGTATCCACTATCCACCCCAGTGCTTAGTACAGTGCCTGGCATACAGTAAGTGCTTAACAAATACCATAATTATTATTATTATTACCATTATTTTTAGAACCCAGGTCCTCTGATTCCCAGGCTTATGCTCTTTCCAGGTGGCCATGTTGCTTCTCTTGAATTTCTTCGATGAAATTGAAAGAATTCGGTGTGATCTCTGTAAAATCTCCCATGCTCCTGTCCAGTCCCTTCATTAATTAATTCATTCAGTCTTATTTATTGAGCACTTACTGTGTGCAGAGCACTGTACTAAGCGCTTGGAAAGTACAATTCAGCAATAGAGACAATCCCTGCCCACACTGGACTTACATTGTAGAGTGGGGGAGATATACATCAAAGCAATTAAACAGGCATCAATATAAATAATTTATAAATAATATAAATAATAAGTAGGCATCAATACCATCAAAATAGATAAATAGAATCATAGATATATGCACATCATTAATAAAATAGAGTAATAAATAATATATACAAATATACACAAGTGTTGAGGGGAGGGGAAGGGGGTAGAGCAGAGGGAGGGAGTAGGGGGAATGGGGAGGGGAGGAGGGGCAGAGGGAAAGGGAAGGCTCAGTCTGGGAAGGCCTCCTGGAGGAGGTGAGCTCTCAGTAGGGCTTTGAAGAGGGGAAGAGAGTTAGTTTGGCGGATGTGAGGAGGGAGGGCGTTCCAGGACAGCGGGAGGATGTGGCCCAGGGGTCGACGGCGGGACAGGCTAGAACGAGGCACCGTGAGGAGGTGAGCGGCAGAGGAGCGGAATGTACGGGGTGGGCAGTAGAAGGAGAGAAGGAAGGAGAGGTAGGAGGGGGCAAGGTGATGGAGAGCTCTGAAGCCAAGAGTGAGGAGTTTTTGTTTAGTGCGGAGGTTGATAGGCAACCACTGGAGGCTTTTGAGGAGGGGAGTGACATGCCCAGAGCGTTTCTGTAGAAAGATGATCCGGGCAGCGGAGTGAAGTATAGACTGAAGCAGGGAGAGACAGGAGGATGGGATATCAGAGAGGAGGCTGTTGCAGTAATCCAATCGGGATATTACAGGAGCTTGTACCAACAAGGTAGCAGTTTGGATGGAGAGGAAGGGGCAGATCTTGGCGATGTTGTGAAGGTGAGACCAGCTGGTTTTGGTGACAGATTGGACGCGTGGGGTGAATGAGAGAGCAGAGTCAAGGATGACCCCAAGGTTGCAGGCCTGTGAGACGCAAAAGATGGTCATGCCGTCCACAGTAACAGGAAAATCAGGGAGAGGACAGGGTTTGGGAGGGAAGATACGGAGCTCAGTCTTGGACATTTTGAATTTTAGATGCCGGGCGGACATCCAGGTGGAGATGTCCTGAAGGCAGGAGGAGATATGAGCCTGGAGGGAGGAAGAGCGAACAGGAGAGGAGATGTAGATATATAAGTGCTTTGGGGGAAGGGGGGAAGGGTAGAGCAAAGGGAGCGAGCTGGGGCTATGGGGAGGAGAGGGGGAGCTGAGGAAAAGGGGGCCTTAGTCTTGGAAGTCCTCTTGGAGGAGCTGAGCCTGCAGTAGAGCTATGAAGCGGGGAAGAGCGGTTGTCTGGTGGATTTGAGGAGGGAGGGCATTCCAGGCCAGAGGTAGGTTTGGGCCAGGGTTCGACGGCCGGATGGGCGAGATCACGTCCCTTCCTCCTTCTAGCCACCCTTCAACTTTCCAATCTTTCCCCTCAGTTTCACAGGAGAGCTCCCATCTCCTTTCAAATTCTAGTCCCTCCTCCTGCGCATCCAACCCCATCCTCTCTCACCTTATCAGAACACGTGCCCCTCCTCCCTTCTCTCCCTGACCACCATCTTCAACCGTTCACTTTAAAATGGTACCTTCCTCACCTCCATCAAAAATGTTCATAAATCAATCGATTCATCCAGGATTTTTTCAAAGTGAAGTTTTAGGATGGTGGCAGCAAACTACTAAATGAACCTTCAGCCAATCCATCAGTGGTAGTTCTTGAACACTTATTCTCTGCAGAGTAAGCGGCGTGGCCTAGTGGATAGAGCACGGGCTTTGGAGTGCCAAGGACCTGTGTTCTAATCCCTCCTCCTCCACCTGTACGCTCTGTGCCTTGGGAAAGTCCCTTCCCTTCCTCTGGGCCTCAGTTACCTCATCTGAAAAGCGGGGATGAAGACAGAGCCCCATGGGGATACAGGGACTGTATCCAACATGATCAGCAGCATAGCTCAGTGGAAAGAGCCCGGGCTTTGGAGTCAGAAGTCATGGGTTCGAATCCCGACTCTGCCACTTGTCAGCTGGGTGACTGTGGGCAAGTCACTCAACTTCTCTGTGCCTCAGTTACCTCATCTGTAAAATGGGGATTAACTGTGAGCCTCACGTGGGACAACCTGATTACCCTGTATCTACCCCAGCGCTTAGAACAGTGCTTTGCACATAGTAAGCACTTAACAAATACCAACATTATTACTATTATTATCAGCACTACCTCAGTGCTTAGAACAGTACCTGGCCCATAGTAAGCGCTTAACGAATGCCATAAACAAAACAACAAAACAACAGAGCACTGTCCTAAGCACCCGGGTGAAGGCAGTAGAATAAATTCTATTACTGATTTGTACATTCCAAGCGCTTAGTACAGTGCTCTGCACATAGTAAGCGCTCAATAAATACTATTGAATGAGTGAATGAATGAATGAATAAATAGTCAAGATCCCTGCCCCAGAAGAGTTTACATACTTGGAAGAGTACAGTAAAGTAAATATATATAATCCCTACCCTCCAACAGTATCCGGTATTTATCCGGTAGACGGAGGAGTTTACAATCTAGGGGGATTGTAATGCCTTGAAACATTTTGGAGAAGCAGCATGGCCTAACAGATAGAGCAAGGGCCTGGGAGTCAGTGATTCTGGGTTCTAATCCTGGCTCTGCTACTAGTCTGCTGTAGGGCCCTTGGGCAAGTCATTTCACTTCTTTGGGTCTCAATTCCCTCATCTGTAAAATGGGGATTAGGACTGTGAGCCCCTTGAGGGACAGGCACTGTGCCCAACCCGATTAGCTTGTATCCACCCCAGCGCATAGGACAGTGCCTGGCACATAGTGAACACTTAACAAATGCACCACAATTATTATTATCATTACTGGGGAGTAGAAATGTGAAACCATAGAGAGTCTCTACCCTACCCCTTAATAACCATGGTCCCAAGGGCCCCAAAACCTCAAGCACAGGTCTGATCTTAAAAGCGATAGGAAGAGTCATGTGTCTCCTCTAATACTTTCATGATTTAATGCACCATTGAACTTTTGTTGACAATATGGGACCTGAAGGATTTAAAACTGAGGTGAAGGCACCCTAAGTCACTATTTGCACAACAGCAGATTCTAATAGTCCAATGGGAGGAGATTGGCCCCTACTGGGATAGAAGGCATGAAGTGGATCGCTCTGTTTGCTAACCAATCGTCCTTCAGAGCTTGTCACACTTTTTTTTTTTAAATTTTCGTTGGAGGCCCGCGACTAAATCCCCCACTAGCATACACATACACGGACCCATCCAGCCTCAGATTAAACAAATGTCTTCTTTTGACACTTGGCATTTTAAAGAAACTTAGATCTAATCCCTTAGTTAATGTGGTCTGTGAAAGGCAATGATACACTGATGAATTTTGTGTATCTGCAGCTTTGCTTTTGCCGGGATGTGGGAGAGCAAAACTCACAGAATTGATAAAGTAGTCAGAAACCGAGTTTCATCTCATAAGGGGTCGAAGGCCGGGAGATGGCCTTGTGAAAGTCAAAAAAGTCAAAACCGTTCTTAAATGTAAAGGCATAGCAGGGATTCTTTCCAGGTGGTAAAAAGGTTCGTTTGGATTTTGGCAAGAATACACTCCCCCTTTAGACTGTAAACTCGTTGTGGGCAGGGAATGTGTCTGTTTATTGTTACACTGTACAGTGCTCTGCACACAGTAAGCGCTCAATAAATACAATTGAATGAATGAACTTTTCCTGATCTAGGGTCAGAATTTAACATCTCCCCTCTCCCAGGGGACTGTCTGATCTATATTCTGTAGCTTGTAGGTGTAGTGTTTTTTTTTTATTATTTTTCCTGACACTTATTTCTAAATAGCATCAACAGTGTACTATCAGCCTGTTCTTTGCACTGTTACTTTCTGGAGAAGAGCTGAATTACTTTTTAAAAAACTCATTTTATTTTATTAATAATAATGATGATGGTATTTGTTAAGAGTCTTCTATGCACCAAGCACTGTTCTAAGCCCTGGGGTAGATACAAGGAAATCAGGTTGTCCCACGTGGGGCTCACAGCTTTAATCCCTGTTGTACAGATGAGGTGACTGCGGCACAGAGAAGTTAAGTGACTTGCCCAAAGTCACACAGCTGACAAGTGGGGGAACTGGGATTAGAACTCACGACGCATGACTCCCAAGCCTGGGCTCTTTCCAGTAAGCCACACTGCTTCTCAAACTATCTTTCCAGGGTAGAGGGGAAACTTCCAATGGGCAGGAAATGAATCACTTGCTTGTTCTGAGGTCGTTAGTAGTAGTAGTAATAGTAGTAATAGCCAAATTGTACTTTCCAAGTGCTTAGTACAGTGCTCTGCACACAGTAAGTGCTCAATAAATACAATGAACAGAGTATAGATTAATCACTGGAAAAAGCGCTTAGTACACTCCCAGCCCTACAGCATTTAGGTACATAGCTGTAATATATTAATTTATATTAATTAATTCAGTCATATTTATTGAGCATTTACTGTGTGCAGAACACTGTACTAAGCGCCCAAGTGAATTAGACACAGTTGCTGTCCACAAGGTGCTCCCATTCTAAGAATAAAGGGGAAAGTGGACTGGAGACAGATACATAAGGCAAGATAAAACAATTAGAGCCTCAAAACAACATTAAAGATGAGGACAGATGTAGGTAGCTAAATAAAATCAATCCATCAATCAAACTGTGGTATGTATGGAGCAGTTACTATGTGCAGAGCTCTGTACTAAGCCCTCGGGAGAGTACAGTACAACAGAATTAGCCGACGTTCCCTGCCCATAACGAGCTTATAGTAAGTACAGCCTAGAGATAAATAAAAGAAAAGCCGTAGGGCCCTTTGGCCAGAAGAGTAGAATTTGGGTCTTTTTGCAGCTCAGCCTATTACTCACGGCTACAGCCATGGTGACCCTCAAAACTGTGGCTTTCCCAGGGTTTCATGTTCTTTGGAGACTCTGGGCTGCTGCTGCTGCTGCAGCTAGTTACCTCATCTGGAAAATGGGGATTAAGACTATGAGCCCTTTGTGGTATAGGGACTGTGTCCAACCCAACTACCTCTTGTCCATCCCTGTGCTTAGTACAGTGCCCGGCATGTGGTAAGTGCATATTAAATACCACAGTTATTATTAATTTTATTACTACATTCCCACCCTCACACTTTGCTAGTTTAATGTCAACCTTCTGAGTGTACCTCACTCTCGTCTATCTTGCCCATGTCCTGTCTCTGGCCTGGAATGCCCTTCCTCCTCAAATCGGACAGACAATGACTCTCCCCGCCTTGAAAGCCTTATTGAAGGCTCTTCTCCTCCAGGAGGCCTTCCCTGACTAAGCCCTCCTTTCCTCTTCTCCCACTCCCTTCCGTCTCCTCCTGACTTGCTGCCTTTATTCATTCCCTCTCCAAGCCCCATAGCACTTAGGTACATATCTGTAATTTATTAATTTTTATTAATTAATTCAATCATATTTATTGAGCATTTACTATGTGCACAGCACTGTACTAAGCGCTTGGGAGAGGACAGTACAACAAGAAACGGACACAGTCCCTGCCCACAGTGAGCTTACAGTCCAGACTGAGGATAAATGGGCTTTGTGATTCAGAAATCTAGCACTTCGACAAATTCCAGCGCACCACGAGTCCTCTTGACTCATTTTTGGAAACCGGAGAGCGGGGAAATGTGTTTCCACATCTCGCAGAAGAAAGGGCAGCGCCATCGTAGCTATTTTAATGGAAAACCAATACTGTTTGTCTCCTTCAATTTGTTTCCAATGGAAGAGATGTATAAGTAATAGAAATAAATAAATTACAGATATGTATATTAATTTGCCCCCCTCTGGACTGAAAGTTCATAGTAGGCAGGGAAAGTGTCTGTAATATTGCTGATATACTCTCTCAAACACTTAGTACGGTGCTCTGCATGCAGAAGTTTTCAGTAAGTCCGACTGACAGACGGACTGATTGATTGCCTCACTGGTGCTGCTGCTTCACTTTGCCCTTCAGTAGTGGAGAGGGATGGGTTGGGATGGAAGCCTCAGGATGGCACAGAGTGTAAGGGTGACATACGCCCAGGAAGCATCTTAAGAGCTGGTGAATTAGGAGACAGCTGCTGCTTCTGTGATAATAAATTATCATTTCGGTATTTCTGGAGTCCAGGGCTGGGAGTCAAAAGGTCATGGGCTCCAATCCTGGCTCTGCCGCTTGTCTGCTGTGTGACCTTGGGCAAGTTACTTAACTTCTCTGTGCTTCAGTTACCTTATCTGTAAAATGGGGGTTGAGAGAGTGAGCCCCACGCAGGACAGGGACTGTGTCCAAACCAATTTGGTTGTATCCATGACGGCACTTAATACAGTGACTGGCACATACTAAGTGCTTAACAAACATTATTATTATTATTATTATTATTATTATTATTATTATTATTATTAAGCTCTGGAGTAGTCCAAGTTAATCAGGCCAGACACAGTCGCTGTCCCACAAGGAGCTCACAGTCTAGAAGAGAGGAGGAGTAAGGATTTAATCCCCATTTTACAGAGTAAAATGAGATACAGAGAAGGTAAATTACCTGCCCAACTAATGATAATAATTGTGGTACTTATTGAGTGCTTACTATATTCATTCATTCATTCAATTGTATTTATTGAACACTTACTATGGGCAGAGCACTGTTTCTAAGTGTTTGGAATGTACAATTCAGCAACAGATAGGGACAAACCCTGCCCAACAACGGCCTCACAGTCTAAAAGGTGGAGACAGCAAAACAAAACAAATAGTCAGACATCAATGCCATCAAAATAGATCAATCAAATCATAGATATAGACACATCATTAATAAAATAGAGAAATAATATATACAAATATACACAAGTACTGTATGCCAGGCACTGTACTAAGTGCTGGGGTGGATATGCGCAGAGCAGGTTGGACACAGTCCCTGCCTCTCACACAGCAGGCAACTGGCAGGGCCGGGGTTAAATGGCAGGTTATCTTTCATTCATTCATTCAGTCGTATTTACTGAGCTCTTACTGTGTGCAGAGCACTGTACTAAGCTCCTGGGAGAGTACAGTGCAGCACCAAACAGACATTCCCTGCCCATAACGAACTCTTTGTACTCTCCAAGCACATAGATGGTGCATTTTTCATCATTTGGCATATAGTAGGTGCTTAGCAAGTACCATCGTTATTATTATTATTGATATTTCACCTGATGTGAGCTCAGAAAATGCTAATTTTTTTACTCTAAGGTCAATACGAGGAAGTATTTTGGGTTCTGGTGGGGCCCTGGTGTAGTAGACCCCAGAAAATTGCCCACCTTCCCAGCCCCCAGCTAAAGTCTGCCCCCTTTCTTGTACTTCCCAGGGTGTCGGGCCAATGACTCTGGGAATATTTTGCTCTCTTCTTCTTCATCATCATCGTCATCTTCATCATCATCGGCGTAATGATGGTGGTATTTGTCAGGCACTTACTATGTGCCGTGCACTGTATAAGCACTGGGATGTATGCAAAGAAGCTGAGCAGACACAAACCCTGTTCCATGGGGGTTCACGGTCTGAAGGGGAAGGAGAAAAAGTACTTAATAAGAATGGTCATAGCCGTGGTATTTGTTAGGCACTTACTCTGAGGCAAACCCTGTACTAAGCGCTGGGGTAGATCCAAGATCATTGAGTTCATCCCCGTTGTACAGATGAGGAAACTGACCAGAGCTTGGGGCAGACTCAATCAGTCATTGGTATTTATTAAGTGCTTACTGTGTCCAGGGCACTGTACTAAGTGCTTGGGAGCGGACAACAAAGGCAAGATGGGGCTCCAGGGTGAAGAGTTGGGCAGGGGGAAGGGTGAAGCAACGTTAGGGACAAGCCCTGGTCAGAGCTTAATAATAATAATAATAATAATAATAATAACAGTATTTTTTAAGTGCTTACTATGTGCCAGACACTGTTCTAAGCGCTGGAGTGGATACAAGTAAATCAGGTTGGACACGGTCTCTTTCCCCCTGGGGCTCACAGTGTTGATCCCCATTTTACAGATGAGGTAAAGGGGGAGCAGAGAAGTGAAGTAACTTGCCCAAGCCCACATGGCAGGCAAGTGGGGATGCCGGCATTAAAACCCATGACCTTCTGACTCCCAGGCCCCTGTCCTATCCACTTCACCATTTCTGCTTAGTTTCCCCCATGGCGTAAGCAACTGTAGATGCCTCCCACCTGCTTCCTCCACCCCGTCCCCGCCCCCACCCCCAGAGCCATTTCTGGAGGAAGATTTGGTGGGGAGACGGCCAGTGCCCCCCGACAGACAGACGTCAAGGCAATAGAGCGATGCCGTCGGGACGAGAGACCCCATCTGCTTTACGGCACGATCCTCTCCCTGGCTGAGGCCCTTTCTCCCTCTCCAGCCTTCCCTCCCCCAACCCCGTTCTGTTTCTCCAGGGTAAGAGACAGGCCTGATAAAGTGAGAGAAGCAAGATTGGTTTTCTAAGGGCACCAGACCCTTCAGGATCAGCTAAATCACGGGCTGTCTGGCCGCATGGCTAGCTAATGACCTGCGGCCCCCTCTCCCCCTGTCCGCCACAGCCCCGGCACAACCCCCCCCCCCCTTTCACCCTCCCCCCGAGACCTCGTGATAGCTGTCCGGGCTGCAGAGGGGGTTGGGGAAAGGTGTCGGGGGGGGGGGGCTCCAGTGAAGGTGAAACTGTCATATCGATCTTTTTAGCACTAAAATATGAGCCACTTTACTCCGCTCCCCGATGCTGTGATGTGAAAAATAATAACTCGGATCCAAATTAAAAATATTGATCCCTGGAAGGTGTTGAAAGTAAATAAACACCTTCCGAAGTTTTCGGGTCAACCGAGAAATGGTATTCAGCAATAAATGTGTCGGCATGTCAGAATCCAGGGTTCTTGATCTGTTTTTCCTTTGAATTGATTTTTCATTATTTACTTCCTAAAAGTGTTGGAATTCGGGCCTCCACTGTTTAAATCCCAGTGTTTGGGCAAATTATTTCTTTGGGCCTTATGAGGTGGCCCCTAATCCACTCGCTCATTGATTGATTGATTTTTGACTCAATCAACTTGCATGCCCTGAGCTTTATTTAGGGTTTCCATCATAATTTTTTGTACATTTAGGCTTGACTTTTTTATTTCTAGCTAACAGATGAGCTGACACTGGTCTATCAAACATGTGGGAAAACAATTGCCACCGGGTTAATTTTATTGCAAGCGCCATGCATTTTAAGTAGGGGCCAACGAATTTTCTCCTCCAGGCTGATAAATGACCGTGGAACCACGAAAAGCATTAGAATGACCAGCAGCTGTGTAAACCAAACAGAAAGGGGGGGGGCGGATAAATTCCTCGCCCAGAGAGGAGATTCAGTGGGTCCCCTTTGCTTCCTCACTTTCGCTTTGTTTTTTTGTTGAACAACCACAGCAACAAACCCACCCCATGATATCGCGCGCCTTTACTGCTGATTGTTCCCAGGATCAATTAGGTGGCTATCAGTCTGTGGTTCGGATGGTTTCGATGCTTGAGCTCATTGCCCACAGTGGGGGTTTTAAGCTGTGTTCTGAAGAGAAGGCTTCTTCCCCACTAACAAGGCCAGTAGGGCAGGAGGGCCTCTGCCAATCAGCCTCCTGGAGCTTCAGGCGGTCAGTCAGTCGTATTTATCGAGCGCTTACTGTGTGCGGAGACCGCTGTACTAAGCACTAGGGAGGGTGCGATAGAACAGTAAACAGGCACATTTCTTGCCCACAATGAGCTTCCGGTGTCGAGGGATTGGGTTAAGGTTTACAGCTCCAGAGGGATTGGATCATATTTATTGAGCACTTACTGTGTGCAAAGCTCTGTACTAAGCATTTGGGAGAATACAAAAGAACAGTAAGCAGACACATTCCCTGCCCCCAGCAAGCTTACAGTCTAGATATTGTGGGCAGGGATCGCGTCCACCAATTCTCTTCTATTGTACTTTTCCAGGTGCCTAATCCAGTGCTCTGCACACAGTCAATGCTCAATAAAGATGATTGATTGATTGAGGGGTGCATTTCTTTGGACTCCTTAGTCCCAGGGGGTCTGCTCTGAGCACTGGGATGAGAAATCATCCCAAGATGGCTCTGAGGGAGGTTATTCTGGTGTTCCAGAGGCATCTTGGATAATAAGCAGGATGGCTTGTGCTTCTTTGGCCAGAGAGGTCAGTCAGGCTGTCCATGTTTTTGAGATATTAATAATAATGTTGGTATTTGTTAAGCGCTTACTATGTGCAGAGCACTGTTCTAAGCGCTGGGGTAGACACAGGGTAATCAGGTTGTCCCACATGAGGCTCACAGTTAATCCCTATTTTACAGATGAGGTAACTGAGCCACAGAGAAGTTAAGTGACTTGCCCACAGTCACACAGCTGACAAGTGGCAGAGCCAGGTTTTGAACCCATGACCTCTGACTCCCAAGCCCAGGCTCCTTCCACTGAGCCATGCTGCTTCTCTCCCTATGAATTTTTCTCTACGAATATGTAGAAGAGGCTCATCAAAGCAGATGAGAGTCTCTATGTCAGATTGGGAATGTTCTGAAAATCAGTCTCTACAGATGTTTTACATTCACTTGGGGAGATAGAGGCTTAATAATGAAAATTATAGTAATAATAATAATAAAGGTATTTAAGTGCTTACTATGTGCCAGACTCTAATAATAATAATGTTGGTATTTGTTAAGCGCTTACTATGTGCAGAGCACTGTTCTAAGCGCTGGGGTAGATACAGGGTAATCAGGTTGTCCCACATGAGGCTCACAGTTAATCCCCATTTTACAGATGAGGTAACTGAGGCACAGAGAAGTTAAGTGACTTGCCCACAGTCACACAGCTGACAAGCGGCAGAGCCGGGAGTCGAACTCATGACCTCTGACTCCAAAGCCCAGGCTCTTTCCTCTGAGCCACACTGCTTGTGTTGGGGGGATACAAGCAAATGGGGTTGGACATAGACCCTATCCCACCTGGGACTCCCAGTCTTAATCCCCATTTTACAGTTGAGGTAACTGAGGCCCAGAGAAGTGAAGTGACTGGCCCCAGGTCACACAGCAGACAAGTAGCAGAGCCAGGATTAGAACCCAGGTTCTTTTTCAAACTAAGCAAAGCCCAAATGTCAGACCCAACTGTGGCTCGTAAGAGCTGCAGGCTGTTGTTTAAAAAATTTCCAAAGCCAACCACTTAGGTTTCTTCAATTTAAGACCTTTCCCTTCTTTTAAAGGCAAGTGAAAATAAACAGGCTTCACCCCCTCGCCCCTGATAAATAAGTTAAATATCATTTCCTGCTCCAAAAATGAGAAAAATCTAACCTGGGCTTGAGGGGCAATCAAGTTAAAAGCTTCTGTGAGATCCTCAGAGTAAATGCAAACACTTGCTCTGTAAGGCGGGATTGCAAGTATTGCAGGGAGGATAGGTTTTTTTTCATAATCCTTGACTGATGAATTCTTGGGAAGGAGGGACTGAGTTCAGAAAGAGGGTGGGTTGAGCTGATTGTAGTGATTTTTAACCTGTTCTTCAACTCCTCTGTCCATTGCATATGAGAAGCATAATGGCCTAGAACAGTGCTTGGCACATAGTAAGTGCTTAAATACCATCATTATTATTATTATTATTATTATTATTATTACCCCAGTGCTTATAACAGCACTTGGCACATAGTAAGCACTTAACAAATGCTATAATTATTATTATTGTTATTATCATTGCTCCCTTGCCTCCCCAATCTCTCATTCTCTAGTTTCAGCTTCTCCAATATAGGGACCACCAGGGAGGGAATAAAAGGAAAATCCTCCTTTCCCACTACCACAAAACCTAATTATCAGTCGATCAATGAGTCAGTCGTATTTATTGAATGTTTACTGTTTGCAGAGCACCATAATGAGCATTTGGAAGAGTACAGTGTAACAATGTAGCAGACACATTCCTTACCCACAAGGAGCTTAAAGTCTAGAGGGGAACACACATTAATATAAAGAAATGAATTACAAATATGTACATAAGTGCCAAGAGGCTGGGGGGGGGATGAATAAAGGGAGCAGAAGGGAGTGGGAGAAGAGGAAAGGAGGGCTTAGTCAGGGAAGACATCTTGGAGGAGATGGGCATTCGATAAGGCTTTGAAGTGGGGGAGAGTCATTGTCAAATTTGAATATGAGGATGTAGGGCGTTCAGCAAAGAGGCAGGATGTGGGCAAGAGGTCGGCAGGGAGATAGACAAAATTGAGGTACAATGAATAGGTTGGCATTAGAGGAGTGAAGTGTGTGGGCTTGATTGTAGTAGAGCAGCGAGATGAGGTAAGAGAGGTCAAGGGTCCCCAGAACTCCCCCCCCTCCCCCCGCAAAAAATAAAATTGGGATGAAGTGCTCCTGATTGCTAATTCAATTAGAAAGGATCCAAGAGACCAGTTGTTTCTTCTAGACTTTAGGCCCTTTGTGGGTAGGGAGTATATCTGGGCTACGTCCTCCCGCGGTCTTGGAACGCCCTCCCTCCTCACCTCCGCCAAACTGATTCTCTTCCCCTCTTCAAAACCCTACTTAAAACTCACCTCCTCCAAGAGGCCTTCGCAGACTGAGCTCCCCTTCTCCCTCTACTCCCTCTACCACCTCCCCTTCACCTCTCCGCAGCTTAACCCTCTTTTCCCCCCATTTCCCTCTGCTCCTCCCTCTCTCCCTTCCCATCCCCTCGGCACTGTACTCGTCCGCTCAACTGTTTATATTTTCATTACCCTATTTATTTTGTTACTGAAATGTACATCGCCCGGATTCTATTTAGTCGCCATTGTTTTTACTAGATGTTCTTCCCCTCGACTCTATTTATTGCCATTGTTCTTGTCTGTCCGTCTCCCCCGATTAGACTGTAAACCCGTCAAACGGCAGGGACTGTCTCTATCTGTTGCTGACTTGTTCACTCCAAGCGCTTAGTACGGTGCTCTGCACATAGTAAGCGCTCAATAAATACTATTTAATGAGTGAATGAATCTGTTATATTGCTATATTGTTCTCTCTCAAGTGCTTAGTACGGTCCTTTGCAAACAGTAATCACTCAGTAATTACAATTGATTGATTGATTGGTTCTTATGAGAGAATTGCAGTAATGAACTCCACACCAGCATTTGAAACTGACAAGAGCAGAGCAGTCTCTGCTCCGGCCAGCGAGCAGAGAGACAGTCTCTCCCCCATCTCTGGCCTCCTCAGCCTGGCCTGACCAGCCTGTACATTGTTTTTCTAGCCACATTCCTCTCAAGCTAGTCGCCTCACGGGTGCCTCATTCCCATCTTCCCCGCCACAAACTTCTTGCTCATACCCTCCCCACTCTCCCACTCCCACCCCTCCACCATTATTAATAATAATGATTGTGGTATTTGTTAAGCACTTACTATGTTCCAGGCACTGTGCTAAGCACTGGAACTCCCTCCTATTCCACATCTGGCAGACGGCTCTTTCCCGGTCTTCCAAGCTCTTCTGAAAGCATGCCTCCCCCAGGAAGCCCTTCCACTTTATGCTACCTCCATCTGCCACTCCAGGACTCCCGCACCTTCAGAAATCTCTTGTCTGCACACCATTCAGTAGCATTTATAACCAACCCCCTTTCTCCTCCCTCCTCCTAGCCATATTTTGTTTTAGAGTCTGTCTCCCGTTAGATTGCATGCTTCTTGAGGGCAGGGATAATTTCTACAGATTCTTTTGTACCCTTCGCAGCTCTTAGTGCAGTACCCTGCCCAGGGTAGGCACTCAATATTTTTGATTGATTGGATGGGCAAAAGCTACAGTTCCCGTCCTTGAAGAACGGGGGCACCTCCTTTGCCCTCCTAAACAAAAACCCGGTGCAAGGTCAAGATACTGGTCCATTGATTGGATTCTCATTGATCCTCTTAGCGTTTGAGTTGCATTATTTAATAATGATGGTATTTGTTAAGCACTTACTTTGTTCCAAACACTGTTCTAAGCATTGGGAGAGATACAAGAAAATCAGGTTGTCCCACGTGGGGCTCACAGTCTTAAACCCCATTTTACAGATGAGGTAACTGAAGCACGGAGAAGTGAAGTGACTTGCCCAAGGCCACACATCAGATAAGGGAGAAGCTGAAATTAGAACCTCCAACCTCTGATTCCCAAGCCTGTGCTCTTTCCATAGAGCCACACTGCTTTTCTCATTCTTTAGGGGCACACAGCACACCAGACCTCAAAAAATAAAAAATTCAGATCAACTCAAAGAAGCGGAACCCTCCATGTTTATGGGTTAGAGCTTATTTTTAGAAACCTTATCTCAAAGCGTATATATACGATGCTTCAGCATACTGTTCTATCAATCAGTCGGTCACGCGTTTTACATCTACCCATCGTTTAGAACAGTGTTTGACACATAGTAACCGCTTAACAAATGCCATAACAAAAAAGTTTGATGGAAGAGGTGGGGCTTAGTAGTAGAGAAGCAGCGTGGCGCAGTGGAAAGAGCACGGGCTTTGGAGTCAGGGCTCATGAGTTCGAATCCCAGCTCTGCCACTCGTCAGCTGTGTGACTGTGGGCAAGTCACTTAACTTCTCTGTGCCTCAGTTCCCTCATCTGTAAAATGGGGATGAAGACTGTGAGCCCCACGTGGGACAACCTGCTTCCCCTGTGTCTACCCCAGCGCTTAGAACAGTGCTCTGCACATAGTAAGCGCTTAACAAATAGCAACATTATTATTAATTATTATTAGTAATAATAATTATGACATTTGTTAAGCACTTACTATGTGCCAAGCACTGTTCTAAGTGCTGGAGTAGATACAAGGCAATCAGGTTGTCTCAGGTGGGGCTTAAAATCTTAATCAGATGTGTAACTGAGTCACAGAGAAGTTAAGTGGCTTGCCCAAGGCCACACAGCAGACAAGTGACAGAGCCGGGATTAGAACCCAGCGTGGCTCAGTGGAAAGAGCACGGACTTTGGAGTCAGAGATCATGGGTTCACATCCCGGCTCCGCCACTTGTCATCTGCGTGACTGTGGGCAAGTCACTTCACTTTTCTGTGCCTCAGTTACCTCATCTGTAAAATGGGGATTAAGACTGTGAGCCCCACGTGGGACAACCTGATTCCCCTGTGTCTACCCCAGCGCTTAGAACGGTGCTCGGCACATAGTAAGCGCTTAACAAATACCAACATTATAGAGAAGCAGCATGGCTCAGTGGAAAGAGCATGGGCTTGGGAGTCAGAGGTCATGGGTTCGAATGTCAGCCGTGTGACTTTGGGCAAGTCACTTCACTTCTCGGTGCCTCAGTTCCCTCATCTGTAAAATGGGGATTAAGACTTTGAGCCCCACGTGGGACAACCTCATTCCCCTGTGTCTACCCCAGAGCTTAGAACGGTGCTCGGCACATAGTAAGCGCTTAACAAATACCAACATTATTATTATTATTATTATTATTATTATTAACCCAAGTCCTCTGACTTCCAAGCCCGGCTCTTTCCGCTAAACCACACTGCTTCTCTAAGGATTTAGAAAGGATTGAATGTGGGGGACCTGTGGTCTGTCTGATGTGGGGAGCCAGGGAGTTCCAAGCCAGGAGAAAAGCATGAGCTGGAGAGGATGGAAATGGGAGAGTTTAGAATGAGGTACGTCTCAAAAGATAGAATGTGAGAAACAAAGACAGCTAGTTGGGAAATAGCAGAAGTGGGGAACAGATGGGTAAGGTGGCTTCAGATGATGGAGAGCTTTGAAGCCAATGGAGAGGAGTTTTTGTATGAGAGACCCAGGAAGCTACCGGAGGGTTTTGAGGAAAGGGGAGGGGAAATTGGGGCCCAGCGATTCCTTAGGAAGATGATCAGGGAGGCAGCAGGTAGAAGAGATTGGAGCAGGGAGAAGCTGGAGGCAGGGAGACCAGTGACGAGGCTGCTGCACTGGTCAAGCCATTCGTTCATTTGTATTTGTTGATAGCTTATTGTGTGCAGAGCACTGTACTAAGCACTTGGGAAGTACAATTCAGCAACAGAGAATCCCTGCCCACAATGGCCTCACAGTCTAGAATGGGGGAGACAGACATCAGAACAAGTGAACAGGCATAGGAAGCATCATTATATATAAAAGGGATTTTAGATATATACACATTAATAAAATTAAGTAAAATTATATGTAAATATAGACACAAGTGCTATGGGGTGGGGGCGTAGAGCAGAGGGAGAGGGTTGGGGCAATGGGGAAGGGAGGGAGAGCAGAGGATAAGGGGAACTTAGTCTGGGAAGGCCTTCTGGAGGAGGTGAGCTTTCAGTAGGGAAATAATAATGGTATTTGTTCAGCGCTTACTATGTGCCCAGCACTGTCCTGCGCGCTGGAGTAATAATAATAATGGTATTTGTTAAGCGCTTACTATGTGCCGAGCACTTCCTAAGCACTGGGATAGATAGAAGGTTTCAGGTTGTCCCACGTGGGGCTCACACTTTAAATCCCCATTTTCCAGATGAGGGAACTGAGTCACAGAGAAGTGAAGCAATGTGCCCAAGGTCACACATGGCCGAATGGAAGAGCCCTGGCCTGGGAGTCAGAAGACCTGGGTAGTATAGTGCCCGGCACATAGTAAGCCCCTAACGAATACCACTGTTATTATTCTAAACCCAACTCTGCTGCATGTGTGCCGTGGGACCTCGGGCAAGTCATTCATTCATTCAGTCGTATTTATTGAGCGCTTACTGTGTGCAGAACACTGTACTAAGCACTTGCCAAGTACAGTTCGGCAACAGATTGAGCCAATCCCTTCCCAGCAACGGGCTCACAGTCTAGAAGGGGGAGACGTTACTTCTCTGGGCCTCTGTTACCTCATCTGTAAAATGGGGATTAAGTCCTACTCCCTCCTATTCATTCAATAGTATTTATTGAGCACTTACTAAATGCAGAGCACTGTACTAAGCACTTGGAATGTACACTTGGGCAACAGATGAGACAATCCCTGCCCAGTGACGGGCTCACAGTCTAAACGGGGGAAACAGACAGCAAAGCAAAACAGAACAAAACAAAAACAAGACCTACTTACACTGTGAGCCCCAGGAGGGACCGGGTTTGGGTCCAAACTGATTAACTTGTGTCTACCCCAGTGCTTGGTAGAGTGTTTGGCACATACTAAGCGCTTAATAAGTCTTCTTCAAATACCGAGTATTTCCGACCCATAGCGACTCCGTGGACTCACCCTCTTCACAACGTCCCATCTTCTGTCATAACATGGTTCTGGTATGTGGATTTCCAGAGAATTTTCTCGGTTTAGCTGTGGAAGTGGTTTACCCTTTGCCCTCTTCCGCGCTGCAGAAACTCGACTCTCCGCCATTGTCTTAGATCAACATTCTGATCACTCGGTCATCCGCCTTTGACTTCTTTCCCGGGCCACTGCTGCCCAGCGCAGGTCAGTCAACTTTAGCAGTTTGGCTTAGACGTTTTGATTATGAGTAACCCTATATGGCATAACTCTAAGCCTCATTGGAGGATGCAAACTCTCCTGCCACGATAAGGCGTCGATGCATAGGAGAACTTAACAAATACAATGATTATTATGATGATTATTTGGCCGTTGACTCGACAGGAGGGTTGAATGAGTTGAGGGGGATCCCAAATTGTTGACTTGTAGGCTGAGTGAGATGGGAAAGTTAGGGGGAGGAGCACAGTTGGCTCACTGTGCCTCCATCTTATCTATCTTACCACCGATCCCGTCTTCCCATCCTGCCTCTCATCTGGAACTTCTTCCCCTTCCACATACACCAAACCACCACTCTCCCCACCTTCAAACCCTTATTAAAATCCCACCTCCTCCAAGATGCTTTCCCATATTAAAGCCTCTTTTCCCCGACTCCCTCTTCCTTCTGCAACACCTTTGTACTTGGATCTGTATCCTTTAAACATTTGATGTTCACCCCACCCTCAGCCCCACAGCTCCTAGGTACATAGCCCTAATTCGTTTATTGCTATTAATGACTGTTTCCCCAGGGGTTGTGTCTACCAATTGTGTCATATCGTACTTTCCCAAGCAGTTAGTACATTGTTTTGAACCCAATAAGCCCTCAATTAATACCTCGGTTGATTGAGGAGATGGTTTGGGGGAAAGTGAGGCGTTCTGTGCTAGAGATGTTGAGTGTGGGATGCTGGCAGGACATCCAATTCATAGCAATTAATAATAATAATAATAATTATGGTGTTGGTTAAGCACTTACTATATGCCAGGCACTGTACTAAGTGCTGGGATAGGTACAGCAGCGTGGCTCAGCAGAAAGAGCACGGGCTTGGGAGTCAGAGGTCATCGGTTCGAATCCCGGCTCTGCCACTTGTCAGCTGTGTGACTGTGGGCAAGTCACTTAACTTCTCTGTGCCTCAGTTACCTCATCTGTAAAACGGAGGTTAAGACTGTGAGCCCCGCGTGGGGCATGGATTGTGTCCAGCCTAACTAGCTTGTATCTACCCCCGCGCTGGCCTGGCACATAGTAAGCGCTAAACAAATACCATAAAAAAAGAAAAGTTCTGGGAGGGTAGGGGAAAAGGGTTCATTTTTCACTCTAACAGAAATTGTACCGCTAACTATCTGTGGAACTTTGAGTGGCAAGGGCACCTGGGGCTGTATTTCCTTCTCAATCACTTGTCGTAAGCCTATCTCACCACGTGAAAAATTTGTTCCTGACATTTTGGCGAAGGTCTGGCTAAGTTGTGCTGGTGGCGGCCCTATACATCAGACACAGAGACAAGCGTGATTGAACGGTGTGTCATAACCCAGCCTGAGGGAAACAAATATTCTTTAAGAAATGTATTGGTGAACAAACTGAAAAATTATAAAGCTCTTTAAGAGTTTCACGCTTGTTAGCACTTTTTGACAGAAAACCACTGAAGCAGCCAACATAAAAAAAAAATCGCAGTGACCGATTTCCACGTTCTATTCGTCTGATCCCAAGTGACAGTTAACTTTAGGGTTGTTTCCCTTTAAGATCATTCACCGGTTCTTGCTTCAAGGAATCGTTCTGCTTCTGCCCGGCTTTCACAGCGCCTGAGTTACTCCTGTGGGGGACCTCGTTTTGATTCAAATCCTTAAGAGAAGTCAGACTCTGTGGGGCTTTTTAAGAGAGTAAAAATGACTTCCTGAGCCATCCTTTTTTATTAGTTAAAGCAACATCGAATTTGACAGTATGCAAGTATTTAAATTTGATTTTATCACTGTTGCCAGCTACCTAACGCATCAGGGTCTCGAGTACACCGATGAAAATGCTGATGCTTCCGGAACAGCAGGAACAAAAAGTCGTTTCACGACTCCCCTCGCAAAAAATGTATTGTAAAGATTATTAGCGAGGCAAGACCGGAATTCCATCCTGCGATTTTTGTCACTGGCAATCTACACAGCGGCGGCCTGTAGTTTGCTATCAGAATTGATTATGAAGTTGATCTCTTGGGATGCACCTTTTCTTGTCCTCTGTTTCTTATCTCTGAGTGGAAGGATGTCTGTACAGTTCTTGAATTAATTCTTTCAGTCAAGGTAAAATTTAATGAAGGCCTGTTCCTTCATGAAGTGCCAAGCCTGGTGATAATTAATAAGCTTTGTTAAGCAAATGCCCGCCAACTTGCTCTTGATGAATAAGGGTGTTGTACATTGAGAAACAATTAGCTTACTGCTCCATCTGGCCTAATGGCCATTAGCATGCCCCATTAACAATGCAGAACAGAAAAAGCTATAATTAAAATCACAAAGGTTTTAGATGATTGCAAAATAAAGCAGGAATAATCTGCTTTGACGCTGGCTCTTTGAAAGTTTGGCTAGCTGTAGGGAGAAGAGGAGCAAGAATTCCAGCCCACCTGAGATTCAGAGAAGCAGCATGACCTGGTAGAAATAGCCCGGGCCTGGAAGTCGGAGAACCTGGGTTCTAATCCCAGCTCTTCGAGTCACTTCATCTCTTTGGGCTTCAGTTTCATCAGCTGTAACAATGGGGGTTCAGTACCTATTCACCTTCCTACTTAGAGTGTGAGCCCTATGCGGGAAAGGGACTGTGTCCAATCTGATTAATTTGTATGTACTCCAGTGCTTAGTACAGTGCCTGGCACATAATAAATGCTAATCAGATAGCACCATAAAATAACAATAGTGGAATTTGAGAAGCAGCATGGCATAGTGGATAGATCACAGGCCCAGGAGTCAGAAGGTTATGGGTTCTAATCCTGGCTCCACCACTTGTCTGCTCTGTGACCTTGGTCAAATCACTTAACTTCTCTGTGCCTCATTTATCTCATCTGTAAAGTGGGAATCTAGACGGTGAGCCCCATGTGGGACAGGGACGGTGCCCAGCCCAATTTCCTCGTATCCACCCCAGCGCTTAGTTTAGTGCCAGGCATATAGTAAGCGCTTAACAAATACCACAGTTATTATTATTTTATTTGTTAAGTGCTACCTAGGTGCCAAGCACTGTTTTAGGTCCTGGGGTAGGTACAAGAGAGTCAGATTGGGCACAGTCCCTCTCCCACAAAGGGCTCACTATCAAGCGGGTGAGAGAACAGGAATTTAATCCACATTTTGCAAATGAGGAACCAGTAATACAGTGAAGACAAGTGACATGCCTAAGGTCACAGAGCAAGAAAGTGTCAGAGCGGGGATTACAACCCAGACTCCCGTCAAATCCCAGGCTTGGGGTAACATGGAGTTTATAACCTAGCTGGGAAGACGACACTTAAATTATATCAGATTGAGTAAGTAAATTATATCAGACTAAGAGTAAGTAGGAAAAGTGAGGTTTTCAGATGCACCCACTCCCTCTCCTTTCTATGTCATCCATGCCCTTGGACCTCTGCCCTTTGACCCCTTTTTTAGATTTTTATGCTATTTGTTAAGGGCTTATTATGCATCAGGCACTGTTATAAGTGCAAGGGATAGATAACAATCTATTCTGGCCAGACACAGTCCAAGACCCACATGGGGCTCATGGTCTTAATCCCCATAGCTTTATTGCTATTGTCTGTCCGTCTCCCCCGATTAGACCGTAAGCCCGTCAAAGGGCAGGGACTGTCTTATCTGTTACCGATTTGTACATTCCAGGCTCTTAGTACAGTGCTCTGCACATAGTACTCGCTCGATAAATACTACTGAATGAATGAATGAATGAATATTACAGAGTAGGTAGCTGAAGCATAGAGAAGTGAAGTGACTTGCCCAAGGCCACACAGCAGGCATGTGGCTGAGCAAGGATTAAAACCCAGGTCCTCTGACTCCTGGGCTCATACTCTATCCCCTACGCAAAATGGCTTCTCTGCTTCTCCACTTGATATTCAACCAACCCTAGTCCCACAGGATTTATGTAACTTAATCATTTATATTAATATCTGTCTCCCTCTCTGGCCTGGAAGCTCCTTGCGAGCAGGGAGCATGTCTTCCAACTCTTGTAAGGTACTCTCCCAAGCGCTTAGTACAGTATTGTGCACATGGTAAGAGCTTACTAAATACCATGGATTGATGGACTGATTAAAGTAGTTATATGTATGGGTTAATACTATTTGTCTTATCTGACAATGACTCTCCCTGCCTTTATAGCCTTATTGAAGGCCCATCTCCTCCAAGAGGCCTTCCCTGACTAAGCAGCGTGGCTCAATGGAAAGAGCACGGGCTTGGGAGTCAGAGGTCATGGGTTCGAATGCAGGCTCTGCCACTTGACAGCTGTGTGACTGTGGGCAAGTCACTTAACTTCTCTGTGCCTCAGTTCCCTCATCTGTAAAATGGGGATGAAGACTTTGAGCCTCACGTGGGATAACCAGATTACCCTGTATCTACCCCAGTGCTTAGAACAGTGCTCTGCACATAGTAAGCGCTTAACAAATACCAACATTATTATTATTATTAAGCCCTCCTTACCTCTTTTCCCACTTCCTTCTGCATCACCCTGAGTTGCTCCATTTATTCATCCCCCCCCAACCCACAGCACATATGTCCCTATATGTAATTTATTTCTATTAATGTCTGTCTACCCCCCACCACACACACACACCTCCCCAAGATTGTAAGCTCATTTTGGGCAGGGAATGTGTCTGTTTATTGTTATATTGTATTCTCCCAAGCACTTAGTGCAGTGCTCTGCACACAATAAGTGCTCAGTGAATGCTACTGAATGAATGAATGGTTAGGATCCGAAAAGGACAAGCTGGCTCAGCTGCAAGGATTCACAGAGACTTAAGAATTCATTTGAATCACCTCACAAAGTTAGGGAAACTTAACTTTCAAAGTATAGTATCCCATTGATCAATCAATTCATGGTATTTATGGAGCGCTTACAGTGTGCAGAGCACTGGACTAACCACTTGGGAAAGGACAATCCACTAGAGTTTGTAGAAAGGGACGTGTTCCTATTACCGAGAATTTTTCCCAGAAAAAGCAATATCTGTGCAATCCTTTCTGCTAGCTTCTCTACTGCTAAATGGTCCACAGTGTGGCTCAGTGGAAAGAGCCCGGCTTGGAGTCAGAGGTCATGGGTTCGAATTCTGGCTCTGCCATTTGTCAGCTGTGTGTCTGTGGGCAAGTCACTTCACTTCTCTGTGCCTCAGTTACCTCATCTGTAAAATGGGGATTAACTGTGAGCCTCATGTGGGACAACCTGATTATCCTGTATCTACCACAGCGCTTAGAACAATGCTCTGCACATAGTAAGCCCCTAACAAATATGAACATTAATTAATTAATTAATTAACAGGGAATGGATATTTGGTTGCCATTTTTTATTGTGGGTCTAATATCGATCAATCAGTTGCATTTATTTAGCACTTACTGTGTGCAGAGCACTGTACTGAACATTGGGGAGAGTACAATAGAACAGAACAGACACATTCCCTGCCAATATGTTGAGTAACATTTCAGTCTGTGCTGCTTCTTCCCTGTAAAGCAGTTTCACACTGTCAACTCAATAAGTGGATTTATTGAGCGCTTACTGGGTGCAGAGTAGTGTACTAAGCACTTGGGAGAGCACATTACCACAGAGTTGGTTGACACGTTAGGTCAGGGCTACCGAATCTCTATTGTGGCCTTTTTATCAGAGGGTTAGTTTTTTTGGGTGGGAGTTTCCACACGCAAGTGAATTTATGTTTAGAAGAATGAGAGCTTCCCATTGAACTTCTCCAAGGTAATGAACCCTGTGTTTACTGAGTGCTTTGGCTATCACAGAGCTAAAGAGCCATTTATTTTTTGAATAAAGCCCCCCACGCTCTGAAAGGAGCAGTAGCATGGCCCAGTGGATAGACCACGGGCCTGGGAGTCAGAGGATCTGTGTTCTAATTCCTGCTCCACCACGTGTCTGCTGTGTGATTTGGGGCAAGTCACTTCACTTCCCTGGACCTCAGTTTCCTCATCAGTAAAATGGGAATTAAGATTGTGAGCTCCATGTGGGACAGGGACTGTGTCAAACCTGATTACTTTGTATCTATCCCAGCGCTCAGAACAGTGCCTGGCATATAGTAAGTGCTTAACAAATACCATTAAAAAATACGAATGAAAAATGTCAGTGATGTCAGAGAGGAGATCAGACACGCCAGCAGGTAGGCGAGGGCAAGATTTTATCCCAGGCCAGTGGGGTATTATGATACCACTTTCCCCATCTAATAGATGCGTCTTTCCAAACAAACAGCAGAAACCTTTTGCTCGTGACCTGAATCTGTGACTCCACAGCCACCTGGGGGTTAGAGACGGGGCTATTTAATAAACGTCGACTGCCCTTCCAACAATCACAATTATTTAAAGGGTTTTCAAAAGGGAGCTCGCAAATCGAATCAAGCCATTACCGTTGGATCTCATTCCGCAGTAAAGTGTATTCTTTTTGATGGGAGCCTTGTTTAGAGTCTCCCCCCAGTTTTCATCCATTATCACAATAATTGAGTTTGTAGCCGGAATTAAATTTCTCAAATTGCGTTATCCTCTTTTGAAATTGGATAGGTGTCCTGGCAGTGGGGAGCTCGAAGTTAATCTGCTTTGCTAAAACCTCCAGTGGCAGAGCAGCAACAGGATTGAGAAGGCTCAGACATCTAACTGCCACACTGGACACGATGTAATTTCTCCTCAATCCCTTGTGCAAATAATGACATTTGAATCGAGCATTAACAGGCTTAATTACTTTAAAATTGTCATTTTAATTTACACTGATATAGTATTGATCATACAAGCAGAGATTAAGCTGTTCACTGGAGCAGATGATGGGGAATTAAACATTAAAGGGTCCTCGTGGGGCTCTGAGGGCCGACCGGAGTGTGCCAGAAAAGGAGTGATATTTCTCCGTAATGAACTGGAGGCATGCAGGGACATGAATCTTTGGGCTACTGGAAAAAGCGAAATAATGGGGTTTGGGCAGCTTTGCAGGTTATTCATTCGCTGCCATGCACCAATTCTCTGGTGATTCATCCAGCTCACCAACATTTATTTATCTAGCAAATTCGGGAGCTCTGACCTTTGGGCTAAGTATATTTAATAAAAGTCTGAGTCCAAAATTTTTCAGGTGGAACTTTTTAGAAATCCCGGGATCGTTTCTGATTTCTGGGGCATGGTGAGCCCGTTGGTTTCATCAGCCGGACAATCTGGCACTCGCAGAGAGGGGCCCCGCAGGGCAAATAGAAAGATGGAAAATGGTGGAGGACCCTTAAATTGACGGGATTATGAGTGGCTCGAGTCAGGTGCTCCTTAGTTCGAAACGCCATGCCAATTAATCAAGCGGGAGTACTCATTGAGTGCTTCCTTTGGGCAGAGCACTGTAACGGGCGCTTGGGAGAGTATAATGTAACAGAGTTGGTAAACACGCTCCCTGCTTACAGCAAGCTTCTGGTCAAGGAAAATCATTGATATTCACTTTAATTAATTAATTCATTCATTAATTCAGTGTATTTATTGAGTGTTTACTTTTCGCAAAGCACTGTACTAGGCGCTTGGGAGAGTACAATATGACAATAAACAGACATGTTCCCTGCCCACAGCGAGCTTACAGTCTCGTCAGTATCCCCCCCAACATTTATGATGGTATGAAGGTCTCCTCTTAATGGTGGACACCTACTACATGGAAAATCAGCTCAACAGCTGCTTAATTTCCTAATATCCCTGCAGAGTTTCAGACCTTTGTAAAGGCAAATGCCAAATTCACCAGCTGAATTTTGCCCGGAGGTAATTTTAACGGGTAAAAAAGAAGGTTTCTTTAGCACTTAACTTTCATTTAACCTCAGCATTCATTTGGCATCGGTGCCTTTCTCATCCTCTAGCTTTTCTTTTACTTTCCTCAGGATGCAAAATGAATGTAAACCGATGGTATAATATGAGGTGGGTTTCCCCGAGAAAATTCCACAGCAAGAAGTCGGACCTGGTTGTTTTAGGCGTGGCCCGAGGTCTGAGTCAGCCACTCTTCTTCCCATCATCAAAGTGCTCAAAAGATATTCCCGAGTGGATGAAGTCACCTAATCTGACTAATATCTTCATTTTAATGGGAAATTTTTTATAATAATTATGGTATTTGTTAAGCGCTTTCTATGTGCCAAGCACTGTTCTAAGCACTGGGGTAGATACAAGGTAATCAGGTTATCCCTCATGGGGCTCACAGTCTTAATCCCCATTTTACAGTTGAGGTAACTGAGGCACAGAGAAGTTAGGTGGCTTGCCCAGAGTCACCCAGCAGACAAGTAGAGGAGCCTGGAGTAGAACCCATGTCCTCTGACTCCCAAATCCATGCTCTTTCCACTAAGTCACTCTGCTTCTCCTTTATTTGGAGGAAAAATAATAATAATCGTGGTGTTTGTTAATCATTTACTCTGTGCCAGGCACTGGACTAAGCACTGGGGTGGATACAAGCAAATCAGAGAAGCAGCGTGGCTCGGCGGAAAGAGCACAGGCTTTGGAGTCAGAGGTCATGGGTTTGAATGCCGGCTCGGCCACTTGTCAGCTGTGTGACTTTGGGCAAGTCACTTCACTTCTTGGTGCCTCAGTTACCTCATCTGTAAAATGGGGATGAAGACTGTGAGCCCCACGTGGGACAACCTGATTCCCCTGTGTCTACCCCAGCGCTTAGAACAGTGCTCGGCACATAGTAAGCGCTTAACAAATTCCAACATCATCATCATCAGATTGGACACACTACCTGTCCCACGTGGGGCTTACGATCTCAATCCCCATTTTACAGATGAGGGAACTGAGGCCCAGAGAAGTGACTTGCCCAAGGTCACACAGCAGGCACGTGGCAGAGCCAGGATTGGATCCCATGAATTTTTGACTTCCAGGCCTGTGCTCTCTATCTTCTAAGCCATGCTGGTCTCTAGAGAATATTGCCAAATCTTTAACTCCTCAAATGCTTCCCTTCAACTCAACATTCAAAAACTTCAATATACTGCCAGCCGTGTTACGTATGTATGTAGAATTCTTTATATTGGAAATGTTTATAAAATTCCTTCTGTCACCCCTGGCTCTTGTTGGGTTCACAGTCTAATTGACAGCTGAACTGAATAAAATGGGAAAGCTTGGTTCTAACTGGAAATTTTATACTTGAACATAAAACCTAAATAGCCCCCTTGGGTTCACTGCCTTTCTCAAATAATTCTTCCTCATTTGACTAAGACTGATTCCTTTTTTTAAAGGCATTTGTTAGGCCCTCACTATGTTCCCGACACCGGGGTAAATACAGATTAATCAGGTTGGATACCGTTCCTGTCCCACCTTGGGCTCCTCCCCCCATTTTACAGAGGTAACTGGTAACTGGGATATGTGATGATCAGGTGGGACAGTCTCTGTCTCATATGGGGCTCGCGGTCAGGTAGGAGGGAGAGATGGTATTTAATCTCCATTTGACAGATGAGGAAATAATAATAAATAATGGTGGCATTTGTTAAGCGCTTACTATGTGCAAAGCACTGTTCTAAGCACTGGAGGGATACAAGGTACTTAGGTTGTCCCACTTGGGGCTTACAGTTTTAATCCCCATTTTACAGATGACGTAACTGAGGCCCAGAGAAATTAAGTGACTTGCCCAAAGTCACACAGCTGGCATGAGGCAGAGCCAGAATTAGAACCCATCACCTCTGACTCCCAAGCCCGGACTCTTTCCACTGAGTCACGCTGAAATGAAGTGACTCACCCAAGGTCACATGACAGACAAGTGGCAGAGCTGGGGTTAGAACCCAGGCCCTTCTGACTCCCAGGCCCAGGCTCTATCCACGCTTCTTGTCTATGCTGTTTCTTATTGATTTCTCTTGTCATTAGATCAACTCAAAAATGAAAAGTAAGCACTCCCTTCAGAACTCTTCAGTCCCACCACCTCTCAGAGTAGAGAAAAAAGCTTGTCTTTTCACAGGAGGATTTCTTTTTGTTGACGCTCTGCCTGGTTTTGGTGATAAAGGAGCCTTCTTTTTCAAAAGTAGCCAAGAGAAGCCTCAGTCTATTTATGCATGGTTCTACTTTGATACTTCACATTTCAGTCAATCAGTCACTTCTATTTATTGAGGACTTACTATGTTCAGAGCATCATACTAAGTGCTTGGCAGACACATTCCCCACTCTTAACGAGCTTATAGTTTAGAGGAATCAGTCAGTCGGATTTATCGAGCACTTACTGAACTCTAAACCCTTGTGAGAGTACAATGCGGCAGAATTAGGAGATACATTCCCTGTCCATAACAAGTTTACAGACAAGAGGGGGAGGAAAACATTAATACACATTGAGGCAGGAATGTCACAGACCTTCTCACATCGAGTTTTTATAAAATGCATTACTAGCATATTTGGTGTATACAGCAAACATCATTACAGAGGTAATGAATCTTCACCGACAAAGATATAGGTCAAGAATAAGGAAATTAAAATATGCCATCTCTTTCTCTCTCTCTCTCTCAGTATACCTGGAATGTGACTGTTTGAACCAAGACATTCAATTAGTATAAACTGGGCAGATGACTTGCTTTATCATTTGCAAGATTGATGTGTAAATTTGTAATTTGATTAATAGAAACTTTATGACCCCTGGATTAATGTCTTGCTGCTGTTCTTTAATAATTAGGTTATGCGAAGCTCTTTCCCCATTCTCCCATTACTGTATTGTTCTACCAAATGGCGTTTCTCAGCTCGCATATGATTTTAGCTTTTGTCATTGTCTCCATTTAAGTTGAACTCAATTTAATCGGTGCACTAATTTTGAAAGTATACATTTCATCTCTTGTCCATTTGACACAAGTTTATCGCTGCCCATTGTGTTAAATGACCATCTTTACTGCACCAGTGGATAACTGAAAAAAGATGCTTTTAGACAGAAAGCCCCTATAAGGCTCATAATAATTATGGTATTTATATGAATGCTTCCTGTATGTTGCATTCAGCATGGCTCAGTGGAAAGAGCACAGGCTTGGGAGTCAGAGGTCATGGGTTCGAATCCCAGCTCCACCACTTGTTAGCTAGGTGACTTTGGGCAAGTCACTTAACTTCTCAGTGCCTCAGTTACCTCATCTGTAAAATGGGGGTTAAGACTGAGCCCCACGTGGGACAACCTGATTACCTTGTATCCCCCTAGTGCTTAGAACAGTGCTTGGCACATAGTAAGTGCTTAGTAAATACTATCATTATTATTACTATTTTTACTCTGCTGGCAACTTAAAATGACCTTGGGTATGTCATTTTCAGTCAGTAAATCCCTGTTTTACAGATGAGGTAACTGAGGCACAGAAAACTTAAGTGACCTCACCGGGAGATTGTGTACTCTGCTGGCACTTTAGTGACCTGGGGTATGTCTTTCCAATCAGCAAATCCCCATTTTACAGATGAGGTAACTGACGCCTAGAGAACTTAAGTGACCTGCCCAAGGTCACAGAGCAGACGTGGCGGAGCCGGGATTAGAACCCACATCAATTTATGATGCTCTCGAGCACTGTGCTAAGGTCTGGGGTAAATATTGGGATAATCAGAATAGACACAATCCCTGACCCACAGGTAAGAGGAGGGACAACAGGTATTGAATTCCCATTTTACAGAAGAGGAACCTGAGGTACAGAGAAGGTAAGCGACTTGCCCAAGGGCACACAACAGGCCCTTGGCAGAGTCAGCATGGCAAAGCAGCATAGCGTAGTGGGTAGAGTGCAGACCTGGGAGTCAGAAGGCCCTGAGTTCTAATTCTGGATCCACTTGTTAGCTTGTGTGTTAATTTGCTTAACACCTTTTCTTGTGCCAGCCTACATATCACAAGTTTAAGTGGCGTGAGCAGCATGGCATAGTGGAAAGAACCTGGGCTTGAGATTCAGAGGACCTGAATTCTAATTCTGGCTCCACCACTTGTCTACTGTGTGATCTTGGGCAAGACACTTCATTTCTCTACGCCTCGCTTACCTCTTCTGTAAAACGGGAATTAAGACTGTGAGCCCTATGTGGAACTGAGTCTGTGTCCAACTCGATTTGCCTGTATCCACCCCATTGCTTAGTACAGTGCCTGGTACCTGGTAAGCGCTTAACAAATACCATCATTATTATGCTATCATTTTTGTGTTCCAGCCTAGAAAGGCATTGGGGTTGAAAGTCAGTTTGATCGTGTATGTGTTGGTCAGTTAATCAGGCCATCGACAGTATTTATTTATTGGTACTGGTGTCTCTCTCCCTGCCTCTAGACTGTGAGCTCATTGTGGGCAGCGATTGTCCCTGTTTATTGTTGTATTGTTCTTTCCCAAGCGCTTAGTACACACAGTAACTGCTTAATAAATACGACTGAATGAATGAATTTATCGAGTGCTTACTGTGGGCAGACCACTGTACTGAGCGCTTGGGAGAGAAAACGTCAGTTTACTGTTGTGTTGTACTCTTTCAAGTGCTAAGTCCAGTTCTCTGCACATAGTAAAGCACTCGATAAATACCACTGATGGACTGATGGATTGAACAGGACAGTAGAGCGGGTCGACTTATTCTCTGCCCACATGGAAGGTCTCTGCCTTGGTCGGAAGCAGGCCGTGGTCGGGGACTTGTGGCTTCAGGAAGTGGAGGGTCCTAGGAGATGGGGGGAGAGTGGGGAGTGGGCTAGCGGCAGTGGGGAAGAACCCCCACACACACTGACCTCTTAGCCCAGCAGCGCCTTTGCCCGGCTCCCTTTGAGTGCTGAATAAATAAGGTGTTTGTTATTCTTTTTCTTAATCTCTCCTTAAAGTTTATCGACTTTAAAGCAGTCAATTCCCTCTCCCCCTCCTACCTCACTTCGCTTCTCTCCTGCTCCAGCCCAGCCAGCACACTTCACTCCTCTAATGCCAACCTGTCTACTGTGCCCCCATCTTGCCGCTGACCCCTGGCCCACGTCATGCCTCTGCCCTGAAATGCCCTCCCTCCTCATATCCCACAGACAGTGACTTTCCCTCCACCCCCTTCAAAGCGTAATTGAAGACCCATCTCCTCCAAGAGGCCTTCCCTGACTGAGCTCTCCTTTCCTCTTCTCTCCCTTTATTCATCCCCCTCCCTGCCCCACAACACTTAGGTCCAGATATGTCATTTTATAAATTTATATTAATGTCTGCCTCCCCCTCTAGACTGTAAGCTCATTGTGGGCAGAAAATGAGAGGCAATTCATGTATTCATTCATTCAGTCAGTCATATTTATTGAGCACTTACTATGTGCAAAGCACTGTCCTGTGCACTTGTGAGAGTACAGTAGAACAACAAACAGACACATTCCTTCCCACAACGAACTCACAGTCTAGAGGGGGAGATGAGCAATATGGCATAGTGGATAGAGCCCAGGCCTAGGAGTCAGAAGGTCATGGCTTCTAATCCTTACTCTGCCACTAGTCTGCTGTGTAACCTTGGGCAAGTCACTTCACTTCTCTGGGCCTCAGTTACCTCATCTGTTAAAAAAATGGGGATTAAGATTGTGAGCCCTACATGGGACAGGGACTGTGTCCAAGTCAACTTGCTTGTTTCCATCCCAGCGCTTAGTACAGTGCCTGGCACACAGTAAATGCTTAACCGATACCAACATCATCATTATTATTATTATTATTATTATTATTATTATTATTTTTAGAACGTGCCCATTATATCGTTATATTGTCCTCTCCCAATGCTTAGTACAGTGGCTCTGCACACAGTAAGCTCTCAATAAATATGATTGACTGACTGACTCTTTCATCGTTGCCGATTTGTACATTCCAAGCACTTAGTACAGTGCTCTACACATAGTAAGCACTCAATAAATACTGTTGAATGAATGAATGAATGAATGAATGAATGAATGCATAATGAATGAATCTTTTTCCAGCTTCTTCCCAGTTTGACTCTCAGCTTCTACTTTTGCTTGCCTTCCGCAACCCCAAAAATCCACCCCCACCCCCACTTGTCCAAGAACACTTTGGCCTGTTGGCAAGTTCTCCATAATGCTCATTTTCTATTGAGAAATGATGGATATTTGTGGGATGGAGCTGGCACTGCCAAAAGCCAAAAAATGCAAACATTGTGAAATCTTGATGAGGGCTAGTTCTCTTGGGTCCCTGACAATGAGGAATAATTTACGGGCCGGCCATTAATGGAAGACAACTTCATTCGCTTCTCCTTTCCCGTAAGGAGCATCAAGAGTTGGCTTCAGAAAGAACGGAGGTACAAAAGAGTTCTCTGCCTCAGACCGGCGATATCCGATCGCTCACCAATATAGAACTGCCAGTCTCGTGAAGTCAGTTGAGATGGAAGCATTTTGGTGCTTCCCAGAATAGTAACCTTCATTTATCATTCTTTCAATCAGTTGGCCATTCATTCATTCAGTCCTCTATACCGAGTGCTTACTATGTGCAGAGCACCATACTAAGCACCTGGGAGAGAACAGTAGAAGAATAAACAGACCCATTCCACACCCACGACGAGCTGACGGTCAAGTTGTATTTCTTGAGCACTTACTATGTGAAGAGCACTGTGCTAAGCATTTGGGAGGGGACAGTATGGCAGAATTAGCAGACGGGTTCCCTGCTCATAACAAGCTTAGTCTAGATGGGGAGACAGGCATTAATATAAATGCAATGTAATTTAGAATCTGTAATGTAAATATATGTACGTACGTGCTATGAAGGTGGGGAGACTATCATATGTGTCCAAAGCTCACAGACTGAAGCGCATAAAAGACCAGAAGGGTCACCCCCTTCTCCCTCCTCTCCCGCATCCTGATTTGCCGAGTTACTGTGTGCAGAGTATTGTAATAAGCACTTGGGAGAGTACAGTAGAACAGAGTTGGTGGACAACTTCCCCGACCACAACGAGCTTTCAGTCCAGGTGGGGAGAAAGATGTTAGTATAAATAAGTTTCAGATATGGACATAAGTGCTGTGGAGCTGAGAAGGGTGAATAAAAGGAGCAAGTAAAAGGAGCAACTCAACATGAGCAAGACTGAGTTCCTCATCTTCCCTCCCAAACCCGGTCCTCTCCCAGACTTCTCTATCACCGTTGATGGCACGACCATCCTTCCCGTCTCTCAGGCCCGCAATCTCGGTGTCATCCTTGACTCGTCTCTCTCGTTCACCCCACGCATCCTATCCGTTACCAAGACCTGCCGGTTTCACCTCTACAGTATCGCCAAGATCCGCCCTTTCCTCTCCACCCAAACGGCTACCTTACTGTTACGGGCTCTCGTTATATCCCGGCTAGACTACTGTGTCAGCCTTCTCTCTGACCTCCCTTCCTCCTCTCTCACCCCGCTCCAGTCTATTCTTCACTCCGCTGCCCAGCTCATCTTCCTGCAGAAACGATCTGGGCCTGTCACTCCCCTTCTTAAACAACTCCAGTGGTTGCCTATCGACCTCCGCTCAAAACAAAAACTCCTCACTCTAGGCTTCAAGGCTCTACCTCAACTTGCCCCTTCCTACTTCTCTTCCCTTCTCTCTTTCTACCGCCCACCCCGCACGCTCCGCTCCTCCGCCGCCCACCTCCTCACCGTCCCTCGGTCTCGCCTATCCCGCCGTCGACCCCCGGGCCACGTCCTCCCGCGGTCCCGGAACGCCCTCCCTCCTCACCTCCGCCAAACTGATTCTCTTTCCCTCTTCGAAACCCTACTTAAAACTCACCTCCTCCAAGAGGCGTTCCCAGACTGAGCTCCTCTTCTCCCTCTACTCCCTCTGCCATCCCCCCTTTACCTCGCCGCAGCTAAACCCTCATTTTCCCCTTTTCCCTCTGCTCCTCCACCTCTCCCTTCCCATCCCCACAGCACCGTACTCGTCCGCTCAACTGTATATATTTTCGTCACCCTATTTATTTTGTTAATGAATTGTACATCGCCTCGATTCTATTTAGTTGCCATTGGTTTTTACGAGATGTTCTTCCCCTTGACTCTTTTTATTGCCATCGTTCTTGTCTGTCCGTCTCCCCCGATTAGACCGTAAGCCCATCAAACGGCAGGGACTGTCTCTATCTGTTGCCGACTTGTTCATCCCAAGCGCTTAGTACAGTGCTCTGCACATAGTAAGCGCTCAATAAATACTATTGAATGAATGAATGAATGAATGAAAGTAATAATAATAATAATAATAATAACTGTAGTATTTGCTAAATGTTTACTATGTGCCAGGCACTGAACTAAGCACTGGAGTGGATACAAGCAAATCAGAATGGACACAGCCCTTGTCCTGTGTTGGCGTGGTGTCACAGGTTCAATCCCCATTTTGTAGATGAGGTAAATGAGGCCCAGAGAGAAGCGAAGTGACTTGCCCAAGGTCACACAGCAGACAAGCGGTGGAGTCAGGATTTGAACATAAGGCATTCTGACTTCCAGACCCGAGCTCTATCCACAAGTGGAGGGGTGAAGCAGAAATACCTGGGAGTATTCTGGGCTGCTGGAGTAAAGTGTCCCGAGCCCTGACTCACAAAATATTATTATAATTATAATAATAATAATAATGTTGGTATTTGTTAAGCGCTTACTATGTGCAGAGCACTGCTGTAAATGCTGGGTAGATACAGGGGAATGAGGTTGTCCCACGTGAGGCTCACAGTCTTCATCCTCATTTTACAGATGAGGTAACTGAGGCACAGAGAAGTTAAGTGACTTGCCCACAGTCACACAGCTGACAAGTGGCAGAGCTGGGATTCGATGTCCATTTGTGTTGATGTCTTTCTCCCCACCTTTAGATGGTGAGCTCGTTGTGGGCAGAGATTGTCTCTCTTTATTGCCATATTGCACTTTCCCAAGTGCTTAGTACAGTGCTGTGCACACAGTAAGATCTCCATAAATATGACTGAATGAAAAGCAGCAGCCCAGAGCATTGGAGGAGGTGGGAAGCCAGAGAAGATGCACCCTAGAAAATAATTTCTGTGATCTGATCTGCAAGGCAAAAGATGAAAAATTCCAAAAGGCTTTTGGGTAGATAGGTTCACAACTCCCGTCAAGTCCGATAACGTCTGGCTATTTTAAGAAAGGAACACAAGTCAGACCATGGCTCTGCTCACTTAGGGCACTAATGAGTTTCACACTGTGCCATGCTCCGGACCTTCCAAGCCCGGCTCTCCTCTCGGGGGAGATTTCAAAGAGAGTCTCTTCTGCTGAGAAAGCTGACTTTGTCTCTGGGGAGGTGCCGAAGTGCTGATTTTCTTTGAAGGAGAGGGGAATGAAGTTGGAGGAGCATGGCTTCGTGAGCTGGGGAATCCTCACTTTGGCTGTCACCGATCAGCGGAGCTAAGGCCATAGACGAGTCGGCCTTTTCTGCTCCACTGCTGTTGCCTGGTGTGCCCATGGATGCCACAAAACCAGGACCTTCTATGATGCTAGGAAGCAGGGATGGGAATTCATTCATTCATTCATTCATTCATTGTCGTATTTATTGAGTGCTTACTGTGTGCAGAGCACTGTACTAAGTGCCTGAGAGAGTACAATAAAACAATAACAGACACATTCCCTGTCCACAGTGAGGTGAGCTTATTGGATTCCCAGCTGCCCAGTATAAAGCTGATCCCAGTGCTGAGGACAGTGCTTGACTTATCCTAAACTCTTAACAAATACTGTCATGATCATTATCCCAATGTGTCTAGCAGTGTACTCAACCCAAGCAGGATTTCAAATAATTCACCAAGCATGGGCCCTGATGATGATTGTGGTATTTAAGTGCTTACTATGTGCCAAGCACTGTACTAAGCATTGGGGTGGATATGACCAATTCAGGTTGGACACAGTCCCAGTCCCATGTGGGGCTCCCAGTCTCAATCCCCATTTTACAGCTGAGGGAACTGAGACCCAGAGAAGTGAAGTGACTTGCCCAGGTCACATAGCAGACAAGCGGCGGAGCTGGGATTAGAACCTTCTGACTCCCAGGCCCGTGCTCTATCCACTACACCATGTTGCTTCTCTACACCAAGGAGCTCACCAATTTGCTTGTATCCACCCCAGAGTTTAGTACAGTTCCTGGCACAAGAAAAGCATCTAAAAAATGCCATGATTATTGTCTTGTTTTTGTCTGTCTGCCTCCCCCGATTAGACTGTAAGCCCGTCAATGGGCAGGGATTGTCTCTATCTGTTGCCGAATTGTACATTCCAAGTGCTCAGTACAGTGCTGTACACATAGTAAGCACTCAATAAATACTAATGAATGAATGAGTTATTATTATTGTATTAACCTTAAATAAATAAATTATGGATATGAGCTATAGTATCAAATTCACTCTATCTATACTAGATCCCTTTTTCTGAGCCCAGAAGAAAAGCCTGGTTGAATAAAAGCCCATTCACTTCAAAATCTGAATTAAACTCTTAAGTTAACCTGCAACCCAAGAGCATTGATTGCTATGCTAAGTGCTGTGATTCATTGCTCTTCAGAAGCAGTTGTTTTGCATGTATAATGTAGAGTTAAGAACTTTCCTTTTTTTCCTACAAGCTCTTAGAACAAATGTTCCAATTTGAACATTTTTATGTAATGAAAACTACAAAGTTAAATTATTTGGTATAGAAGTAAATGGTGATTGCCCAACATAATTGAAATTTAAAAATCAATTAAAGCTTTTCAGTAGCATTTTGTATTCACTGGACTCTCCTAATGGCAGTAGGGAGTTTGTAAACAGCTTATGTTCGATGTTGGCCATCTTTTAAAATACATTTTACTTTAATTATCCTATATCCATAATGCACATAATATGTTTCGCTGGAACATTTATAAAAATGAAATTGTGATTGAAATACTAATGATTTCTAAAGGACAAAAGATCAAAAGTCAAAGAGATTTTAATTATGATGCAAAGCCCACATATGATTTAATTCACGTGAAAGTTTATCGATCGGCATTTGTAACCATTTGGATATGAAAAAATATAACTTGATGAAGTAAATGTCATAATTAAAAATAAGATGGCCTATAATTATGGATTTATGTCCTGAGATCTTCTCTCTTTGGTGAGGTTAATGATTAAAAGCTGCTGTTTCTGAAAATTTTATTTTTGAAAATGCTGTTTTCATTGTGCAAACATATCTCAGGAAAAAAAAACCTTGATATTACAAATGAAATACTGAATGTAGGAAAACCTCTAAATTCCCTTCCCCAAGGTTTGAACTTAATATTAAATTGATGAGTGGTATTTATTGAGCTCTTACTGTGTGCAGAGCACTGTACTAAGTACTTGGAGGGTACAATATAGCAGAGTTGGTGGTCACATTCCCTGCTTTCTGTCTAGGGCTCTGCTCTGTATGATACAATAATAATAACAACAACATCTGTCCTATTTGTTGAGTGCTTACTATGTGCTAAGAACTGTACTAAGTGCTGGGGTGGATGCGAGTAGGATTGGGGGAAAGGTAAGTATAAGAATATTCGCTTGAGTATTTTGTGGTTATTAATAAGAGGAATGAATGATCAGCAAATATTTCCACTCAGATCCTCTGCCACCCTCACCATGATCGATGGGTGGAGAGGTAGGTCATCTGCCTTTGGCTCGACTGTGTGCAGAGCACTGTACTAAACACTGGGGAGAGGATGATAGAACAATATAACAGACACATTCCCTGCCCGCAATGACCTGACAGGCTAGAGGGGGAGACAGACATCAATGTGAGCCTATTTCTAGAAGCAGGCATGTTCTCGAGATGAAGCTGTTTAACCCCCATCAGTTAAATTTTTTACTGAGGAAGTGAACTTTTTCCAAGGTTTCTTGAAATATCAATAGTGTGCATTTGACTTTCCATCTCACCAAAGCTTGCACCTTCTCCTCTACAAGAATCAAAGAGGCCCCATGTTTCTTGGGTATCTTCCTCTTGCCGCTTGTCAGCTGTGTGACTTTGGCCAAATCACTTACCTTCTTTGTGCCTCAGTTCCCTCATTTGTAAAATGGGGATTAAGACTGTGAGCCTTACATGGGACAGCCTGATCACCTATATCCTCCCAGCGCTTAGAACTGTGCTTTGCACATAGTAAGCGTTTAACAAATACCATCGTTATTATTATTATTATTGAAGCTGCCATTTTTGCAATAATAATAATAATGATGGTACTTGTTAAGCACTTGCTGTGTGCAGAGCACTCTTCTGAGTGCTGGGGTCTTGTCTTTTGCCGTCGAGTCGTTTCCGACCCATAGCGACACTACAGACACATCTCTCCCAAAATGCCCCGCTCTCCATCTACAATCTTTCCAGTAGTGGATCCATGGAGTTTCCTTGGTAAAAATCCTGAAGTGATTTACCATCGCCTTCTTCCACGCATTAAACTCGAGCCTTCTCCCTCGACTCTCTCCCGTGCTGCCGCTGCCCAGGATGGGTGAGTTTTGACTTGTAGCAGATGGCCTGCCACTCACTAGCCACTGGTCAAGCTAGAGATGGAACGGACAGGCCTCTCCTTGACTCTCCCTCCCATAGCCGAGATTGGTAGATGACTGGAAACTCTTCAGGAACCACCCTGAGAGGGGAAAGTACTGGGGTACATCCAAGTTAATCAAGTTGGACACAGTTCCTGTCCCACATGGAGCTCACACTCTCATATTCAATGCTATTGATGCCTTCTACTTATTTTATTTTGACATCTGTCTCCCCCTTCTAGACTGTGAGCCCATTGTTGGGTAGGAATTGTCTCTATCTGTTGCCGAATTGTACTTTCCAAGTATTTAGTACAGCGCTCTGCACACGGTAAGCGCTCAGTGAATACAATTGAATGAATGAATTTTCCAGATGAGGGAACTGAGACCCAGAGAAGTGAAGTGACTTGCCCAAGGTCACACAGCAGACACGTGACTGAGCCAGAAATAGAACCCAGGTCCTTCTGAATCCCAGACCCGTGCTCTCCCTACTAAACCGTGCTGCTTAGTCTTTTAGACTAAGACCATGAAGCATCACTCTGCTAAAGTGTGTTAACCGGTTTGGAGGAATCCTTTTAATTTTTAATCCGAGCTCTCTGCAAGCTAACAGCTTTGGCTACCGCCCAAGTCCATTTGAGGGGATTATTGTCCGGCCTTTTTTCTTGTGCGGAGTCGTATGTGAGAAGAGGATCGGTGGGGACTTGTCCTTGAAACAGCCAGATTATTTGCTTGTTGTTTTTCAGTAACTAATTACGGTGCCTTGGAAAGGGCGGCTCAAATGCTAACATCTCTTATTTTATTCCAACTAATAAGCAACATGGCCTAGTGAAAAAAGCCTGGGCCTGGGAGTCAGAGGACCTGGGTTCTAATTCCGGCTCTGCCACTTGTCTGCTGTGTGATCTTGGGCAAGTCACCTCACTTCTCTGAGCCTCTGTTTCTTCAGCTGCAACATGGCGACTCAGTACCTGTCCTTCCTCCTTTTTAGATTGTGAGCCCCATGTGACACGGGGACTGTTTGCAACCTGATTAACTTGCATCTACTCTAGTGCTTAGAACAGTGTTTGACACATAGCAAGTGCTTAACAAATGCCATAAAAAATGAATCCCGCCGTCGACCTCGTTCCACATCCTACCGCTGTCCTGGAATGCCCTCCCTCCTCACCTCAGTGAAACTAACTCTCTTCTCCTCTTCAGAGCCCTACTGAGAGCTCACCTCCTCCAAGAGGCCTTCCCACACTGAGCTACCCCTTTTCCCTCTGCTCCCTCTCTGCTCCCCCTCCGCCCTCTTCTCCCTTCCCCTTTCCCTCTGCTCCCCCCCCCCCCAGCACTGTGCTCATTTGTATATATTTTTATTACCCTATTTATTTTGTTAATAAGGTGTACATCCCTTTGATTCTATTTATCGTGATTATGTCTTGTTTTTGTCAGTCTGTCTCCCCCGATTAGACTGTAAGCCCGTCATTGGGAAGGGATTGTCTCTATCTGTTGCCGAATTGTACATTCCAAGAGCTTAGTACATTGCTCTGCACATAGTAAGCGCTCAATAAATACTATTGAATAAATGAATAAATACAATCAATTGATTGAGTGGCCAGAGGTTTGAGGCATATGATCTCCTGCTTAACTTAGTAGCAAGAACACAGGTTTGGGAGTCAGAAGGCCTGGTTTCTCACCCCAGCTCCAACACTTGCCTGCTGTGTGACCTTAGGCAAATCACGTAACTTCTCTGGGCCTCAGTTTCATCTGTAAAATATAGATTCCATTTCCATTCTCAACCAGTCAGTCAATCCGTCAATGGTATTTATTGAGCACTCATTATGTGCAGAGCACTGTACTAAGCTCTTGGGAGAGTCCAATCCAACAGAATTAGCAGATACTTTCCCAACCCACAACGAGCTTACAGTAAAGAGGGGGAGACAAACATTAATAGGAATAAATCAGTAATTTGTCATAATTTAAAGTTTATATGCATAAGTGCTCTGGGGTTGGGGATGGGGCAAGCATCAAATGTCTGTGTCCGACTCAATTAATTCCCATCTACCCTGATGTGTGGACATCATATAAGCCCTTAACAAATGTCACTCCGATTATGATTTTTATTATTATCATTATTAGAAGAGAGTAATAATCAGAGAAGCTGTGAGGCCTAGCAGGCAGAGCATGGGCCTGGGAGTCAGAAGGAGCTGGGTTCTAATCTCAGCCCCACCTCTTGTCTGCTGTGTGACCTTGGGCAAGTCGTTTCACTTCTCAGTTCTGTCAAATGGGGAATAAGACTGTGAGCTCTTTGTGGGACAGGGACTGTGTCCAACCAGATTACCTTGTACCTACCCCAGCACTTTGAACAGTACCTGGCACATAGGAAATGCTTAACAAATAACACAATTATTATTCTGATTATCCATAAAGTTGTATTATGTGAGCAAAGATCTTTGCCCACATACACCTGGAAATGTACTACACCCCAGACAGCTCACTAACTCAACTTAGAACAGTGCTTGACACATAGTAAGCGCTTTACAAATACCGTAATTTTTATTTGTTTGCCCTTTTTGCTCCAGTCAGTCACCTTTATTGAATGTCTCCTGTATGCAGAGCACGTCAAAATTTGTGTTCATGATCCCTGCCCTCATTAATCTAGCAGGAACAGAACTGTCAAGGGACAAGAGGGTGTAATTTTAACAGCGCAAGCCCCGCGGCCCCCTCTAATCTATTTCTCCGCTAATGAGTGTCTCCCCCTCCAGACTGTAAGCTTCTTGTGGGCAGGGAACGTGTCTCTTTATTGTTACATTGTACTCTCCCAAGTTCTTAGTACAGTGGTCTCTGTACACAGTAAGCACTCAATAAATACGAGTGAATTAAATGAGTGAATGAAAGTTACTTGAACCAGAAATCTCAAAACCGAAGCCGGTCGGTCGTTCCCGGTAGGAGAATCTATCTTCTCTGCCACTGGCTTCCACAGTCTAGCCAGGAAAATATCCAGCCTGAGACTCTGCCCAGGCAGACAGAACCATTCAGCGGTTCCGTCCTCCATTCTTTCACTCATTCAATCGTATTTATCGAGCGCTTACTGTGTGCAGAGAGCGCTGTACTCAGTGCTTGGAAAAATACGATAGAACAGTGAACAGACACATCCCCGGCCCACAATGAGAAACACAATCGGGCCGCTCCGATGTGACCTGAAAATCTCGAACCGCCTCCAGACCCCTGCTACAAAAATCACCCTGATGGTTTGAAGGTCTGCAAAAATGACTTCCTTCCCCCTCACCCCACCCACAACACCCACTGCCACACACACACAGACAGAATCATCTTCTTCTTCAAGCCTTTGTCTCTATAAGGCACCTCATTGAACCACACCTCATTTTTATTGTAATTTGCCATTTTAACAGGGTTATTAATCCTCGAGAATAAATGAGAGTCCAACACGAGATAGCATTAAGTTGCTATTGTACAGAGTGTTTAGGCTCCTTGTCAGAGGGAATTGTCCTCTGCATTAGCAGACACAGAAATCTCGATTTTGTATCCCAATTAGAAGAGCCACGGCCCAGAGCCCCGACAGGAGTTCAGCGTCTCAAACTCCAATCCGCCCCTGTTCCATAGCGCAGGCTTTATAAAATTCTCTTTAATTCAGGAACAGAATATCATTAGCTTTCAGAGCGGATGACTACAATGGACAAGCAATTTAATTAACTTCTAACATTGGATGTTGGACGGGAGACAAAATGAAATCACGCACATATTTCTCAAGCCGGCAGCCAACCTTGAAAGGGATTTGATTGGGCTGGGTCAGACAAGGGAACAACTCGGTCCAATTATTTCATGTTTAGCCCGAGACTATGAAATTTGAAATTCAGTACTTTGTAAATCAATCATCCCTCATTTTTGAGGCAGCTACAGAGATTCCCGGAGACGCGGAACAACTGCTCTGACGGAGACATGCTAAATGCAACCTGTTACCACGCGACCTGGATAATACTAAATGAAATGGGCAGGAGGCTCCCTCATCAAATTGAATTGGCCATCCCTGAGTTTATTATATAGGAAAAGATCTATGAAGTACTAAATTGATTTAATGGCCAAGCCTCTATTTGAATTGCAGGGGTTTAAAATCTGGGGGATGCGATCAGGCAGATTGGCCTCCATTTTGATGTCGTAGCCGAGATGAGGTAGACTATGTTTTTACGGTGGAAAAAGAGGTAAAGTTTCAAAGCGCTGAGTCCGGTTTGGAGGCAGGCCGACCTGCAGGTGTATTTGATGTGTCTTGGAGTGGATATTTAGAAGCAATGCAATTCCAAGCAATTTCCAAGCACCAGAACCAAACCGGCTCATCGTGGGCAAGGGATTCATTCATTCGAGTGTATTTATTGAGCGCTTACTGTGTGCAGAGCACTGTACAAAGCCCTTGGAAAGCACAATTCGGGCAAGAGATAGAGACAGTGTCTATCAACTCTCTTATGGCATAAGAAAAATAATAATGATCCTGATGTTTGTTAAGTGCTTACTGTGTGCCAAGCACTGCTCTAAGCACTGGGATGGGTACAAGATTATCATTTTAGACATGTTCCCATCCCACATGAGGTTCACAGTCTTAGTCCCCATTTTAAAGGTGAGATAACTGAGGCCCAGAGAAGTGAAGTGACTTGCCCACGGTCACACAGCAGGCCAGTGGCGGAGCTGGAATTGGAACCAATGTCCTCTGGCTCCCCGGCCCAGGCTCATTCCACTAGACCATGCTATTTTTGTAGTGCCACCTTGGACAAGTCACTTCACCTCTTTTTGCCTCAATTTCCTCTCTCTGTGAAATGGGAATTAAATATATCTTCCCTTCCTCTTAGATTAGGATTCTGTATGAGATAGGGATTTTGTCTGATGTGATTATCTTGTATCTGTCCAGTAGTTACATAGCACCTGGTACCTAGAAAGCACTTAATAAATACCACTCTCATTATTATCATTATTAGCCATAGGGAACCATTTCAAATATCCATGTTCTGTAGAGTCCATGTTTTCAACTGGTGTTTTAGAATAGAAATATACCCAGTTCTGCTTTAGAGATGCAGGGGACATCGAATGTATGTGTAATGTGGACGGATGCGTTTATCACCCAGCGCACTGTGGCTTAGTAGATAGAGCCCAGGCCTGGGAGTCAGAAGGACCTGGGTTCTAATTCTGGCTCTGCCACTTGTCTGCGGGGTGACCTTGGGGAAGTCACACTTCACTTCTCTAGGCTTCAGTTATCTGTCTATCAAATGGAGATTAAGATGGTGAGCCCCCATGTGGGACAGTCCTCTATACTGTCCTCTAGACTGTGAGCTGGTTGTGGGCAGGGGTTGTCCCTCTTTATGGTTGTACTGTACTTTCTCAAGAGCTTAGTACAGTGCTCTGCACACAATAAGTGCTTAATAAATACGATTGAATGAATGAATTACAGGGACTGTGTCCAACCTGATTAGCTTGTATCTACCCCAGCGTTTAGTACAGTGCCTGACGTGGTAAGTGCTTAACAAATAATTAAAAAAATAAAAATAAACAAATACCAAATAAGCAAAAGGTCTAGGGAAGCAGAGCTAGAAAATTGTGTTGGCGGGGAACGCTAATCAGGAAGTGAACTTACACGTTCGTTGTAACTGCTATTCTAAGTGATGACCCCTTTTTATCTTTCCGGCACGTTGGAGCCAATGCCAAAAGAGGGATTCTTTCCTACCCAGAAAATGTTGGATTCATTGGGTCCCTGTCAAGCTTTGGCTGGATGGGAATGATGTTTCTGCCCCTTATGCTGTTGGCACTGTTCACTGACAAATAAATGCAGGAAAAATACTTCGCTTTTAGCCCTCAAACCTGGGGAGGAAAAGACAACTCCGGTAACTATCCTGGTTCTGCCACTTGTCTGCTGTGTCATCATGGATAAGTCACTTCACTTCTGAGGGCCTCAGGGACCACATCTGTAAAAGGGGATTGAGACTGTGAGCCCCACGTGGGCCTGGGACTATATCCAAGCCAATTTGCAGGTGGCACCCCAGCGCTTGGTACAGTGCCTGGCACATAGTAAGCATTTAACAAACACCACAATTATTATTATTATTATTAAGAAAGCAGCATGGTGTAGTGGATAGCACACGGACCTGGGAGTCAGAAGGTCCTGGGTTCTAATCCCTGCTCTGCTACTTACCTTCTCTGTGACCTTGGGCAAGTCACTTCACTTCTCTGGGCCTTTGTTGCCTCATCTGGAAAATGAGGGTGGAGACTCTGAGCCCCATGTAGGACAGGGACTATGTCCAACCCGATTTGCCTGTATCCACCCCAGGGCTTGGTACAGTGTGCACTTAAAAAATACCATTATTAGCATCATTATTATTATTACTTAGCCTATTCCCTTTTCTTTCTTCTGCCTACCTGTAATTCATTTTAGCGTCTGCTTCCCCCTCTATGCTGTGTCTACTGTTTTGTCTGTCTCCCCCTTCTAGACTGTGAGCCCGTTGTTGGATAGGGATTGTCTCTATCTGTTGCCAAATTGTACTTTCTAAGCGCTTAGTACAGTGCTCTGCATACAGTAAACACTCAATAAATAGGAATGAATGAATGAATGAATGAATGAATGAATGGATGAACCTCCTGGAGGGCAGGAATTATGTCTATGAGCTCTGATGTACTCTCCCAAAAGCTTAGTACAGCCTTCTTTACACCGTAAGAGTTCAATAAATACCTTCATTGATTGATTGTTTGATTCCTTAGTCAGGAGATTGCTCAGCTGCTCATAGTGTCTGGACATACAGAAAATCTGGTTTAAAGCTCATCTCATGGGCTGTTTCATTCAATACTGTTTATTAAGCATTTACTATGTGCTAAGCACTCTACTAAGTGCACAAGCACCTAATGTGGAAGGGAGTTTTTCTACAAAAACGTTCAGCCGAGGTTTCCCCACTACTCAAGAACCTCCAGTGGTTGCCCATCCACCTCTGCATCAAACAGAAACTCCCCACCACTGGCTTTAAAACATTCAGTCAACTTGCCCTTTCCTACCTCCCTTGCTTCTCTCTTATAGCAACCCAGCCCTCACACTTTGCTCCTCTACTACGAACCTTCTCACTATACCTCGATCTCATCTATCTCACCGCCGAAATCTCACCTTCGTCCTGCCTCTGGCCTGGAACGCCCTCCCTCCTCAAATCATATGGACAATGACTCTCCCTTCTTCAGGCCTTATTGAAGGCTCATCTCCTCCCAGAGGCCTTCCCTGATTAAGCCCTTCTTTCCTCTTCTCCCACTCCCTTCTGCATCACCCCAACTTGCTCTCTCTATTCATCCCTCCTCCCAGCCCAAAGCACATATCTCCATATCTGTAAATTGATTTACTTCTATTAATGTCTGTCTCCCCTTCTAGACCGTAAGCTCATAACGGGCAGGGAATATGTCTGTTACATTGTCATATTGTTGTGTTGTACCCTCCCAAGAGTTTAGTTCAATGCTCTGCACACAACGCTTAATAAGCAGGTTTGTGAGTGTGCATGAAAAGTCCTGTTCCTGGGGGACACATCTTTCCACATTGTGTCTTCATAAAAATAGTTCTTGGCTGCTGTGATGCATTCTAATCCTGGCTCTGCTACTTATCTTCTGTGTGGGCTTGGGGAAGTCGTGTCACTTCTCTGTGCCTCAGTTACCTCATCTGTAAAATGGGGATTCAGACCGTGAGCCCCATGTGGGACAGGGACTGTGTCCAATCTGATTAGCTTGTACCTACCCCAGGGTTTAGAACAGTGCTTGGCACATAGTAAGGGCTTAACAAATACCATAATCATTGTTATCATTATTATTTCCTATCAGCCCACTGCTACATTCCATTGTCTGAGAAAGCAACATGGCCTAGTGGATAGAGCGTGGGCCTTGGTTTGATCAAGCATTCAATCAATCAGTGGTATTTCTTGAGCATTTACTATGTGCAGAGCACTGTACTAAGTGCTTGGAAGAGTACAGTACAGCAGAATGAGCAGACATGTTCCCTGCCAACAAAGACCTTACAGTCTGCGGGGGGAGACATACTTTAATAAGAATAAATAAGTAGTTTATAATATATAATTTAAAGATATGTACATAAGTGCTGTGGGGTTGGGAGTGGGGTGAATAGCGAATGACCAAAGGATGTGCTTCCAAGTTCATAGCAAGGCTTTTAACTTTTCTGTGCTTCAGTGACCTCATCTGTGAAATGGGGATTAAGACTGTGAGCCTCAAGTGGGACATGGACTGTGTCCATCCTGATTAATATGTATCTACCCCAACACTTAGTACAGTGCCTGGCTCATAGTAAGCACTTAACAAATACTGTAAAAAAATGAATCGCTCAGTCAGTGGAATTTATTGAGCCCTTACTGTGTGCAGTGTGTATCTGTAGTTTTCTTGGTAAAAATACGTAAGTGGTTTACCATTGCCTCCTTCCGCGCAGTGAAAACTCCAGGCTCTGGCGTTGTCTTTGATCAACATTTTGATCATTTGATCAAATCTTTTGAAATGTGGTGTTGGAGAAGGCTTTTGCAAATAGCATGGACTGCCCGAAAGACAAACAAATGGATTTTAGAGCAAATTAAACCAAAGTGGTCTTTGGAAGCCCAAATGACTTGATTTAGTTTAGCATATTTTGGACACATAATCAGGAGAACTAATTCTCTGGAGAAGACGCTAATGCTAGGAAAAGTCCAGAGAAAACGTGGAAGAGGCAGACGGGCAACTAGATGGATAGAGACTATAACAACGATAATGGAAGAACCGTTAGAAAGGTTGTAGATTATGGCAAAGCACAGGACGATCTGGAGAAAATATATCTATGCAGTCGCTATGAATCGGAAACGATTCGAAGGCATTTAATAATAATCATCATACTGTATGGAGAACACTGTACTAAGCGCTTGGGAGAGTACAATGCAGCGGAGGTGACAGACAATGAATTTGAATCCCACTTCCAGATTGCCATTTTTAATCCTCAAGCACAAGGGCAGAGAGTAATTTCAGCAGAATCCAGATGACCTCCAACCTGGCTCTACTCCCATTGGTGATGGAGCAAGAGTCACATAGAGCACTTCAAATTCCCACTCCATCCCCAAGCACTTGGAAAGTGCAATACCTTAATAAACAGACAATGTCCCTGCCCACAAAGAGTTTACAGCCTGGAGGGAAAGAATGTACAGGTGGGAATTAATCACAGTTCTCAATCCTCGTAGATTAAGGATTTTGATGAATCCTTGGGTTAACCAAATTCCCTTGGGTTCATGCGTGCCCGGCAGAGAATTCTGAGTAGAATCTTGATGACGAGGGAATACAGGGAGCTTCCCCAGCTGTTCTCAAGTCAGCACTTTCTTTCAGAAAGGGGTGATTTGGTGACGTCTTTGAAGTGTTCTGCATTTCCTTGGAGCTCCAGATGTTGAGGATGAACTCATGCTTATGCCTGAGGGTCAGGTTTTCTTGGCTCCTCTCTCTCATTCAACCCACATATTCAAACCATCACTAAATCTAGTCGGTTCCTCCTTCAAAACATTGCTAGAATCCACCCTTTCCTCTCCAGCCAAAAGGCTACCATGTTGATCCAATCACTTATCCTCTCCCATACCAAACCAGAGTGGTCTTTGGAAGGCCAAATGACTCAATTTAGATTAGCGTATTTTGGACACATTACCAGGAGGACTAATTCTCTGGAGAAAACACTATAGCTAGGAAAAGTTCAGGAAAAACGTGGAAGAGGCAGATGAGCAGCTAGTTCCCATTACCATTTCAGCCTCCTTGCTGACCTCCCACCCTTCTGTCTCTCCCCACTCTAATCCAAAGTTCACTCTGCTGCCTGGATCATTTTTCGGGGAAAAATGGGGGAAGCAGCGTGGCTCAGTGGAAAGAGCACAGGCTTGGGAGTCAGAGGTCATGAGTTTGAATGCCGGCTCCGCCACTTGTCAGCTTTGTAACTGTGAGCAAGTCACTTCACTTCTCGGTGCCTCAGTTACCTCATCTGTAAAATGGGGATTAAGACTGGGAGCCTCAGGTGGGATGACCTGATTACCCTGTATCTCCCCCAGAGCTTAGAACAGTGCTCTGCACATAGTAAGTGCTTAACAAATGCCAACATTATTGAAGGCCCATCTCCTCCAAGAGACCTTCCCTGATTAAGCCCCTCTTTCCTCTTCTCCCACTCGCTCTGCGGCTTCCTGACTTTCTCCTTTTATTCATCCCCCGTCCCAGCCCCGAAGCACTTATGTCCAGATCTGTAATTTATGTATTTCTATTCATTGTCTGTCTCTCTAACGAGCTTGAAAGCTCGCTGTGGGCATTATGGTTATATTGTACTCTCCCAAAGGCTTATACAGTGCTCTGCACACAGTAAGCGCTCAATAAATACAACTGAATGAAGGAATGAATGAATGAAAGGTGCCTTTTTGAATGCAGATTTCTGCAGGAATTCATTCATTCAATTGTATTTATTGATACACTTGTATCAATAAATTCAATTGTATTTATTGAGCACTGTATTAAGTGCTTAAGGAATCCCATCAGCAGTGGCCTAGTGAAAGAGCATGGGCCTGGGAGTCAGAAGACCTGAGTTCTAATCCCAGCTCTGCTAGTTGCTTGCTGTGTGACCCTGGGCAAATCACTTCACTTGACTGGGACTGTGTCCAACCTCATTTGCCTGTATCCACCCCAGTGCTTAGTAGAGTGCCTGGCACACTGAAAGCACTTAAATACCACAGTTATTCTCTGGGCCTCAGTTTCCTCATCTGTAAAAGGGGATTAAAGTTTGTCCAACCCGATAAACTTGTATCTACCCCAGCTCTTAGACTAGTGGTTAACACATAAGTAAGCACTTAACCAATATCATGAAGAAACAAAGAACTCCCAGCGGTTACTATTTTGGAAGCTTTTGATTGAGGCTGCTCCTTTCTCAAAAAAGGAAACTAAGACAGGCTGGTCAGTTTTCTGTGCTTCAAAGGGTCCCTTCCTCAGTGGAGGAAAATGAATACAGCTATCATTTGAGTGATCTCCCCATCTAAGAAGGTGCCTACCAATTCTGTTCTATCGTACTTTCCCGAGCACTTAATATAGTGCTTTGCACACACTAAGCACTTAGTAAATATGATTGAGTGATTGATTGATTGACTGATTGATGACGATCCCCCTCTAATTTGTAAGCTCCTTGAGGACAGGAATAATGTCTACCTTTTCTCCTGTACTCTCCCAAGCATTTAGTACTGTGTTCTGCACACAGTACCATTCATTCAATCATTCGATCGTATTTATTGAGTGCTTACTTGTGCCGAGCACTGTACTAAACACTTGGAAAGTACAATTTGGCAAGAGATAGAGACAATCCCTACCCAACAATGGGATCATAGTCTAGAAGGGAGAGACAGCAAAAAAAAACAAACCAGGGAGACAGGCATCAATAGCATCAAAATAAATAAATAGAATTGTAGATATATAAACATCATTAATAAAATAAATATAATAATAAATATGTACATGTATACACACAAGTGCTGTGGGGCTGGAGGGGGTTAGAGCAGAGTCGGCAATGGGGAAGGGAGGAGGAGCAGAGGAAAAGGGGGGCTCAGTCTGGGAAGGCCTCCTGGAGGAGGTGACCTTTCAAGCACTTAGTACAGTGTTCTGCATTATCGTTGTTAATCGTCATTATTATTATTATCATTATTATTATTACCACTCCATCTTGCTCTGGAATAGGGGTAATTCCATCTCCAAGCTTTCCAAGAGGTTCTGGAATGCGTATGAGGCATTTATTTGCGAGAAAGCATTTTTCATTAACTTTCTCACCTGTAAATCATTTTGCTCTTGTCTTTCCTGCTAGTTTCCTTGAGGGCAGGAATTGTGTCTCCTTACTCTGTTGTCCTCTCACAACTAATAATAATAATAATGCTGGTATTTGTTAAGCGCTTACTATGTGCAGAGCACTGTTCTAAGCACTGGGGTAGACACACAGGGGAATCAGGTTGTCCCATGTGGGGCTCACAGTCTTAATCCCCATTTTACAGATGAGGGCACTGAGGCCCAGAGAAGTGAAGTGACTTGATAGTCACACAGCTGACAAGTGGCAAAGCTGGGATTTGAACTCATGACCTCTGACTCCAAAGTCCGGGCTCTTTCCACTGAGCCACGCTCTGCAATCAGTCTGTCAATATTATTATAGTAATTGATCAACTATTATGATTATTAAAGGGTACAGGTCTGAGTGCATAATAATGATGGTATTTGTTAAGTGCTTACTGTCTGATGGTATTTGTTAAGTGCTTACTGTCTGTCAAGTACTGTTCTAAGCGCTGAGTTAGATGCACGCTAATCACGTTGGACACAATCCCTGTCCCACATGGGGCTCACACTCTTAATCCCCTTTTTCCAGATGAGGTAACTGAGGCACAGAGAAGTGAAATGACTTGCCTGAGGTCACACAGCAGACAAAATGGCGGAATCAGGATTAGAGCCCAGGGACTTCTGACTCCCAGGCCTGTGCTATATCCACTAGACCACGCTGCTTCGGGAGTAGAAGACGTGAGGCCGTAGTTGGAGAAGGCCTCCTGGACGAGATGCTATTTTAACAAGACGTATGTCTTTGTAACTCATCCTGACCATTTTCATTCATTGGTTCATTTGTATTTATTGAGCACATTCTGTGTGCAGAACTCTGTACTAAGCACTTGGGAGAGTACGATACAACAATAAACAGACATGTTCCCTGCCCATAATGAGCTTCCTGTCTAGAGTTATGTGCATATTAGCTTGACCTGGTCTGCAGGTCTCAGTGTCAAACACTTTCTCTGGACTTTTCCTTTTCCACGGTGTCAAAGGACCTGGGTCTAATTTTGCCTCTGCCATTTGCCTGCTGTGTGACATGGAGCAAGTCACTTCCCACTTCCTCATCTATACAATGGGATTAGATATTTGTTTTCCCCACCTCTTAAACCATGAGCCTCAAGAGGGACAGGGGACTGTCTATTCTGATTTTCTTGTCTCTAAGCCAGTCCTTGGCAAACAGTTTGTGTTTATCATTAAGGTGTATATTCAATTCTTTATTCTGTTGTTTCATCCTGATATATTTGTTCCAGCCTTATCTGAAGCTTGTTTTTCCTTCTGTCTCCATAACTGTAAAATATTTTGTATATCTGTCTTTTCCATGCGATTGTCAGCTCCCAGGACAAGTGGAAAAAGCAGGGAACCAAGGGTCAGGAGACCTGGGTTCTAATATCAGCTGTGCTACCGCCCTGCCATGGGATCTAAGGCAAATCATTTCATTCCTCTGAGGCTCAATTTCTTCATCTTTAAAGCTCTCAGCCTCATGGTATTTAAGTATTTATCTGTAATTTATTTATATTATTGTCTGCCCCATCTAGACGGCAAGCTCTTTGTGGGTCGGGAATGTGCCTGCTATATTGTTATAGTGTACTCTCCCAAGCGCTCTGCGCACAGTAAACGCTCAGTAAATCTGACTGACGGATTGACTGACTGGGTTAAGATACCAAAGCCCCTCATTTCTCACAGAGTTGCTCTTATATATGTATCTTTTTTATGGTGTTTGTTAAACCCTTACTATGTGCCAGGATTTGTTCTAAGTGATGGGATAGATACAAACTAATCAGGTTGGACACAGTCCCTGTCCCACATAGGGCTTACAGTCTTAATCCCCATTTTCCAGATAAGGTAACTGAGGCCTAGAGAAGTGAAGTGACTTGCCCAAGGTCACCCAGCAGACAAGTGGCTGAGCCAGGATTGGGCAGCGTGGCTCAGTGGCAAGAGCCCGGGCTTTGGAGTCAGAGGTCATGAGTTCGAATCCCAGCTCCGCCGCTTGTCAGCTGTGTGACTGTGGGCAAGTCACTTCACTTCTCTGGGCCTCAGTTCCCTCAGCTGTAAAATGGGGATGAAGACTGTGAGCCCCACGTGGGACAACCTGATTCCCCTGTGTCTACCCCAGCGCTTAGAACAGTGCTCGGCACATAGTAAGCACTTAACAAATACCCACATTATTAACCCAGGACCTTCTGACTCCCAGGCTCAGAGTCTATCCACTAGGCCATACATCTTCATTCGCTATTATTGATCAATCAGATATGTGTTGAGTGCTTACTGTGTTTGGAGCACCGTGTAAAGCGCTTGAGAGAGTACAGTATAGCAGAGTTAATAATAATATTCGTATTTGTTAAGCGCTTACTATGTGCAGAGCACTGTTCTAAGCTCTGGGGGAGATACAGGGTAATCAGGTCATCCCACGTGAGGCTCACGGTTAATCCCCATTTTACAGATGGGGTAACTGAGGCACAGAGAAGTGAAGTGACTTGCCCACAGTCACACAGCTGACAAGTGGCAGAGCCGGGAGTCGAACCCATGACCTCTGACTCCGAAGCCCAGGCTCTTTCCACTGAGCCACGCTGCTTCCCTAATTGGTAGTTACAGGCTGGAGCGGGAGACAGGCATTAACATAAACAAAAAAATTACAGACATTTACATAAGGTGCTCAGGGTGGGATGAATAAAGGTTGCGAATCCTCGTGCAAGGGCAATGCAGAAGGGAGGAGAAGTATTGTTTCATCTTCCCTATAATTCATTTCATTATCTGTGTCCTCCACTAGATTATAATTAGTAGATTATCTACTAACTCTACTGTAGTCTCCCGGGCACGTAGTACAGTGCACTGCACAAAGTAAGCACTCAAACGTTAATGATCGTTTGATTTATATGTGCTTGTCCCACTTCTTAGATTAGGGGACAGGGACTGTTTCCATTCTGATTTTTGGTATTGAGAAGCAGTGTGGTTTAGTGGAAAGAGCAGAGATCTGGGTATCGTAGGGTCTCAGTCAGTCAGTGGTATTTATTGAGCGCTTACTGTGTGCAGAGCACTGTAATAATAATAATAAAAATAGTACTTTTTAAGCACTTACTATCTGCCACGTGCTGTTCTAAGTGCTGGGATAGATACAAGTTAATCAGGTTGGATACAGTCCCTCTCCCACATGGGGCTCACACTCTTAATCACCTTTTTACAGATGATTCATTCATTCATTCAATAGTATTTATTGAGCGCTTACTATGTGCAGAGCACTGTACTAAGTGCTTGGAATGAACAAGTCGGCAACAGATAGAGACAGTCCCTGCCGTTTGACGGGCTTACAGTCTAATCGGGGGAGACGGACAGACGAGAACAATGGCAATAAACAGAGTCGAGGGGAAGAACATCTCGTAAAAACAATGGCACCTAAATAGAATCAAGGCGATGAGGGAATAGAACCCAGCTCCTTCTGACTCCCAGGCCCGTGCTCTATCCATTAGGCCACACGGCTCCTCAGAGCACTGTACTAAGCACTGGGAGAGTACAGCAGAACAATAAACAGACACAATTTCTGCCCACAACAAGGTGACAGTCTGGTGTCAGTCAGTCAGTCATATTTATTGAGCGCTTACTGTGTGCAGAGCACTGTACTATGTGCTTGTGAGAGTATGATAGAACAATAAGCAGACAAATTCCCTGCCCCCAACGAGTCTAGAGAGCCCTGCATTCTAATCCCCACTCATCTCCTCTGTGAACTTGAGGAAGTCATTTAACTCCTCTGTATTGCACTTTCATCATCATCATCTGCAAAATGGTTTGTCTCTTTTAAGTACACTGTGAGTATCATTCATTCAGGAGTATTTATTGAGTGTTTACTGTGTGCAGAGCACTGTACTAAGCGCTTGGAATGTACAATCGGTAACAGATAGAGACAGTCCCTGCCTTTTGACGGGCTTACAGTCTCATTGGGAATTACCATGTTGGACCAGGACTTTGTCCAACCTGATATGTGACCCGATGGGAAGCTGTGTGGCAAAGTGGAAATAGACCCAGCCTGGGAGTCAGAGGACCTGCATTTTAATCCTGTCTCCACTACTTGTCTGCGGTGTGACCTTGGGCAAGTCACTTCACTTCTCTGAGCCTCAGTTACCTCACCTGGGAAATGGGGATTGAGACTGTGAGCCCCATGTGGGACATGGACTGTGCCCAACCCTGATTGGCTTGTGTCTAATCCAGCACTTAGTACATTGCTCGTCACAGTGTAAGCATCTAAGAAATATCACTGTTATTATTATCTACTCTGGATCTTAGCACAGTGCTTTTTAATGTTGAAAGAGTTTTACAGGATGCTCTTCTTTCACAAGCACGAGAAAGAGCATGGCCTAGCGGATAGAGCACGGGCCTGGGAGTCAGAAGGACATGAGTTCTATTTCTGGTTCTGCCACTTGTCTGCTGCGTGACCTTGGGCAAGTCTATTCATTTCTCTGTGCGTCAGTTTCCTCATCTGTAAAATGGGAATTCAGATTGTGAGACAGATGTGATTAGACTGTAAGCCCGTCAAACGGCAGGGACTGTCTCTATCTGTTGCCGACTTGTTCATTCCAAGCGCTTAGTACAGTGCTCTGCACATAGTAAGCACTCAATAAATACGATTGAATGAATGTGGGACAGGGACTGTGTCCAACCCAATTTGCTTGTATTCCCCCAGTGCTTAGTGGAGTGCCTAGCGCATAGTAAGCGCTTAACAAATACCACAATTACCAATTATTACCATCATTCTTCTTATTGAGCAAGTTCTAGACTGTCAGCTCCTTGTGGGCAGAGAACATGTCTACTGCCTCTGTTGTATTCGACTCTCCCAAATAAGTAATGCACTGCTGTGCACACAGTAAGTGCTCAATAAAAGTCATTCATTGATAGATTAATTAATCAATTGATTAATGGCCTTTTACTCAGTGGGTGATCAATAAATACCTTTGCTCCTGGTAGAACCTAGGCCTCCTAGCCCCGACAGCATGTCAGTGGAGTAAAGGCAAATCGTACTGAGGAGAGCATCGAAAAGATTACATTCTCAAAGAGTTAACAAATAATTTGAACTATTTTAAGTTCCCCTCGGGTGTCGCCGCCAGACAAGGCTAGGCAAAACGGTATGTACTTTGGCCGATAAGTCTTATTCAGGAAATGATAAATTGCTCACCGCCTAATTCATTGGCAAATAAAAAGTGATAAAGGATTTTTTAATGAGTTGATCTGTGTTCATAGTCGGCTTCTCCACCTCGAATGAGTAATAGACCTCGGGTTTTAATTTAGGCCTGCTTGATCAAGTGAACTATGAATGTGCTTGACAAATATATACTTGTGAATTGTCCATTATTTGCAGTTGCACTGGTCATTTTCTAGGCCACTGTGATAAGACAGGACTGCTCCCCTTCCACTTTCCCCTGTTTCCCCTGTTGGCTATATCAGATGACCACTTCAGGAGGCAGATCTGACTGATGGAATCTGGCCATTTGCTGGGTTATTGAACGCCAACCGAGTTAGAGAAATTGTTTTAATAGTGCTTTTAAACACTCAGCTACCCGTTCGCAAGCTTTTGAAATAGTGCCACTCATTCTTCATCAGTTCCGTGAGCACAATGCGTATTTCCCGTTGCCCTTTATCTGCTACAAAGCGGTCAGGGAGTTTTTATTTCATTCTTTTTTCAGTTTGCTATTTCCACTTATCAAAACCCTTAGAAAGTGTACAGTCGCAGGAAGAGTTATGCTATGTGAGTTCATTGAGATCATTCAAATCTTGATTATTTTCCTGTAGAATGAAAATCACAGCAGTCTTTGGACTTACAGTCAAGCATTCAGTAGTATTTCTCGAATGTCTCCTCTGAGCAGAGTACTGTACTGGACACTTAGAAGAGTTTAGGAGAGTTTGTAGCTCCCTGCTCTCAAGTTTTGGATGAGTACAACAAGTTTGAGAACAGAGCATACAGCAAGTAACCGGATGGTATTGCAGTGGACGGTGTGATTGATAAATCAGTGAGTCAGTGGTATTTATTGAGTATGCCCTTACTGTTTGCACTGTGTGTACTAAGTGCTTGGGAGGGTACAATAAAATGAGGATTAAGACTGTGAGCCCCATATGGGACAACCTGATTACCTTGTATCCCCCCCAGTGCTTAAACGATGCTTGGCACCTAGTAGGAGCTTAAGAAATGCTATTATTATTCATTCAATAGTATTTATTGAGCACTTACTATGTGCAGAGCACTGTACTAAGCGCTTGGAATGTACAAATTGGTAACAGAGACAGTCCCTGCCCTTTGACGGGCTTACAGTCTAATACAGTGAGAAGCAGTGTGGCTTAGTGGAAAGACCACGGGCTTGGGAGTCAGAGGTCATGGGTTCTAATGCCAGCTCCAGCCCTGGTCAGCTTTGTGACTTTGGGCAAGTCACTTAACAATAATAATAATAATAATGGTATTTGTTAAGGGCTTACTATGTGCAAAGCACTGTTCTAAGTGCTGGGGGGATACAAGGTGATCAGGTTGTTCCACGTGGGGCTCACAGTCTTAATCCCCATTTTACAGATGAGATTACTGAGGCCCGGAGAAGTTAAATGACTTGCCCCAAGTCACACAGCTGACAAGCGTGCCTCAGTTCCTTCATAGGTAAAATGGGGATTGAGTCTGTGAGCCCCACATGGCACAACTTGACTACCTTGTATCTCCCTCAGCACTTAGAACAGCACTTGGCACATAGTAAGTACTTAACAAATACCATTATTTTTATTATTATTATCATTATTATCATTAACTCTGTGATCTCCCCTGACCTACAAAGGATCTAAAAAGCATTGAGGCAGTTATAATCTCTTTACTTTTTGTGACCAAAAATAAGCTCCCAGATGTTTCTTACTGAGTTCGGTTTCCTAGGAGGTTTAGAGAATCTCTTTGCCAATTTCTTGGCTGGAATCCTCATAGGAGTTTTTGTAGCTGGCTTTTCTGAAATCTTGTGTGCTTTCTTTAAGAAAGTATCTAAGACAGTTTGGAGAATTACCCAGCTAGTGCCATGTAAACCAATCAGTCAATCCATGGTAAGTATTGAGCTTTTCCTGTGTGCAGAGCACTGTACTAAGCACTTGGGAGAGCACAATACAACAGAGTTGGTAGACATTTTCCTGTTCACAAGGAGCTGACTGTGTAGAGTCATGTAGAGGCTTTAATGTAAATAAATGAATTACACATATGTATATAGGCGCTATGTAAAGGTCTTGGTAACCACCATTCCTGTTAGACATGGGAGCTTCGAAAAGTTGCAGTCATCGTCTCTTTGGTATTTATTGAGTGGTTACTGTGTGCAGAGCACTGTACTAAGCATTTGAGAGAGTATACTATAACGGAGTTGGTATTCACGGTTCATTCATTCATTCAATAGTATTTATTGAGCGCTTACTATGTGCAGAGCACTGTACTAAGCGCTTGGGATGAACAAGTCGGCAACAGATAGAGACAGTCCCTGCCGTTTGACGGGCTTACAGTCTAATCGGGGGAGACGGACAGACAAGAACAATGGCACTAAACAGCGTCAAGGGGAAGAACATCTCGTAAAAACCGATGGCAACTAAATAGAATCAAGGCGATGTACAATTCATTAACAAAATAAATAGGGTAACGAAAATATATACAGTGAGCGGACGGGTACAGTGCTGTGGGGATGGGAAGGGAGAGGTGGAGGAGCAGAGGGAAAAGGGGAAAATGAGGCTTTAGCTGCGGAGAGGTAAAGGGGGGATGGCAGAGGGAGTAGAGGGGGAAGAGGAGCTCAGTCTGGGAAGGCCTCTTGGAGGAGGTGATTTTTAAGTAAGGACGGTTCCCTGCCCACAGCGAGATTAAAGTCTAGAGAAGGAGACAGGCGTTGTTAGAAACAAGTAAATAAATTACAGGTAGATATATAATCAATCAGTTGTATCAGTTGTATTAGAGAAGCAGTGTGGCTCAGTGGAAAGAGCCCGGGCTTCGGAGTCAGAGGTCATGGGTTCGACTCCCGGATCTGCCACTTGTCATCTGTGTGACTGTGGGCAAGTCACTTAACTTCTCTGTGCCTCAGTTACCTCATCTGTAAAATGGGGATTAACTGTGAGCCTCACGCGGGACAACCTGATTACCCTGTATCTACCCCAGCGCTTAGAACAGTGCTCTGCACATAGCAAGCGTTTAACAAATACCAACATTATTATTGTATTTATTGAGCACTTACTGGGTGCAGGACAATATACTCAACGCTCGGGAGAGTACAGTACAACAGAATTGGTAAACATATGCCCTGCCCACAACAAGCTTACAGTCTAGAGGGGGAGAAAGACATTAATATAGATAAAAAGATTACAGCTATGTACATTAGTGCTGTGGAACTGAGGAAGGAGGGGAATAAAGGGAGCAAATTGGGATGATGCAGAAGAGATTGGGAGAAGAGCAAATGAGGGCTTAGTCAGGAAGGCATCTTGAAGGTTGAAGGAAGGGTGAATAAAGGGAGCAAATCCAAGTGGAAGGGCGGCACAGAAGGGATGGGAGAAATGGCTCCTCCCTCCATCGGGGTCACGGCCTGTGATCAGCAGCGGGGATGGGGTGGGGGTATCATCCTCCCCTGCCTCCATTTTCAGTTCCTAGAGCCCTCAGGTGCAGTGTCTGACCCATGCTGGAAGCAGCATGGCCTAGTGGGTAGATCACGGGCCTGGGAGTCAGGAGGTCATGGGTTCTAATCCCCACTTGTCTTGTTCGTGATCTTTGGCTAGTCACTTCACTTCTCTGGGCCTCCGTTCCTTCATCTGTAAAATGGGGATTGAGACTATGAGCCCCAAGTGGGACAGGGAATGTGCCCAATCCCATTTGCTCATATCCACCCCAGAGCTCAGGACGGAGACTGGAACATAGTAAGCACATAACAAATGACATAATTATTATTATTCATTCAATAGTATTTATTGAGCGCTTACTATGTGCAGAGCACTATACTAAGGGCTTGGAATGTACAATTCAGCAATAGATAGAGACAATCCCTGCCCAGTAACGGGCTCACGGTCTAAATGATTATTATTGACCCTCGACTTTGTAGGAAGGCAGGGCCGTGTGTCCAAAGGAGGACGGGCTGGGAATCAGGAGACTCGTGCGCTACCCCTGACACCACCACCTGCCTCCTGTGTGACCATGAGCAAGTTATTTAACCTCTCTGGGCCTTCCTGTACCTGTTCGCTCTCTTACATTTAGGCTGGGGCTGTGAGCGATCGATTATCTTACCACAGTGTTTGGTTCATAGTCAGCACTTGGTAAATACCCTGATTCCTACCAGTCAACGTTGGTGTGCATATGCTGAAGGAACTTTTTAACCTTGTTTCCAGCCATGGTGTTGTGGCAGCGCTTCTGAAAAATAGAGGAACGATAATAAGAATTGTATTTGTTAAGCGCAGACTACGTGCCAAGCACTTTTCTAAACACTGGGGTCAATACAAGTTAATTAGGTTGGACCAAGTCCCTGTCCCCGATGGGGCTCACAATCTTTAATCCCCATTTGACATGTGAGGTAACCGAGGTCCAGAGAAGTAAAGTGACTTAATAATAATGTTGGTATTTGTTAAGCGCTTACTATGTGCCGAGCACTGTTCTAAGCGCTGGGGGAGATACAGGGTAATCAGGTTGTCCCACGTGAGGCTCACAGTTAATCCCCATTTTACAGATGAGGGAACTGAGGCACAGAGAAGTTAAGTGACTTGCCCACAGTCACACAGATGACAAGTGGCAGAGCCGGGAGTCGAACTCCTGACCTCTGACTCCGAAGCCCAGGCTCTTTTCCACTGAGCCACGCTGCTTCCATAAGGTCACCTAGCGGACATGTGGCAGAGTCAGGTTTAGAACCCAGATCCTTCTGACTCCCAAGCCCATATCCACTAAACCAACCAGTTTTCATATAACTGCAGACAATACCCCTCTTCCCCTCAACCAGGCTCTTAGACTTTTCCTGCCCCCCAAAACTGCTGTGTGAATTCATATGGTCCCCATTCTCTCTTGTCTCTCTGTGTCTCTTTCTCCTCACCATTCTGTTTTTGTTCTATTCACTTGTATGTGCTGCATTTTTTTTGTCATCCGTTGCCACTGCTACAGCCTAGGCTGCATAAGTGCTTAGTACAGTGTTCTGCACACAATAAGCACTCAATAGTACGATTGATAGAGTGATTGATAGCCAGGGTGGGTGGGGGTGGGGGTTGGATCGAGGCCGGACATGAGGGAAGGTAGAGAGAGCAGGTGACTGCCCCATTAGGGTTTCTCCCTCACTGACCCTGTGTGGCTTAATGAAAAGAGTCTGGACCTGGAAGTCAGAAGGACTTGAGTTCTAATCCCGGTGCCACCACTTTCCTGCTGTGTGACCTTGGGCAAGTCACTTCACTTTTCTGTACCTCGGTTTCTTCATCTGTAAAAGGGGAATAAAAATACCTGTCCTCCCTCCCTCCTGGACTCACACCCAAGCGGGACAGGGATTCTGTCTAATCTTACACTCCTGCTAATCACTGTGCTTTGGAACATGGTTAAGTGCTTGACAGATACCACAATTTTCATCATTATTTTTTAAATCCAGTCACATTTTGGCATTATCTATAGTGACACATTTGACAAAACACTTTGTTTTATTGCCTGATAGTTTATTTTCAACCTTCTGAACTACACTGACTTCATCGCTCCCTCAGTGAAGTCAGAGAAGATATTTTTTGATACCCAGTAGAACACGACTTTTATCTTAAAATGATTTTCCTTCTGTCTAGAATTATAGCAATTATTCTTCTGCCTCTTCTCTTTCTCTGACTGAAATATGGCAGCTAATAGACTGGATTTTACTAATGGAAAATTAATAAGTACTCTTGACAGTCAGGTTTATAAATATGTAAAAATGGTTTTAATTGTTTCTGGCAAAACAGGCAGGTAATCAATAATATCAGACGTGACAAACATACTGTTGACATATACTGTACTCAAAAGAATCGGGGAGTGATAAGAACTTCCTGTGAGCCGAAGCCCATGCTAATTAATATTCAGACATTGTCAGAACCAAAGATGAATGGATTCAATGAATTGAATTATATCGATAGAGCAGGTTAAACACTGAAAAAGTTGGGTTGAACTTTGGCTTTAAATATTCAGTAAAGCTAATTATGGATTTTATGACTATGTGAATTACAGTTTTCACTTCCACGTGGGCAATTTATTATCCATTAATTTTTTTGCAGTCTTTGTAGTATTATATTAGCCTGGATCACATCAAATGAGGAAATGCCGGATATGTTTACTCTACTCCATAATTACCGAAACTTATATTCAGAGTGCTTTGTGTGAGAAACTCACACAGACGAGTGACGTCCTTCGAAAATCCCGGTGTCAACTCGATTTCTATTAAAAATCTGTTAGGGACACAGAAACCTGTAATCTTTCTTCAGTTATTATTCAAACAGCTGGGAGACTCATATTTATTCTAGGTCAAGTGATCTGTGGTGGACACTGATGTCCTTGTTATTCTTGGTTAGACTTGATTTTAGCCCACAGTCACACAACTAACTCGATTTCTTGACCTCTCTGCTTTTGAACAATGATAGCACTGATATCACTATTAATAGTAGTATATATTAACCGCTTTCTATGGGCCAAGCAATGTATAGCCTAGTGGATAGAGCATGGGTCTGGGAGTCAGAAGGATCTGGGTTCTAATCCCAGCTCTGCCACTTTCTTGCTGTGTGACTCTCAGCAAGTCACTTCACTTCTCTGGGCCTCAGCTTCCTCAACAGCAGAATGGGAATTCAGTACTGGTTCTCCCTCCTACTTAAACCGTGAACTCCATGTGGGGCAGGAAGTCCATTCGGCGTGATTAACTGGCATTTTCCTCAGTGCTTAGAACCGTGCTTGACAAATAGTAAACACTCAACAAATACCATTAAGGAAAAACAAAAGAAATGGGGGGACGGTGCAAAAATATAGTGGGGAGATGAGACCTTACTCAGGGGAAGGCTTCAAGGAAGAAATATAATCTGGATATAATAATAATAATTGTTATTATTACTATGATATTCCAGGCACTGTACTAAGTGCTGGGGTAGATACAAGCAGATGGAGTTGGAAACAGTCCCTGTCCCACGTATTGCTCACAGTCTCAATCCTCATTTTACAGATGAGGAAACTGAGGCACAGAGAAATAAAGTGATTTACCCAAGGTTGCACAGCAGACAGGTGGCAGAGTCAGGATTAGACCCAAGACCTTCTGACTCCCAGGACCATGCTCTACCCATACGCCATGTCCACCACACTTCCAAGCCTTATTGAAAGCTTATCGCCTCCAAGAGGCCTTCCCAGACTAAGCCCTCCTTTCCTCTTCTTCCACTCCCTTCTGTATCACCCTGATTTGCTCCCTTTATTCATCCCTCTGCCCCACAGCACCTATGAAAAGATCCATAATTTATATATTTATATTAATGTCTGTCTCCTTCTCTAGACTATAAACTCACTGTGGGCAAGGAACATGTCTGTTATATTGTGATATTGTACTCTTCCAAGCGCTTAGTACAGTGCTATTCACACAGTAAGGGCTCAATAAATACAATTGATTGATTGACTGATTGAATGAGTTGTTCATTGTCAAAGTGCATCCTCAGTGTTGGCCATCCCTGCTCTGACTGGAAATAGAAAAGAATTCTTTATACCCACGTGGATCATTCCTGATTCCCAAGCAGTCCAGAGACCACTGTGGCCATCACCATTTAGCTGCCACCAAAAGAAAATGTTGCTCCATTTTGAAAATCTACAGTCCAGAGATGTATGAGAGAATCAAATAATAGGCAAAATGATATCATTTGTATGAAATGTTTGTCCTCCAGCATCTCCTCCCTGAACGATGAGTTACTGTTCAATCTCCACAGAATTTTGGAGGGAGAAGCCCATTGCATCAAGCAGTTTTTAAGTAGAATCTACCAGCCGTTATTGATTGAACTGTATATAGTAAATGCAAAATATAATAATAATAATGGTATTTGTTAAGCGCTTACTATGGGCCAGGTACAGAATTAAGCAGAAACAGGCAAATGGGGTTAAACACAGTTTCTTCTCTCACGTGGGGCTCACAGTCCCAATCCCCATTTACAGATGAGGTAACCGACTGAGAAGCAGTATTGCATAGTGGCTAGAGCCCAGGCCTGGGATTCAGAAGGTCATGCGTTATAATCCCAGCTCCACCACTTGTCTTCTTTGTGGCCATGAGCAAGTCACTTCACTTCTCTGTGCCTCAGTTACGTCATCTGTAAAATGGGGATTGAGACTGTGAACCCCTCGTGGGACAGGGACTGTGTCCAACCCGATTTGCTTGTATCCACCTCAGAGCTTAGTACGAAGCCTGGCACATAGTAAGTACTTAGCAAATGCCACAGTTATTATTATTATTATTACTGTTATTATTCTTTATTCATTATTATACATGGCAATTTTAAGAAGGTTTTCAATGGGATTTTGTTATTCAGTAGGATTTCAGGTACAACTCAAGAGCTCTGTCAATCAGTCAATCGACCATTCGTATTTATTGAGCGCTTACAATGTGCAAAGCATTGTACTAAACCATTGCTTTTCTCTCCATCAATCAATCATGTTTATTGAGCGCTTACTATATGCGAAGTATTCTACAAAGTGCTTGAGATAGTTCTATGAGTGAAGCCCCAACGCCTTGAAGGATGGCACCTGGAGAGTTTCCAATACTTTACCAGTGTTGGCTACAGGAGGGCAAGTGAAGCAGAGGCCTGTCCATTCCATTCCTAGCTTGGCCAGTGGCTAGCGAGCGGCAGGCCGTCTGCTACAAGTCAAAACTCACCCGTGCTGGGCAGCAGCAGCATGGGAGAGAGTCAAGGGTGAAAACTCAACTTTACTCTGCAGAAGAAGGAGATTGTAAACCACTGCCAGATTTTGACCAAGACAAATCTATGGATCCACTACCAGAAGGATTGCAGATGGAGAGTGGGAGAGATGTGTCCATGGAGTTGCTATGGGTCAGAGACGACCCGACAGAATAAGACAGAAGCCCCAAACCTGGACTGCAGGAGTTTCAAATCAGTCTCTGGTAGGGGGTGGCCCATTGAAGAACAAGAGATACCATTTGCAATGAAATAGCAACTTGTTTTGATTAATTCCTCTCGAACTCTAAGCTTGAGAGCAAGCAACCACCTTTTGTAGCTACCACGAGAATCTGACTGGAGAGCAGTTTATTCTGAGTCCTGTATAAGACCATCTCTTTCGGTATTTTTCTTATTTGCCACTTCTGGTAGAGAAAGAAAAAAAAAAAGGAAGCAGGTTGCCTGGGTCACAAGGAAGTGTACTCATCAATTAAATGTGTGACAGTGTTTTCCGTTGGATGAACTAATATGTCAGGGAGATGGGCAAGATCTCATGTTTGTGCTTTTGACAAATCAGCAAATGTTTAATCTCTAGATGTGCAGCTTCTCATAAATAATGCAGCACTCACTGAGCCAAAACACTCTGCTGCCGAGAGGGTGTCTCTGTCACTGTTGAGGTAAAAAGACCAAATGAAACGAAATCATTTCTTTGTTTAATACATCGGTTTGGTTATGCTTGTCAATAAGAGTTCATGTCATGACAAGTTCCTTTTTTTTCCTCAACATCTTGTACCTATGACGGTAAAAGAGTTTGAAAAATCATCAAGGAAATACTGAACATAGGGAGTTCTTTGGATTTACGGTTTTGAGCTTTTATTATCAGTCTCCTCTTGCATGCCCAAAACATGGTGGCTTTATTCTGTCACGACATATTCCCCGAGCATGTTTATCATCTTCTGCCCCCTCCCAATTTCCTACTAAATCTTCCCAAAAAGAAAGACAAGTCTGGTCTACTTTAAAGGCTGGTCTGGAGTCTCTCAAGCCCAGGAAAAGAGTACATCGTGGGAGGCAAACGACTCCATTAGACCGTAAGCTCGTTGTGGTCAGGGAATATGTCCGCTTATTGTTATATAGTACTCTCCAAAGTGCATAGGACAGTGCTCTGCAAAGAGCAAGTGCTCAATAAATACAATTGAATGAAGAAACAGAAGGATCAAATATCTTGGATATGGGGAAAACTGTGGCCAAGTGGAAAAAGGATGAGCTTGGAAGTCAGGAGGACAGATTTCTAGTCCCGGCCCTGCCACTTAATAACAATAATAAATAATGTTGGTATTTGTTAAGCGCTTACTATGTGCAGAGCACTGTTCTAAGCGGTGGGGTAAACCCAGGGGAATCAGTTTGTTGTCCAACGTGGGGCTCACAGTCTTAATCCCCATTTTACAGATGAGGGAACTGAGGCACAGAGAAGTTAAGTGACTTGCCCACAGTCACACAGCTGACAAGTGGCAGAGCTGGGATTCAAACTCATGAGCCCTGACTCCAAAGCCCGTGCTCTTTCCACTGCGCCACGACTTGTCTGCTGTGTGACCTTGGGTAAGTCACTTTTAACTTCTCCGGGTTTCAGTTTCCTCTTCTATGAAATGGAGAGATAGTGCCTGTTCTCTCCCTTGGACTGTGAGCCCTGTGTGAGACAGTCACAGGATCCAGTTTATCTTCTATCTACACCAGCATTTAGCACAGTAATAGTAGTAAAAACAATTGTGATATTTGTTAAGCGCTTACTATGAGCCGTACACTGTACTAAGCGCTGGGGTGGATACAAATAAATTGGATTGGACACAGTCCCTGTCCTTCATGGGGCTCACAGTTTCAATCCCCATTTTGCAGATGAGGTAACTGAAGCACCGAGAAGTAAAGTGACTTGCTCAAGGTCACACAGCAGACAAGTGGCAGAGCTGGGATTAGAACCCATGACCTTCTGACTCCCAGGCCCAGGCTCTATCTAATACGCCTGCTGCTTCACCAGTACTTGACACCTAGTGAGTGCTCAACAAATGCCATGAATATCGTTAGGAATTTTATATCTGCAAACTTTTCTGAGAGGCTATATGTAGAATGGTCCCAAAATGATCGAGGGATCCAAATCAGTCAATGTTATTTAATAATGATGGTACTATTAATAATGGTGGTATTTGTTAAGCACTTACTATGTGGAAAGCACTGTTCTAAGCGCTGGAGGATACAGGGTGATCAGATTGTCCCACGTGGGGCTCACAGTTTTAATCCCCATTTTACAGATGAGGTAACTGAGGCCCAGAGAAGTGAAGTGACTTGCCCACAGTCACACAGCTGACAAGTGGCAGAGCCGGGATTCAAACTCATGACCTCTGACTCCCAAGCCCGTGCTCTTTCCACTGAGCCACGCTGCTTCTCTAGCACTGTTGTAAGCACTGGGGTAGTTACAGGTTAATCAGGTTGGACGCAGTCAGTGTCCCACATGGTACTCACAGTCTTCATCCCCATTTTTTACAAATGAGGGAACTGAGGCCCAGAGAAGTGACTTGCCCTAGGTCGCACAGCAGACACGTGGCGGAGCCAGGATTAGAACCAGTGACCTTCTGATTCCCAAGTCTATGCCTTATCCACTAAGCCATACTGCTTCTTACAAGAAGATCTCACTCTGTGCCGAGGAATTGTACTGAGTGTTTGGGCGAGTACAGTACAGTAGAGTAGGTAGATATGCTCCCTGCTCAGAAGGAGCCGACAGATTAGAGAGGATCTTGGTCAATCGTTTTTCTTGAGTGCTTACTGTGTGCAGAGCAATGTACTAAGCACTGGGGAAAGTACAATAGAACAATATAAAAGACACATCCTCTGCTCACAGCAGGATCTCTGTTTTCATTCCCCGGCCTAATGGCTATACCTGTAGAACACTGCACAGGAAATGTACTTTCCAAGTGCTTAGTACAGTGCTCTGCCCACAGTAAGCGCACAATAAATACAATTGAATGAATGAGTGAATGAATGTATTGACCGACTTTGTTGCACAGTACATTCCCAGGTGCTTAATACAGTGTTCTACACACAGTAAGAGTTCAGTAAATACCATTGGTTGACCGACCTTCCTCTGAGTAATGTTACAGATTTTAAAAAAAGGGAGATCAAGACATTGTTAATACTAACCTGGATTTTAAGAGAATGGCGTGCAGATAAAGCCACCCATCACCACCATTGATTTTTGTATTGAATCTTCCAACACAGTATTGAATAAGTGCTCAATAAATACAATTGACTGACTGACTGATCATTCATTTATTCATTCAGTCATATTTATTGAACACTTACCCTATGCAGAGCACTGTACTAAGCGCTTGGGAAAGACAGTAGATGTGTGTGATGAGAAGCAACGTAGCCTAGTAGGTAGAATACGGACTTGAAAGTCAGAAGGACCTGGATTTTAATCCCAGCTCTGTTACTTGTCTGCCGTGTGACCTTGGCCGAGTCACTTCAAGTTCCTGGGCTTCAGTTACCCAATCTACAAAATGGGGGTTAAGACTGTGAATTCTGTGTGAGACAGGGACCTTTTTCAATCTGATTAGTTTCTATCTGTCCCAGAGTTTAGTACAGTGCCTGGCACAAAGTTGTGCTTAACAAATGCCATGAAAAGAGAAAAAAAACAACAATCCTCAACCAGTGAAAGTGCGGCATTTGGAAATGTTTCTGTTATATTGCTGTACTGTACCTCCTGAGTGCTTAGTTCGGTACCCTTACCAAGCAAGCGCTCAATAAATACAGTTAATTGACTGATTGATTTTTCCGAGGCCTGCATACCTTAGAGCAGAAATTCAGGGGGGAGAATAACAAAAGACAGGCAAGTATTTACTAACCCTTAAATGAGCATTTGGATTGCAAAGTGACTTATGCTTCTGAATTAGTAGTTGTAATGGTATTTGTTACGCCCCTACTTTGTGCAGAGCTCTGTACTGAGAAGTACTCAAATAAAAGTGTAGTGCAGTGCCTTGCACATAGTAAGCGCTTAACAAATGCGATTTAAAAAAATTGACATGGTTTCTGGCCCTCTGGAGGTTAGAATCTAAGAAAGACTTGATTGGTATTTGAAGCAACAAGCTAATAGAACAGGAAATTGTAAGCTAACAACTCTGTTGTAATAATACAATTGATAATAATTGTGTTACTTGTTAGGTGCTTACTATGTGTCAAGCACTGAACTAAACACTGGGGTAGATACAAGATCATCAGGTCCTACACGGGGCTCACACTCTAAGTAGAAGGAAGCAAAAGTGTTGAATCCCTATTTTGCCGATGAGGGAACTGAGGCCCCGAGAAGCTAAAAGTAATTTGCCCAAGATCACAGAGTAGTAAGTGGTGGAGCTGGGATTAGAACCCAGGACCTCTGACTCGCAGACCTGTGCTTTTTCTACTAGGCCACACTGCTAACGACTCGCCCCCATCAGTTAGTTCAGTGCCCTATATAGAGGTAGTGCTCGATAAATAGTATATATTGGGTTGCGAGGCTTAGACCACCCACTTGAGGTAGAAAATCTGCTCCCTGTGTCCCTGGGTTTTGTGTGAATGCTTTTGTTTCAGTTGCTCGCTCACAGAAGTGATGCTCGGGTAAAAGGGCTCTCATTGCTCAAAATCTGAGCTCAAGGTCTGTTCCTTAATGGATTTCCATTCTTCTTCCTTTTCAGGCACTTGGAAGCTTTTATTTTCTTCATGAATCCTTGAAAAACATCTACCAGTTTGACTTTAAAGGTAAGCTTCAAAATATGTTTACAATTATAATTAAGAGATTTTATTTCACCAAGGTTACTCTTCGGCACGGTATGGCTACTATAGACCCCATATATATAATATATAGTCAGGGAATGTGTTTACTGTTATACTCTCCCAAGTGCTTAGTATAGTGCTCGGCATACAGTAAATGCTCAGTAAATATGATTGAGTGACTATATGTAGATATAGATAAAGATATAGAGATAGATATATTTTTATAGATATGTAATATCTATATTCATATGCGTATCTATGTAAAGATATATAATAACTATGATATTTTTAAGAGCTTACTATGTGCCAGGCACTGTACTAAGTGCTGGGGTAGATACAAGCAAATCAGGTTGCATAGATTCTCTGTCCCACATGGGCTCAAAGTCTTTATTCCCATTTAACAGATGAAGTAGCTGAGGCACAGAGAAGTTAAGTGGCTTGCCCAAGGTCACACAGGTCCTTCTGACTCCCAGGCCCATACTATATCCACTAGGCCACACATGTTTATGTATTTATATATTTAGATAGGTAGACATCTGTTATATAGTTATATTGTACTCTTCCAAGTGTTTATTATAGTGCTCTGCACCCATAAATGCTCAATAAATAGGATTGACTGATTCACAGATCTATTCAACTATCTATATATGCCTGCATATATCTACATGTAGACATAGATAGCTAGCTATATGACAGGGCTTGTGTCTAATTCCCACCTCTCCCAGCGCTTAGTATAGTGCTCAGCATGCACTAGGCACTTAATAAATTCTGTTATCTTATACAATATAAGCATGTGACTTAGTGGCAAGAGCCCGGGCTTGGGAGTCAGAGGTCGAGGGTTCTAATCCTGGCTCTGCCACTTACCAGCTGTGTGACTTTGAGCAAATCACTTCACTTCTCTGTGCCTCAGTTACCTCATCTGTAAAATGAGGATTAAGATTGTGAGCCCCACGTGGTAAAACCTGATTACCTTGTATCTACCCCAGTGCTTAGAACACTGCTTGGCACATAGTAAGCGCTTAACAAACACCATTTCATATATATATATATATATATATATATATATGTATGTGTGTGTGTGTGTGTATGTGTATATATACAGCTCTGAAGCTCCCATCTCCTTGTGGGAATTCCAAATGAGCCATGCGCATCAAAACATAAAGTATTTTAGTAGCTGCCAGCAATGTCAATATGAGGTCTATTGATTCTCCTGAGCTTTCAGATAGGATTTGTAATCCTTTCTGAACCTCGAGGATTTCATTACACTCACTCTGTCCATGTTGCCATATATAAAACCTCCATTGAGCCAGGTCACGTGAACTCTCATTCTCCTTGAAGCTGTGGTAACTGATTTTCAAAGTTCTGTCAAACTACATTCAGTCTCACTGTTTTTTGTTCACTTGGAAACTGACCATTTCTTTTCCAGTGATTTGACACCAGTGCTTAGCGTAGAGTCTTGTCCTTCTTTAGCACTTACTGTGGGTCAGGTACTTTATTAAACGTTGGGGTAGATAAAAGCTAATTCATTCATTCAGTCGTATTTATTGAGTACTTACTGTTTGCAAAGCATTGTATTAAGCCCTTGGGAGAGTACAATACAACAACAAACAGACAAATTCCCTGCCCACAACTAGCTCACAGTCTAGAGGGGGAGGCAGACATTAATATACATAAAAAAAGAATGAATGAGTGAATAAATAAATAAATTACAGATATATACATGTGCACTGTGGGGATGGGAGGGAAGAAAAGTGAAGGGAACAAGTAAGGGCGATGTAGAAGTGAAGTGACTTGCCCGAGGTCACCCAGCAGACAAGTAAGAGGCAGAGGAGTGATTAGAATCCAGGTCCTTGACTTCCAGGCCGGAATCTTTCACTAGGCCACACTACCTGTGCCTTGTGAGCTCTTCATAAAAACCATCACTAAATCATACAGAGAAGCAGCTTGGCACAATGGCAAGAGCCCGTGCTTGGAGTCAGAGGACGTGGGTTCTAATTCTGGCTCCGCCACTTGTCTGTTGGGTGATCTTGGGCAAACCACTTAACTTCTCTGTGCCCCAGTTACCTCATCTGTAAAATGGGGATTAAGACCGTGAGCCCCTTGCGGGACAACCTGATTACCTCAATGCTGAGAACAGTGCTTGGCACACAGTAAGCCCTTAACAAATATCATAATTGCCATTATTATTATTATTATTTTTATATAGAGTGCAGGGGCTCTTCTCAGTGGAATACTTAAACAGCAGTTCAAATGGCCCATCTGGCCCAAGGATTTTTTATCCCTCACAAGAGTTGTATCCGTCACCTCCCCAGTGAGTCCCTGGGCTAGTGGTCCAGGTAGCCTGAAATCCCTCATATACATCGTTGACTGAAGCAGCTCAGAAAGGAGTAACCCATATATGCCTAAACTATGCACTCTAGGCTGAAAGCTCATTGTGGGCAGGGAACGTGGGCATTAATTCTGTTGTATTGTACTCTCCCAAGCACTTAGTTCAGTGCTCTGCACACAGTAAGTGCTCAATAAATACTTTTGATCGATGGGTCTTTCCCTGGAACTGTTAGAACTATGAATGCATTTTTATTTATATATTTTTGAATAGCTGTATTCTTACAGATTTTTACTGAAGAAAATTTACACCTTTTGTAAACGGAAGTGATGGTGAAACCTCCAGTTCACAGTCACAAGTCAATCATTTTTATTGAGCGCTTACTGCGTGCAGAGCACTATACTAAGGGTTTTGGAGAGTACACTATAACAGGGTTGGTAGACACATTCCCTGCCACAATAAGCTAATTAGCTAGAGCCTTACAATTTCATAGTGATTAATTTTTCTTGGGGGCAACCAGTTGACTATACTTAGTATCATCAGGCATTTGCCTTCTAGTATATTGTTGAGCAGTGGATTGAAACACAGTTCGATTATTCTCGTCGCTAGTGAGATGCAGCTTGGCCTAGTGGCTGAGCACGAGCCTGAGAGCGAAAAGAGCTAGGGTCCAATCTTGCCTCTAGCACTTGCCTTCTGGGTGACCTTTAGTTCTCTATGCTTCAGTTTCCTCATCTGTAAAATGGGGATGAAATACCTTTCATTCTTCCACCTTAACCTGTGCATCCCCCATGAGGCAGGGATTATGTCCAACCCGGTTATCGTGCACCTAGGGAAGCAGCGTGGCCAAGTAGGTAGAGCACAGGCCTGGGAATCAGAAGGACCTGGGTTCTAGACCTGACTCTGCCACTTGTCTGCTGTTTGACCTTGAGCAAGTCACTTCACTTCTCCATACTGAGTTATCTCATCTGTAAAATGGGGACTAAGACTGTGATCCCCATGAGGGACAGAGACTGTGTCCAACTTGATTGGCTTGTTTCTTCTCCAGTGCTTAATACAGTGCCTGGCACATAGAAGCATTTAACAAATACTGTAAAAAAAAAAACCCTACCCTAGAACTTAGTACAGTGCGTGGCATATAATAAGTGCTCAAGAATGATAAGAAATAATGAATTAATAATAAAAAGAAATACCACAACTGATTGAACAAGGAGAGGCGTAGGGGTTGGTTAGTTGGAACTCTCCCCTGGACTTGCATCTCAGGGAATGTTTCTTGGAGGAGGTAGACATCAAAAAGGGAATTTATTTTGTTATTATTATTATTATCAATAATAATAGTTGTGGTATTTGTTAAGACTTTACTATTTGCCAGGCACTGAACTAACCACAAGCAATTCAGGTTGGACACAGTCTGTGTCCCACATGGGGCTCGTAGTCTTAATCCTCATTTTCCAGATGAGTAACTGAGGTACAGAAAAGTGAAGTGACTTGCCCGAGGTCCCATAGCAGACAAGTGGCAGAGCAGGAATTAGAACCCATGACCTTCTGACTCCCAGGCCTGTGCTCTATCCACTACCCCACTTTATTATTATTCATTATTATGGTATTTGTTAAGCGCTTACTATGTGCCAAGCACTGTTCTAAGCGCTGGGGTAGATACAGAGAAGCAGCATGGCTCAGTGGAAAGAGCCTGGGCTTGGGAGTCAGATGTCATGAGTTCGAATGCCGTCTCTGCCACTTGTCAGCTGTGTGACTGTGGGCAAATCACTGAACTTCTCTCTGCTTCAGTTACCTCATCTGTAAAATGGGGATTAACCGTGAGCCTCACGTGGGACAACCTGATTACCTTGTATCTACCCCAGCGCTTAGAACAGTGCTCGGCACATAGTAAGCGCTTAACAAATACCAACATTATTATTATTATTACAAGGTAATCAGGTTATCCCACGTGGGCTCACACTTTTAATCCCCATTTTACAGATGAGGTAACTGAGGCACAGAGAAGTTAAGTGACTTGCCCAAGGTCAAACAGCCAAGTGGTGGAACCAGGATTAGAACCCACGTCCTCTTGACTCCCAAACCCGGGCTCTTTCCACTAAGCCACAATGCTTAACAAATTTACTCAGCAGGCTCTAGATAAATAATGATGGTATTTCTGAAGGCCTTGCTATGTGCCAGGCACTGTACAAGCATATCAAGTTGGACACATCCCCTCTCCCATGTGGGGCTCACACTCTCAATCCCCATTTTACAGATGAGGTAATTGAGGGCCAGTGAAGTGACTTACCCAGGGTCACACAACAGGTAAATACCACTGGTGCTTCCCATTACTGCTATGGCCCCTACAACTCCTAAAAAGAGGTTTTCAGTCATCTCAGCTGATGGGTTTCATAGGCCAAAAGCAGCCTGCTATTTTTGCTGAGGTAGTCCATCTCCCGGGGATTGCTCCGTGCTGGACTAGCCATAGCATGTCCTGACAGCTCGAGAAGATGTAAGCTCAGCCCTCTTTCTGCTTCTAATATGACTTGCTAATGAGGTAGGATATTTGATAGATACCCATTTTGGCTATGATCTATCGGCGGTTTACTGTAAACGCTTCCCTTGATTAAACAGTTTCCATACAGGCAATTTCCAGTCACAAATTTTTGAGTCATTGAATTGTAATCAAAACGGTATCGTCGCCACTTTTGTTTATCCAAGCAAGGCTGTTCTTCGATCTGTCTATCCATCTAGGTATTCGTATGACATACATCATCGAGGTATCCCAGCCTCCAATCCAATTAGGCTAATTTCATGTTTCCGCGGAAAGGAGGTAGACAAACACCTTATCCGAAGAAGAATCGATTGAGCGGGAAGCTTTGATATGAGAGCTTTTTTGAGAATAAAAATCATGTGAGTGGAGCTTCTGGGGGTGACGAGAAGCCACATTTCTGTAGAAATGTACAGACGCTCCCAAGGCCCTAGTGGAAAGAGCCGAGGCTTGGGAGTCTTGGGATCTGTGTTCTGATGCCAGCTCTACAACTTATTTGGTGGGTGACCTTAGGCAAATCACTTTGCTTCTCTATGTCTCAGTTCCCTCATCTGTAAGGGGTTAAGACCAGGAGCCCCATGTGGGACACAGACTGGGTCCAACCTGAATGACTTGCATCTACCCCAGTGGTTAGTACAATGCCTGGCACATGGTAAGCACTTAACAAATACCATTAAAAAAAAAATGGACCAGGCCATGAACTGAGTAGGTACAATACATTAAGACACAGTCTCTGTCCCCCAACTGGGGATCACAAAGAGAGAACAAATATTAATCTCCATTCTACAGATGAGGAAACTGAGGGCCAGATAAATTATGTATGACTAACCCAAGGGCAAACAAGAGGTGAGGGATTGGAACTCAAATCTTCTGACTCCCAATCTTGTGCTCTTTCCCATAGGCCATCCTGCTGTAGGGTCTGGTGAGGTAGCTGTCGTAGACTCTTCAGCTGTGGAAGCTGCCCAGGTCTGGGAGTCAGGAGAGCCGGATTCTTGTCTTGGGTCTGCCACTTGGGAGCTTACTCTGTTCCAGGCACTATATCGAGCGCTGGGGTAGATACAAGCTAGTCGGGTTGGACACAGTCCATGCCCTATATGGGGCTCACAGTCTCAGTCCCCATTTTATTCATTCATTCGTTCGATCGTATTTATTGAGCACTTACTGTGTGCCGAGCACTGTACTAAGCGCTTAGAATGTACAGTTCAGCAATAAAGAGACACAAGCTCTGCCCACACCGGGCTTGCAGTCTGGAAGGGGGGAGACAGACTTCAAAACAAGTAAACAGGCATCAATATGTAATATGTAATCAGGCATCAGTTTTACAGGTGAGGTGACTGAAGCACAAAGAATAATAATAATAGTAATAATAATAATTATGGTATTTGTTAAATGCTTACTATGTTTCAAGCACTATTTTAAGCACTCACAGTCTTAATCCCCATTTTATAGATGAGGTAACTGAGGCACAAAGAAGTCAAGTGGCTTGCCCAAGGTCACACAGCAGACAAGTGGCGCAGCCGGGCTTAAAATCCACATCCTCTGACTCCCAAGTTCATGCTCTTTCCACTGAGCCACGCTGCTTCTCTGAGTTAATCAGGTTGTCCCAGGTGGGGTTTACAGTCTTAGTCCCCTTTTTACAAATGAGGTAACTGAAGCACAGAGAAGTTTGGTGACTTTTCCCAGGTCACACAGCAGACAATTGGTGGAACCAAAATTAGAATCCTCTGACTCCCAGGCCCAGGCTCTTTCCACTACGAGGGAGTGGCATTGGGATGGATTTAACCTGGTGGCTGTAGTAATTTAGAGAGCAGTATAGCTTAAGGGATAGATCCCTGGGCCTAAGAGTCAGAGGACCTGGGTTCTAATTCCAGCTCTGCCACTTATCTGCTCTGTGGCTTCTCTGGGCCTCAGTTCCTTCCTGTGTAAAATAGGGATTAAGACTCTGAGCCCCATGTGGGGCAGGGACTGTGTCCAACCTGATTTAGCTTATATCTACCCCAGAGATACAAGTACACATAGTGAGAGCTTAAAAAATAGCATTAACAAAAATTATGGGAGAGACCTCCTGAAACGGATGTTATTTCATAATGGCTTTGAAGATGGGGAGTGCTGTGCTCGGAAACAGATCATGTTTGCTAACTATATTGTACTGCCCCAAATGCATAGCACAGTGATCTGCACACCAGAAGCTCTCAGTAAATGCCAATGATTGATTGATTGTTCTGGTGAATATGAAGTTTTCTCACAGACCTTTTTCTTTTTGAAATTGATACATGAGCAAAGCCACTCATTTATTGTCAACTGTCTTTCCTCTCTTCTCCTAGCTAAGAAATATAAAAAAGTTACTGGGAAAGAAATCTACTCTGACACATTAGAGAGCACCCCCATGCTGGAGAAAGAGAAGTTTCCCCAGGAATATTTCCCTGAGGTAAGTACAAGTCGATGATGTACATTAGATCCCTGTCTACAATCTGAGATTGTCTCCGATTACAGTTTAAGCAGCCAGACATAGAGTTTGCCTTTTTCTTCAGTTGCCATGTGTATTCCTTCATGTGTATTTGTCAGCATTCAGTCAGTGAGTGAGTTGTATTTGTTGAGCCCTTACTATGTGCAGAGCACTGTGTCGAGTACTTGGGAGAGTACAGTTGCTCCACATAGAGTAAGCACTCAGTAAATACAAATGAATGAATGTGTACATTATAACAATAAACAGACACATTCCCTGCCCACAACGAGCTTACAGTCTAAAGGGGAAGACAGAATTAATACTCAATTATTCATTCAGTCAGTCATATTTATTGAGCGCTTACTGTGTGCAGAGCACTGAACTAAGCACTTGGAAAGGACAGTTCAGCAACAGTGAGAGGCAATTCCTGCCCACAACGGGCTCACAGTCTAGAGGGGAGGAGACAGACATCAAAACAAGTAAAAAGTCATCAATAGCATCAATATAAATAAACAGAATTATAGATATGTACATATATACACAAGCGCCGTGGGGCCGGGGGTAGAGCAAAGGGAGAGAATCAGGGCAATGGGGTGGGGAGGGGAAGCTGAGGAAAAAGAAAAGCTCAATCTGGGAAGGCCTCCGGAGGAGGTGAGCCTTCAATAGGGCTTTGAAGGAGGGAAATTTGATTGTCACATGTGAGGTGGGAGGGCATTCCAGGTCAGAAGTAGGACCTGAGCCAGGGGTCGAAGGCAGGACAGGCAAGAACGAGGCACAGTGAGGAGGTTAGGGGCAGAGGAGCAGAGTGTGTGGGCTGGGATGAAGAAGAGAGAAGGGAGTTGAGGTAGGAGGGGGCAAGGTGATGGAGAACTTAGAAGCCAAGAGTGAGGAGTTTTTGTTTGATACGGAGATTGAGAGGCAACCACTGGAGATTTTTGAGGAGCGGGGTGACTTGCCCAGAACGTTACTGTAATCCAGGCAGCAGAGTGAAGTATAGACTGAAGTGAGGAGAGACAGGAGGTTGGGAGATCAGAAAGGTTGCTGTTGCAGTCATCCAGTTGAGATAGGATGAGTGATTGTACTACCTGGTAGCGGTTTGGTTGGAGAGGGTTTTGATGACGGATTGGATATGTGGGGTGAATGAGAGCGCGATGTCAAAGATGACACCAAGATTGCGGGCGTGTGAGACGGGAAGGATAGTAGTGCTATCCAAAGTGATGGGAAAGTCAGGGAGAGGACAGGGTTTGGAAGGGAAGATTAGGAGCTCAGTCTGTTACAGTCAATTACAGATGTGTACATAAGAGCTGTGGTGCTGGGAGTGGGGGTAAATAAAGGGAGCAAGTCAGGGACTAACTGCACTGTACTGTCCCAAGTGCATAGCACAGTGCTCTGCACATCGTAAGTGCTCAGTAAATACCAATGATTGATCAATTGTTCTGGTGAATATGAAGTTTTCTCACAGATATTTTTCTTTTTAAATCGATACATGAGATGGCATAGCAGAGCCACTCATTGCTCTGGCAGAAAGGAGTGGAAGAAGAAAGGAGGGCTTAGTCAGAGAAGGTCTCTTTGAGGAGATGGGCCTTCAATAAGGCTTTGTGCCGGGGAGAGTAATTGTCTGTCGGATATGAGGAGGGAGGGCATTCCAGACCAGAGGTAGGATGTGGGCAAGAGGTCAGCTCCGAGGTAGATGAGATTGAGGTACAGTGAGTAGGTTGCCTTTAGGGGAGAGAAGGGTGCGGACTGGGTTGTAGGAGGAGAGTCGTGAGGTGAGTTAGGAGGGGCAAGGTGATTTCTTTAAAGCCAATGGTGAGAAATTTCTGTTTGATTGGAGTTGGATGGGCAATCAATTAATTGTATATATTGAGCACTTACCATGTGCAGAATACTGTACTGAGAACTAGGGATAGTGCACTGAAACAGAGTTAGTAACATGCTCCCTGCCCACAGTAAACTTGCATTGTACAGTGCCAAGGAATTCCCCTCATAGCCTCTTTGGGCGATCAGATTTTCACACTGAGAAATTTTAAGTCACCAGAGTACTTTCTGGGCTGGGGGAGATAAGGAAAGTTTAGAAAGTGATGTTAAAGAAATCCTAAATTTTCACAACTGAACATTTCCCAGAAGCAGCATGGCCTGGTAGATAGAGCCCAGGGCTGGGAGTCAGAAGGACCTGGAATTTAGTCTCAGTTCTGCCACTTGTCTACTGTGTGACCTTGGGCAAATCACTTCTCTTCTCTGGGCCTCACTTACCTCATCTGTAAAATGGGGATTAAGACTGTGAGCCCCACATGGGACATGGTCTGTGTCCAACCTAATTACTTTGTACCCACCCCAGCGCTTGGAACCATGCCTAGCACATGATAAGCCCTTAACAAATACTATAAAAAAGAAAACATAAATATGAATTGGGTATTATGTGTGAGGGAATAAGTGTGTTAAGAATTTTGCAAAAATTAACCAAATAAATCCATTTGTTCAGTTGTATCGCCTCTAGACTCTGAGCTCCTTGTGGACGAGATTGTCTCTATTGCTCTATTGTATTTTCCCAAGCACTTACTACAGTTCTCTGCACACAATAAGCGCTCAATAAATACAATTGAATGAATGAATTTGTGAAGTGTAAGCCTATAAACTTTTCTCCCTTTTATCTGCAGCTAAAATAATCCATTGTTACTATTTCTTTAATATGCATGGAGTCCATCAAGCAATCAATCTGTCGTGTTTATTGAGCACTTTCTGTAGGCCGAGCGCTGTACTAAACACCCGAGAGAGTACAATATAATGGAGTTGGTAGACACCTTCCCTGCCCACAATGAGTTTACCATCTACAGTCAGATTAAGATTTGGGTATGTTTTCAAAAAGAGTGTTAAAATCATAGAAACATCCAATCAGTATAACTTATATTTTCCTCCAGGACTTGCAGGTATTTTGGTTCTCTGTCCTTTGCAACTGTGTCTATGTATCGATAGTAAGGGGAGGATGAGAAATTTATGCCCCGAGGTTATGATGTCCATTCAGCCCCTGAAGGATTGTTCTTCTAGATTTTTCTTCTTCAATAGGGACACACATCTGGGGGAATTCTTCAGTGACCGCCCAGGCCAGTTGGGAATTTCAGCTGATTGCGAACAAGGCCACAAGTTTATTAACTCGCTTTTATTATCGAGCCTTGAGTGAGGGATCCCTGGCAGATGGCGTGAAGGATGGGACATGAGAGTGATCCATGTCATCCTCTCAAGTCCCTCATCCACTGAAAAAATTCTCTTCCAAGGGCAGGTGCCGGCGTTCCTGTCTGGTTCTTGGCCGGGAATATACGCCCTCTGTCTTGCCTGAAATTCCAGCTCATTGAGTTGGCATGTGCCCATTGAATCCATCTTCAGAGACCCCACCTCCCCTCATCTCTAGTTCCTTTTAAATTAATAGTGAGAAAACGGATGTTATTTGTTAAGTAGTGTGGCTCAGAGAAGCAGCTTGGCTCAGTGGTAAGAGCATGGGCTTGGGAGTTAGAGGATGTGGGTTCTAATCCCGGCTCCGCCACTCAACAGCTGTGTGACTTTGTGCAAGTCACTTAACCTCTCTGTGCCTCAGTTACCTCATCTGTAAAATGGGGATTAAAACTGTGAGCCCCACGTGGGACAACCCGATCACCTTGTATCCCCCCAGTGCTTAGAACAGTGCTTTACACATACTAAGCGCTTAACAAATACCACTATTATTATTATTAGGCACTCCTTGTTTAAGTACTGTGCTATGGACCGGGGATGATATAAGATTGTCAGATGGGATACAATCCTGGTCTAGTGCGGGGTTCCCGGCCTCAGAGGTGGGGAAAGCCGGTATCTCATCCTCATTTCACAGCTGAGGAAACTGAGACACGTAGAGATGAAATGACTTGCATGAGCTCACACACAGCAGGCCAGTGGCAGAGGTGTGATTCAGACCTGGGTCCCGGCTCTGTCCACTTGACCCTGATACTGTAGAATGAACAGCCCTTCCTTTTCAAAAGGATAGGATACCCGTTTACCAACTCCATAATATTGTACTCTCCCAAGTGCTCAGTATAGGGTTCTGCACACAGTAAGCACTCAATGAATACCATTGATTGATTATACCAAGTAGCTGTACTGAGGGTTTTTTTTCTTTCTTTCTCTTTGCCCATTTTGAAAGCATTCAAATTTTCTTTTTCCTCTTCTCATTAAGAAAGAGCAAATCAAATACCAACCAGTGCAGTTAATTAGCGATAATAATAATGGCATTTGTTAAGCACTTACTATGTGCTAGGCACTGTTGTAAGCACTGGGGTAGATACAAGAAAATTGGGTTGGACCTGACCCACACGGGGCTCACAGCCAAACCACCTTAAATGGGTCCGATTCCTCAAAATTCAGGATTTGGCCCAAATTCATCTCTCTAATGGGCCTCCTGATATTATAGACCTTCCCTTCATTCCGGACGTTCGTTAAGCATCCTTCAGGACTGTCCCTAGCTTTACAGTGGAGGACAACTGGGTTTGTTTAGCTTAGGTACCACTCTTAGCTTTCCATTTTCCACCTCTGGTGATTTTAGACCAAACCTTTACCATAGCTTGAACACTCAAACATTTTTTTTTCCTTTTGATTGTGAATTGGTTTAAGACTGATTTCTCTTCTTTTTATTACCCTCGCTTAAGGATGATCTAAAAGTAATTACAATGATTGAGGCTTAATGCAATTCAAAATAATTACAGCCCAGTGCATATAAAACTAACAAAACTTTCCACATTGATTTATGGGTCCTCTCGGCTGAGTATGAATCTCAAACGATGCCTCAGGGAGCAACTCTCCAGATAATGTTCCGCCATTTAAAAAAAAAAAGCAGATTTGTGTAGTCTATCAGGGTGGAGTCATTTTTTTTTCCTTTTGCCTATAGTGAGAAATTGGTTGTTATCATAGATCACAGATACTGCTCAAAGCTCTTATGAAAGATGAATTAATTTCACTAATGCTTTAATGCAAACCTTTCATGGAGAAGGCTGTATCGTGATAACCTCACTGAAGTCTCTCTTTTCTCAATGGTGATTTATGTTGTCTTTTAGTAGATGAAACGGCCGACATTCCCAATCCATCTGCCGGCTAAAGGAATCCTATTAACACGGGATCTGAGGAGGGACTTAATATAGTAAGGTGAACAATGAACAGAGGCACGAAGCGGGTTTTGTTTTGGGTTTGAAATCCCAGTAGCCTCTGAGGGAAAGAAAGCACGCCAGGGAAATGAATCGAAAAACCTCGTGTTCTTCTCACTCGGCTTTTGGTAGACAAATATCAGGAATAGAAGAAGAGGATTAATTTTGATAACCTATTGGTGGGCATCCTCCGTTCACTCCTCATGTCTTTTTGGAGATCCCTTGTTTCCGGCATCGATTACCTGAATCACAACCTCCAAAAGCTAGGCCATGAGCCGAGGGCATCTGGAAGTGAAAGGGATGGATGGAGAGGATTGACAAGAAATATCATCAAGTTACAGGTACCTTAGGGCATTTCTTCAAGTGAACCTGCCCACGAAGGAGCAATTGTCTACTACCTCAATAGACAATTGTGTTCATTCTTTTTTGACCCAAAGTAAAACAGAGCTGTATGTTCAGAGGTTCTAATTGTGTGGGGATTCACCATTATGCCTCACAGAAGTAGCAGTAGAATTACTACTACTTCAAGAGGGTCAAATTTCAAATAAGGAGGGCAGGTATCTTAGCTCCATTTTACAGTGATGGAATTTAGGCCCAGACAGGTTACGTGACTCTGCCAAGATCACACAGCCACCCAGTGGCAAAGCCGGGACTCAGATCTCCTGAATTTTAGTTGCATGCTCTTTCCACTAAGCTATACTGCCTCCCGTGTGTTCTCTTTCTTGGAAAGCTGCAGGGAAGCTAGGCCCCATACCCTGGAGCTTTTATTCAAGGCTTTGCCAAGCTGCCTATCAGGATTAGAGACTGAAGTCACCGGTTTTTCTCTTTGAAGCAAAGATCTAAGGTCATTTAAGATGTGAAAAAACTATTTCACCCTAATTCATTAAAAGTGCCTTTTGAAAAATCAGGTGATTCCTAAATCACTGTTCAAGGCTACCTGGTTGTGACTGTAGTGTACTAAGGGTGGAAGCTATTAGCATGAAAAAGCTGCAGCCATGAGAAATGCCAAGTAATCTGCTCAAAAATGTGACCCATTGCATCTTGGCAAAATTTAAAATGGGCTGAAAAATCTGTGGTAATAATAATAATTCTGGTACTTGTTAAGCACTTACTACATGACTAAAACGGTTTTAAGACCTGGGGAAGATACAGATTAATCAGGTTGGACACAGTCCCTGTCCCACATGAGGCTCACAGTCTTAATCCCCATTTGACAGATGAGGGAACTGAGGCTCAGAGAAGTCAAGTGACTTGCCCAAGGTCACACAGTACACAAGTGGTGGAGCTGGAATTGTGACCCAGGTCTTTCTGACTCCTAGGCCTGTGCTCCATTCATTCATTCATTCATTCAGTAGTATTTATTGAGCACCTACTATGTGCAGAGCACTGTACTAAGTGCTTGGAGTGTACAATTCGGCAACAGATAGAGACAATCCCTGCCCAATAATGGGCGCACGGTCTAAACGGGGGAGACAGCAAAGCAAAACAGACAAAACAAAACAACATCATCAAGATAAATGTAAAGATAAAGATCATCAAGATAAAGAATCATGGAGATGTACATATTAACAAAATAAATAGGTAATAAATAAATACAAATATACATATACAAATATGCACAGTGCTGAGGGGAGGGGAAGGGGGAAGAGCAAGGGGTGGGGAGGGGAGGAGAGGAGGAGCAGAGGGAAAGGAGGGCTCAGCCTGGGAAGGCCTCCTGGCAAGGTGAGCTTTCAGTAGGACTTTGAAGAGGGGAGAGAGTTAGTTTGGCGGAGGTGAGGAGGGAGGGCATTCCGGGACAGCGGGAGGACGTGGGCCAGGGATCGACGATGGGAAAGGCATGAATGGGGGACTGTGAGGAGGTGAGCGACAGAGGAGCAGAGTGTATGGGGTGGGCAGTAGAAAGAGAGAAGGGAGGTGAGGTAGGAGGGGGCAAGGTGATGGAGAGCTTTGAAGCCAAGAGTGAGGAGTTTTTGTTTCGTGAGAAGGTTGATAGGCAACCCCTGGAGGTTTTCACTAAGCCACACTGCTTCTCTGGTGGAGCAGCTGCTTCTCTGGTGGAAGCTTACTTGAAAATAGATAAAATTTGCTTGTGTTTTTGTGTATTTAGGAACTGAGGTTTCCAGTACAAATCAAAAATTGAAAGAATCGCTGCTCTAGTCAAACATAATTCCAAGAAAACTTCAGATTTTCAATTCCATGCTATGATGAAGCATGGATTGAAATGTAACACATTTTGGCCACCTCCAGTTTAGACTATTTTCGATGAGGTAATTAATCACGTCAGAATTTTGTCAAGGGTCACATTCTCTATTGATATGCTCTTGACAACGTAGCATTTTCCTGCCATTCTATCAAACATTGACTCTGAGGACTTTCAAATATTTCTGGGCATCTTCAAGATTAAGGATGCAAAACAATCACTAATGAAGCATATTGCAGAAAACTCAAATGAACTTGATGTGATCCTATTAGTTCTGACAGTATTATAAAGAGCTTCCTAGCTAGTCATTCAATCAGTATTTATTAAGCAGTTATTACATGCAGAGCACTGTACTAAGCATTTGAGAGAGTACAGTATAACCAGTTGGTAGACACGTTCCCTGCCCACAACAGACTTACAGTTTAGAGGGGGAAACAGACATCACTATAAATTAATTCAATTAAGGACAATGTACTAAGTGCTGTGGGGCTGAGGTGAATAAAATGGGCAAATCCAGGTGCAGCAGTGTTGCAGAAGGGATGGAAGAAGAAAAAAGGAAATGGGATCTTACTGAGGGAAGATCTCTTGGAGGAGATGTGCTTTTCATAAGTCTTTGAAGGTGGGGAGAATGATGGTCTGTCGGGTGTGAAGAGGGAAGGCGTTGCAGGCCAGAGGCAGGGCTTGGGCGAGAGATCTAGGTAGAATTCAGTATTCTTAATCTTCCCTGAGTTAATGGCAGGAGAAGTGGGATCTGTTTCATCAGGAGAAATTTAGGCAAGCCTGAAGGTAGGATACTTAGGCAGCAAGGAAGTCAGAGGCCCGGGTTCTAATTCCGCCTTTGCCATTTCCCTGCTGTGCCCCTTTGGGCAAGTTACTTCACTTCTCTATTCTACAGTGTCCTCATGTGCAAAATGGTGATTCAATGCCTGTTTTCCCTCCCAATTAGACTGCAAGCCCCATGTGAGACAGGGAGAGTGTCCAACCTCATTATCTTGAATAGACTTAGTACAGCGCCTGATGTATAATAGACACTTAACACACATACCACAGTTATTATTGTGTGTCGTTCTTATTATTATTATGATCATTGTAAACATGGAAACAGAGCAACTCGAGAGGTGATGGCATTTTAGTGCCCGGAGATTTTCAAGACAAATTTAGTTCATGAGGAGCAGCATGGTGTAGTGGATAGAGCACCAGCCTGGGAGTCAGAATGTCAGGGGTTCTAATCCCAGCTCCACCACATGTGTGCTTTGTGACCTTCGACAAGTCATTTCACTTCTCTGTGCCTCAGTTCCCTCATCTGTAAAACTAGAGATTAAGACTGTAAGCCCCAAATGGGACAACCTGATTACCTTGTATCAGCGCTTAGAACAATGCTTAGCACATAGTAAGTGCTTAACAAATACCATCATCATTATTATTATCACAATATAAGACATTCCCTGCCCACAGTGAACTTGTCATCTGGAGAGGGAGACAGACATTAATATCAATAAATTTATGGATATGTGTCTTAAACATATGCACATTATGTACATAATATATAATCAGTATATTTATTCTCTTACTGTGTGCAGAGCGCTGTAGAGAATTTTCAGTGAGCACATTAGAGTTAGAAGACACCATCCCTGCAAGAACCAAACCCTGCCTTCAAGTTGCTTACTTTCTAGCAGGCAAAGATCTTCCCAGATCTATTTAATAATTCAGCATTAATCATCATCAGTGGTGTTTATTGATGTCTTAATGTTACGTGTTCAGCACTTAGATTATTTGAAGGACTGTCATAGGAGAAACAGCGTGGCTTAGTGGAAAGCTCTCAGGCCTGGGAGTCCAAGGACCTGAGTTTTAGACTTTAAGCTCGTTGTGGGAAAGCAGAGTATCTGTTATATTATTGTTTGTACTCTCCTAAGTGCTTAATACAGTATCTTGTGCATAGTAAGCGCTCAATATATTTGATTGATTGAATTATTGATAATCCCAGCTCTACCACTTCTGCTCTGTGACCTTGAGTAAGTCACTTCACTTCTCTGTGCCTCTGTTACCTCATCTATAAAATGGCAACTGACTGAGTCCCAGGTGGGTCATGGGCTATGTCCAACTTGATTATCTTGTATCTACCTCAGCACTTAGTTCACTGACTGGCACATAGTAAAGGGCTTAACAAATGCCGTAAAAAAATTTAAAAAAAGGCAAAAGAGAGCTGGTTTTCTCCATACGTCCCTAAGTAGTGCATCTCATTACAGCACAGTGCTCCTGCAAGCACTTAATAAACACTATTACCTCTATAATAATGATGACAATAATAGTGGTATTTATTAAGCACTTACTGTGTGCCTGACACTACTAAGCACTGGGGTGGATACAAGCAAATCGGGTTGGACAAAGTTCCTGTCCCACATAGACTTCACAGTCTCAATCCCCGTTTTACAGATGGGGTAACTGAGTCACAGAGAAGTGAAGTGACTTGCCCAGAGTCACACAGTAGACTGGTGGCGGAGCCGGAATTAGAACCCACCACCTTCTGACTCCCAGTCCCCTGCTCTATCCACTTCACCAAAAATTTCTAGGAGCTCTGTCTGGGGCCTGATATGCATCATTCTGGGAAGTGGGAGTTGATGAAGTGAAAGTGGATGAATTTGAAATCAGAAGACAGAATCGAGGCAACGTCTACTGGAGCCTTGTAGCCCAAATAAAACAGTTCCTGGTCCAGCATGGACTTGGGGCACATATGACAAGAACTGGTTTGTGATTTTAAAAGGTGGAATTTGTTAAGTGCTTTTTACGTGCCAAGCACTGTACTAAGTATTGGAGTGGATACAAGATAATAGTGATAATAGTAATACTTGCGCTATTTGTTAAGCACTTACTATATGCCAGGCACCGAATGAAGCACTGGGGTGGACACCATGCGGCTCACAGTCTCAGTCTCCATTTTACAGATGACAGAACTGAGGTGAAGTGAAGTGACTTGCCCAGGGTCACACAATAGACAAGTGGCGGAGCCCGCAATTAGAACCCATGACCTTCTGACTCCCAGGCCTGTGCTCTATCCACTATGCCATGCTGCTTCTCTGTACTAAGAGAAGCTGCACTGAACTAAAAGCTTGGGAGAGTGCAGTAGGACAGAGTTGGCAGACACATTCCCTGCCCACAAGGAGCTCGTTATGTCGGACACTATCTCTTTCCCACACGGGACTCACATTCTAAGTAGGAGGGAGAACAGGTATCAGATCTTCCTTTAACAGATGAGGAATTCGAGGCACAGAAAAGTAAAGTGACTTGCCCGTGGTCACATGACCGGCAAGGGTGTAACCGATATTAGAACCTGAGCCCTCTGACTCTACTGGGAAACGTTAGGGTGGAGGATCAGGTCTCACAGAGAAACCTGGTTGTTCTTGGAGAGATGGCACTGATGAAGATATCACTGCCACTTTCATCTCTCTCTCCCTCCTGCCTGAGCTTCGTAGGGTGGAATAAGCCCTGCCTGGGTCACCGTTTAATTTGGTCCAGCAAAATGATGGAGAAAAGATGAATTAAGGCTCTGTGTAAGTCATTATCAATCACGGTTTGCGTGCATTACTTACTGCTCACGGTGCGTTTTGACATTAGCCCTCCGTCACCTCGCTCCTCATGTTAATGTTGTCTGGGCATCCCTTTACCCCATGTAGCCGGGGTTATTTATGTAGCTAGCGCTTTCTAGAGGGTTTTCAAAGGTCAACACATGCTCCCTTGGGATGCTATTGACAAAGACACGGCTCAGGACTGTGCCAGCTCAGAAACGCGGGGTCTGATCGAGAGCGGAGCCATTTTGAGATTTCAGTCCAGTTTACGATTAAAATTTCTAAAAATGCCACTTGGTTCTGCCGCCTATGCATTCATGCCCCGGGTTAAAGACATTAGGAAAATAACAACAGACTTTTGAAGGTAGGTTTTCCTAATTTTCTGTTCAGAGGTATCTACTGAAACGTGAAGCAATCCAAATCTGGTTTAGTTTTGATATCTGTCAAATGATGACGGAGGGCAAAGCGGGGTCCTGAGTGTGTCAAGAGTCGGGTGTCTGGACCCTAGGGACGGTAACCACCTGATAGCTTTTGCCAATACCTGACAGGTTCTAATCCCAGCTCTGCCACTTTTCATTCATTCATTCACTTAATAGTATTTATTGAGCATTTATTTGGTGCAGAATAATGTACTAAACGCTTGAGAAAGTACAATATAACAATAAACGTTGACATTCCCTGCCCACAACGAGCTCACAGTCTGGGCGGGGGAGATAGACATCAGTACAAATAAATAAAATGACAGCTATATACATAAAGTGCTTTGGGGCAGGCAAGGGGGAAGAGCAAAGGGAGCAAATCAGAGCGATGCAGAGGAAGGGGGAGATGAGGAAAAGTAGGGCTTAGTCTGGGAAGGCCTCTTGGAGGAGATGGACCTTCAGTAAGGCTTTGAAGAGGGGGAGAGTGGTTGTCTGTCAGATTGGAGGAGAGAGGGCATACGAGGTCAGAGGCAGGACGTGGGCTAGGGGTTGGTGGCAAGACAAGCCAGAGATCAAGGCACAGTGAGAAGGTTAGCTCTAGAGGAGCAAAGTGTGCTGGCTGGGTTGTAAAAGGAGAGAGGTGAGGTAGGAGGGGACAAGTTGATGGACTGCTTTAAAGCCAATGGAGAGGAGTTTTTGTTTGATATAGAGGTAGATGGGCAACCCCTGGAGTTTTTTGAGGAGCAGGGTGATGTGTCCAGAGCATTTTTGTAGAAAAATGTTCTGGGCAGCAGAGTGAAGTATGGACTGGAGTTGTCTGCTCTATGACCTTTGGGAAGCCACTTCACTTCTCTGGGACTCAGTTCCCTCATCTGGAAAGTGGAGATTCAGACTGTGAATCCCATGTGGGATATGGACTGTGTCCAACCTGATTAGCTTGTAGCTACCCCAGTGCTCAGAACAGTGTTTGACACATAATAGGTGCTTTACAAATTCCATCATCATTGTTATTATTCTCATTATCATCATCAAACAGAAACTCTTGGCTCTTGGTATTTGTTAAGCGCTTACTATGTGCAGAGCACTGTTCTAAGTCCTGGGGGAGATACAGGGTAATGAGGTTGTGCCACGTGAGGCTCACAGTCTTAATCCCCATTTCACAGATGAGGTAGCTGAGGCACAGAGAATTTAAGTGACTTGCCCACAGTCACACAGCTGACAAGTGGCAGAGCCGGGATTCGAACCCATGACCTCTGACTCCCAAGCCCGTGCTCCTTCCACTGAGCCACGCTGCTTCAATCAATCAGTGGTATTTACTGGGGGTGGGCATACTGTGTGCAGAGCACTGCACTAAGTGCTTAGGAGAGTTGGCAACACTTTCCCTTCCCACAAGGAGTTTACAGTCTAGAGAACATATATATATATATATATATATATATATATATATGTATATATTCAGTCCCGTGGCTTAGTGGAAAGAGCCCAGGTTTGGGAGACAGAGGTCGTGGGTTCTACTCCCGGCTCCATCAGTTGTCAGCTGTGTGATTCTAGCTAGGAAGTCACTTAACTTCTCTGTGCCTCAGTTACCTCATCTGTAAAATGGGGTTTAATTCATTCATTCATTCAATAGTATTTATTGAGCGCTTACTATGTGCAGAGCACTGTACTAAGCGCTTGGGATGAACAAGTTGGCAACAGATAGAGACAGTCCCTGCCGTTTGACGGGCTTACAGTCTAATCGGGGGAGATGGACAGACAAGAACAATGGCAATAAGACAGTGAGCCTCACATGGACAATCTGATTTCCTTATAATTCCCCCTACACTTAGAATAGTGCTTGGCACATAGTAAGCTCTTAACAAATACCATTATTGAGAAGCAGCGTGGCATAGTGGAAAGAGCCTGGCTTGGGAATCAGAGGTCGTGAGCTCTAATCCCGGCTCCGCCACTGATCAGCTCTGTGACCTTGGGCAAGTCACTTGACTTCTCTGTGCCTCGGTTCCCTCATCTGTAAATTGGGGATGAAGACTGTGAGCCCCACATGGGACAACCTATTACCTTGTATCTACCCCAGCACTTAGAACAGTGCTTGGCACATAGTAAGCGCTTAACAAATGCCATTTTTATTATTATTATCCTCGCTTCTTTTCAAACACCCCATAGCTCACACACTTGGTTCCTCTCAAGTCAGCCTACTCACTGCATCTTGGTCCTCGCCTGCCTCTCCACCGACCTCTGACTTTTGCCCTCCTCCTTCTAGTCTTTAAAAAAATTAAAATGGTATTTGTTATGCTCTTACTATGTTTCAAACACTATTCTCAGCTCCGAGGAAGATGCAAGTGAATTATGTTGGACACAATCCTGTCCTGCTTGGAGCTCACAGTCTAAAATGGAGGGAGAACAGGAGAACTGAGGCATGGAGAAGTGAAGTGACTTGCCCAGGGTCACATAGACAAGTGTCAGAGCCAAGATTAGAACCCAGGTCCTCCGACTCCCAGGCCCAGGCTCTTTCCACTAGGCCAGTTTGTTTCTCCCCATCTTCAAGACCTTTCTGAAATCACATCTCCTCTTGGAGGTCTTCCCCAATTAATTTCTAATCTTCTCTCTTTATTTTCCACCCCCCAGCCACTCATTCAGCTCTACAATCAGTCAATCAGTCATATTTATTATTATTATGATTATGATATTTGTTAAGTACTTACTATGTGCCGAGCACTGTTCTGTGCTCTGGGACAGTTACAAGGTATTCAGGTTGTCCCATGTGGGGCTCACAGTTTTAATCCCCATTTTACAGATGAGGTAACTGAGTCACAAAGAAATTAAGCGGCTTGCCCGAAGTCACACAGCAGACAAGTGGTGGATCCGGGATTAGAACCCATTTCGTCCTACTCCCAAGCCCGTGCTCTTTCCACTAAGCCACGCTGCTTCCCCACCGCTTACTGTGTGCAGAGCACTGTACTAAGCAGTTGGGAGAGTATAATACAGCAGAGTTGGTAGAGTTGTTCCCTGCCCACCACGAGCTTACAGTCTAGAAGCGGAGACAGCTGTTAATATAAGTAAAATGAATGACAGATATGTACATAAGTGTTGTGGGGCTGAGAGAGTGTGAATAAATACTGCAAATCCTAGTGCAAGGGTGACATAGAAGGGAGTGGAAGAAGAGGAAATGAAGGTATTGTTGGGGAAGGTTTCATGTAGGAGATAATAATGTTGGTATTTGTTAAGTGCTTACTATGTGCAGAGCACTATTCTAAGCGCTGGGGTAGATACAGGGTAATCGGTTTGTCCCACGTGAGGCTCACAATCTTAATCCCCATTTTACAGATGACGTAACAGGCACAGAGAAGTTAAGTGACTTGCCCACAGTCACACAAGGAGATGTGCTTTTAATAAACACGTGGTTATGTGCCTAGTTTTTGACTCTATGCTTCATCCTTTCTGTAATTTATTTTAGTACCCCCTTTCCACCCACCTGCCCCACCACGCCTAAATTATAAGTACCTGCAGACAGGGGTCTTATCTAACTCTTATATTCCTCCAAAAGCATTATACAGTGCTCAGCACATGGTAGATGTTCAGTCGGTATTACTGATTGATGGTGATTATTCTTCATTTTTGAAAGCTGACCTGATTTGCCAAAATGTTCATTTGTCGTTTCCGTCTAGAACTCTCAAAACAGCGCAGTTTGTTTTGACGTATTGGTTCCATAGCTATATTAGAGGGAGAGGGAGAGAAGATGTTTTCTGCCAGTAATAAATGCTATTTTTGTGGGGACCTCTGGTATTTCATCAGGCTCATAAAACAACTGTGAATTTTGAGCCACTTGTGTCTTTACACATTTCCCGAGTGTTCACCTCTTTGCGTACTGTGCATCTGTGTGATCCTCCTCGCTCCATTCAAACTGTCTGACATTACCCGTTTGTTTTTCAGTGTAAATGGTCCAGAAAAGGATTCATTCGAACGAGATGGTGTATTGCTGATTGGTAGGTTATGTCCTGTTAAGAAATACCATTATCATTATTATTATTATTATTATTATTTCATGTTAGCTTGAGCTACCCTTTTCTCGAAACTTGCATTTGGATTTGCATCCTTTATTCCCCACCCCCACCCCAAGCCCCTTTGCCCTTATGTAAATATCTGTGATTTATTTACTTCTATTAATGTCAACCATGTTGATTGAGTGCTTGTTGTGTGCAGAGCACTGTACTAAGCGGTTGGGAGAGTACACTCTAACAGTAGAACAGACACATTCCCTCTAGACTGTGAGCTCGTTATGGGCAGGGAATGTTGGTATTTGTTAAGTGCTTACTATGTGCAGAGCACTGTTCTAAGCGCTGGGGGAGACACGGGGGAATCAGGATGTCCCACATGGGGCTCACAATCTTAATCCCCATTTTACAGATGAGGTAACTGAGGCCCAGAGAAGTTAAGTGACTTGCCCACAGTCACACAGCTGACAAGTGGCAGAGCTGGGATTCGAACTCATGACCTCTGACTCCAAAGCCCATGCTCTTTTGTTGTTATATTGTACTTTCCCAAGCTCTTATTACAGTGCTTTGCTCACAGTAAGCACTCAATAAATACTATGAATGAATGAATGAATGGATGAATTCCCTGTCCACAGTGAACTTACAGGCCATAGGGGGAGAAAGACATCTTAATATCTGGCTTCCCCTCTAAACTGAAAGCTTGTTGCGAGCAGGGAACTTGTCTACCAACTCTGTTATATTGTACTCTCCCAAGCACTTAGTACAGTGCTCTGCACACATTAAGCACTCAATATATACCTCTGATTGACTGACTGAACTAGTCCAAATCATTGTCATTATCATCAAATGCCATCGAGTCATTTCTGATCCATAGCCACTTTGTGGACATATTTCCTCCAGAATGTCCTATCTTCACTCTTCTGTAGTCCTTCTAGCTCATGATTTTTAAAACCTCCTACCCGTTACCGTTTTCACAAATGACTTTTAAACAAAATTATTCCCCCTTTCCTCAAGTATACACGTAATTACACCAAATTGATAACTCTTTCTACATCTTACAGGGAGGGATGCAGACTTAGATGGTTAATTGTTCATTTTGCACTGTCACCACACTCTAGAAGTTGATTTTGTGATTGTATAAAGTTTCCGGATTCATTTTCATCAAGCTGCGTCCTTGCTTTATTGTTTTTTTACTTCTGTCTAAGAATGATATTTGGTGAGAATCTTTCCCCATTTGTCAAGAGGGACTGTTTCTTCATCAAAAAAAAAACCCCAAAACAAAGAAAAAACAAAAAGACATGCTTAGAGCCTTCTTAGAGTCATCTGGAAGCAACATGGCCTAATGGATAGAGCATGGGCCTGGGAGTCAGAAAAACATGCACTCTAATCCTGGCTCTGCCACTTGTCTGCTGTGTGGTCTTGTTCAAGTCACTTCACTTGTCTCTGTCTCAGTTACCTTGTCTGTAAAATGGGGATTAAGACTGTGAGCCCCAGGTGGGACAGGAACTGTGTCCAACCCGATTTGCTTGTATCCATCCCAGTGCTTAGTACAGTGCTTGGCGCACAGTAAGCACTTAAATACCATTATTATTATTATTATCATCATTATTAACAAACCAAATACAGTTCCAGGGAAACAATGCTGTTCTAGAGGCATAAATGTTGACCATTTCCAATTGCTTAATACTCTGCACACAGTAAGCACTCAATAAATGAAATTGAATGAATGAATTTCAGTGATAGCATCCATTGGTTTCGTTTCCAGGGATGGGTCTGTTTTCCATGGAAGACAGTCTTGAAGTTTCATAACTTGAAGGCAGTCAATCAATCATATTTAGTGATTGATTGGTATTTATAAATGAAGAAATAATCCTTTCCCCTTGCCAAAAAGCTGGTACAACAAAAAGCAGGTGGATTATTGATGATCAGATCTTTCATCAGTGCCAGCGCATCATTTCTGGGGGGTCCATAGGACTCAACTTTGAGCCAAAATTATGCTTTATTTACCCTGACATTGGGGTAAGACATATAGTAAACCAACAACTCACTGGATCAATCTTAGGTCATCCACATTTAGGGAATCAATCACTGGTATTTATTGAGCGCTTACTGTGTGCAGAGCACTGTATTAAGCACTTGGGAGAGTACAGTATAACAGAGGTGGTAGACACATTCCTTACCCACAAGGAGTTTGCAGTCTAGAGGGAAAATGTGAGAACCACCATAAAAACAAAAAAAATTATTATTGTTAATAATAATGGTATTTATAAAGCAATTACTATGTTCCAGGCAATGTGCTAAGTGCTGGGGTAGATACAAGCAAGTCAAGTTGTACGTAGTCCCTGTCCCACCTGGGCTTCTAGTCTCCATCCCCATTTTATGGATGAGGTAAATCTGTAGGCCCAGAGGAAGGGAAATGACTTGCCCAAGGTCACACAGCAGACAAGTGGCAGAGTCGGGATTAGAACCCATGACCTTCTGACTCCCAGGCCCATTCTCTACCTACTATCCTATGCTGCTGCTCATCAAAGCTACTCATCACATCACAATGGAGAACAGACTTTATGTTGGCACAAATCTTTTAGGATTGTGAGACTGGCAGTGGCTTTTTTCGCAGCATGTTCTTAGAACACAAATGACAACTGGACATTATTGAAAAATATTAGGTTTTCACCTTTGCCGGATGTCATGTAGATTAGATGGCACAGAGCTAGCTGGGACACCCTGAAAGCATGGATTGTAAGATGAATTTGGATTTTCCACCTCCAACCCATCCCTCCCCATTATTCTTTTTTGGGTTGGGTTTTTTTCTATGGTATTTGTTAAGCGCTTAATATGTGCCAGGCATTGTACTAAGTGCTGGGGTAGATACAAGTTAATCAGGTTGGACACAGTCCATGACCCACATGGGGGTTCATGATCTTAATCCCCATATTCCAGATGAGGTAACTGAGGCACAGAGAATTGAAACCAGTTGCCCAGGGTCACACAGCAGACAAGTGTGGTGGATCCAGGATTAGAACCCAGGTCCTTGTAACTCCCAGGACCCGGCTTTGTCCACTAGACCACACTGCTTCTCTCTCACATTCAACTTTCTTGAAAATCCTATTTTTTTCACTCTAACAAAAACCTCTTTCTTTTCAACTGGGGACAGTTCCTCTCTTTTCTTTCCCTGTTTTCCTTAAGGTCCACCTATGGAGAACCTTTCCCTTCTCAGGAAATAATAAAAATAATAATGATGGTATTTGTTAAGCGCTACCTATGGGCCAGGCACCATACTAAGCACTGGGGTAGGTAATCACAATTATAGTATTTGTTAAGCATTTACTATGTGCCAGGCACTGTACTAAGCGCTGGAGCGGTTACAAGCAGATCATGTTGAACACAGTCCCTGTCCCACGTGAGGCTCTCAGTCTTAATCCTCATTTTACAGATGAGGGAACTGAGTCCCAGAGAAGTGAAGTTACTTGCCCAAGATCACGCAGCAGACAGCAGCGGAGCCAGGATTAGAACCCATGACCTTGTGACTCCCAGGCCCATGCTCTAGCCACTACTCCATGCTACAACCAAATCGAGTTGGACACAGTCCCTGTCACATGTGGGGCTCACAGTCTCAATCCCTATTTTACAGAGAAGCAGTGTGGCTCAGTGGAAAGAGCCCGGGCTGGGGAGTCAGAGGTCATGAGTTCAAATGCCGCCTCTGCCACTTGTCAGCTGTGTGACTTTGGGCAAGTCACTTCACTTCTCTGGGCCTCAGTTACCTCATCTGTAAAATGGGGATTAAGACTGAGCCCCACGTGGGACAACCTGATTGCCTTGTATCCTACCCAGCACTTAGATCAGTGCTTGGCACATAGTAAGCGCTTAACAAATGCCATCATCAACATCATGAAGTAACTGAGGCACAGAGAAGTGAAGTGACTTGGCCAGTGTCACACAGCAGACAAGTGGCAGAGCCAGAATTAGAACCCATGACCTTCCGACTCCCAGTGCTCTGGCCATTATGCCATGCTGCTTCTCTAGGGTTAGAAGCGTTAGAATGCCCATTAAAAATTATCCCCTGTCCCTCCTTTGTTTGACAGGAGCTCCTTGTGAACAAGGATTGTGTCTTCTAACTGTTTTATTCCCAGCATTTAGCTCAGCCGCCATCTCGCCAACATTATATAAGTCGAGAACTCCTCTGCTGATGCCGTTTCCTTAGCGTGCCTGGCTAAAGAAGGGGCTACTGGGAGGCCTGCTGACTTAAAAACTGGACAGCCTCTCTCCTGCCCCTCAAGCAGCCTGTTGACAAACAGATCAGTTGATTCCCTCACTTCCCTCCCAGCCGTAAAAGAGAAATACAATTCCCTTTTTAGGGACTAAGAGTGCATTTGAACTAAAGGTTTATTTACAGAATAGACCAGAGTAGGCAGAAGTAATAAAGAGATCTTATTTTTCACTGGATATACTGCTCAAGTATTTTCAGTCATGTAATAATAATAATAATTGTGGTATCTGTTAAGTGCTTACTCTGTGCCAGGCACTGTATTAATAATAATAATAATAATAATAATAATAATAATGTTGGTATTTGTTAAGCGCTTACTATGTGCGGAGCACTGTTCTAAGCGCTGGGGTAGATACAGGGTAATCAGATTGTCTCATGTGAGGCTCACAGTCTTAATCCCCATTTTACAGATGAGGTAACTGAGGCACAGGGAAGTTAAGGGACTTGCCCACAGTCACACAGCTGACAAATGGCAGAGCCGGAATTCGAACCCATGACCTCTGACTCCAAAGCCCGTGCTCTTTCCACTGAGCACACTGGGGTGGATACAAGGAAATCGATTAGACGCAGCCCTGACCCGCATGCGGCTCACAGTCTTAATCCCCATTTTAGAGATGAGGTAACTGAGGCACAGAGAAGTGAAGTGACTTGCCCGAGACCACACGGCAGACAAGTGCAGAGCTGGGATTAGAACCCACGTCCTTCTGACTCCCAGGCCCGGTCTATATCCACTACGCCATGCTGCTTCATTTCTGGTCTAGCACCTGATTCCGCTACGTTATTTTGCTAGAACAAGGTGGAAGAGTGATTGGGGGCACAGTTTCCATAAAAGAGCTGCGAGTTGGTTATAATCCTCCTGCATGCTTTCAGGAGTGCTGTTTTAGGGAAATAACAGGATCGAGAAGTAACGTGGCCTAGTAGGAAAAGCGTGGGCCTGGAAGTCAGAGGACCTGGGTTTTACTCCCGGCTTCACCACTTGTCTGCTGTGTGACCTTGGGCAAGTCACTTCACTTCTCTGTTCCTCAGTTTCCTCATCTATAAAATGGGGATTAAGACTCGGAGCCCCATGTGGGACAGGGACTGTGCCAACCTGCCCCAGAGCTTAGTACAGTGCCTGCCACAGGATCAGCACTTAACAAATGCCATTATCATTGTCATTGTTTTTATTATCATCTGTGGGTACAGAATGCTGTCAGTGCATTGTGAAGCAAAATTATCCCTGCCAAAGCATGGAATCACCGTCCACTAACAAAATAAGCAGTGTATTCAAAGCTAAGTAATAATAATGTTGGTGTTTGTTAAGTGCTTACTATGTGCAGAGCACTGTTCTGAGCACTGGGGTAGATACAGGGTCATCAGATTGTCCCACGTGAGACTCACAGTTAATCCCCATTTTACAGATGAGGGAACTGAGGCACAGAGAAGTTAAGTGACTTGCCCACAGTCACACAGCTGACAAGTGGCAGAGTCTGGATTCGAACCCATGAACTCTGACTCCCAAGCCCGGGCTCTTTCCATTGAGACACGCTGCTTCTCTAAGTATAAAGATTACTTCGTCCATAAAATGGGGGTTTAGAATGTGAGCATGTAGGATGGGGACTGTGTCCAACCTGATTTATTTGTGTCCACCCCAGTGTTTAGTACACTGCCTGGCACATAGTAAGCACTTAAAGATTATTATCATTATCATTAATAATAACAATAAGGGGAAGGGATATGATGAGAAAGGAATCATGTGGTCTTTCCGTCTAGTATTCTTTGTTTTACGCATGTAAGCTTACCGTCTTTTCCCTTTCGGTTGCAGTGCCTTTGACTTGGTAAACATCCATCTTTTCCATGACGCTTCCAATTTAATTGCGTGGGAAACAAGTCCGTCGGTGTACTCAGGAATACGACATAAGGCTCTTGGTTATGTTCTCGATAGGTATGTATTCGACTCTACCACTCTCTTAGCCGCTTCTTCCCTTGTTGTGTTTCAATAATTTTACAGTTGGTGTAGGAAAATTTATGCTTTTGTATTAATAACGTTGGTATTTGTTAAGTGCTTACTATGTGCAGAGCACTGTTCTAAGCGCTGGGGGTGATACAGGGTCATCAGGTTGTCCCACGTGAGGCTCACAGTTAATCCTCATTTTACAGATGAGGTAACTGAGGCACAGAGAAGTTAAGTGACTCGCCCACAGTCACACAGCTGACGTGTATTTTCCTCAGCGAGTCAAGCAGTCAGTTACTGATACCTCAGTGGTATTAATGGAGCGCTTACTGTGTGCTGAGCACTGTGCTAAGCACTTGGCAGTGTGTAGTGCAACAGAGTTGGTAAGCACATTCCCTGCCTTCAAGGGGCCTATGGTCTAGAGGTGGAGACAATGAAATTAATCATGGCTCTTAGCAAAAATGATCGGGGGCTGAAGGGGGAGGTGAATATCAAGTACTGAAAGAGTATAGATCCAAGGACGTAGGTGAGGCAGAAATGAGGGCCTAGTCAGGGAAGGCCTCTTGGAGGAGATGTACTTTTAGTAGGGATTTGAAGTTGGCAGCAGTTGTTGTCTGTTGTGTGTGTAGAGGGAGGGCATTCCAGGCCAGAGGAAGATGTGTTCAAGGGGCGGCCAACAAAATAGAGGAGATTGAGGTAGAACGGTGAGCTGGCACCAAAGAAGTGAATTTTCCTTATCTTTCAAACTGCTTCTATGTTTTTATTCTATCGTCGGGTCTGTCACCAACCCCCACCCCGAACGGATTCTCGGATTGAGTTTAGTACGGTGCACTGCACGCAGTAAACACTCAGTAAATACTATTGATGATTGAGCGTGTTTTGGGAGGCAGGGACTGTGTCTGATTGTTGTGGTGGTGTTTGTTGAGCACTGGCTGTGTATGAAGGCAGCAGCATGGAAAGAGCCCGGGCTTGGGAGTCAGAGGTCATGGGTTTGAATCCTGCCTCTGCATCTTGTCAGCTGGGTGACTGTGGGCAAGTCACTTCACTTCTCTGGGCGTCAGTTACCTCATCTGTAAAATGGGGGTTAAGAGTGTGAGCCTCACGTGGGACAACCTGATGACCCTGTGTCTACCCCAGTGCTTGGAACAGTGCTCTGCACATAGTAAGCACTTAACAAATACCAACATTATTATTATTTTTATTATTAAAAAGGACTTTGGGTCAGTTTGTGAAAGGAAGAGACTGTGAGCCTGTTGTTGGGCAGGGATTCTCTCTATCTGTTGCCAAATTGTACACTCCAAACGCTTAGTACAGTGCTCTGCACACAGTAAGCGCTCAATAAATACAATTGAATGAATGAATGAACGTTAATGGAGGAACAGTTTGTGAGAGAGTAGAGCACAACTCCAACTATTGGAATCAATTAATCAGTGATAATTATTGAGTGCTTACTATGTACTAAGTGTTTGGGGGAATACAGTATGACAAAAGTAGCAGACGCAGTCCCTGTTCATAGCAAGCTTACATCTGCAGCATGGTGTAGTGGAGAGAGCCCGGGCCTCGGAGTCAGAAGGTCATGGGTTCTAATCCCGATTCTACCACTTGTCCGCTATTTGGCCTTAGGCAAGCCACTTCACTTCTCTGGGCCTCACTTACCTCAGCTGTAAAATGGGGATGAAGAATGTGAGCCCCGTGTGGGACATGGATGTTTCCAATGGGATTTGCTTGTATCCACCCTAGCGCTTAGTACAGTCCCTGGCACATAGTAAGTGCTTAACATACCATGATGATTATTGTCATTATTATCTGGAGGATTGACAGGATGTCGGGGAAGGGCTGCTCCGTCCTTCTCTCAATTCGTCCTGCCACTATTGTGCGGAAAAAAGAACAGTCAGTCTTTCAGTCGATCAGTGGAATATGTTGAGTGCTTACTAGGTGCTGAGCACTGTATTAAGTGCTTGGGGAAGTAACAGTACAAGTCAGTTGGTAGACAATTGGAAGTTGGGAGAACGTACAGTCTGTAAGGGAAGACAGGCATCCAAATATGTAGGGTTAGGGGAAATGATAGAGTATAAGGCTATGGATGTAAGTAATAATAATAATAATTGTGGTATTTGTTACAGTGCTTACTGTGTGCCAGGCACTGTTCTAAGTGCTGGGGTATGTCCCGCATGGGAATCACAGTTTAAGTAGGAGGGAGAACAGGAGAATTGAGGCCCAGAGAAGTCAACTGACTTGCCCCAGGTCACACAATAAGCAATAAGCAGAGCCAGGATTAGGCAGCATAGCCTAGTGGCAAGAGCGCAGGCTTGGGAGTCAGAGGATGGGGGTTCTAATCCCGGCTCCTCCGCTTGTCAGCTGTGTGACTTTGGGCAAGCACTCCACTTCTCTGGGCCTCAGTTACCTCATCTGTAAAATGGGGATTAAGACTGTGAGCCCCATGTAGGACAATGTTATGATCTTATTGATCTACCCCAGGGCTTAGAACGGTGCTTGGCACATAGTAAACACTTAACAAATGCCATCATCATTATTATCATTATTATTATTATTGTTAACCCAGGTCCTCTGACTCCCAGTTCCTTAGTCTTTGTTTTTTCAGTGCTTATTGTGTACAGAGCACTTGCGAGAGTACTGTTTAACAGGGTTGGTTAACATACTCCTTGTCCACTAGGAGCTTAGAGTTAGGGGCGTCCCTTGTCTGGACACCCGGATGTAATAATAATAATAATAATAATAATAATAATAATGATTATGGTATTTGTTAAGTGCTCACTATGTGCCGAACACCGTTCTAAACGCTGGGGGAGATACAAGATTGAACACAGTCCCATTCCCACGTGGGGCTCACAGTCTTAATCCGCATTTTACAGATGAGGTAACTGAGGCACTGAGAAGTCAAGTGACTTGCCCAAAGTCACACCGCTGACAGGTGGCAGAGCTGGGATTAGAAGCCGTGACCTCTGACTCCTAAACCCAGGCTCCTTCCACTGAGCCATGCTGCTTGTAGTGGATAGAGCACAGGCCCGGGATTCAGAAGGTCATAGGTTCTAATCCTGGCTCTGCCACCTGTCTGCTCTGTGACATTCGGCAAGTCATTTCACTTTTTTGCGCCTCAGTTGCCACATCTGTAAAATGGGGAGTAAACCTGTGAGCCCTGTGCGGGACAGGGACTCATCCAACCCGATTTGCTTGTATCCACCCCAGCGCTTAGTACAGTGTCTGGCACATAGTAAGCTCTTAACTTTATTATTATAATTCCTGTTGGCACCTGACTTCACTCCCTACGAGCTTCTGTTCTCCATCCGAGGACAAGCTTTCCATTGTGTAAAAAGTGGCTGTTTCCCTCTTGTGCTCTCTGTTTCCCTGCCCATTAGACATATTCAGAGTTTCTGTTTGAACACCTGCTTATTTTTGTCCTTTGGCCCACCTTTATCTGATTCTTGTTACCAGCCCACAGGCCCAAGGCACAAAACATGTTTGCTTCTTTCTGCTTGTTCCTGAAGATGGCCCTGATTCAAAATTCCATCTTCTTGTGTTGACTTTCTGTCCCACCTTCTCTCCCCTGTAGCAGTTTTCAATCAGTGACAGTAATAATAATAATAATTATGGTATTGGTTAAGCACTTACTAAGTGCCAGGCATTGTACTAAGCACTGGGGTAGAGAAGTAGTGTGGCTCAGTGGAAAGAGCCCGGGCTTGGGAGTCAGAGTTCATGGGTTCGAATCCCGACTCTGCCACTTGTCAGCTGTGTGACTGTGGGCAAGTCACTTAACTTCTCTGTGCCTCAGTTACCTCAACTGTAAAATGGGGATGAAGACTGTGAGCCTCACATGGGACAATCTGATTACCCTGTATCTACCCCAGCGCTTAGAACAATGCTCTGCACATAGTAAGCACTTAACAAATACCAACATTATTACAAGCAAATTGGGTTGGACACAGTCCCTGTCCCATGCGGTGGGAGAAGCAGTGTGGTTCAGTGGAAAGAGCATGGGCTTTGGAGTCAGAGATCATGAGTTCGAATCCCAGCTCTGCCACTTGTCAGCTGTGTGACTGTGGGCAAGTCACTTAACTTCTCTGTGCCTCAGTTACCGAGGCACTTACCTTGGCAAATCCGTTAATTTGATTGTATTTATTGAGCGCTTACTGTGTGCAGAGCACTGTACTAAGCGCTTCGAATATACAATTCAGCAACAGATAGAGACAATCCCTGCCCAACAACGGGCTCACAGTCTAAAGGTTTTGCATTTCACATCAACTGTCAATTAGCTGAACTGCCCCTATCCTATACTTTACAAATACCAACATTATTATTATTACTAAATCGAGCATTTCTTCCTCCTTTGGGGCTGTCAGTCGACCTCAGGTGACCCCTAGAGTAATTGAGCCTTACAGCACAGCAGGACAAGCTACATTAAAAAAGGTTTCCACATCACAGTTTCAAACCTTAAGGGCCCTTCATAGGAGAGTTGTGGATCACTCTGTGGTATTTTATCATTCATTCATTGTCAGTCACATTTATTGAGTGCTTACTGTGTGCAAATCAATGTACTAAGCTCTTGGGAGAGTACAATGCAACAATAAACAAACACATCCCCTGCCCGCAGCAAGCTTACTGTCGAGGGGGAAGACAAGTGGCAATGCAAATAAATTATAGATCTGTACACTCTACGGCATAAAAGCAGCGTGGGAAGCAGCGTGGCTCAGTGGAAAGAGCCTGGGCTTCGGAGTCAGAGGTCATGGGTTCGACTCCCGGCTCTGCCACTTGTCAGCTGTGTGACGGTGGGCGTCACTTCACTTCTCCGTGCCTCAGTTACCTCATCTGTAAAATGGGGATCGACTGTGAGTCTCACGTGGGACAACCTGATTACCCTGTATCTATTCCAGCGCTTAGAACAGTGCTCTGGTCATAGTAAGCGCTTAACAAATACCAACATTATTATTATTATTATTTTTATCCCAGCACTTAGAACAGTGCTCTGGTCATAGTAAGCGCTTAACAAATACCAACATTATTATTATAAAACAAGACAAGACAGAAGTGCTATGGGGCTGGGAGGGAGGAAGAGCAAAGGCAGCAAGTCAGGGTGATGCAGAAGGGAGGTGGGAGAAGAGGAAATCTGGAGAAGATGGGCCTTTAATACGTCTTTGCAGATGGGGAGAGTCGGATTTGAGAAGGGAGGGCATTCCAGGCCAGAGGCAGTTGTAGTAAATCCTTCAATCAATCACTCAGTCAATCGATCCATGGTATTTATTGAGCATTTACTGTGTGCAGTGTACTGGCTACCAAGTACTTGGGAGAGTACAGTACAACAGAGTTGGTAATAATAATGCTCATATTTGTTAAGCACTTACTATGTGCAAAGCACTGTTCTAAGCGCTGGGGGGGATACAAGGTGATCAGGTTGTCCCACATGGAGCATACAGTTTTAATCCCCATTTTACGGATGAGGTAACTGAAGCACAGAGAAGTGAAGTGACTTGCCCAAAGTCACACAGGTGGCAAGCGGCAGAGCTGGATTAGAACCCTTGACCTCTGACTCCCAAGCCCAGGCTCTTTCCACTGAGCCACGCTGAGGTAGACAGTCCCCTGCCTACAATGAGCTTAGTCTTGAGACGAGTTAACAAATACCTTTGAAGAAAAAAAAAAGGAAGGGGGCTAAGCGGGAAAGATGGGAGAGAAATATAGGAGGCAAGGAAGAAGGTAAAAATGTAAGGGTCACCAGTGTTTCAGGTTCCCCGAGGCTCAGGCCAAAGATCCCTGACGTTGGCAGGGACCCTCTCGATGTCTCAATTTTTTTTTTTTATTTTTAATAATCTTAATAATAATGTTGGTATTTGTTAAGTACTTACTATGTGCATAGCACTGTTCTAAGCCCTGGGGTAGTTACAGGGTAATCAGGTTGTCCCACGTGAGACTCACAGTTGATCCCCATTTTACAGATGAGAGAACTGAGGCACAGAGAAGTTAAGTGACTTGCCCACAGTCACACAGCTGACAAGTATGGTATTTTTTATGGTATTTATTAAGCTCTCATTATGTGCCAGGCACTTTACTAAGCACAAGTGTAGGTACATATTTATCAGGTTGGACACAGTCCACAATGGAGAAGGTCACCCGCTGAGGCTGCTGTTTGGTTCCAGAGCTGGTGCAGGAGCTCCTGGGAGTCCTGGTGTGGCAAGGGGAGGGTTGGACCCGTGGACCCCTGAGCGGCTCAGCTGGGTGCCATTGTTGGAGCCCGCTTTGGCATACTTGGCATAGTGGATAGAGCACGGTCCTGGGAGCCAGAAGGTCATGGGTTCTAATTCTGGCTCTACCGCCTGTCTGCTGTGTGACCTTGGGCAAGTCACTTCACTTCTCTGGGCCTCAGTTCCCTCATCTGTAAAATGGGGATTGAGTCTGTGAGCCCCACGTGGGACAGAGACTGTGTCCAACCCGATTTGCTTGTATACAGCTTAGTTCTTGGTTCAGTGCCTGGCACATAGTAAGCACTTAACAAATACATCATTATTATTATCATCATTATTATTATTATTTAGATATCCTTCTAGCCAGAGCAGAGTCCGTCCTAGTTGGCATCCAGAAGAGGAAATAAATGCCTGCTTTTTTATTGAGTTGCCAATGTCACCATTCCTTCCTAAATTAATCATTCAATCAGAAATATTTAATAATAATAATAATAATATGCTATTTTTTAAGTGCTTACTTTGTGCCAGGCACTGTACTAAGCACTAGGGTAGATACAAGACAATCAGGTTGTACACTGTCCCTGTCCCACAAAGGGCTGACAGTCTTAATTCCTATGTTATAGAAGAGGGAAATGAGGCACAGAGAAGAGAAGTCACTTGCCCAAGGTCACTCAGAAGACTAGTGGTGGAACCGTGATTAGAACCTAGGTCCTTCTGACTCCCAGGCCCACGCTCTATCCACTAGGCCATGATGCTTGTCTTTTGAGTGTTTACTATGTGCAGAACACTGGACGAGGAGTGTGGGAGAATACGATAAAACAGAATTAGCAGTCACGTTCCCTTCCGGTAAGATAAAGGATCAAATGTGCAGTTTCACCCTGCAACCTTAAGTGCTTTCCCTTATGTACCTTTCTGTGAATCAACATATGGGAGCAAAGTGGACCTGATTTTCTTTTTTAATTGATGAAAGTGATTTATGGAAATAAATTCATTTGCACTTCATTCATCACCACTTAAGTGCTTGCTTGGGAAAGAAGTTAGAATAAAAATGCTAAATTAGGTGTGGGCTATGTATAGCTCACTCCCCTTTGGGTTCTTAGAGGGCAGCCCTGGCGAACATTTTTGTTGGTGGATATGTCAGTGGACTGGCAAACCTTGAGCCTCGCCTCTTTCAAATGCCCTGAAAACATCACCTTCTGCCTCAGAGGGCTACCTTTTCATTTTCAGCGTGGGAGGTGAGTGTCGACGGGGTGGGGAATTGGGCTGGAACTCTGAAGTTCACGGAAGGAAGAGAGAAGGGAAAGGGAGACGTGAGGAGGAAAGAGGAAGAGAGAGGAGGGAAAGGAAGAAGTGAGAAGGAAAGAGAAAGAGGAGGGAAAGGGAGAAATGAGAAGGAAAGAGGAAGAGGGGAAGAAAAAGAAGAGAAAGGGAGAAATGAGGGAAGAGGGGAAGAAAAAGAAGAGAAAGGGAGAAATGAGGGAAGAGGGGAAGGAAGAGAAAGAAAAGGACTAAGAAAGGATGGAAAAGAGCGGAGGGGGAAGGAGGTAGGGAAGAGGGTTAGGAAGAGAGAGTGAAGACAAGGGAGAAGAGAGGAAGAAGGAGGAAGCGGGAGGCAGAGGCAGCACCAATGTGCTCCCTTGTCCTTCTCAACTGCCTCTCTCACCCTCCTTGGGCACTGGATCTGGGCACATAAGATTCCATTAGCCAAAGCCCCATGAGAAAGAGCCCTCCTCAGGCAATCAATCAGTGATAATTTATTGAACACTGGCTGTGTGTGCAGAGCTCTGTATTAAGCACTTGGGAGAGTACAATTCAGTAGACTTGGTGTACAGGATTCCGAGAAAGGGGAGGAGGGAAGGAGTAGTGTCATTGCTAGTGTCCTTGAGGCGGTGACAAGCATCAGTCAATCAGTGGTATTTATTGAGTAGTTACTGTGTGCAGAGCACTATACTAAGCACTTGGGAGAATACAATATAGCAGAGTTGGTAGATGGGTTCCCTGCCCACAGCCAGCTTCAAGTCTAGAAGGGGAGACAGACATTGATAGAAATAAATTATGGATATATATGGACGTAAGTGCTCAGGGGCTGAGGGAGGGGTGAATAAAGGGTGCAAATCCAAGTGCAAGAGCAGTGCAGAAAGGAGTGGGAGAAGATGAAATGAGAACCTAGTCAGGGAAGGCCTCTTGGAGGAGAGGTATCTTTATTAAGGCTTTGAAGGTGAGGAGATTGATCATCTGTGGAATACGAAGAGGGAAGGCATTCCAGGCCAGAAGCAGGACGTGGGTCATGGGACCACCCAAACGATGTGTGGCTTTTGGCATTTGGATTTTGGCCTCGCCGGCATTTGATTCTAATGTGATCAGGCACCCACTCCAGACCTGTTCCGGGCTAACTCCGACGTTCTCCGGACTCTCCTCGTGGATCCAGGAAATGGGAATTGTAGTCATTTCATTCATTCATTCATTCATTCAGTCATATTTATTGAGCTCTTAGTAAAATAATAATAATGATGGTATTTATTAAGTGCTTACTGGGTGCCGGGAACTGTACTAAGCACTGGCGTGAAGATAAGCAAATCAGGTTGGACACAGTCCCTGTCCCACCTGGGCCTCATAGTCTCAATCCCTCTTTTACCAATGAGAGAACTGAGGCCCAGAGAAACAACTTGCCCAGGGCCAGAGAAACAACAGAGAAACAACTTGCCCAGGGTCACACAGCAGATAAGTGGCGGAGCTGGAATTAAAACCCATGGCCTTCTAACTACGAGGCCTATGTTCTATCCACTGTGCCATGCGCTCACTGTGTGAAAAGCACTACACTAAGCTTTAAACTCGTTGTGGGCAGAGAAGGTGTCTGTATATTGTTGTATTGTACTCTCCCAGGTTCTGAGTTTAGTGCCCTTGAGTACACAGTAAGTGCTCAATAAATACAACTGAATGAATGAATGTACTAAGCACTTGGGAGAGTACAATATAACAGTAAATAGACTCATTTCCTGCCCACAACAAGCTTAGAGTCAGTTTAGGCAGGGAGAGGATATCAATATAAAATAAATAAATATATTATAGAGATGGACATAAGTGATGAGGGGCTGGGAGGGGAGATGAATAAAGGGAGCAAGTCAGGGGGATGCAGAAGGGAATGGGAGACTATTCCTGCTTCTTCTCCTACTTAGACTGTGAGCCCCAGGTCGGTTAGGGACTGTGTCCAACCTGATTTGAGTGCTCGTCACCACCCCAGCACTTAGGACAATGCCTGGCACATAGTAAATGCTTAGTACATACCATAATCATGAAAATCCGGGTCTAAGGGTAGTAACACAGGCGTCTAATCCCGGCACCATCACAGCCTTGCTGTGTGACTTTGGGCAAGTCATTTAACTTTTCTGTGCCTCGGTTTTCTCACCTAGAAAATTGGGAGAAAATCCCTCCCCTTTAGTCTGTGAGCCTAATGTGTGACAAGGACTGTGTCTATTCTGACTGTGTCCTGTCTACCTCCAGGGCTTAGTACAATGCTCAGCACAGAAGGCTAAGACTTACGTGGCATAATAGAAAGAGCACTGAAGTCAGAGGACAAGGGTTCTAATCCCTACTCTCCCACATGTCTATTGTATGGCCTTGGGCAAGTCACTTCACTTCTCTGGCCTCAGTTACCTCATCTGTAAAATGGGGATTAGGACTACAAGTCCCATGTGGAACAGGGAAGGTATCTGACCTGATTGTCTCATATCTTCCCCGACAGTTAGAACAATGCTTGGCTCATAATAAGCGCTTAACAAATACCACAATTATTATTATTACATAGTAAGCCTTCAGGAAATGCGCCCAAGCACTTAGTACAGTGCTCCGCAGACAGTAAGCGCTCAATAAATACGATGTAACGAATGAATGAATGAATGAATTCTATTTTCATCCATTCATTCAATGATATAATAATAATAATAATAATGTTGGTATTTATTAAGCACTTACTGTTTGCAGAGCACTGTACTAAACACTTGGAAAATACTATTTTATTTCACTACCATCACAGCTCCCGGTGCCTGTATTATTTCTGTGTTTCCCCTGGAGGGAATGAAATTGGAATTGCTTCTAACAAAAGACACCGGATTACTCTTTTAGCAGGAACTAATCAATCAGATAACAAGATTAGGAAAATCCGAAAAGCTACCATCAAACATCTGAAGGCAGAGAGCATTCCTCAGCCTCCCGAGCCTGTTCACTGGCTTCTGCTCACCAGAACGAAATCGGAGTTTGGTGGTTTTGGTAGAGGAAGTGACTAGGGTTGACTTTTGTTGTTTTTTATTGCCTGTCGTAGAAACCCGCTGGAATGAATTCTGGCCCGATGGGCGGCTTGTGCGCTTCGGTGAACTAACGCCCACCTTGGGACCCCCCAAGTCGCCCTGACCCGGGGGGCGGGGAACGGGACCCCGGCCCCCCCAACCTGGTCAGAGTGTTAATGGTGGGTCGTCGGTGTCAACGGGGAGGGGTTGTGGGAGGGACCAGGGAGAGCATGCCATGAAAAGGAGATACTGGGGAAAATCATCCCAACACTCCCATCCTCCGGGGCCGAGAACCATGGCTTTTCGGCGGTGCGATTCTCAGCGGGCGCTGCTCATTTCGAGCGTCCCCCCACCCCCCACCCCCACCCCCAGCCTCAAATCTGGGCCTGGCTCCAGCACGAAGCGATGGATTGCTGGATTGCGCTGACACAAAGGCAGAGTTCTGTAAGCGTAGTGAATAATGGGCAAACCCCTTTCATCCCCACGGCTAACCTTTTGGCAACCACCAGCAGACTCTATTCTGAGCTGCTGATTGGGGAGGACAATACAATGAATCTCACTTTGAAAGAATGCTACCACCAACAGTTTCCCCATTCTGAGGCTTTTGGGAACCAATTTTGACTATTGTCTGCCAGCACTCCTGCAGACAGTAGGGAAAGGGAAAGTAAGACCATCTAAAGAAGGGAAAAGTACTTCTTTTTCCTTGACTTTAATCTCCCCTTAAAGCTTCATAGATCCACATATCCAGCTGAGCTCTGGGTGGGGGGAAGCAGACGAGGTTCGAGGGTTTCCGCTGGAGCCTTTAAATCCCCTGCTCCGTATGAACTACTCTTGCGGATTTAGGGCTTTTAAAAATGGAGGCCTATACGTCTCGCCCGCTGAAGCTTTGGACTGCTAAGGAGCATTTATCAGCAGAGCGTTTCAAACTCAGCGAACGATACTGAGAGGGAAAACGGTTTAATGAGTGGTACCTTGCCAGACTGAAATTGTAGCACCTGCTCAGTGTTGATTTAAATCCAGGAAAGAGGCCAGGATATGGGTGGGGGGCAGGCATCCATATAGCTATGTAAGCCACGGATGGGGTCCCCAATTCACGAGGAGTTAGAAACCATGAAAAGTCTCTATGTATATCCTTTAGGAGGTGACCTTTATGCTGCATTAGTCACCTCACTTCTCTGTGCCTCAGGTATCTCATCTGTAAAACGGGGATTAAGACTGTGAGTCCCACATGGAAGAGGAACTGTGTCCAAACCGATTTATATTTACCCACCCCAGCACTTAGTACAGTGCCTGGCACATAGTAAGCACTTAACAAATGCCACAATTAGTATTATTATTATTATTCTTTGTGTGCCTCACTTTCCTGATCATCTAAATTGAATCAGTTCCTTCCATCACCATATAATATTCTGCACAAAAGAGCAACTTTTTCTATTTATCATGGAGTGATTGAAAAATGAGGACTAAAAATTAAGGCAGGTCTCTGACTATAAGGTGTTTTGAGCCTCCTGTTTACAGAACACTGAGTTATTTGGATGGCTTCCTCTTCTTGGGGAAACATGAAAAGGGCCTCACCATAAGAATTAGGAAAATCCAGCAGAAAAGTATGGACGTTTGGTGATGGTCTTTTTTAAGTATACACTGTGTGTCAAGCACTCGGCTAAGAGCTGGGGTAGAAAAAGATGATCAGATAATGTGCAGTTTCTGTCCCACAAATGGCTCAGAGTCTAAGAGGGTGGAATGATGGGTATTTTATCCCCATTCTGTAGTTTCAAAAACTGAGGCACACAGACAATTATAATAATAGCAACTGTGGTATTTCTTAAGCACTTACTAGGTGCCAAACACTGTATTAAGTGCTGGGATGGGCACAAACTAATCAGGTTGATGCAGTTCCTCTCCCACACGGAGTTCAAAGTTTTAATCCCCATTTTACAGATGAGATAACTGAGGTACAGAGAAGTGAAGTGACTTGCCCAAGGTCACATAGTGGGCAAATGACAGAGCCGGATTTAGAACCCAAGTCCTTCGGACTCCCAGGTCTGTGCCCTATCCACTGGGCCACGTAGTTTCTCTCAACTAACTTTTCTAAGAGAAGTTAAGTGACCCAACCAAGGTCACACAGCACGCAAATGGGTTTGGAACTTGAACCCAGATCTCCTGACCCCTTAGCCTGAACCCTTTCTCCTAGGCCAATACCATTTTTTTTAGTGGTACTTGTTAAACATTCCCTCAGCACCTATGTACATAACTAAAAGTCATATAAGAAATTATTTCGGTTAATGTCTGTCTCCCCCCCTCTAGACTGCAAGCTTGTCATGGGCAGGAAATGTGGCTACAAACTCTGTTACTCTCCCAAGCACTTAGTGTAGTGTTTTTCACACTGTAAACACTCAGTAAATACCATTATTTGACGCTATGTACCAGACACTGAGCTAAGCCCTGAGGTAGCTAGAAGATAATCAGTCTAAAATAAGCCCCTATCCCACATGGAGCTCACCGCCTAAATTGATGGGAGGGTTGAATTCCCGTTTCACAGTTTAGATAACTGAGGCACAGAGAAGTGAAGTGACTTGTCCAACCTCACACAGTAGGAGTTGACAGAGCTGGGACTAGAACCCGGTTCCTCTCACCCCCAGGCCTGTGCTCTATCCACTAGGCCATGCTGCTCCCCATTGCAATCCCATAAGAGGTAAATTGCATTAGGCTTTCATTAGACAGTGACTCTCCCCTCCTTCAAAGCCCGTCTGAAGGCTCATCTCCTCCAAAAGGCCTTCCCTGACTAAGCCCTCCTTTCCTCTTCGCCCACTCCCTCTACGTCCCTTGTTCCCTTTATTCATCCCCACTCCCAGTCCCACAGCAATTATGTCCATATCTGTAATTTTTGTTTTTTACTATTATCTCTCACCCTCCAGACTGGAAGCTCGCTGTGGGCAGGGAATGTGTCAGTTGTATCATCATATCATGCTCTCCCAAGCGCTTAGTACAGTGGTCTGCACACAGTAAGTGATCAATAAGTACAATTGACTGGTTGACTTCTCCAAGTGGGACAGTGACTGTGTCTGACCTGATTGATCTGTATATATATATGTATATATATATGTATATATATATATATATACATAGGCCAGCGCTTAGAACAGTGCTTGACACCTTAGTAAGCGCTTAACAAGTACCATTAGAAAGAAACATATATTTTTCTGGATAGGGGAAGGGTGAAGTCAGCGGACAACCATCCAGATAGTTCTCTCGTGAAGAGTTGGGCCGCTTGATGAGTGTTCTGGGAGAAGCAAATAAGAAACAGGATTTGCGCTACTAGCAGGACTCCACCCTCTGGAGATGCCAACCATTGAAACTTCCCAAAATCATCCTGAGCATTCAGGGCCGTGAAATGCGATTTTTTTTTTTCTTTGCAAGTGACAGTGCTCTTCTGTTTCCCTTTTGAAATGTGGCCCGGCCTAGTTCAACAGAAACATTTTTACATTACAACTGTGAAATCTTGGCATAAAGCAACCCTTTGTGCCCTTCATTATTTTCTCACAAATATAGTCCATTGTCACATAGCTGAAGTTAATTTGATCAACATTGGGACATTTAACTTTTATGTCCGGTCAAAGGAGCTGTTTCATGCTCATTTTGGGTATTCAAAAGAAATGATTGCCAGAAAAATAATGTTAGGATGAACAATTCAGAGTAATTAGTTTCCCAGGGAGAGGTGATGTGATGCACAGATTCCACACAACTATTCTTTGTCATTTTATGGATGCTAATCTGTCAACTGTCACCACTTCTCAAAGACCCCTCCAATCTAAATGTTTCTCTTTAGGCTTTTCCCAGAACCAGCAGCTGAATGAGCAAAAGAAAAGCCACTTAGTTTCTAAGCAAAGGCAAACTTCATTCTAAAGATCTAGGTCATTTCAGAAGATTCTAGGAGCAACCTACCAATGTAACATTATTTTCTTCTACTCCTTTTGGCTTCTTTTCACTGGGTCCCTCAGTAGAAGAAGTTTTATTTTTGGAGGAAACTACGATTCCTCTCATCATCACCCTTAGGGACTTAAACCAGCGACTCGGTAGTATGATATACTGGAACGGGTTCCTGAATTTGAAAATCAGTCCCCGACCAGATGTTAAAGAAGCAAGATTTTGGAGCACACATCAAAGGATAGATCTTTTCCTTGAGCAATTGGATTCTCTTTATTAGCATTTGGTCTTTTTCCATTCCTCCCTCCCCCTTCTTTAAAGAAAGATTAAGGTCTCCCAACATTAGTGTACATTCTCCTGAAAAAGTAAACCAGCGAAATTATCTTGTTTCTTTTCAGCCTAACAGTCCCAAAGTCTTTGTATTTCTCCCCAGTTTTCCACAAATCAGAGAGTCCACCTACCTTTTTCATGGAAAGGATCTCCCTCTGCATCTATCAGGCCAGACCATTGCCACTTGTCTGCTGTGTGACCTTGGGCAAGTCACTTCACTTCTCTGAACCTCAGTTACCTCATCTGTAAAATAGGCATTGAGACTGTGAGCCCCATATAGGAAAGGGACTGTGTCCAACACGATTTGCTTGTATCCACCCCAGCACTTACGCTGGCACATAGTAAGCACTTAACAGATACTGTAATAATTATTATAATTATTTCAGTGCTCCTCCCACAGTAAGTGTTCAGTAAATATGATTGATTGATTGACTGATTGATTAGGGATTGACACTGTGCTCTACTTTCCAAAATCAGATTTTCAGATGCAGAGTGAAAGGTGAGCACTTAGGGCTCATAGTAAGTGCTTAACAAAAACCATTTGAAAAAAAAAAGGTTGGCCCCAGCCCTTGAGGAGTTTACAATCTAGAGGCCTCCCCTGATTAAGTCCCCTTTTCCCTCTCCCTTCTGTGTCACCTTTGAACTTGCATCTTTCCCCACTAAGCACTTGATATTTACTCTATACCCAGCCCTACAGCACTTATATGCATGTCCACAATTCTTTTATTTATATTTCTGTCTGTATCCCCCTCTAGATTCTACACTTCTTGTGGGCAAGGAACCTGTCCACTGACTCTTTTGTATTGTACTCTTCCAAGTGTACAATAAGTGTACAAGTGTACTCTTCCAAGCGGGAAGTAGCGTAGCTCAGTGGAAAGAACCTGGGCTTCAGAGTCAGGGGTCATGGGTTCGACTCCCGACTCTGCCACTTGTCAGCTGTGTGACTGTGGGCAAGTCACTTAACTTCTCTGTGCCTCAGTTACGTCATCTGTAAAATGGGGATTAACTGTGAGCCTCACGTGGGACAACCTGATTACCCTGTATCTGCCCCAGCGCTTAGAACAGTGCTCTGCATATAGTAAGCGCTTAACAAATACCAACATTATTATTAAGTGACTAGTACAGTAAGCATCCAATAGATGCCATTGATTGATGGATTGATAAAGGGGTAATCATCCCATAATGCCCCCTTTTCCACTCCCGCTCCTTCTCCCTGCTTTTTCTTTCTCCCTGTTCCTCTCCAGTGCTGAAGCATGAAACAGAGCCCCCAAAGTGGACCCATAGCTAACCTAAATCCCCCTGTGGCTCATCATATTGGTGGACATACTCTCTCAAGTGCTTAGTACTCTCCTCACAGTAAGCGCTTGAGAAATACTACTGATTGATTGGATGATGTCCAGCCTTCTAATTTTGCCTGAGGGGCAGAGCAAAGGAGCATTTTCTCCCTATGATTTCCCCAAACCAACACCAATATGGTAGATGTGGGTTTGTTTTTCCTATCAGTTGTGTTTTAAAGTTAGTTATTGTGTAGTAGTTCACTCAGCACCCACAGCCAAAGTAAGATCTTCTTATTGCATCAGTGGTCTCCTAAAGTTTATTGTATAGAGCAAAGGAGAGCAAGGGTTTCCATCCCCAGAGTTTTCAAACCAAACCCTGGAGCTCACAAACTTCAGAGAAAGAGACAGCTGTTTGTCATTTTTGCTGCATCTTTCCTGAAGGAATTCCCAATGCTTTCCAGATCTAGTCTGACTAAACCTTCCCAGTAGGGGAAGAGGCCACAGGGAAGGACATTATTATCTCTGTTGGATGGACGTGGCTTTGGTGTACAGTATGTTGGGCTTCTTCGAGGCATTTTTCAAGGTATTTGTTATACACTTCCTGTGTGTCAAGCACTGTTTTTCTTGTTGTTTTGGTTTTGGTTGTTTTTCTAATGATATTTGTTAAGTGCTTACTAGGTGCCAGACCCTGCATTACCTACTAGGATAGATACAGGCTGATGAAGTTGGACACAGCTGGACATAGTCCGTGCCCTATATGGGGCTCACAGTCTTAATCCCCATTTTGCAGATGAGGGAACTGAGACAAAAGAAGTTAAGTGACTTACCCAAGAGCTCACTAAATACGATTGACTGAATTTGCTTGTACCCACCCCAGCACTTAATATAGTGCTTGGCAGAACTGTTCTTTCCAGAACAGTGCTCTGCACACAGTAAGCATTCAATAAATGTGATTGAATGAATGTATGGCACATAGTAAGCGCTTAATGAATACCACAGTTATTATTATTACAGTGCCTGGCACACATTAATGAATACCATCGTTATTATTATTACAGTGCCTGGTCACAGAGCACACACAGATACCGACTGAGAATATGCAGTCAACGGACGTTTTAAGCGCTGAGCTAGGTAACAAGTTAGGCCAGAGGAAGCAGGGAGGTCAGCCAGGAGATTGATGCAGTAGTCAAATAGGAGGGAGAGCAGTCGTTGAATCTCCATTTCACAGTTGAAGAAACTGAGCCGCAGGGAAATGAGAGCAGTCGTCGAATCCCCATTTCACAGTTGAAGAAACTGAGCCTCAGAGAAATTGAATGACTTGCTCCAGGTCACACAGCAGGACCGTGCTGGATCCGTGATTAGAACCCAGGTCTTTTGGTTCTCCGGTAGTGCTCTTTCATATAGGTCACACTGCTTCCCCTCAGTTGCAGGTTGGCCGTGTACCCGCTGGTTGTGAGAAGCAGCATGGCGGAGTGGATAGAGTCCTGGCCTGGGAGTCAGAATGTCATGGGTTCTAATCCTGGCTCTGCCACTTGTCTGCAGTGTGACCTTGGGCAAGTCACTTCACTTCTCTGTGCCTCAGTTACCTCATCCGTTAGGTGAGCATCAAGACTGTGAGCTCCATGTGGGACAGGGATTGTGTCCAAACTGATTTGCTTGTATCCACCCTAGTGTTTAGTACAGTGCCTAGCACATAGCAAGTGCTTAATAAATGCCATAATTATTATTATCATTATTATTAAGCACTTCCTGGCCAGGGAATTGATTAAAAAGAAAGAAATGAGGGTCAGTCCCATTTGGTCACTTGAGCCAGAGATCCCAGGCATGGAAGATCTGGGGTCCATGAGAAATTTTATTAAGAATCAAACTTGTAGCCTGCAGCAGGACTGATTCCTTCAGCCAGAAGAAGCCTTGGTTATAGAGAGGGAGAGAGGGGGCAGCGGGGACAGGTTCTGCAGCCTTTCGATTCCAGGAACTTCTCTGGATAGAATCCAGACCTAGGAGTCAGATGGACCTGGGTTCTAATCCCGGCTCCTCCACTTCACTGCTGTGTGACCTTGGACAAGTAACTTCACTTCTCTGGGCCTCAGTTCCCTCTTCTTTAAAATGGGGATGAAGACTGTGAGCCCCATGTGGGACTTCGTCCAACTCGATTTGTTTTTATCCACCCCAGCGCTCACATGGCATAGTGAATACAGCACAGGCCTGGGAGCCAGAAGGTCATGGGTTCTAATCCTGGCTCTGCCACTTGTCTGATGTGGGACCTTGGGCAAGTCACTTGAGTTCTCTGGACTTTTGTTACCTCATCTGGAAAATGGGCATTGAGACTGTGAACCCCATTGAGGACAGGGATTGGGTCCAACCTGATTTGCTTTTCTAGACTGTGAGCCCGTTGTTAGGTAGGGATTGTCTCTATTTGTTGCTGAATTGTACTTTCCAAGCTCTTAGTACAGTGCTCTGCACACAGTAAGCGCTCGGTAAATACGATTGAATGAATAAATGAATGAATGACACACAGTGAGGGCTTAATGAATACCACAGTTATTATAATTACAGTGCCTGGCACACATTAAGCGCTTGACAAATGCCACGATTATTATTATTATTATTATTATCATTCACCAAGCTGGTGGAGTATCCTGCCACAGCAGGCGAAATGCATTTATCACTGTGGTGATAGACGTGGTCTCCCCTTGATCGCTAGACAGGCTGGTGACAAAACCCAAAAGTGAATCTTATGGTGGGTAGTTAAGGGTTCTGAGGAGGGTTCGCTGAACGCCAGTCTCCTGGAGATAATGACCCCGCCATGTGGCAGCAACTCAGCCCGCCTGGGGCTTCTAAGTGATACATTTTCCTTTCTGTATATCAGGTACGTTTTTAGAGAGTTATTATTGGATCAGCCTCTGGTGTAGTCTTTATTCATCCATAATATAATGAAAATGAATTGTCCTTTCAATTGTATTTATAATCCACTGAATTCATCTCCGGCTAATGAACGGTTCATTCAGAGGTTAGAGAATGGAGGGTTTTGGGGGATGTTTGTTTGTTTTTTGTGGGGTTTTTTTTAAAGTGACTAAATGGTTCCAGAAATGCTTCAGAGGCATTTGAATGGGTAAAGATGTTTCTTTGAGTGGAAAAATTGTGATGGTTGAGTCTTCTACCAATGGTAATTGAATCCCTGTTTGAGATGATTTCTTAAGCATAAGCTGCATGGCCTAGTGCTCTGCACATGGTATTTATTAATTGAATAAATACCATTAACTGATTGATTGATTGATTGGTACACTAAAAGGATTTCAGAAGAGATGGAAACCAATCTCTTGCCAGGTTGCATTTTAACAATATAATGGAAGAACATAATTTTAACAATATAACAGTCTGTATAACAATGCAAATATATATATATGTGTACATGTATTACAATGTAACAATAAACGGATACATTTCCTGCCCACATTGTGCTATATATTAAGCTTTTACTATGTTTATTGTTACATTGTACACTCCCAAACACTTAGTACGGTGCTGTGCACACAGTAAATGCTCAGTTAATATGATTGAATGAATGAATGAATGTACCAAGCACTGCATTAAATAATAATAATAATGATGGTATTTGTTAAGTGCTTACTATGTGCCAAGCACTGTTCTAAGCACTGGGGTAGAGACAAGGTTATCAGGTTGTCCCATGTGGGACTCGCAGTCTTAATCCCCATTTTACAGATGAGGAAACTGAGGCACAGAGAAGTTAAGTGATTTGCCCAAAGTCATACAGCTGACAAGTGACAAGTCAGGATTAGAACCCACGACCTCTGACTCCCAAGCCCATGCTCATTCCACTGAGCCAAGCTGCTTCTCACTGCGATGAACACTACGAAAGATAGCAGTGTGTCTTAGTAGAAATTGCCCAGGCTTGGGAGTCAGAGGTCGTGGGTTCTAATGCTGACTCCGCCACTTGTCAGCCGTGAGACTTTGGTCAAGTCACTTCTCTGTGTCTCACCTCATCTGTAAAATGGGGATCAAGACTGCGAGCCCCACGTGGGACAACCTGATTACCTTTATGTCCCCCAGTGCTTAGAACAGTGCTTGGCACATAGTAAGAGTTTAATAATAATGGTGGTATTTGTTAAGTGCTTACTATGTGCAAAGCACTCTTCTAAGCGCTGGGGGGATACAGGGTGATCATATTGTCCCACTTGGGGCTCACAGTTTTAATCCCCATTTTACAGATGAGGTATCTGAGGCACAGAGAAGTTAAGTGACTCGCCCACACACACACACACAGCTAGCAAGCGGCAGAACCGGGAGTCAAACCCATGACCTCTGACTCCGAAGCCCAGGCTCTTTCCACTGAGCCGCCCTGTACCATTATTATTATTATTATTATCATTTTTATTAAATAAGATAATCGGGTCTGGCACCATCCCCAGCCTATACAGAGTTCACAGTCTAAGGAGGACTAAGAACAGATATTGTATCCCCATTTTGCAGATGAGGAAACTGAAGCACCGAATTGTTGTTTGTTTTTTCTTAATGGTATTCATCAAGCACTTACTGTGCTCCAGGCACTGTACTAAGTGCTGGGGTAGATACGAGATAATTGGGTTGGACACAGTCCCTGTCCCACTTGGGGATCACAGTATTAAACCCCATTTTGCCAGTGTGTTAACTGACGCACAGAGAAGTGAAGTGATTTGTCCAATGACACACAGCAGGCAAGTGGTAGACGCAGGATTAGAACCCCCAGGTCCAGGCCCTTTCCACTAGGCAGTGCTGCTTCAGCTGTATTAATGATGCTATCAAAACATCGTTCTTCTGTGTGAATCAGTGGAGCAAAATCTCTTATTCAAATGATAGACTGTTATTTTTATGGCCCAAGTGGCAATATCACTAGATTCTGCCAACAAAGGTGCCATCCACTCTTGGCTCTGCCCGTTTCCTTCAGTGAGTATTTCAGGGGCACTAGAAAGCCACGTTCTCCATTCAGATTATTACATCTCAGTCTAGTCTCTTGCCCTGCTATTTCATCTCTGTGCAAATACTACACTAGTTTAGGTGACAGCGTAGCTAGAATTTGTAGCCCGAGCAAGCCAGAAATTGAACGATATGACATGTATTTTCTTCCGGACCTTGGTTTAATGGGGGAATTTGTACATCTCCTGGTCTCAGGAGTTCCTTATTTTCTAGCATCATTAGAGTACAATTGTTCTACTAGACTAAAATTGACAAGTACGTGTAGATCATTAAACATGGCCACTCTTTCATTAGGTGAACGTCAGTGTCAGATAACAGGAAGGTTTTGTCAATGTAATGAAAATACCAGTCAAAACCAGAAAACGTCACAATTTCGTAAGCCCGAAAATTGATTTGATGGCTTTTCTTGTAATCCTTTCTTTGAATTAGGTATAGAATATTGATGTGGGCTTTTCTTTAATCGTAATAACTACTGACAAGGTAATTAATTATAAAATGCAACATTTTTTTTTTGCCCAAATGGCACTATATTGAAATTAAAAGTGAGCATTGCATATTAGTTAAACAGCCCTGGCAAATAACTTGAGTACTAAGATGATTGCCTGAGCTTCCTGACATCTCCTTTCATCTTGCCATTTGCCGCTTGACCTTTGGAGATGTTTTGATATTATTAATTGGCTCAAGCTATTATATCAAAAAGAGCCAGGCTCCCGAAATATGATAAAGTTCCTCTTTTTAATGACAGTATTACAACATTTTCGACATACCAGGGAGAGCACTTAGATTAGGTCATCTGAGGCATACTTTGGCTATCCCCCGTTCAGTATTCTGGAAAATTAATGATTCTTTCTGGAATTTATCAAGGCATGAATCCTCTGAGGCTCAAAGACCCCTCCCCATGTGGAAACGTAGTTTGAGTGACCCTAGTGGAAAAGGGCAATGGAAAACGGTAACTAAGAAATTGTTCCCTGCCCACAAGGAGCTTACAGTCTAGAGTGGGGGACGTGCATTAAAATATATTGCAGCTAGATGAAATGGCAGAATATAAGGCCGTGTACAGAGTGGGTGGGGTGAATATCAATGATGATGATGACGACAATGATGAGAGTATTTGTTAAGTGCTTACTATGTGACAAGCACTGTTCTAAACCCTGGGGTAGATATAATGTGGGAGAAGCAGCGTGGCTCAGTGGAAAGAGCGCGGGCTTTGGAGTCAGGGTTCATGAGTTCGAATCCCAGCTCTGCCACTTGTCAGCTGTGTGACTGTGGGCAAGTCACTTAACTTCTCTGTGCCTCAGTTCCCTCATCTGTAAAATGGGGATTAAGACTGTGAGCCCCACGTGGGACAACCTGATTCCCCTATGTCTACCCCAGCGCTTAGAACAGTGCTAGGCACATAGTAAGCGCTTAACAAATACCAACATTATTATTATTATTATTATTATAAAATCATAACAATCATAATAATAATAATGATATTTGTTAAGCACTTACTATGTGCCAATCACTGTTCTAAGCGCTGAGGAAGATAAAACGTAATTAAGTTGTCCCACGTGTGGCTCAGTGGAAAAAGCACGGGCTTGGGAGTCAGAGGTCATGAGTTCGAATGCTGCCTCTGCCATTTGTCAGCTGTGTGAGTGTGGGCAAGTCACTTAACTTCTCTGTGTCTCAGTTACCTCATCTGTAAAATGGGGATGAAGACTGTGAGCCTCACGTGGGACAACCTGATTACCCTGTATTTACCCCAGTGCTTAGAACAGTGCTCTGCACATAGTAAGCGCTTAACAAATACCAACATTATTAATCCTCATTTTGCAGATGAGGTAACTGAGACAAAAAGAAGTTAAGTGACCTGCCCAGAGTCACAGGGTCGACAACTGTGGACCCGGAATTAGAACCCACAACGTCCAACTCCCAAGCACGTGCTCTTTCCACTAAGCCACCCTGCTTCAGATTGGACGTGGTCCCTGTCCCACATGGGGTTCATGGTCTCATTCACCATTTTACAGAGAAGGGAACTGAGGCCCGGAGAAGTGAAGTAATAATAATAATAGTATTTGTTCAGTGCTTATTATGTGCCAGGCACTGTACTGAGCACTGGAATAGATGCAAGCAAATCAAGTTGGACACAGTCCTTGTCCCATGTGGGGCTCACAGTTTCAATCCCCATTTTACAGATGAGGTAACTGAGGCATAGGGAAGCAAAGTGACTTTCCCAACGTACACAAAAGACAAGAGGCTTCAATCCAAACTGCTATTGTGCTGCTTCAAGCTCTCATAATATCCCCACTGGATTATTACATCATCTCCCATCCTCCAGTCTCTCCCCACTCCAGTCAATTCTTCATTCTGCTGACCGGATCATCTTCCTACAGAAAGGCTCTGGGCATGTCACTCCCCTCCTTAAAAACCTCCAGTGGTTGCCCATCAGCCTTCGCACAAAACAAAAACTCCTCACTCTTGGCTTCAAAGTTCTCCATCCCCTTGCCCCCTCCTACCTCACCTCCCTTCTCTCTTTCTACTGCCCACCCCGTACACTCCACTCCTCTGCCGCTCACCTCCTCACCGTCCCCTGTTCATGCCTATTCCACCGTCGACCCTTGACCCACATCCTACCTCTGTCCTGGAAGGCCTTCCCTCCTCACCTCTGCCAAACTAGCTCTCTTCCCCTCTTCAAAACCCTCCTGAGACTGAGAGCTCACCTCCTCCAGGAAACCTTCCCAGACTGAGTCCACCCTTTCCCTTTGCTCCTCCTCCCCCCCTTCCCCTCCCTTCAGGACTGTTCTCATTTGTATATATTATTTATTACCCTACTTATTTTGTTAATGAGGTGTATATCTCCTTGATTCTATTTATCTTGATGATGTTGTCTTGTTTTGTTCTGTTTTGCTTTACTTTCTCCCCCATTTACACTGTGAGCCCGTTCATGGGCAGGGATTGTCTCTATCTGTTGCCGAATTGTACATTCCAACTGCTTAGTACAGTGCTCTGCACATAGTAAGGGCTCAGTAAATACTATTGAATGAATGAATGAAAGAAGGGGAACCAGGATTAAAACCCGGTCCCTTTGACTCCAAGGCCCGGGCTTTCTCCACCAAGCCCTGTTGCTTCCCGTAATATCAAATGCTTGAGGGATACAGATCCAAATGCCTAGGTTTTGCAGAAAAGGGGGTTCTGGGATGAATAGAGGAAATGACACTTAGAGAGGCTTAGGAAGATTAAAGCATTTCTGTGGTCTTCTTACCGTTTAAATTTCTGGTGTGCCTTGCATAGCCTCTTGTGAGCCACCATACTCAAGCTATTGTTTGATCTGTTCCCCAGCCCCATTTCTGGAGAAGATTAGAGTGTGTCGACCGATAATAATTTAGTTGCCACCACCCCCCCCCCACCCCCCGATTAAATTGCTAGATATTTCACTGGGTTTTTTTCTTGTGTTTTTTCCTATAGAGGTGGTGGCGTTGGGTCCTTTTCATTGAAAAGCTGAAGGGTTAATGAGGATGAAAATCAGGAGACCAATCAGGCTTTCTGAGGTTTTATGTCCATTTCGGTCAATCAGTCATATTTATCGAGCGCTTACTATGTAAAGCGCTTACTTCGTGCCACAGATTGTGCTAAGTGCCAGGGTGGATGCAAGCAAATCGGGTTGGGCACCGTCTCTGCCTACGTGGGACTCACAGTCTCAATCCCCATTTTAAAGATAACGGAACTGAGGCCCAGAGAAGTGAAGTGATCACTTGGACAGGGTCACAGAGCAGACAAGTAGATTTCATACTCATGGCATCACTTCCAAAATGAATGTTTCACACTAAGAATTTGCTCACGTGGATTTAGAGTACACATTATGCATTTTAGGCAGTAAGAAGGGTGTGTTCACTATATATATAATGCACATTATGCCTGCTAGGCAGTAAAATCAACCCCAGAATAAAACTGTAGAAGGAGAAGGAAAACAAAACAAAACCTTAATGCATAATCATGATGGCATTGTCATTCTTTAATCCAGTAGCTTTTGCTCTGTTTGCAAGCCTCGTTCTGTGTCGAAGATATCCCCTGACCCTTAAATTGTTTCTTTTCAGGAAATGTGGCAACCTCCACTTTTCCCCCTCCCTCCCAGCCCAGCCCCCACATCGGTCCTCCTTTTAGGCTCTTCCCTCCTTCTCTCACTTGCCCCTTCCCCCTTGGCTGGAGTTTTTAGGGGTTTTTTGGTTACGGAGGGGAGGGTTGGGGGTTTTTTTGTTGTTATTTTCTGTTTTCTAAGGCAGGGAGAGAGGACCTTTTTCAGTGGTGTCAGGCTGGGATGAATTGGCCGGGAGAAGCATGTTTATAGACTGTGTGAAGAACTTTGTCTTTGTGTGGGAATGTCGGTGACACGGTTAACGTTTGCCTGAATGAACTGCGATGACGCAGCTATTCATAAGGGCCCCAGCGGGCCTTTCGGAGACCTCCCACCTAATTCCATTCATCTCCAGCTCAGCGGAGCTAATTTTTCCCATTCCCGCAATTCTTTAGGCACCCCTTACAAACGGGAAAGTCAACTTTCACACCCAAGGCAAGATAAGTGCTTTAGGAAATAATCGTGTAAACAGAATGTTACCTTCTGACCTGATCCTGTTACCTTGACTTCGGACAAAACACACCAGGCTATTGCATTAGACATGGCTATTAGAGGAATAATGCGGCTGATCTTCCTTACAAAGTGCCCTGAGAAATGGCTTAGCTAACTCACAGCGCCTCTTGTCACACTGAATCATGCTCAGCCCCTTCTCCCGCCCCCCGATTAAATTGCTAGATATTTCACTCCTTTTTTTTTTTTCCTATGGAGGTGGTGGCGTTGGGTCCTTTTCACTGGAAAGCTGGAGGGTTAATGAGGATGAAAATCAGGAGACCGATGAGGCTTACTGAAGTTTCATGTCCATTTCTGGGCCTCAATCAATCAGTCGTATATATCAAGCACTTACTGCGTAAAGCACTGTACTAAGCACTTGGGAGAGGACAATGCCACAATAAACAGACACATTCATGCCTTGTGACCAAAGGACAGTTGTGGAGAAAGTTACTAGGCTCCTGGAAAATAAGACTTTTGAGGAAAGAGGGACAGGGTGGAGGATTTTTCAAGCCAAAGACAGACTGAGGAGCAATTTCATCAGCTGTTTACTAACATCTGACTGGCTCTTACTCAGAAGACAGTTCTATGACTCTCCTGAGGCACAGAGGAAATGGGGTGTAAATTGGAGAATGGAATTACAGATAGGCTTTGGAATGGTTTCCTAAGCTGCCACCCATCTCTGTCTCTGCCTGGTGGTCAGTGGAACTGTAATTCACCTGGGGAGTGGTGGACTGACCTAGATTTCCTCTCAGGGATTCTTCCCCCAGCCTGGAGGGTTTGTGTTTCTGGCAAAGACATGACAATGGACTCTCTTCTGTTTTTATTGTTTTCTGCCCTTCGGAGGGATATTTGAAAACCCAGTTCTGAAATTCTCGTCCATTTTGAACAATAATAATAATAATAATGGTATTTGTTAAGCATAATGTGCCAATAATAATAATAATGTTGGTATTTGTTAAGCGCTTACTATTTGCAGAGCACTGTTCTAAGCGCTGGGGTAGACATAGGGGAATCAGGTTGTCCCACGTGGGGCTCACAGTCTTAATCCCCATTTTACAGATGAGGGAACTGAGGCACAGAGAAGTGAAGTGACTTGCCCACAGTCACACAGCCGACAAGTGGCAGAGCTGGGATTCGAACTCATGAGCCCTGACTCCAAAGCCCATGCTCTTTCCACTGAGCCACGCTGCTTCTCTAAGCACTCTTCTAAATACTGGGGGAGATACAAGATAATAATAATAATGATGGTGGTGTTTGTTAAGCACTTACTATGTGTCAAGCCCTGTTCTAAGCGCCAGCGTAGATACAAGGTAATCAGGTTGTCCCTTGTGGGACTCACAGTCTTAATCCCCATTTTCCAGTTGAGGTAATCAGGTTGAACACTGTCCCTCTCCCACATGGGGCTCACAATCTTAATTCCCATTTTACAGATGATGGAAATGAGGCCCAGAGAAGTGAAGAGACTTGCTCAGGGTCACACAGCAGACAAGTGGCAGAGCTGGATTTAGAATCCATGTCCTCTGACTTGTAAACTCAATCTCTGTCACTGAGCCCTGCTGCTTCTATGGAACATTTGAAATTACCAGTGGTCTTCCTGAGTATCAGCAGAAATTGATCAACAGGATTTAAAATGTGTATTGATAGCTTTGTAATTGGATTTGTTGGCTACAAGTATATATTTCTCAAAATTCAGTTTATCGCTTTTCTATCCCATCAATCAATTGTATTTGTTGACGTTTTAAGCGCTAGGGAGAGTACACTATAACGAAGTTGGTAGACACATGCCATGCCCATGATGAGCTTACAGTCTAGAGGGGGAGACAGGCATTAATATAAATAAATAAATTGCAAGTAAGTTCTTAAGTGGGGCTGAGGGAGAGCTAAATAAAGGGTTTTATTTGAAAAAAAATTTTACCCCAAACAAATAGAGCAGTATGTAAAACAATAGCCTTCTCAAATCCAGTATTGTGATATACAATTTCCATTGTTCATATTGGGGAAGATACAGAAGAGATTGAAAGGGTTATAGTTCATGGTTAATGGTTGCCTCTGGAGTCAGGTACAATGAATAAAGTCCTTGTTTTACATAATGTGCCATCAAACTTTGTCCGCGATCCCTGGGGACAGTTTTAAGAATTTCTTCTAGGGAAAGATCAGATGTCAGTCAATCCACCAATGACTTTTATTGAGCACTTATTGTTGCAGAGCACTGTACTAAGCACTTCGGAGAATACAGTATTGAAGAGTTGATAAACATGTTCCCTGCTAAAGATGAGCTTATAGTCTTTGAGACTATAATAGGGATTGGGAGGGAGGATCAATGATAAGTGCACAATTAGTAAAGCCATGAATTCATATTGGAATCTATATGATCTGGGGCAAGTCATTTAACTTCTCTGTGCCTCAGTTACCTCATCTGCAAAATGGGGAGTAAGACTGTGAACCCCATGTGGGACCGGGACTGTGTCCAACCTGATTACCTTGTATCTACCCCAGTGCTTAGAACAGTGCTTGGCACACAGTAAGCACTTAATAAACACCATAATTATTATTATTATTATCATTGCCTGAAATACATTTTTTCAGGTCTATTTTTAAGCCTCCTGAATATCTAACAATAATAATAATGATAATTATATAATAATAATTAATACTTGTATTATTTAAGCGCTTACCTTTTGCCAAGCACTGTACTAAGTGCTGGGCATAGATACATATCCACACACCCACACATCCAATCCGTCACCAACACCTGCCGGTCTCACCTTTACAATATCGCCAAGATCCACCCTTTTCTCTCCATCCAAACGACTATCGTGCCGGTACAAACTCTCATAATATCCCCACTGGCTTACTGTCAACCTCCTCTCAGATCTCCCTTCCTCTCAACCTCCTCTCAGATCTCCCTTCCTCCAAGGCTCTCCCCACTCCAGTCAATTCTTCATTCCGCTGCCCGGATCATCTTCCTACAGAAATGGTCTGGGCATGTCACTCTCCTCCTTAAAAACCTCCAGTGGTTGCCTATCAACCTTCACACGAAACAAAAACTCCTCACTCTTGGCTTCATAGTTCTCCATCCCCTTGCCCCCTCCTACCTCACCTCACTTCTCTCTTTCTACAACCCACCCCGTACACTCCGCTCCTCTGTCGCTCACCTCCTCACTGTCCCCCGTTCACGCCTATCCCACCGTCGACCCCTGGCCCACATCCTACCGTTCTCTTGGAATGCCCTCCCTCCTCAAGTCTGCCAAACTCTCTTTCCCTCTTCAAAACCCTTCTGAGAGCTCACCTCCTCCAAGAGGCCTTCCCAGGCTCAGCCCCCCCTTTCCCTCTGCTCCCCTTTCCTTCCCCCCCCCCCAGGACTGTGCTCATTTGTATATATTATTTATTACCCTATTTATTTTCTTACTGAGGTGAACATCCCCTTGATTATCTTGAAGCTGTTGTTTTTGTTTTGTTCTGTTTTGCTTTGCTGTCTGTCTCCCTGGTTTAGACTGTGAGCTCGTCATTGGGCAGGGATTGTCTCTGTCTGTTACCGAATTGTACATTCCAAGTGCTTACTACAGTACTCTGCACATAGTAAGCTCTCAATAAATGCTGTTGAATGAATGAATGAATGAATGAATGAATGAATGAATGAATGAATGAATACAAGCAAATCAGGTTGGACACAGTCCCTGTCCAATGTCGACCTCACAGTCTCATTCCCCATTTTACATATGAGGTAACTGAAGCACAGAGAAGTAAAGTGACTTGCCTAAGGTCACCCAGCAGACAAGTGGTAGAGCCGGGATTGGAACGCGTGCCCTTCTGACTCCCAGGCCTGTGCTCTGTCCACTCCACTAGCCCTTCCGACTCCCAGGCCTGTGCTCTGTCCACTCCATTATAAGAACTTTTTTAGTGTGGTGTTTGTGAATTTTTTTTATCAGGCAATAGATAATATTCATTGAGTGCCTACTGTGTGCAGAGCATCATCTTAATAATAATAATAATAGTAATAGCAACAGTAATGGTCTTTATTGTCTTAATCACTCAGGAGAAAACTATAGAGCCAATAGACATGATCCCTGTCCTGAGGTCTTCTGACACCCAGACCTGGTCTCTCTCCACTAGGCCATGCTTCCGCTGTATATTTGGAAAAGTTAGAGATTTTCTTTTTCCAAAATTCACTATGCTTCTAGAGGATGGGTTTGGACAGTAATATGTCTAGCCCTCCTACGATGCACTTCCCAATTCAGGAAAATTAGAATTCCTTTCATCAAGTGAAACGATATCAAGAAAATGAAAAAAGGAGAGAGTAGGCATAAACCCTAAGCTCAAGTGGATAAGTGAGGGGATGCAGTGATCAAAGCAATCAGCAAAGTAGAAGGTAAGCGTGGCCTAATTGATAGAGTACTGGCCCGGGAGTCAGAAGGACCTGGTTTCTAAACCTGGCTCTGTCACTTGTCTGCTGTGTGACCTTGGGCAAGTCACTTCACTTCTCTGTGCCTCAGCTTCCTCATCTATAAAATGGGGATTATGACTCTGAGCCCCGTGTGGGAAAGGAACTGTGTCCAACCTGATTAACTTGTATCTAACCCAGTGCTTTGAACAGTGCTTGGCACATAGTAAGTGCTTAACAAGTACCATTGTTATTATTTTTATTATTATAATAATCTATGTGGGAAGTATAATAGTAATTATTAACAATAAGGATGTGATCAGATGGGTGATTTTAATGTTTTCTCCCCTGTTAGAGTGTAAGCCCCTTGTGTTCAGGAAACATATCACTTTGCTATTCCGTCCTTCTCAAGCATCCAATATTGTGCACTAAACCAAGTGGACACTCAATAAATACTTTTACTCCTATTAATTGAAGCACTGAATCTTTCACTGTTCTCTTGGCCTAGTGGATAGAGCACAGGCTTGAGAGTCAGAATGACTTTACATTCATTCAGTTGTTTTAATTCAGCACTTACTGTGTGCAAAGCACTAAACGAAGTACTTGGAAGAGTACAGTATAACTATAAACAGACATATTCCCTTCCCACAAAGAGCTTACAGTCTAGAGGGGAAAACAATAATATAAATAAGGAAATTACAGATATATGCATAATTGCTTTGGGTTTGGGGGCAGGGAGGGCGATGAGTAAATAGGATTCCAGTCCCGGGTCCGCCATATGTCTGCTGCTGTGTGACCTTGGGCAAGTCATTTCATTTCTCTGGGCCTCAGTTACTTCATCTGTGCAATGAAGATTAAGATTGTGAGCTGCATGTGGGACAGGGACTGTGCCTCACCAGATTAGTTTATATCTCCCCTTGTGCATAGATCAGTGCTGAACACATAGTAAGTGCTTAACAAATACCATAATAATTGAAATTGGAAGAATAACTGGTTGCCAGAAAAAAAAAATGAATCAGTCAATATTATAGGAGCACTTACAATCAATCAGTGGTGTTTATTGGGCTCTTACTTTGTGTTGCACAGTAAACCAAGCACTTGGGAGAGTACGATACAGTGTGCAGAGCACTGTACTAAACCCTTGGAAGAGTGTTAGTATTCATTCATTCATTCAATAGTATTTATTGAGCGCTTACTATGTGCAGAGCACTGTACTAAGTGCTTGGAATGTACACATCGGTAGCCATGATCTGTGTCCTTAAGGTGCTAACTGTCCAAGGGGAAGAATTTAGTTTCCTGTTTGGTATACTTGAGGTGAGGAAAGCTTTTATTTTTGCTGTGCTGAATTAATAACCTCCAGACTGTAAGCTCCTTGAGGGCAGGAATTGTGTTGACCTACTCTGTTTGTACTGTACTCTCCGAAGTGCTTAAAATAATAATAATGTTGGTATTTGTTAAGCGCTTACTATGTGCCGAGCACTGTTCTAAGCGCTGGGGTAGACACAGGGGAAGCAGGTTGTCCCACGTGGGGCTCACAGTCTTAATCCCCATTTTACAGATGAGGGAACTGAGGCACAGAGAAGTTAAGTGACTTGCCCACAGTCACACAGCTGACAGGTGGCAGAGCTGGGATTCGAACTCATGAGCCCTGACTCCAAAGCCCGTGCTCTTTCCACTGCGCCACGCTGCTTCTCTAGTAGCTTAGTACAGTGCTCTGATGATGAAGATGATGAGGATGGTATTTGTTAAGCGCTTACTGTGTGCCAAGCACCGTTCTAAGCAATGGCGTAGATACAATAATGTTGGTATTTGTTAAGCGCTTACTATGTGCCGAGCACTGTTCTAAGCGCTGGGTAGACATAGGGGAAGCAGGTTGTCCCACGTTGGGCTCACAGTCTTAATCCCCATTTTACAGATGAGGGAACTGAGGCACAGAGAAGTTAAGTGACTTGCCCACAGTCACACAGCCGACAAGTGGCAGAGCTGGGATTCGAACTCATGAGTCCTGATTCCAGGGCCCGTGCTCTTTCCACTGAGCCACGATACAAGGTAATCAGGTTGCCCCACGTGGGGCTCACAGTCCTAATCCTCATTTTACACGAGGTAACTGAGGCACAGAGAAGTTAAGTGACTTGCTCAAAGTCACACAGCTGACGAGTGGCAGAGCTGGGGTTAGAACCCACAACCTTTTGACTCCCAAGCTTGCGCTCCTTCCATAGGAAACACCCAACACCTAGCTTCAATTGGCTGATTGATCAATAGTAATGATCACATTCAAGATCAAATAAGAGTCAGGCAGGCTATTGTATTTATTGAGAGATTACCTTGTGCAGAGCACTTGCAGAGCACTAAGCACTTGCAGTAAGCACTAAGACACATTCCCTGCCCACAATGAGCTTACCATCTAGGGGGAGGACAGACATTAATATGAATAAATTAATTTCAAATATAGTAAATTTACAGATATAAGAAATGAATTTCTGATCTAATAAATTAATTTCAGATATAGCAAATAAATTACAGATAATAAATAAATAAATTACAAGGCCACAATTATGCTGTGCTCTCCTTTGATCGGTAGGAGAAGAAGCACACAGTCACCAAATAAAAGCCATATGAAATAGCACCAGAGCATCCCACTAGCAAACATTAAATTAACGGAGGTGACTCGGGTTAGCATTTTTCCCCTCGCTCCATTCAGATTTATTACTCCGTTCCGTGATTCATCGCCACCGTTATCAGATGATTTGATTCATTTCATGTTCTCAGGGAAATTGTAATAATGGCAAGACTAAGCCCAATAAAGTAAATTTGAAATATCTTCTACCTCGTTAAAATGACCCAATAGTCATTTTGTGGAAGTATTTTGTCCACTCCCTCTCTTGCTATATAAGGGGGTGGAGAAAGTGGTTTGGCACATGGCTACCTGTTTCGCCCTCGTGAGTGAGGAGATTTATAGTTGGGGCGAGCAGAACCGAAGGGATCTTGAGTGATTTTACTTACCACCTGTGTCATTCCCCTTTCTTGACACAGAAATCTGGTTTTCTGGGTATTCATGGTTTCCACCCCTTCTCCCCCCCCCCCCCCCCCCCCCCCCCCCCCCCCCCCACACTCCTGACATCCGGCCTGGTATGTTCCACACTATTAACTTTGGGCACCGTGCTTTTTTTTTTTAATTAAATAGTACTTACTTATTAAGCTCTTACCTTGTGGTAGCCTCTGTAGTAAGCACAGGGTTAGATACAAAATAAAGAGGTTGGATATAGTCCATTTCCCTCATAGAAGCAGCGTGGCTTAGTGTAAAAACCCGGGCTTGGGAGTCAGAGGTCATGGGTTCTAATCCCGGCTCTGCCACTGTTCAGCTGTGTGACTTAGGGCAAGTCACTTAACTTCTCTGTGCCTCAGTTACCTCATCTGTAAAATGGAGATGAAGACTGTGAGCCCCACGTGGGCCAACCTGATTGCCTTGTATCTACCCTCCTTATCTTTCCTCCCAAACCCTGTCCTCTCCTGTCTTTCCCGTCACTGTGGACGGCACAACCATCCTTCCCGTATCACAGGCCCGCAACCTTGGTGTCATCCTTGACTCTGCTCTCTCATTCACTCCACATATCCAGTCCGTCACCAGAACCTACTGATCTCACCTTCACAACATCGCCCAGATCTGCCCTTTCCTCTCCATCCAAACCACTACCACGTTAGTACAATCACTCATCCTATCCTGACTGGATTACTGCATCAGCCTCCTTTCTGATCTCCCAAACTGCTGCCTCTCGCCACTTGAGTGCATACTTCACTCCGTTGCCTGGATTATCTTTCTACAGCAATTTTGAGGGCATGTCACCCCCTCCTCAAAAATCTCAGTGGTTGCCTATCAACCTCCATATCAAGCAAATCCTCCTCACTATTGGCTTCAAAGCTCTCCATCACTTTACCCCTTCTTACCTCACTTCCCTTCTCTCCTTCTCCAACCCAGCCCACATACTCCGCTCTTCTGGGGCCGCTAACCTTCTCAGTGGGTCTAACTCTTGCCTGTCTCGCTGCCGACCCCTGGCCTACGTCCTACCTCTGGGCTGGAATTCCCTCCCTCTTCAAGTCCGCCAAATAATCACTCTTCCCCCATCACAGTCCTACTAAAGGGTCACCTCCTCCAAGAGGCCTTCCCAGACTAAACCCCCTTTTCCTCAACTCTCCCTCCCTTCTGAGACACCTCGACACTCACTCACTTTGCTTTTCACCCACTCTTCCCACCCCACAACACTTATGCATATATATATATATATATACACACATATATATATATATAATTCTGCTTATTTATATTGATCCTGGATTTGGTGTATGTCTTTCCCTGCCCCACTAGACTGCAAGCCTACTGTGGGCAAGGATTGTTTCTCTTTATTGCTGAATATTACTTTCCTAGTGCTTAGCACGGTGCTCTGGACACAGTAAGTGCTCAATAAATATGACTGAATCAATGAACCTTTTTTTGCAAAGGTATTTGTTAAGCACTTACTATATGTCAAGCGCTAAACTAAGCACTGGGGTAGATGTAAATTAATCAGGTTGGACGCAGTCCCTGTCCTACATCAGGCTCATCATCATAATCCCCATTTTCACAGATGAGGAAACTGCATGGCCCAGAGAAGTGAAGTGAGTTGCCTAAGGTCACAAAGCGGAGAAGTGGAAGAGCCAGATTGTAAATCCTTCTGACTCACAGGCCCTTGCTCTATCCACAAGGTCACGCTGTTTCATATTTGGATTAATCAACCTAGATAACTTCTCCAAAATATCATTGGTTTGGAAAGGAATTGCTCAGACCTTTATGTCATTCTTGTGATATCCCTAAGGTTTTTATCAGCAGCAAATGATCCTTAACTAAACCAAAACTGGGATATGAAGTAGTGAAGTTGGCCATGCAACCTTTTTTTTTCCAGGGCAGAAAAATGATCAGATATCAGATATTGTGGTGATTGTGTTAGCGAATTAGGTGACTATAAATGGTTTAAGTTTTAAGTTCACATTTTGCCTTTAACTGCCAAGAATGGATTGTTCAAAGTAATTTCTTGGTATGGGTCAGAAGTGAGCGATTTCTTTTAATGGAGGTTTGCAGTTGACAGTAGGCACTATTTATTAATATTATCTGCAATAATTTGTTAGTTGAAATGGGATTTGGGATTTGGTGGGGCAGTTTTCATAAAAAAGGATGACTCTACTGGAGAAGTTCTTGCACATAATCACTTTCATATATTTGGTGTGTGTGATTTTTCAGCAGAATAATCTTTATGAAATGGATTGTCATTGGCTTAAAATGTTGAGGTGATTTTTTTTTTTCCCCAAGAAAGACAGTATCTCACTAAAAAGCTCCAGTTGTTCCTATTTTATTGCTTTGAAATGTCCAGCTGGGAGTAGCATATAAATACTTTCTGAGCAATTTGAAGCCCACACTTTCTGCATCTGCTGAATGACCCCAGGAGATGTGTGGTAGCTTTTTTTAAGCTTTTGGCTGTTCCTTTGCTTTCTGCGGCTCTCTTCAGTCCTCCGGAATGATAAAGGCGATCCTGTTTGAAAACTGCCTAAACATGACATATAAATTACCTTGGCATTCACTTCTTTCCTGATTTTGAAGTTCTCGTTTTATCAGTCAACCAATCATATTTATTGAGCACTCACTGTGTGCAGAACACTGTAGTAAGCACTTGGGAGAGTACAGTAGAGCAATAAACAGACCCATGTCCTGCTAACAAGTATCTTACAGGACTTAGAGGAGAGATAGACATTGGTATATAATGAATACATTATGGATATGGGCATAAGTGCTGTGGGGCTTTGGGGGAGAGTGAAGTAATGATAATACTTAGTATTTGCTTAAGGCGCTTACTCTGTACCAAACATTATTCATTCAATTGTATCTATTGAGCACTTACTGTGTGTAGAGCACTTTACTAAGCACTAGAAAAGTAAATTAAGCAATAAAGAGAGGACAATCATTGCCTCAACAGGCTTAGAGTCTGGGCCTGGGGGAGACAGACATCAAAATAAGTCAACAGGCATATATAAAAATCAGTATAATTGCGGACATATACATATATACATAAGTGCTATGGGGCAGGAGGGATAAGCAAAGGGAGTGAGTCGAGGTGATGCAGAAGGGAGGGGGAGCTGAGGTAAAGCAGCGTGGCTCAGTGGAAAGAGCACGGGCTTTGGAGTCAGGGCTCATGAGTTCGAATCCCAGCTCTGCCACTTGTCGGCTGTGTGACTGTGGGCAAGTCACTTAACTTCTCCGTGCCTCAGTTCCCTCATCTGTAAAATGGGGATTAAGACTGTGAGCCCCACGTGGGACAACCTGATTCCCCTATGTCTACCCCAGCGCTTAGAACAGTGCTCGGCACATAGTAAGCGCTTAACAAATACCAACATTATTAAAGGGGGGGCTGCTTCTGGGAAGGCCTCTTGGAGGAAGTGAGCCTTCAGTGTAGCTTTGAAGAGGGGAAGAGTGATTTGTACATTCCAAGCGCTTAGTACAGTGCTCTGCACATAGTAAGCGCTCAATAAATACTATTGAATGAATGAATGGATGTTTGGCAGATTTGAGAAGGGAGGGTGTTCCAGGCCAGAGGGAGGACATGGTCCAGGGGTCAGCGGTGAGATAGGTGAGATTGAGGCCCAGTGAGAAGGTTAGCGTCACCAGAAGAGTGGAGTGTTTGGACTGGGCTGGAGAAGGAGGGAAGGGAGGTGAGGTGGTGGAGAGCTTTGAAGCCAATAGTGAGAAGTTATTGTTTGATTTGGAGGTTGATAGGCAACCATTGGAGGTTTCTGAGGAGGGGGGTTACACGCCCTGAATTTTTCTGTAGAAAGATAATCCCAGCAGCAGAGTGAAGTATGGACTGAAGTGGAGAGAGGCAGGAGATTGGGAGGTCAGAAAGGGGGCTGATGCAGTCATCCAGTTGGGATAGGATGAGTGATTGTATTAACATGATAGCAGTTTGGATGGAGAGGAAAGGGTGGATCTTGGTGATGGTGTGAAGGTGAGACTGGCAGGATTTGGTGACGGATTGGATGTAATAATAATACAGTGGCTGGTGCTGTAGAAAGTGCTAGGGTGGATATAAGCAAATTGGGTTGCACACAGTCCCTGACCCACGTGGACTCAATCTCAATCCCCATGTTACAGATGAGGTAACTGTGGCCCAAAGGAGTGAAGTGACTTGCCCAAGGTCACACAGCAGACAAGCGGCAGAGCCAGGATTAGAACCCTTAACCTTCTGATTACCAGGCCTGTGCTCTATCCACTACGTCATGCTGCTTCTCAAGTGGATATGTGGATATGTTGAGGAATGAGAGAGTGGAGTCAAGGATGACTCCAGGGTTGCAGGTTTATGAGACAGGAAGGATGGTTGTGCCGTCTAGAGTGATGGGAAAGTCTGGGAGAGGACAGGGTTTGGGAGGGAAGATAAGGAGCTCTGTTCTTGAACATGTTGAGGTTGAGGGGGTGGGAGGACGTCCAAGTAATAATAATAATAATGGTGGTATCTGTTAAGCACCTACTATGTGCAGAGCACTGTTCTAAGCGCTGGGGTAGATAGAGGGTAATCAGGTTGTCCCACGTGAGGCTCACAGTCTTAATCCCCATTTTACAGATGAGGTCACTGAGGCACAGAGATGTTAAGTGACTTGCCCACAGTCACACAGCTGACAAGTGGGAGAGCTGGGATTCAAACCCATGACCTCTGACTCCCAAGCCCGGGCTCTTTCCACTGAGCCATGCTGCTTCTCTGTAGCCACGCTGCTTCTCTGTAGAGATATCCCGAAGGCAGGAGGAGATGCGAACCTGGAGAGAGGGAGAGAGAACAGGGGAGGTGATATAGATTTGGGTGTCATCCGCTTAGAGATGATAGTTGAAGCCATGGGAGCAAATGTGTTCTCCAAGGGAGCGAGTGTGGATGGAGAATCGAAACACTGTTCTAAGAGCTTGGGTAGATACAAGGAAGTCGGATTGTCCCACATGGGGCTCACAGTCTAAATCCCCATTTTCCAGATGAGGTCACTGAGGCACAGAGAAGTGACTTGCTCAAGGTCACACAGCAGACAGGTGGCGGAATCGGAATTAGAACCCATGACCTTCTGACTCCCAGACCCGTGCTCTGTCCACTATGCCATGCTGCTTCTCAGAGAGCAAGGGAGTTTCTCATGGAGTAAAGGGAGCAAGTCAGGGTGACACAGAAGAGAGGGAGAAGTAGTTTTTTATTTAATCAGCAGTAGTTTCCCATGCCTCCTGTGAGCCAAAACCAGGAATAGGCATCTTGAAGATGCCAAGTGAGAGAGATGGATCATACTCTCAAGGAGCTGATAATCTAATGTGGGAGACAGACAGACAGGTAGATAAAAATCAATGTAGACAGGAACTGTATCCCACCTAATGTCTTGTATCTACCCCACCGCTTAGTATAATGCATGGGACATAGTAAATGCTTATCAGATACTATTATTAGTAGTAGAAGTAAGTCCGTAGCGGCAAGAGATGATGACTATCCCCGACTTCAGAGTTTTATTGAAAGCCCATCTCCTCCAAGAGTCCTTCTCTGACTAAGCCCTCCTTTCCTCTTCTCCCATTCCCTTCTTCATCACCCTGATTTGTTCCCTTTACTCATTCCCCCTCCCCACAGCACTTATATCCATGTCTGCCATTTTTTTAAATTTATATTAATGTCTGTCTCCCCCTCTAGACTGTAAGCCCGTTGCCGGCAGGGGATGGGTCTGTTTATTATTCTGTCGTACTCTTCCAAGTGCTTAGTACAACACTGTGCACACAGTAAGCGCTCGATAAATATGATGGAATGAATGAATGATAGCAAGAGCATAGCAAACGAATCAAGAAATTGAGCTTGTGAATTGATTGCTAAGTAAATGCCCTGAATGGATGTTGGTGCGAAGGGTCAGAATTACTAGCCTTGTTTTGGGTTCTTTCTCTTCCAGTGATAAACTTCCTCTAGATTGTAAACTCCTCCTCTAGATTATAAGGTCTTTGAGGGTGGAAATTGTATCTTTCAACTCCATTGTACTCTCCCAAGTGCTTAGTGCAATGGTCTACATATAGCAAACATCCAGGAAATACCTTGATTGATTATCCTAATATCCGTAACTTCTGTTTCAACTCTTATACCTGGCAATCAGAAATTGGTTTACACCAACCTGGACCCCCTAATAAAGAATATTCAAGTCTTTCAAAACACATTGTAATATATCCTTGTTTGGGTCAAGCGGGATCATTTTCTGTTTAAATGTGAAAATACTGCCGTCAATAAGGAGTTTTATTGTTTACTTTTTTCAGAATTATAGATCAGCGATTTGAGAAAGTGTCATATTTTATCTTCGGAGATTTCAACTTTCGACTGGATTCCAAATCCGTGGTAGAGGTAGGGTTTTCCTCAAGTTTTGCATTCTAAAGTATTGGCTATACACGTTCATTTTAATTCAGTTTTGGGCAAAAGTCAAGAAGAAGTAATGCCAATTGAGTGAAAATTTCTGTGATTTTCTCCTCAATAATTTGGGACATAGTTTCCTGAGTGGAAAAAGAGTCATTTTAATAGTAACAGGGAGAGTTGGCAGAGCCTTTAATTTGGGTTGAAGATGATAATAATAATAGTGCTTATTAAATGCTTACTCTGACCTAAGCTCTGAGGTAGATTCAAGGCTAGGAGATCAGACAAGTCTCTATCACACATGTGGTCCACAGTATATTTTATTCCCATTTTACAGATGAGGAACCTGAGGCCCAGAGAAGTTAAGTGTCTAACCCAAGGTCAAATAGCAGACATGGAGTAGAGTGGGTGGAACTAATACTAAAACACGTTCTACTGATTCAGTCCCTTGCGCTTTCCACTAGGCTGGATTGCTGCTTAAATACAGTGATAAAATCCCCACCTAGAATGACCATTAACCTTATGTTGACTTTCCGTTGAAGTAAAAAGAAAAGAAGACTACTAGGAAGCAGCATGGCCTAGTGGGGAGAGCATGGGCCTGGGAGTCAGAAGGACCTGGGTTCTAAACCTGACTCTGCCATTTGTCTGCTGTGGGACCTTGGGCAAGTCACTTCACTTCTCTGACCCTCAGTTACCTCATCTGTAAAATGAGGGTTAAGACTGTGAGCCTCATGTGGGACAGGGACTCTGTCCAACCTGCTTAGCTTGTATCTACCCCAGTACTTAGAACAGTGCTTGAGACATAGCGGTTAACAAATACCATTATTATTATTACCATTGCTATTATTATAGGTATAAGAGGGGCTGTCCTCCTAAAGCTCAGCTTATGGTTTCATATGTTAGAAACTTATTAAAATTATCGAACATTCGTGTCCCACATTTTACTTAGTTTCATTTCTCACTTTAAACCTAATAAGTAAAATCTTCTGGATGGCGTGAGTCATTCCCTCCTGATGGCCAATTTTTCCTGTTTTTTCCTATTTAAAACTTAACAAATATTGTTTCTCCCACATAGCTCAGAGAACATCTTTACAAAGTCTCAGTAATTCTCAACCTTCGATGACACAGCATTATACACGGAATATAAATCTTCCCAGAGACCAATGAGTGCCACAGGCAATTCCTAAATTTCTGCTAAGGAATGACAAAGCTTTTAGTTTGAAAACTGAGCACTTACTTGTAGTCCTCCAAAGTTATTGCTTTCACATTATGAGTCACAATTACAGGTGCTTTGTGAGTGAATCTTACATTCTAGATGAAAAAAGTATTTTAAAATCCAAATTGAATATGACTTTGATCTTTCAGCATATCCTTTCCATTTAAAAGCTAGTTTAGGAGTGTCTTAGTGTTCTGAAATGCATCTGTGCAGGTCTTTCCCAAATTTATGTTTCTATGGCAACTCCAGTGTCAAGAATTGCAGTTATAGATCAATCCCTCAGTCGGTCATAAACATTAAGTGCCTACTTTGTGCAGAGCACTATGCTGTCTTCAGGAAGGTAGTATAGAGAAGCAGCATGGTCTAGTGGATAGAGCACATGCTTGGGTGCCCTGGCTTTTATTCCTGGCTATGCCACATGCCTGCTGTATGACCTTGGGTAAGTCATTTAACTTCTCTGTGTCTCAGTTTGTCATCTGTAAAATGGGATGCTTTGTACTGCCAGTCCCAGGTGGGTCAGGGATTGTGTCTGACCTGATTATCTTGTATCTTCCCCAGTTCTTGGCACATAGTAAGCACTCAACAAATATTATTATTGTTGTTATTATTAGTAATAGTAGTAGTATCATCCTTGAAGTATTAAACATGACCCCTAGCCTGAAGAAGCTTACTGCTTCATGGGGTATGTGTAATAATATTAATAATTGCTCTTCTTGTTAAATGCTTACTATATGCCAGTCACTGTACTAAGTAGTAGATACAAGATAGTCAGATTGGACACACTCCCTGTCCCACCTGGGACTCACAGTCTTAATCCCCATTTTACAAATGAGGAACCCAAGGCTGAGTTGAAGTGAAGTGTCTCATCCAGAGTCACACAGCAGAAAGTGTCAGAGCCAGGATTAGAACCAGGTCCTGACTCCCAAGCCCATGTTCTTCCCACGTAGGCCCTGGCTACATCTTCAGTGTACAAGTTATGTTTTCCACTTTATGCCTTGGAAGACGTGTGACCTTGGTCAAGTCACTTCACTTCTCTGGGCCTCAAAGTTACCTCATCTGTAAAATGGGGATTGAGACTGTGAGCCCCACATGGGACAGGGACTGTGTCCAACTCGATTACCTTGTATCCAACCCAGCGCTTAGTACGGTGCCTGGCTCATAGTATGAGCTGAACAAATACCATCATTATTATTATTATAAGAGTGCAAGACATGCCATATTTTGGTCAGACTAATGGTCCATCATGTTAGCCATTCGGTTTCTAATTGTGTGAATCAATTCATCCCAAATAACTGCATGCAGCACACTGTACTACACACTTGGTGAGAATAATAATAATCATGGTATTTGTTAAGTGCTTATTTTGTGCCAAGCACTGTTCTAATCACTGGGATAGATACAGGGTAATCAGGTTGTCCTATGTGGGACTCACACTTTTAATCCCCATTTTCCAGATGAGGGAACTGAGGCACAGAGAAATGAAGTGACTTGCCCAAGGTCACACAGCAGACAAGTGGTGGAGCCGGGATTAGAACCCTCATTCATTCAATAGTATTTATTGAGCACTTAATATGTGCAGAGCAATGTATTAAGCACTTGAATGTACAATTGGGCAACAGATAGAGACAATCCCTGCCCAATGATAGGCTCACACCGTCCTCTGACTGCCAAGGCCGGGGTCTTGCCATTAAGCCATACTGCATTATTTATAAAAATAATAATAATAATAATGATGTTGGTATTTGTTAAGCGCTTACTATGTGCAGAGCACTATTCTAAGCGCTGGGAAAGATACAGGGTAATCAGGTTGTCCCACATGAGGCTCACAGTTAATCCCCATTTTACAGATGAGGTAACTGAGGTACAGAGAAGTTAAGTGACTTGCCCTCAGTCACACAGCTGACAAGTGGCAGAGCCGGGAGTCGAACCCGTGACCTCTGACTCCAAAGCCCAGGCTCTTTCAACTGAGCCACGCTGCTTCCCTGACATGATCCCTGCCTTTGAGGAGTTTACAGCCTAGCAAGGGATTAGAATAAACAGTCTGCTTTGAGGAACCTTGTAATACTTGCCCTCCTAGACAGAGACTGTAGTTTTTTTAAGGTATTTGTTAAGATCTTACTGTGTGTTTTAAGTACTTGAGTAGCACATCCACTAAACTAATTCTTCTTCCTCTCTTCAGAGCCCTACTGAGAGCTCACCTCCTCCAGGAGGCCTTCCCAGACTGAGCTCTCCCTTTCCCTGTGCCCCTCCTCCCCCCTTCCCCATTCCCCTTCTCCTAACCTCTGCTCTTCCCCCTTCCCCTCCCCACAGCACTTGTGTATATTTGTATATATTATTTATTACTCTATTTTATTAATGGTGTGTATATATCTATGATTGTGTTTATTTTGATGGTTTTGATGCCTGTCTACTTGTTTTGTTTTGCTGTCTTTTTCCCCCTTTTTGACTGTGGGCCTGTTGTTGGGCAGGGATTGTCTCTGTCTGTTGCTGAATTGTACATTCCAAGCGCTTAGTACAGTGCTCTGCACACAGTAAGCGCTCAATAAATGTGACTGAATGAATGAATATAAAGTAATCAGGTTGGACACGGCGCCTGTCCCAGTTAGTACTTAGTCTTAATCCCCATTTTACAGATGAGTTAACAGAGGCCCAGAAAAGTGAAGTGACTTTTCCCAGGTCACATAGCGGATGAGTGGTAGAGCAGAATTAGAACCCAGGTCTTTCTGATTCCCAGGCCTGTGCTCTATCCATTAGGCCATGCTGCTTCCTTTTCTCTGTGCAGCTTCGCTTATTGTGTAGGGATGATCATTTAATAATAATGTTGGTATTTGTTAAGCGCTTACTATGTGCCGAGCACTGTTCTAAGCGCTGGGGTAGACATAGGAGAATCAGGTTGTCCCACGTGGGGCTCACAGTCTTAATCCCCATTTTACAGATGAGGGAACTGAGGCCCAGAGAAGTTAAGTGACTTGCCCACAGTCACACAGCCGACAAGTGGCAGAGCTGGGATTCAAACTCATGAGCCCTGACTCCAAAGCCTGTGCTTTTTCCACTGAGCCATGCTTTTTAACAAACCTGACTTCTCTTCTAGTCCTCCATTATGAGTTGCACATCCAGTAATTTATCCAAACCCTTCATGGACCTCTTGTTGTTTTCACTGCTCCAAACTTGGGTTATTAATGGCTCTAATAAGTTTATACCAACAGCTGTTGGCAAACACTTTCAAGCTTCAATGGTGTCTATCACTTTGGACAGTTTTCCCGTAGGTGTATGATTTTTGACTCACTGACGTTCACATTTATCTGCCATTTATGAGCCTCTCACTCCATCTGATGAGGTTGGTCTGCCTCTTCATCCCACCTGCAAAAAAAAAAAAACTTAGTGTCATCAGCCAAATCAAATATTTCTCTCCACATGGTCTTTTATGGTCATTTATGAAAAGATTAAACAAAATCCATCCTATCATTAATCCCTCCAGCACAGCAATTTATACACTTCCCCATCCCTCTACCAAAAGAGTCCACACTTCTCCATCCCTGCAAAAAGGTCTTTATCTCAACCCATTTTTTTTTATCACCAAGTCACTTTTCTGCCTCAACAGTCCCAAAATTGCTCAGTTATCTTTTTTTTACAGTTTTGGGTGTGGGACCATGACAGAGGCCTTTAAAAATGTAAAAGGATATCCTGTATTCATCCCTTCCTATTACACAAAATATGTCATTTTTTACCCAACAGGGGATGTTTTCCTAAATGCTCACTGATCCTTAATGTAATTTTAGAGGCTACTAATTTCCCAAGTATAACCTTGAGTCTTACTGATCTAAAATTCGTAGGATCAGTTTGGAACCCTTTTAATAAATAAATTCCCTTGGCCATCTAGTGTGTTGCCATTTGTAATGACGGGTTGCACACTCTAGCTAGAAGCCCTCCAACTTCCTTCCGAACTCTCATACGGAAGGCCATCCAGGCCCGCTAATTTAATGGTCACAGAAATCTCCGTAAAATGTTCCTCAGTGGAGACTGAAATAAAGAATTTGCTGAACTTCTCAGCCATTCATCCCTGTATGCCCCATTGTCCTCACAAGCATCAAGTGGTCCTGCTTAATTCCCTAACAGCTTCTACTTTGATATATTTGAAGAAGCTTCTGCTTTCATCTTTGACACCCCTTTCTCTTCAAACTCCTGCTTCTTTAAATGTCCCTCGCCACTCTTCGTGATTTCTTTGTTATCCTCACTCATTTGTGCTCACCATTTTATAAAGAACGACTTTTTCCCTTTCCCTCTCTTTAAACATGCTATGGCCACTTGTGGCACATATTTTACGTCAGCCAGGAAATTAAGTTTTCTAGTTTTCTGGTAGGCCATTTTCCAGAAATCCCTAAGGTTCATATGTCCTTTCAGAGTTTTTCATTTCAAAGTTCAGAATGTTGATTCTTTTGGGGGGGGGCTCCCTCTTTTCTCTCTCTTCCCTTGACCACCACAAAATAGAAACATTAAAGTGTTCTGGGAGATATATTCCTGAATTTCATAGACATTATCATGTAGGGTAATTCATTCACGAATCAAGTTCTTGTTGGAATGTCCTACTTAAACATAGTAATATACCTATATGTGAGAAGCAGCATGGCCTGATGGAAAGAGTCAGGGGATTTGTCAACCAGTGAAAAGTGTTTATTGAGTGCTTACTATATACTGAGTACTGTACTAAGCGCTTCTAATCCTGCAGGCGCCTTCAAAATAAACTGGGGCAAGTCATGTAACTTCTCTGTGCCTCAGTTTCTTTATCTGTAAAATGGGGATTAGCTACCTCTCCCCTTTTTGTCTTAAACTCTGAGCTCTGTGTCCAATCTGAATGTACTATATATACCCCAGCACTTAGCACAGTGCTTGGCATGTAGCACAGGTTTAGCAAATGCCACTGTAATTATCTGCATCCCCTGGATAGAGTGTAATCTAGCTGTTATCTTCCAAGGAATACACGGATCGGGTATTTTACAAATCCAAGCACCCATACTAAAATAGTCCACTATTGACTCTTAGTATCTGATCATGGCCTAAAAGTTTTGGAAATCGCCTGCTGATTTCAAATGGAAAAACAGCATCACAAGGATACTTAAATAATCCCACCTCACAGTCAGAATTTGCATCAGGTTCAGATTGCCAATTCTGCTCCCTCCATGAATATTTGACAAATTTAGTGCAGCGTTATTTTTAAATGGTGAAAATGGTGATCTTTTAAACGGGTAAGGTTTCGACCCCCGTGAAAGATACTATAAAGAATAATGTGCAACCAACAGAGAATAATGAGGTTGTAAATTTACTGAGAGCTCCTGGTGACATCATAAACTTTAAAGGCAAAGCTGGAGTGCTTGGTAGAATTACAGCCTTGTGTATCATTTCGGGTTACCTTATCGATTCCATCGTAAGAATTATGGTTTTTCCCATTAAACACTGTACATAGAAAACATGAAATTCCAGTTCAAAATTTGGGCTCGGTTTAGAGAGACTCACTTATGGCCCATTACATTATCAGTAAAAGTTAGGTGTATCTAAATCATTGAAAGGACTGAGCCACACAATATGCTGCAAACTCTCCAGGAAAGGGTACAACTCAGTGTTTCATAGAGTGAGTGTGCAGCTGATCTTATCTTGGAGCTAACCCAGGGCTTTGCCCAGCGCTTGGCATGTAATAAGCCCTTAATATCCTTATCAATCCCCTCTCAGGGTCACACCTGGAGAGTTTCCAGTACTCTATCAGTCTCGGCTACAGGACGGAGAGTCAGGCAGAGACCTGTCCATTCCATTCCTAGCTTGGTCAGTGGCTAGCGAGTGGCAGTCAATCTACTGCAAGTCAAAACTCATCTGTGCTGGGCAGCAGAGGCACGGGAGAGAGTCGAGGGTGGAGCCTCAAGTTTACTACGTGGAAGGTGACAAGGGTAAACCACTTCTGGATTTTTACCAAGAAAACTGTATGGATCCTCTACCAGAACGATTACAGATGGAGAGCAGGGCGTTCTAGGAGAGATGTGTCCGTGGTGTAACTATGGATTGGAAATGATTCTATGGCATAAGGCAAGACAAGACCATTATTAATGGTATTTATTGAGTGCTTACTGCATGCAGAGCACTGTACTGAGTACTTGGGAGAGTCCAGTACAACAGAGTTGGTAGACACCTTCCCTGCCCATAGTGATTTTACAGTCTAGAGGAAGAATTTACAGTCTAGCTACCCTAAGAATAATTTTGTCACCCCAAACAAGACTGCAAACTCATGTACATTCTTTAAGAAAACAGGGTCTCTTTCCTTGATATTTTGTTTCTCTTCATTCTGTTTTTAACAGTATTTGTTAGGCACTTAGTGTGTGTCAACAAGCATGGTTGCACGTGCTCAGGAGAAGCAGCGTGGCTCAGTGGAAAGAGCACGGGCTTTGGAGTCAGGGCTCATGAATTCGAATCCCAGCTCTGCCACTTGTCGGCTGTGTGACTGTGGGCAAGTCACTTAACTTCTCTGTGCCTCAGTTCCCTCATCTGTAAAATGGGGATTAAGACTGTGAGCCCCATGTGGGACAACCTGATTCCCCTATGTCTACCCCAGCGCTTAGAACAGTGCTTGCACATAGTAAGCGCTTAACAAATACCAACATTATTATTATTAAGTGCTGGATTAGGTTATGTCCCAAGTTAGTCAGTTGGGACATAGTCCCTGTACCCCATGGGATTCACCATCAAGTAGGAAGGAGATCAGGCATTGAATCTGATTTTGTCTCATCTAATGCTGTTGAATCTTCTCGAACCCCTACTGAAGTCATGGACACGTCTCTCCCCACCTCCATCTGCAGTTGTTCTGGTAGTGTATCCAAAGCGTTTTCGTGGTAAAAATTCAGAAGTGGTTTACCATTGCCTCCTTCCGCACAGTAAACTTGAGTCTCCACCCTCAACTCTCTCCCATGCTGCCACTGCCCAGCACAGATGAGTTTTGAGTTGTAGTAGATTGCCTTCCACTCACTAGCTAGAAATGGGAGGGCTACGCCTCTGCTTGACTCTTCCTCCCATGGTTGAGACTGGTAGAGTACTGGAAACCATTTTACAGATGAGGAAACTGAGGCACCAAGAATTTAGTTGACTTGCTCAGAGTCACAGAGCACGCAAGTGGCTGTGAGCCCCATGTGAGACTGGGACTGTGTCCAACCCCATTTGCCTGTGTCCACCCCAGCGCTTAATACAGTGCCTAGCACATAGTAAGCACTTAGCAAATACCACAATTATTTTTTTTTTATTATGTGGCAGCACCTGGGTTAAAAGCTGGTGCTTTCTTCATTAGGCCATGCTCCTTCTCTTGTGTCTTAAGTGAGGAGATAAGCAACGTGACCTAGTGGATAGAGGACAGGCTGGGAGTCAGAGGACCTGTGCTCTAACTTCAACTCTGCCACATGTCTGTTTTGTGGCCTTGAGCAAGTCATTTCACTCTAGGCCTCAGGAACCTCATCTTTAGCATGGGAAATTAAGACTGTGAGCCCTTTGTGGGACAGGGACTCTGTCCAACCCAATTATCTTGTATCTACCCCAGTGCTTAGTACAGCACATAGTAAGCACTTAACAAATACCGTAAAAAAAGATGAAGCATTGAAAATGTGAGCATGCAATTAGATCGGAATGAGCAATGTTGCCTAGTGGAAAGAGCACAGGAATGGAAGTCAGAAGACCTGGATTCTATTCCTGGCTCTACCACTCACTTTATGACTTTGGGCAAGTCATTGATCCTCTAAGTGCCTCTGTTTCCTTAACCCTGAAATGGGGATAAAATCCCTGCACTCACTCATTCTTTGGTGTTGAGTCCCTTGAGAAGCAGGGATTGGCTCTGATCTCATCTCTTCCTGGCTTTGCCACTTATTCACTTTGGGCCTTTGGACAAGTCATTTATCCTCTAAGGGCCTTTGTTCCCTCAGCTGTTATATAGCAAAGGTATTTGACAAGTGGTAGAGGCAGGATTAGAACCCAGGTCCTTCTGACTCCAGAACCTGTGTTCCATCCACTAGGCCACGGTACTTGTCCAGATTCCACATCCAATTTGTCTTTCAAGAACTCTGACAGGGATCTGCAGAAGAGTCAGTCAGTCAGATTTATTGAGGGCTTTCTGTGGGCAGAGCATTGTACTTAGCACTTGGGAGAGTACAATAGAACAGTTTAACAGACACATTCCCTGCCCACAATGAGCTTACAGCCTAGAGGGAAAGAGAACCTCATCTTCTGCTTCCTCAGCTATAAAATGAAGATAAGCTAGATGAGGTGAGCCCTTTGTGGAACAGAGAGACTGTCTACACTGGGAAGCCAACGGGCCTAATGGAAAGACCACAGGCCTGGGAGTCAGAAGACCCTGGGTTCCAATCCCTCCTCCTACCCTTATCTGCAGTGTGACTTTGGGCAAGTCACTTCAGTTTTCTGGGCTCAGCTACCTCATCTGTAAAGTGGGTATTAAGACCAGGAGCCCCATGTGAGCCCACCTGATAACCTTGTATCCACCCCAGCACTTAGAACAGTGCTTGGCACATAGTAAGCCTTTAACAAATACCACAATTATTTTTATTATTATTATGTCGACACCAGTGATTAGCATATGGTAAGGGCATAATAAATAGCATAATAATAATAGTAATCACAGTTCTTTACTACAGTCAATCTTTCCATTCATACTTTGCCAATAATTTAAAAAAAAATTCGAGCCCACAGAAATTTGAGCCAGTCTCTCTTTGCAGTGCTGCTTATTTATCTATTTATTTCTATTAACGTCCATCTCCCTCTCTAAACTGTGAGCTCATTGTGGTCAGAAATGTGTCTGTTTGTTTTTCTGTTGTACTCTCCCAAGCACTTAGTACAGTGCTTTGCACACAGTAAGTGCTCAGTAAGTACTAGTGAATGAATGATAATGGTGTCTCCCTTTATGTCTGATGTTATTCCACTGTACTAACTTTCTTCTTAAAATTCCTCCAGCCCAGGCATGAGCCATTGCTAATAATAATAATAATTATGGCATTTGTTAAGCACTTACTATATGCTAGGAAATGTATTAAGTGCTGGATAATATAGGATTTTTTAAAAAGTGCAAATTCCTCAAAATGCCAGAAGAAAGAAATGTCACACTGGAACTCCTTAGTGATAGTATTTATTAAGTTCTTACTACATGCCAGGCAATATGTTAAATACAAAATAATCAGACCAGACCCAGGCCCTGTTTCACACAGAGCACACTGTGGGCAGGGAATGTATCATTTATTTTTGTTTGTAAAATTGTTTGTTCAGTGCATCGCACCCAGTAGGCATTCAATAAATATTACCTCTACTAGATGGTAAGCTCACTGTGGCCTGGAAATGGGTCTACTGACTCTTTTATACTGTCCTCTCACAAGCGCTTAATGCAGTGCTTGGGGAAGCAGTGTGGTATAGTGGATGAAGCATGGGCCTGGGAGCCAGAAGGTCAAAGTCTAATCCCGGCACTGCCCTTGTCTGCTTTGTGACTTTGGGCAAGTCACTTCACTTCTGTGGGCCTCAGTTCCCTCGTGTAAAATGGGGATTGAAATTATGAGTTCCACGTGGGACAGGGACTGTGTCCCACCTGATTTACTTGTATCCACCCCAGTGCTTTTCACAGTGCCTGATACATAGTAAGCACTTAACGAAAGCTATAATAATAATAATAATTATTGTTATTACAATCCTCTGCACACAGGAAGTGTTCAATTTATACAGTGTGGCATAGTAGAGAGAACATGGGCCTGGGAATCAGGAGGACCTGTGGTCTAATCCTAGCTCCACCGCTTGTCTGCTGGGTGGCCTTGGGCAAGTCACTTTATACTTCTCTAGGCCTCAGTTCCCTCATCTGTAAAATTGGATTAAGAATGTGAGCCCCATGTGGAACAGGGACTGTGTCTAACCCGATTATCTTGTATCTTCCCCAATGTTTAGAATAGTGATTGGCACATAGTAGTGCTTAATAAATACCATTATCGTCATCATTATTAGAGAAGCAGCATGGCTCAGTGGAAAGAGCATGGGCTTTGGAGTCAGAGGACATGAGTTCGAATCCCAGATATGCCACTTGTCAGCTGTGTGACTGTGGGCAAGTCACAACTTCTCTATGCCTCAGTTACCTCATCTGTAAAATGGGGATTAAGACTGTGAGCCCCACGTGGGACAACCTGATTCCCCTGTGTTTTACCCCAGCGCTTAGAACAGTGCTCTGCACATAGTAAGCGCTTAACAAATACCAACATTATTATTATTATTGTTAATAATAAATATGATTGAGTGATACTACTACTGCTACTACTAATACCTTGGATTAATGGCACAAGCACAGGGTTGGGTTCTAATCCCTGCTCCGCCACTTGTCTGCTGTGTAATAATTATGGTATTTGTTAAACGCTTAACTATGTGCCAGGCACTGTACTAAGCGCTGGGGTCCCTTGACTTCTCTGTGCCTCAGTTACCTCATTTGTAAAATGGGGATTAAAACTGTGAGCCCCATGTGGGACAAGCTGACTACTTTGTATCTACCCCAGCACTTAGAACAATGCTTGGCACATAGGTAAGCACTTAACAAATACCATAATAATAATAAAACTATGTCTACTCAAACGACTGAAGTGTAGGTTGGTTATTTATGCAAAGTGAAGATCCAGACGGTCCCTAAAAAGTTAAGTGGTTCCTGTTGCCAAAGGTCAAGCGTTTCTTCCTAAGCAAAGGCTCTTCTTAAGGCAAGAGATATGTTAAATCAATGCCAGACAATGGTCTTAATTGATGATAATAAAAATAAAAATCATTCTGATTATGCATTTATATAGTCCTTTTCCTCCAAGAAGGTCAATTAATAGAAAATAAATCATTAGAATGTTGTAAATTAACCATTTTTATGTGAGCCTTGATTTAACACGGTATTGATTGCTTTGCTGGGAAATCCCGCTTTAGGGTTGTTGGAGAAATCAAAGGAGGATCAATAAGTCGAAGTGGTATATGGGTTCATTCGGATTCTCTGGTGTGAAAACAAGTGTATTGGTCATGGGGGATGAACAGAGAGAGAAAAGCTGGAAGCCAACAATCAGTAAATTCAGTCATATTTATTGAGCACTGATTATGTGCAGAGCATGTGGGAGAGTCCAGTACAATATCACTTACCAGGCAAGAGTGAGGAAGTCCGTTGTGTAGCTAGCTGTAGGTATTCAATGCAGAGCATAGACGAGTGGGAAAAGGAATTGGTCAAAGCGAGCATGCTCAGTGTTGGAATCTCCTTTCATATATTGTAAATACACAAGAAGCAGTCTGATCTAGGTGATGGAGTACAGACCTGGGACTCAGAAGGACCCGGGTTCTAATCCCGGCCCCACCGCCTGTCTGCTTCATGGCTTTGGTCAAGTTGCTTCACTTCTCTGTGCCTCAGTTCCCTCATCTGTTAAATGGGGATTAAGAATGAGAGCCCCAAGAAGGATAGGGACTCTGTCCCATTTGATTAGATGAGAAGCAGTGTGGCTATGAGAAGCAGTGTGGCTCAGTTGAAAGAACCCAGGCTTGGGAGTCAGACAGCATGGGTTCTAATCCGACTCCGCCCCCTTGTCAGCTGTGTGACTTTGGGCAAGTCACTTAACTTCTCTGGGCCTTAGTTACCTCGTCTCTAAAACGGGGATTAAGATTGTGAGCCCCACGTGAGACAACCTGATTACTTTTAATCCCCCCCAGCGCTTAGAACAGTGCTTGGCACGTAGTAAGTGCTTAACAAATGCCATCATTATTATTATCATTATTATTATTATTATTATTAGCATGTATCTACCCAGTGCTCAGTACAGTGCCTGGCACATACTAAGCGCTTAACAAATACCATAAAAAATTGTATTTATATTAGTGTCTTCTCCCCCACTAGACAGTTGTGGGGGGAGCGTGTCTCCCAAGAGAGAAGCAGCATGGCTCATTGGAAAGAGCACGGGCTTAGGAGTTAGAGGTCATGGGTTCTAATCCCAGCTCAGCCACCTGTCAGCTGTGTGACTTTGGGTAAGTCACTTAACTTCTCGGTGCCTCAGTTACCTCATCTGTAAAAATGGGGATTAAAACTGTGAGCCTCACTGTGGGACAGCCTGATTACCCTGTATCTACCCCAGATCTTAGAACAGTGCTCAGCACATAGTAAGCGCTTAACAAATACCAACATTATTATGATTATTGTTACTCTCCCAAACGGTTAGCACACTGCTCTGCACACAGTAAGCCTCAATAATAATGTTGGTATTTGTAAATACCATTGACTGACTGAGACCTGCCCTCAAGAAACTATAGCTCTCTCTGACTGTAAGCCCCAGTGAAATAGACACTGTGTCCAGCCTGATTATTTTTTATCTACTCCAGCGTTTAGTACACATAGTAAGTGCTTCATAAATGCCATAAATGGTAGTAGTAATAATGGAGTAGTAGTGGCCTAATGGATGGAGCCCGGGCCTGGGAACCAGAAGACCTGGGTTCTAATCCCGGCTCCGTCACTTGTCTATGTGACCTTGGGCAAGTCACTTCCCTTCTCTGGGCTTCAGTTACTTCATTTGTAGAACGAGGATTAAGACTGTGAGCCTCATATGGGTCATTTGACTGGATCAAACCTGATTAATTTGTAGCCACCCCAGTGCTTTGTACAGTGCCTGGCACTTAGAAAGTGCTTCACAAATACTATTTTAAAAAAAGAAAGCTCTTAGTACGGTGCTCTGAGCAAAGTAAGCACCCTAAATAATAATGATAGTATTTGTTATGGGCTTACTATGTGCCAAGCTCTGTTCTAAACGCTGTTATTGAGATTGGTTAGCTGTCTGATTCTTCCCAGAGTGAAGAGTCAAAGTGAGCAATACAATCTTTAAACTTTTAGATTTATATGGGAGTAATTCCTCTGGTCAACTAATGATCGTCCAAAAATGAAATGTATTAAGTGGACATGATATCCATCTATTAACTCCCATTTTGAGCAACTAAGAAAACTTGCTTTTTTTCTCTAGTTAAACATCCTAGCAAATCACCAGCCTCATTAACAGCATTAACAGATTGAAGAATAAACATTCTTTCACTGTTGTGTAACTCGGCACTTCCAATCAATCGCTGGATCCACTAGACTACCGCTAATTGATATCTACTTTGTCACAGCTCAGATAATGCAGAAGTAGGTTTTAGTTCCTTATTCCTTTGACCCTAACCGTTCCGACTTTATTTGCTGTAAAAGGGTGCAGTCACCAGTTTTTACTGAATTTGGGTTTAGAATAGTATTGTTGAAGTGGTTTTAATCCTCACTGAGCCCGCATGAAAGATGGCCCCTTTCTTGAAGTGCCTTGTGAGATTGAAAAAGGAGATAAGAGCAGTTATCACCATTAAAAATAAAATCCTTTCCGCTCATCTTTCTTGCTTCTGTTGTATAAGATCCAGTCTGTTCAAGTTTTAATCGTTAGAAGAGTAGTAATTGCAACCAACAGCTTTTGGATGGTATAGTGTGGCCTAGTGGAAGAGCTCAGGTCTGGAAGTCTGAAAGTCATGGATTCTAATCCCAGCTCTGTCACTTATCTGCTGTGTGACCTTGGGCAAGTCACTTCTTGCTAGAGAAGCAATGTGGCTCAGTGGAAAGAGCCCGGTCTTGGGAGTCAGAGGTCATGGGTTCTAATCCCGGTTCCGCCACTTGCCAGTTGTATGACTCTGGGCAAGTCACTTCACTTCTCTGTGCCTCAGTTACCTCATCTGTAAAATGGGGATTAAAAATGTGAGCCCCATGTGGGACAACCTGATAACCTTGTATCCCCCCAGTGCTTAGAACAGTGCTGTGCACATAGTAAGTGCTTAACAAATACCAACATCATTATTATTATTACTTCTCTGTGCCTCGGTTACCTCATCTGTAAAATGGGGATTACGCCCCACATGGGAAAGGGACCTGTGTCCAACTCAATTTACTTGTGTCCACCCCAGCACTTAGTACAGTGCCTGATACCTAGTAAGCACTTAACCAGTACCATTATTATTATTATTAGCAAAGAAACCATAAAAGTAATCTGAAATATCCAATCTGCTGTAGTTTGAACAAATAAGTTCCAGCTATGCCCGAAGGACTGACTTTTAAAGATGTTATATATTTCATGGCTCTCTTGTAGTTAGACATTCTCTCTCTGTCTCTCATGGCTCTCCTAAAGTGTGATGTTATCTCTTTCTCATTCTCTCTTTTTTCTCTCACCCCCTTTCTCCCTTTCATCCAGTCTCTCCCACTCTCTCTTTCTCTCTCCCCCTCTATCTTTCTCTCTTGCTTTTTCTCATTTTCCCTTTCTCAGTATTTACACACACCACACACACACCCAGAGGAAAGAGTGAGGGGCATTGGCTTTCACATTCTACAATGACATCAGGCCTTTGTGGATAAGTTTCAGGCAACTCTATTTGTTTTTCTGGTCTTCTCCAACAGGTAAAGACTTTGGCTCCCAAAAGGGAGGGAAAAAATGGCTGTAGTCAACAGCTCCCTTCTTTTTATAGCTATTGCTTAGAAAAATATTTCAAGACAAATGAGGACTCCAGGTTACCTCAAGAAGCTTTAGTTTATGTGGTGATATGACTCTTAGGTGATCTGCCCTTTTGTTTGCTATATTTGCTCAACCTTGTGGCACTTAAAAGGGCTTTCTGTCTTCTACAAAAGACATAAATTTAAGCAGGTCTCATTCCATCCAATCCCTCTGGATATGCACTGAGTAGAAGCAGTGGAAAAAGCATGGGTCTGGGAGATAGAGGAGCTGAGTTCTAATTCTGGCTCTGCCAGCTGACTCCCGTATGACCTTGACCAAGTGATTAATTTCTCTGTGCCTCAGTTTCCTCATGTGTAAAATGGGGATTCAATCCCTGTTCTTCTTCCTACTTAGACTGTGAGCCCCATGTGGGATAGGGATTGTGTTCATTCATTCATTCAATCGTATTTATTGAGCATTTACTGTGTGCAGAGCACTGCACTAAGCGCTTGGAAAATACAGTATGACTAAACTCTTCTTCATGCCACGCGTAAAGCTTTTCTCCTTGGGTGATTGCCTAGAGTTACCATTCCAATAAAAATAACTATGACCAGAGTTTGGTTCTATGTGCCAAGCACTGTGCTAAGCGGTAGGTTAGGTACAGTACAACTGGATCAGACCCTGTTCCAGCTTCATACAGGACTAAATTTCATGGAATCCATATCATTTTTCAAAAAAATCATTCTGCCTGTGTCGCCCCACTCCTCAAAAACCTCTGTTGGTTGCCCATCCAGTTTGCAACAAGCAAAAATTTCTCACCATCAGCTTTAAGTCAATCATTCAGCCCTGCCTACCTATCCTCACTCTTTTCCCTCTACAACCAAGACCATACATTTCATTCCTCTAACATTAAGCTACCTGTGTGCCTCGATCTCATCTCTCTCTCCATAGGCCTCTTGCTAATGTCTTCCCTTCTGCCTTGAAACCCTCCCCACAACCCACCCCTCCATAGTAATAATTGCGATATTTGGTAAGTGGTTACTATGTGCCGGGTGCCAGGGTAGATATAAGATAATCAGGTACCACGGGGGACTCACAGTCTAAGCAGAAGGGAGAGCAGGGGTCAAATCGCTATTTTGCAAATGAGGGAACTGAGGACCAGAGAAGTTAATCGACTTGCTCATGGTCACACAGCAGAGTAGTGGTGGAACTGAGATTAGAACCCCAGTCCTCTGATTCCCAGGACCGTGGTCTTTCCACTAGGAAATGCGGCTTCTCCATATGCATCAGACCACCACCGTCCCCATCTTCAAATGATAATAATAACTGTGGTATTTAAGTGCCTACAACTACTAGTATTATTATTATTAATAAAACTGACCATGCCACCCTAACCTCAAAATGCTCCTTCCTTGGTTTCTTAGAATTCAGTTGATTTAGAGGGTAAAGCTGAAATGAATTGCTATGGTATATGGTTGCTAGAAGCCCAGCCTTTTATTCCCCTTAGCCTGTTGCTTCTGATTGGTTTACGAGGCAATCTCTTACCTTGATTGAACTTGGAGGTGGTTCACCACCTTATCCCTTAAATTGACTATGGAAGTTGTCCTGACGATAATTATAATAATGCTACTTGATAAGTGTTAATTATGTGCCAAGTACTGTTTTAAGCACTGCGTAGAGATAATACAAGCTTTTTGGACCCAATCCGTGTCCCATATGGGGCTCAAAGACTAAGTCTAACCTTGCTAAAATCCACCCATTTCTCTCCTTCCTAACTGCTACTACGTTAATCCAAGCACTCTTCCTATCCCGCCTTGATTACTGTAACAGTCTTCTTGCTGATCTCCCAGCCTCCTGTCTGTCCTCGCTGCAGTCCATACTTCACCCTGCTGCCTGGATCATTTTTCTACAAAAATGTTCAGTCCATCTTCCCCACTTCTCAAGAAGCTCCAGGGGCTGCCCATCCACCTCCACATCAAATGGAAGCTCGTTACCATCGACTTCAAAGCACTCAGCCACCTTACCCCCTCCTACCTCAGCTTGCTGCTTTACTACTACAACCCAGCCCACATGCTTTGTTCCTCTAGTGCCAGGCTACTCACTGTACCTCGATCTCATCTTTCACTCCACTCACCTCCCACCCACATCCTCCCTCTGGTCTGGAAAGTCCTCCCAGCTCCTCAAATCTGACAGAGAATTACTCTCTCCTCTTTCAAAGCCTTGTTGAAGGCACATCTCCTCCAAGAGGCCTTCCCTAACTAGCTCCATTTCCATTTCTTCCACTCCCTTCTACATCACCCTGACTTTCTCCCTTAGTTCATCCCCCCTCCGAGCCCCATAGCACTTATGGACAGATCCATAATTCGCATATTTATATTAAAGTCTATTTCCCCCTCTAGACTGTAAGCTCATTTTGGAAAGAGAAAATATCTGTTTTATTGTTATGTTGTACTCTCCCCAGTGCTTAATACAGTGCTCTGCCCATAGTAAGCAGTCAGTGAATATGATTGATTGGTTGATAGTAGTAGGGAGAACAGGTATTCAATCCCCATTTTACTGATGAGGAAACTGAAGCTAAGTGAATTGACTTGCCCGGGGACACACAGCCGGCAGATGGCAGATCCAGGATTCGAACTCAGGTCCTCTGACTCCCAGGCCACAGCTCTTTCCACCAGGCCACACTGCTTCTCTATACCGTAAAATCAGTAGATTTGGGCTGGGGGTGAATTTGATTAATTTCCAGTAGCCCAGATTTGTGCGGTTTGACATAACTGGAAAAAGGCTGGGCTTGGGAATCAGAGGTCATGGGTTCTAATCCTGTTTCTGCCATGTATCAGCTGTGTGACTTTGGACAAGTCATTTAACTTCTCTGGTCCTCAGTTCCCTCATCTGTAAAATGGGGATGAAGTCTGTGAGCCCTACGTGGGACATCCTAATTACCTTTTATCTACCCCAGAACTTAGAACAGTGCTTTGAACATAGTAAGCACGTAACAAATGCCATCATTATTATTACCAAATTATACTTTCCAAGTGCTCAGTACAGTGCTCTGTGCACAGTAAGCACTCAATAAATATGACTGAATGAATGAATAAGCTCATTATGGGCAGGGAATGTGTCTGTTCTTGTTATTTTGTACTCTCACAAGCGCTTAGTACAATGATGTGTGCATAGTGTGCGCTCAATAAATACGATAGACTCTGATGCCTTAACTGATTTATAGATAGAGAGATAGATAGATCATTTCATTCCATTCCATTAACAGTGCATGGCTTTTTCCTGCAAGTGAAAACTCAGTATTTTCTAGAAATTCATTCTAATGGGGCTTGTCAGTGAATAATAATAATAATCTCAATATAAAATATGTATGCTACATGATTAGAGAAAGTTCCTAGATTGCCTTTAGTAAGAGGCTAGGTTGTAAGTTTCTTAAGGGCAAGGTGTATAATACATATATTTGCTTGATAGATTGATTGATTAACTTAAGACTTGCTATGGGTAGAAGGTCTCTAAACATGAGAAAAATTTTTTAAAGCCTAATGGCTAGTGGTCCAAGGTTTATTCTCAGCTCTGCCACTGCTGGCAGTGTGACTTTGGGCAAGTTACTTAGCCTTTCTGTGCCTCAATTTCCACATCTGTAAAATGGGGATAAGACCCAAGGATTGTGGAAAGTAGAGGATTTGGCTATATTTCTCACCCAAGAAGAGTGGAATCATCTAGATATTACTCAGGGCAACTCTTACCAGGAGGTAATGTTGGGAAAGTATGGGGATCTTGACTCACTGGGCTAGTTAATTCATGGGTTAGTGCATTTGGGTGAGATAATAAACTGTGTACAAACTCTATTTTACCTTTTCAAGCACTTGACAAGTAGTGTGGCCTAGTGGATAGAGCACAGGCCTGGGTTCTGATGCTGTGGGCTCTGGCTGCTTGTCTGCCCTGTGACCTTGGCTGAGTTACTTAACTTCTCTGTGCCTCAGTAATCTCATCTGTAAAATGGGGATTAAGACCATGAACCCCATGTAGGATGGGGATGGTGTGCAACTTGATTAGTGTGTTTCTACTGCAGTGCTTAGTACAGTGCCTGGTATAGTAAGTGTTTAACAAATACCTTTTTTTAAAAAAAAAGGCACTTAGGACAGTGTTCTGCAGAGAGTCAGTGCTCAATATTACCATTGACGGATTGATTAATTGATTGCCCTTCTTCCCTCTTAGTTCGTGAGCCCTGTGGGGATAGGGACCATGTCTCAGGAGTGTGGCTTAGTGGAAAGAGCAGGGGCTTGGGAGTCAGAGGTCATGGGTTCTAATCCTGGCTCTGCCACTTTCATTCATTCATTCAATAGTATTTATTGAGCGCTTACTATGTGCAGAGCACTGTACTAAGCGCTTGGGATGAACAAGTCGGCAACAGATAGAGACAGTCCCTGCCGTTTGACGGGCTTACAGTCTAATCGGGGGAGACGGACAGACAAGAACAATGGCACTAAACAGCGTCAAGGGGAAGAACATCTCGTAAAAACCGATGGCAACTAAATAGAATCAAGGCGATGTACAATTCATTAACAAAATAAATAGGGTAACGAAAATATATACAGTTGAGCGGACGGGTACAGTGCTGTGGGGATGGGAAGGGAGAGGTGGAGGAGCAGAGGGAAAAGGGGAAAATGAGGCTTTAGCTGCGGAGAGGTAAAGGGGGGATGGCAGAAGGAGTAGAGGGGGAAGAGGAGCTCAGTCTGGGAAGGCCTCTTGGAGGAGGTGATTTTTAAGTAAGGTTTTGAAGAGGGAAAGAGAATCAGTTTGGCGGAGGTGAGGAGGGAGGGCGTTCCAGGACCGCGGGAGGACGTGACCCAGGGGTCGACGGCGGGATAGGCGAGACCGAGGGACGGCGAGGAGGTGGGCGGCAGAGGAGCGGAGCGTGCGGGGTGGGCGGTAGAAAGAGAGAAGGGAGGAGAGGTAGGAAGGGGCAAGGTGATGGAGAGCCTTGAAGCCTAGAGTGAGGAGTTTTTGTTTGGAGCGGAGGTCGATAGGCAACCACTGGAGTTGTTTAAGAAGGGGAGTGACATGCCCAGATCGTTTCTGCAGGAAGATGAGCCGGGCAGCGGAGTGAAGAATAGACCGGAGCGGGGCGAGAGAGGAGGAAGGGAGGTCAGAGAGAAGGCTGACACAGTAGTCTAGCCGGGATATAACGAGAGCCCGTAATAGTAAGGTAGCCGTTTGGGTGGAGAGGAAAGGGTGGATCTTGGCGATATTGTAGAGGTGAAACCGGCAGGTCTCGGTAACGGATAGGATGTGTGGGGTGAACGAGAGGGACGAGTCAAGGATGACACCGAGATTGCGGGCCTGCGGGACGGGAAGGATGGTCGTGCCATCCACGGTGATGGAGAAGTCTGGGAGCGGACCGGGCTTGGGAGGGAAGATGAGGAGCTCAGTCTTGCTCATGTTGAGTTTTAGGTGGCGGGCCGACATCCAGGTGGAGACATCCCGGTGGCGGGAGGAGATGCGAGCCCGAAGGGAGGGGGAGAGGACAGGGGCGGAGATGTAGATCTGCGTGTCATCTGCGTAGAGATGGTAGTCAAAGCCGTGAGAGCGGATGAGTTCACCGAGGGAGTGAGTGTAAATGGAGAACAGAAGAGGGCCAAGAACTGACCCTTGAGGAACTCCAACAGTTAAAGGATGGGAGGGGGAGGAGGCTCCAGCGTAGGAGACCGAGAATGATCGGCCAGAGAGGTAAGAGGAGAACCGGGAGAGGACAGAGTCCGTGAAGCCAAGGTGAGATAAGGTATGGAGGAGGAAGGGATGGTCGACAGTGTCAAAGGCAGCAGAGCGGTCAAGGAGGATCAGAATGGAGTAGGAGCCATTGGATTTGGCAAGAAGGAGGTCATGGGTGACCTTAGAGAGAGCAGTCTCGGTAGAGTGGAGGGGACGGAAGCCAGATTGGAGGGGGTCTAGGAGAGAATGGGAGTTAAGGAATTCTAGGCATCGATTGTAGACGACTCGTTCTAAGATTTTGGAAAGGAAGGGTAGTAGGGAGATAGGACTTAGCTGTGTGACTTTGGGCAAATCACTTAACTTCTCTGTGCTTCAGTTATCTCATCTGTAAAATGGGGAGTAAGGCTGTGAGCCCCACTTGGGACAACCTAATTACCATGTATCTACCCCAGTGCTCAGAACAGTGCTTGGCACATAGTAAGCACTTAGCAAATACCACTATTATTATTATCTGATGGTTTGTGTTCAGCCAAGTGCTTATCACAGAATAAGCATGTAATAAATGCCATGATTATTAGAAGATGCTCACATTTCTCCAACATAAGGCAAAAGTTTGAAGGAATCCAAAACATGTTTTGGAAGCTGCTAGTAGCTAATGAAGTCTTTCCATTATTCAGAGAAGGTGAAAGTCTTAGTACTCCTTTCTCCTTCTGATGGCTAAAGACCACACAGGGTGTGGGTGGTGTGTTTTTGGGGGGATGGTTGGGGGAGAGGAGGGCATTTATTTTTCATTTCTGACCATTCAGCAGTCATGCCATCATAAAAGTGAGAATCTGGGGGGTGTATTTTGTCCATTGAAACCACTCCCTCAGGCTACAGCAGTTTAGAACTTTTCTCCTCACTACAAACTTGAGCAGAAACCCAGGACTATAAATCTTTTTTTCCCCCTCTATCTCCTCTTGCCCTCCTCCACCCCCACTCCCTCCCAATTCACATGGATATATGGAAGTGTTAATGGAAGGGTCATGACCCCTGTCTATAAATTTGTAAAGCTGCCTACACATTGCTGTCTAGTGCTAGCTGTCATTTGGGGCTTTTAACATGCAGAAGTGGCCTTTCCCCTTCATTTGTTGGAGCAGATGTTCTTGATTGATTTGCCTGGCATGAGGGAGGGTTTAGACCCCCAAGGGCTGGGCCTTTTCCATAGTCCTTCATGCACTGAAGCAGGAAATGGGAAGCTTTCTAGAAAGTAGATGTTCCTAGCTTTGAATTTGCTAAGGAATCTTTCTGACCAGCCTGTGTCTTAAACTTTCACCTCAGGTTAACTGCAGATGGTGACAGTGACTTTCCTTTCTCAGGTGCGTGGACATGGTGGGTCTTAGACCCAGCAAAAATGTTCATTTGTTTGTTCATTCAATCGTATTTATTGAGTGCGCACTATGCACAGAGTGAAGTACTAAGCACTTGGAAGAATATGATATAACAATATAACAGGCATATTCCTGCCTGCAAAGAGCTAACAATCTAGAGGGATGATCTTGCTAGTCATGGTATTGGTTAAGCCCACACTGTGTGCCTAGCACTGTTCTAAGCACTGGAGTAGATACAAGATAATCAAGTGCCAGATGGGGCTCACAGTCTAAGTAGGAGGAAGGAAGGGTATTGAATCCCTATTTTGCAGGTGAGGGAACTGAGGCCCAGAGAAGTTAAGCGACTTGCCCAAGGTCACGCGACAGGTACATGGCTGAGCCAGTATTCGAACCCAGGGCCTCTGACTCCCAGGCTCGTTCTCTTTTCACTAGGCCGCACCACTTCTGCTGACGCCTTCACCCCTCTGCAACTCTTTTTCACCAACAAGTTTCACATATTTTCACCAGCTCTTTGGACTTCAGTGGGTACTCTTGGGATCACTTTATTTCCAAGAGAGAGCAAGCAGCGTGGCTTAGTGGAAAGAGCATGGGCTTAGGAGTCAGAGGTTGTGGGTTCTAATCCCGGCTCCACCACCTGTCAGCTATGTGACTTTGGGCAAGTCACTTCACTTCTTGGTGCCTCAGTTACCTCATCTGTAAAATGTGGGTGAAGACTAAGCCTCGCGTGGGACAACCTGATTACCCTGTATCTACCCCAGCGCTTAGAACAGTGCTCGGCACATAATAATGTTGGTATTTGTTAAGCGCTTACTATGTGCCGAGCGCTGTTCTAAGCGCTGGGGTAGATACAGGGTAATCACATTGTCCCACATGAGGCTCACAGTTAATCCCCATTTTACAGATGAGGTAACTGAGGCACAGAGAAGTGAAATGACTTGCCCACAGTCACACAGCTGACAAGTGGCAGGCACGTAGTAAGCGCTTAACAAATACCAGCATTAACATTAAAATAACATTTTCTGGGCAGAGACAATTATAGAATTTTTTTATCTTGACTTTCTTCTCTCTATGGAAATATAGATAATAATGATGATGGTATTTGTTAGGCTCTTACTATGTGCTAAGCATTGTACTAAGTAAGCACAGGGGTAGAAACAAGATTATCAGATGAAATATAGTCCTTGTCCCCCAAGGGGCTCATGGCCTTAGTGGAAAAGAGAAGTATTGAAACCCCATTCTGCAGATTAAGGAAAAGATAAGTGAGGTGACTTGTCCAAGGTCACACAGCAGGCGAATGGCAGAGCTGGGATTAGAACCCAGGTCCCCTGACTCCCAGCCTGGGTTCTTTCCACTAGGCCACAGTGGTACATTATCCTAAGTAGCAGGAAATATCAATGAGTAGGGAATAGCCATATTTCCTTTATACAGCTTTAATGCATTTTAAGCCTGAGAAAGCCTGTTTTCTTCTAAGAGCTGTAATGCATCTGACTGCTTTAATTTTCCGTTGTGAGAGCTTACACTGTTAGAAGCAGACTACTTCTTGACTACGGCTTCCATGCTCCATGAGCATTGTAACCGCGAATTCTTATGCAATTTTTTACCTATATGCTGGCTTGGGAGGAAGGGAATTCTCTAATAAGAATAATAATCATGATGGTATTTGTTAAGCACTTACTGTGTGTCAGGCACAGTTCTAAATGCTGAGGTAGATACAAGCTAATCAGGTTGGATACAGTCCCTGTCCCACATGACGATGACAGTCTTAATCCCCATTTTCCAGATGATATAACTGAGTCACAGAGAAGTGAAATGACTGACCCCGAGTCGCAGAGCAGACAAGCGGCGGAGCCAGGATTAGAACCCAGTCCCTCTGACTCCCAGGCCCTTGCTCTAGCCACTAGGCCACGCTGCTTCACTAGTACTGCACATTGTGAATGGCTCCTTGTAACAATTGTTGTGCCCCATTATATGGCTTCTCTAGTCTGTAGAGAAATAAAGGACTTCATTTTGCACTGCTATTCATCTGGCACTTGCACAGGAGTGAAAGAAAAATCAATAGTTCTTAATTGTATTGTTTGCTCATGAAACATAGCAGGGTGTATGAATCCGGCAGTTTTAAGGAACTGGCTAGAATGAAAATCTACGGCTGCCTAGTTTTCCCTGTCAATTTTAGATGAAAAATCAACAGGCTTTAAGGACTTATAAGTAAAAGAAATATGCAGAGTGTTCATTCCCAAATGCATTATTTCTACCCTTTTGAAAGCTCTTGGTAAAAATAGATGGTGGGGGCGGTGTTCAAGTTAGGCACTAGAATTTAGATATAATCGTGTTCATTACCAGCAGTTTTAAGACCACAGCACAAACTGGCCACTTTCTGAATAGCACCCATCTAGGCACTGTGGGGTAAGAGTCAAGCGTTGCCCTCAAGGAGTTTTCAGTTATTTTGTTCATATAAACGTTTGGAACAGCAGTAATCTGTTTTCTAAAATGGTGATATTTCAACTTTGCTAATGGACTCAGTCACCTCCACAGTGACACTCTCTATACCCTCTGGGACCCAGCTCTTTTCAACACAGCTGGACTTTTAAATCATTTGTGTATCTTTTATATTTCTGGAGGAAAATAACTGAATAAAGGTGAAAATATTGTGTGCATCATGTATAATGGAATCATGGAAAGGCTAAACATTGCATTTTCCTCTGCGATATTTGATAGACTAATTTTGTAACTAATAACAATTTGATAGACTAATGTTAAAATTGAAAACATTTTCTCATGCATAATCTATATTGAAATGTAACTAATGTGTCATTTTTGTTGCTAAACACAGATTGCCTAGTTTAGAATTGTATAATGAGGTACGTAAATGATCATATTCAGACAAGCAGCGAGGTATAGTGAATAGATAGAGCATGGGCCTGGGAGTCAGAAGGTCATGGGTTCTAATCCCAGCTCCACCACTTGTCTGCTGTGTGACCTTGGGCAGGTCACTTCACTTCAGCGTGGCTGAGTGGAAAGAGCATGGGCTTGGGAGTCAGAGGTCATGGGTTCGAATCCCAGCTCTGCCACTTGTCAGCTGTGTGACTGTCGTCAAGTCACTTAACTTCTGTGTGCCTCAGTTACCTCATATGTAAAATGGGGATTAACTGTGAGCCTCACGTGGGACAACTTGATTACCCTTTATCTACCCAGCACTTAGAACAGTCCTCTGCACATAGTAAGCGCTTAACAAATACCAACATTATTATTATTCTTCTCTACCTCATCTGTAAAATGGGAATTGAGACTGTGAGCCCCACACGGGACAGGGACTGTATCCAACCCAAATTACTTGTGTCCGCTCCAGCGCTTATTAGAGTGCCTAGCATATAGTAAGCTCTTAACAAATATCAGTTATTATTAGTATTTTTATTTGTGTTCTACGATTCCAAAAAAGAATTTCACAGAGTCATTTAATGTAAAAATAATGATTTTATTTTAAATATCTGTAATCTCTGATTGGCAAATTCAGAGAAACAGTGATTTTCACTTTACAGCTATTTCTAAGTGATTTGTCAACTCTCTGGAGTCCCCCATATGAGCAAACCATTTTACAAGGTCAAAGCAGAAAAACATAATATCTAAAAGTTAAAATAAATATCTGAATATCACGTCTAAGTTCATCCTCTTTTTAGGAAGTGTTAGATGCAATAGCTCAAAGAAGACTGAAGAAAAATGCAGTTGCTTTTGTTGAAAATTAAGTCACTCTTTTTAATTCTGACTTTCACCGAACAGATTATATTGAGACCACAGTGGTTTTTAATCATCTCTACGTAGTAAACATAAATCCAGCTTGAAAGCTTTGTTCCAAAGACATCCTCACTGGATCTCGATGCTGCCTCTTGCGTGTACTTTTTCAAATATAAACCGTGGATCAAATGTCCATTTCCATAGGACCCAGATTTCCTCTGTGTGTTTAGAGTCTTTTATCATCAAATGCCATCAAGTTGTTTCTGATTCATTAATAATAATAATGATGGCATTTGTTAAGTGTTTACTATGTGCCAAGGACTGTTCTAAGCTCTGGAGGGGGGATGCAAGGTAATCAGTTTGTCCCATATGGGGCTCACATTCTTCATCCCCATTTTACAGATGAGGGAACTGAGGCACAGAGAAGTTAAGTGACTTGCCCGAAGTCACTCAGCTGACAATTGGCAGGGCCGGTCAACTCTACAGATATATATGTAGACTCTTTTACCTTGTTTTTATTTATTTTTATGGTATTTGTTAAGCCCTTACTCTGTGTCAAACACAATTCTAAGTGCTGGGGTAGATAGAAGGCAATCAGGTCAGACATGGTCCCTGTCCCACATGGGGCTCACAGTTGAAGTAGGAGGGAGAACAGGTATTGAACCCCCATTTTACAGTTGAAGAAACTGAGGCATAGAGCAGATAAGTGACTTGCCCAAGGTCTCCCAGCAAGTTAGTGACCGAACCTGCAGGTCCTCTGACTCCCAGGTTCGGTCTCTTTCCACTAGGTTACTCTGCTTCTGCATTAAAGAATCTTACAGATGCACCCAATGAAGGTAGAAATAAACTATTTTTTCATATGCTCGGTGCCTGCCTCCTCTCCACCTCCCCCGTAGCCCAATTTTTGGACCTTTTCAGAAGAAAATGTATATAATTCAGTACTTTGGGGGAGATTAGAAATTGGACAGTAAATGTTTAGGACTTACAATTTGGTCATTTTTATTTTGAAAATTGAGTTTTATACAAGAAACGTGGGCTTTTATCCATTTCCTTTTGCCGCCTCAGTTTATATTTATTTGACAGGTATAAAATACTGGACTGGGAGCTCATCTCTTTAGGTTCATATTATTCATTCATTCATATTTATTGAGCACTTACTGTGTGCAGAGCACTATATTAAGCACTTGGGAGAGGACAGTACAACAATAAACAGAGTAGTGTGGCTCAGTGGAAAGAGCTTGGGCTTGGGAGTCAGAGGTCATGGGTTTGAATCCCGGTCTGCCACTTGTCAGCTGTGTGACTGTGGGCAAGTCACTTCACTTCTCTGGGCCTCAGTTACCTCATCTTTAAAATGGGGATGAAGACTGTGAGCCCCACGTGGGACAACCTGATTACCTTGTATCTACCCCAGCGCTTAGAACAGTGCTCTGCACAAAGGAAGAGCTTAGCAAATACCAACATTATTATTCCCTGCCCATAACGAGCTTAATTACCAAATATCTAGTCTTTCCCAGTTCTTAATGCAGTCCTCTGAACACAGTAAGCACTTAATTTAATTATGGTACTTGTTAAGCGCTTACTATGTGCCAAGCACTGTTCTAAGCAGTGGGGTGGATACGGGTTTGGATACAGTCCCAGTCATTCATTCACTCATTCATTCGTATTTGTTGCGCACTTACTGTGTGCAGAGCACAGTACTAAAAGCTTGCAAACTACAATTCAGCAATAGAGACAATCCCTGCCCACAACGGGCTTACAAATTAGAAGGGGGGAGACAGACATCGAAACAAGTAAACAGGCATCAATAGCATCAATATAAATAAACAGAATTGTAGATATGTACATATACACACAAGTGCTGTGGGGCGGGGAGGGGGGTTAGAGCAAAATAAGTGAGTCAGGGAGATGGGGATGGGAGAGGGAGCTGAGGAAAAGGGGGGCTTAGTCTGGGAAGGCCTCTTAAGGAGGTGCACCTTCAGTAGGGCTTTGAAGGGGGGAAGTGTGATTGTTTGGTGGATTTAAGGAGGGAGGGCGTTCCAGGCCAGGGGTCGTCTGCAAGACAGGTGAGAACACACTGTGAGGCACAATGAGAAGATTAGCACATAGGGCTGTCCCACACAGGGCTCACTCTCTTAATTTCCGTTTTACAGATAAGGTAAATGAGGCCAGAGAAGTGAATTGACTTGTGCAAGATCACACAGCAGGCACGTGGTGGAGCTGGGAATAGAACCCATGACTTTCTGGCTCCCAGCCCAATGCTCTATCCATTAAGCCACGCTACTACTACTAGAATTTAAAGTCTAGAATCAAAGGTTACTATATACGGGCAGGGATTTTAATTTTTTTTTAGTTTTTGTGATAGTTTTCAAATGGTGTTATTTGGTTCTATTCCTCAACACAAGCTACATTTAACCCAGGATTTAAAAGCTTAAACCTTAAACCGTATTAGTTTGAATGCTAAAATGATGGCCCATTGAATGGCCTGTGATCCTCGGGGTAATTTACCAGTCAGTCTTTTTCAAAGACTCAAAGAGTAGTCAGTAACCCCTTAAATTGGCGTTTTATTGAAAAGATATCTTAGGTAATAACTTGAACTGTTTTTTTATGGTCTTTGTTAAGTGCTGAATTAAGCACGGGGGCAAATACAGGTTAATCAGGTTGAAGACAGTCCCTGTCCCACATGGGGCTCAAGGTCTTAATTGTCATTTTACAGATGAGGAAACTGAGGCATAGAGACTTGCCCAGGGTCACACAGCAGTTCTTCTGACTCCCAAGCCCACGGGACTCCATTAGGCCACATCGCTTCTCTGATTTTGATTTTGATTTTAGTTCACACCTCCTTTGCTCTCTATGTAGCCTTCCTTCCCCCCATCTTCATTCATTTGGCCAAAAGTAGATTGGCAGTATTTTTGGTCAGAGATCTACAATGCAGTCAACATATATTTGGGAACATTTTCCACCCATGCCTCGCTCTTGAGTACATTTTCCTCTTATTCTGGAGTGGCAAATCACACAACATTCAGATGCCAGTGGCCAAGGATAATACTGAAAAATGAAATAGTGCAGCATGGCATAGTGGATAGAGCCCGGGCCTGGGAGTCAGAAGGTCATGGGTTCTAATCCCGGCTCCAACACTTGTCTGTTGTGTGACCTTGAGCAAGTCACTTCAATTCTTTGGGCCTCCCTTACCTCATCTATAGAATGGGAATTAAGAGTTTGAGCCCCATGTGGAACAGGGACTGTGTCCTACCTGATTACCTTGTATCTGTCCCAGTGTTTAGAACAGTGCTTGACATGTAGTAAGTGCTTAACGAATACCATAATTATTATTACTATTGCTGTTAGTACAGTGCCGTGAAGGCATATCTCCAAGAAGCCATCCCAATCTAAGCCCCATTTTTCCTCATCTCCCACTCCCTCCTGCGTTGCCCTGACTTGCTCCCTCTCCTCTTCCCCCCATCCCAGCCCCATACCACTTAGGTATATATCTCTGTACTTTTATTTATTTGTAGGGACATCTGTCTCCCCCCAACACTCTAAACTCTGAGCTGACTGTGGCCAAGGAATGTCACTGTTTATTATTGTATTATACTTTCCCAAGCGCTTAGGGCAGTGCTGTGCACACGGTAAGCGCTTAATAAATACGAATGAATGAATGAATGAATAGACCGAACTGGATTCCTCTGACACCCAGGAATGTGCTTCAGGCCCAGGTCTGAATCACTCAGCAGCAAGTGGAGATGCTGCAAAGAATGCCCTCCCGGACTTGTGGAGTGAAGTAGGGAGGGGGAGGGGGTCAGTAACCAAAGACTGGATCTCCACACCAGCTTGGCAGCACAATTAATTGTGGTAAACAGAAAGAATTGACTAGAGCTGACCCCCATTCACGGGGGGGGGGGGGGGGGGCTTTCAAGGCAGAACAAAAGACCCAGCCCCGTGGGTACTAATGGTGTCATTGATCTCTCCAGAGGTGGCCTCCTTCCCGGAGGAAACAGGGAATTAATGCAGGCTGGCTAGGGCTTGGGACCACCAAGCCCCCAAATAAGTCATCGCCCAGTTTCTAGCCTCTGGTATTTAAGACTAAAGGCTTCCATCAGCAGGGCATAAAAAACGGTCTCGGTTCTTCATGTTGCTCGTCATCTCTCTCCACTTTTCTTTTCCGGTAAGGGACAATGAAGTGCTCACCCTCTCTATTTTTTTTTGGTGTTTGTTTAGTACTTATGATGTGCCCGGTACTGTGCTAAGCGCTGGGGTAGACATTCTAATCAGGTTGGACAGCCCATGCCCTGCGAGGGGCTCACAGTCTTAATCCCCATTTCACAGATGAGTTAACTAAGGCACAGACAAGTGAAGTGACTTGCAGAAGGTCATGTGGCAGACAAGAGGTGGAGCCGGGATCAGAACCCAGGTCCTTCTGTGTCCCAGGCCTGTGCTCTATCATCGTCATGTTGGTATTTGTTAAGCCGAGCCCTGTTCTAATTGCAGGGGTAGATACAGGGTAATCAGATTGTCCCATGTAAGGCTCACAGTTAATCCCCATTTTAGAAATGAGGTAACCGAGGCACAGAGAAGTGAAGTGACTTGCCCAGAGTCACATAACTAACAAGTAGCAGAGCTGGGATTCGAACCCATGGCTTCTGACTCCCAAGCCCTGGCTCTTTCCACTGAGCCACACTCTATCTACTAGGCCACACTGCCTGTTTGTTGTACTTGCATACTGACTAACTGTACTAGATGAGAAGTAGCATGTCTCAGTGGCAAGAGCCCGGGCTTGGGAGTCAGAGGTCATGGGTTTGAATCCCAGCTCTGCCATTTGTCAGCTGTGTGACCGTGGGCAAGTCACTTCACTTCTCTGGGCCTCAGTTCCCTCATCTGTAAAATGGGGATTAACTGTGAACCTCACGTGGGACAACGTGATTACCCTGTATCTACCCCAGCGCTTAGAACAGTGCTCTGCACATAGTAAGCGCTTAACAAATACCAACATTATTATATTGTACTTGAGAAGCAGAGTGGCCTAGTGGATAGAGCATGAGCCTGATTCAGTCCAATCCCAGCTCCACCACTTGTCTGCTTTTTGACCTTGGATAAGTCACTTCACTTCTCTGTGCCTCAGTTACCTCATCAGTAAAATGGAGATTAAGACAATGAGCCCCATGTGGGACAGTGTCCAACCTGAGTATGGTACATTCCAAGCACTTAGTACAGTGCCCTGCACATAGTAAGCGCTCAATAAATACAGTTGAATGAATGAATATCTTGCACCTACCCCAGCGCTTAGAACACTCTTTGACACATAGTAAGCGCTTAACAAATACCTTGAAGCAACATGGCTCAGTGGAAAGAGCACGGGCTTTGGAGTCAGAGATCATGGGTTCGACTCCCAGCTCTGCCACTTGTCAGCTGTGTGACTGTGGGCAAGGCACTTAACTTCTCTGGGCCTCAGTTACCTCATCTGTAAAATAGGGATTAAGACTGTGAGCCCCATGTGGGACAACCTGATGACTCTGTATCTACCCCAGTGCTTAGAACGGTGCTCTGCACATAGTAAGTGCTTAACAGAAAATAGCGTGGCTCAGTGGAAAGAGCACGGGCTTTGGAGTCAGGGCTCATGAGTTCGAATCCCAGCTCTGCCACTTGTCGGCTGTGTGACTGTGGGCAAGTCACTTAACTTCTCTGTGCCTCAGTTCCCTCATCTGTAAAATGGGGATTAAGACTGTGAGCCCCAAGTGGGACAACCTAATTCCCCTATGTCTACCCCAGCGCTTAGAACAGTGCTCGGCACATAGTAAGCGCTTAACAAATACCAACATTATTATTATTATTATTATTATTATTATTAAAAAATGCCAACATTATTATTTTTTCTACTTTCCCAAGCACTTAGTACTCTACTCTGTCCCCAGCAAGCGCTCAATAAATGCCACTGGTTGATTGCTTGATTGATTCTCCATCTTAGTGCCTCTTGGCTTTCCTTTCTCCATCCTACCTGTTTCTTTGGCTCACTGAAAAGTGTGAGCGATAATGAAGTTCCTTGGGCAATTTGGTTTCTTTTCTTCACGACAAGTCATCTCATTCGTTCCATCGCGTGTTTCCCTGGCAAGCGCGGTTTAACTCATGAAAGAGGATTTGTTTCGAAAGGAGAGAACCACGGGTTCATAATCTGTCACAGCCGGAGTCTGATTTTCTCCTCGCCCGAGTAAATGAGTGGTAGACGACCTTGGTTGGAAATTCAATTTTAATAGGTAAGTCAGGACGAGCCACTGGGGGCTCGTAAACACAACTGAGCGACCTGGCCGTGTGCAGGATGAGTACCCCATAAAGGTTAATAAAATTAAAAAGCAGAAAAGTGTCGACAGATAATTCTTTTGAAATGAAGGCAAATCACCCCAAACACTACCAAGTCTCATTCGACGCACATTTTAAATAACTAGGTGAGAATGCCTTGCTGGAGAAATTGGTATTGGAGCTCTGCTTATATAAACCTCCCCAATTGACTAAGGGTCTGTCCATTCGTTTAGCCCGGGAATGATTTTCTAGTGGTAGAAAACGGCTGTTCTCTTAGAGGGATACGTAGAGATTAGATCAGAATTATTCGATTTGAATTCGAGCTCTGTCCATTCGTCGGCCCCCCCTTTAGATTCGATCCCGGATCCCCCGGGGAGGGGGCAAACGGTAGTGTATCAACCCTTTCCCTACCCCTCTATTCCCCTGGCGGGAGTCGGAGATTTTAATCCCGATCCCTTTTTTCAGTGTAACCCGGTTCAGTCCCGATTACCCATCCCTTCAACTGCTTTTTTTTTTGACGTCTCCGATTCGACGGTGCCGCGCTTCCTGGCGAGATTCGCCAGAGGTTAATTAAATCCATCTTCAAAACAACGAGGGCCCAATGAACCGTAGCCTCATTGCAATAGTAAATTAAATGATGCGATTGTTTCTACCTCCATCATCGGGGGCGGGAAGTTGGGGAATGGGGAGGAGGGAGGCCTGCCGTCCCCAGAGGGGCCTCGGACCATGTGGCCCTAAACCTGCTTTTAATTTGCGGCCGCGGCCAGAGATTACACAGCCATCAGCGGGCAGGGGTCTCCCGGAGCATCTCGACGTGAAAGATGACACTGTCTCCCGGATAAAAAGAAGTCTGTTCCCTCCGGGATTGAGCCGCTTCTCCGATTTCAGATGCAAATGAATACAAACACGGTTACAGAGCAGAACAGCGAGGAGGATACTCGGATCAATTCTGCCACCGCCGAAGCCGTAATTAAAACATACACACATTAAATACAATTATCTCGTGCTCTCTAATAGGGCTGAGCGTCATTAAACTAATTAATAACGCGGTCTATGAGCTCGGCACGGCTGCCGCGATTGTTCGGAGGGTATGTTCTCCGCCTTGCGTGGTCGCAAGTGGCAGCTGGGCGCCTCAGCTGGCATCGGGTGATGGAGAGTGACAGCGGTAGTGCCTGGCTCCGAAAGGACCGGGCGGGAACGGGCCTCTGCCACACCTATCTGACAGTGATTGTGATCGATGGCTTTTTGGAAGCTAGAAGCCATTTTTTTCTCTCTCTCTCTCTTTTTTTTTTTTTTGAAAAACCCGGTTACCAGTGACTGACAGATAATGCGTTGAACTCCCCCCCCCCCCCCCCCGCTGGGCCCAGTTGGGGAAGTGGGAGCTCATAAAAGTAAGTTTAACTTATCAGAAGGCCTAACCTAATAGATTTATCGCATGCGTTCAATTAGCGAGGTGGGGGGTGGGGATAAATCATTCATCCGGACTAATGGAGGGGCTTAATTTACAAGGGGTCAGATGGGAGATGCGGACCAAGCCTCAATCCAAATTATTTATTAAACAATTAGAACGCGGCCTGGTTAATAAAGACGAAAGGGGGGCAAGGGGAAGCAACATGGCCCAGTGGGAAGAGTGTGAGCCTGGGAGTCAGAGGACCTGGGTTCTCATTCCGGCTCCACCACATGTCTGCTGTGTGACCTTAGGCAAGTCACTTAACTTCTCTGTAGTTTCCTTATCTGTAAAATAGGGGTTCGACACCTATTCTCCCTCCTGCTTTGATTGTGAGATCCATGTGGGGCAGGGACTGTGTCCAATCTGGAATGTTTGTCTTCCCCAGCGCTTAGAACAGTGCTCAACATGTAGAAAGTCTTTAATAATAATAATAATAATAATAATAATGTTGGTATTTGTTAAGTGCTTACTATGTGCAGAGCACTGTTCTAAGCACTGGGATAGATAGAGGGTAATCAGGTTGTCCTATGTGAGGCTCACATTCTTCATCCCATTTTGCAGATGAGGGAACTGAGGCACAGAGAAGTGAAGTGACTTGCCCACAGTCACACAGCTGACAAGTGGTAATGAATACCTTAAGTATAATTATTATTATTATTTGCCCGGCAGAGGAAGAGGGCCTGGCAACAGGAAGCTCCAGCTGCAATTCGAACTGGGGCTGGTTTGGCGATAGAGGGCAAATTATTCCCTGCCCTAAGACAGTGAGAGGTGGTGTGGTTTAGTGGGTGGAGCATTGGCCTGGGAGTCAGAAGGATTTGCATTCTAATCCCGGCTCCACCATTTGTTTTCTGTGTGACCTTGGGCGAGCCAGTTCACTTCTCTGAACCTCACTTACCTCATCTGTAAAATGGGGATTAAGAGTGTGAGCCCCATGTAGGACAGGGACCATGTCCAACCTGATTAGCTTGTATCTATCCCACCGCTTAGAACAGTGCTTGACACATAGTAAGTGCTTAACCAATACCATCATCCCGTAGCTCAGTGGAAAGAGCCCGGGCTTGGGAGTCAGAGGTCATGGGTTCGACTCCCGGCTCTACCACTTGTCAGCTGTGTGACTGTGGGCAAGTCACTTAACTTCTCTAGGCCTCAGTTACCTCATCTGGAAAATGGGGATTAACTGTGAGCCTCACGTGGGACAACCTGATTCCCCTGTATCTACCCCAGGTGCTTAGAACAGTTCTCTGCACATAGGAAGCGCTTAACAAATACCAACATTATTATTATTATTATTGATGGCGGGCTCGGAGGTAATGTCCTCACATCACACTCACGAGGGGCTTTGTTGAGGATTAATTAATGATTGCAAACCATCAGAGTGCACCCCAGCACCCCAACTTGGACACTCCTCTCAAGACAACGTACTCACCAGGCCTCTTTCTTCGTCTCCTCCCCTATCCTGGAACTCCCTCCCTGCTTTGCACCCTGAGAGCTCTGCTCTCCCCATTTTCAAAGCCCTCCTTAATTTGCATTTCCTTTAGGAGGCGGTCCCTGATTAATCTCTCACCCCCCAAATGCACCTTTTATCCCTCAACTTCAGCCCCCTTCATGCCACCCCAAGTATTTAATTTCCTGCAACCCTAACGTGTATCATAAATGCTCTAGAGGCCCCTTTGCTGTGATTGGTTTTAACGTGTATCTCCCATAGTAATAATAATAATGGTGATATTTGTTCATTCGATAGTATTTATTGAGCGCTTACTATGTGCAGAGCACTGGACTAAGCGCTTGGAATGTACAAATCGGTAACAGATAGAGACAGTCCCTGCCCTTTGACGGGCTTACAGTCCAATCGGGGGAGACGGACAGACAAGAACAATAGCTACAGGAGATGAGAAAGTCCACACTGAGGATCATCATAGGCACTCTTACTGTGTACCTGGCACTGTACTAAGCCCTGGGGTGGAAAAAGCAAATTGGGTTTGACACAGTCCATGTCCCACCTGGGGCTCCCAGTCTTCATCCCCATTTTACAGATGGGATAACTGAGGCACAGAGAAGTGAAGTGGTTTGCCCAAGGTCACCCGGAAGAAAAGTGGCGGAACCGGGATTAGAACCCATGACCATCTCAGTCCCAGACCCTTGCTCTATCCACTATACCATGCTGCTTCAAGTTCTAGAGGGCAGGGATGATATCTTCCATTCTATTGTACTCTCCCAAATGCTTACGTCAGTGCTGGGTACACAGTTGGGTGTGCAATAAGTATTGTTTGATTTCTCTGGACTTCCCAAGCGCTCACTGTAGTGCACTGCATCAGTAGGTGTTAAATAGCAATACAGGATGGACATTAAAATAAATTACAAGAAGGAGTAGCAGGAGAGCCTCAGGGTATGTACATAAAGGTTATGGGGCTGAAGGAGGGATAAGAATAAAAGTGCTTAATGGGTACAGACCCAAGTGCATAGGAAATGCAAAAGAGGAGGGAGATTAAGGTGAGGAAATGAGAGTGTAGTCTAGGAAGGCTTCCTGGAGGAGCTGGGCTTTTATTACGACTATGAAGATGATGAATTATTATCAGAGCATTGTGCCTCAACCTATTATTATTATTAATAATAATAATTATTATAATAATAATAATAGGTTGAGGCACAATGCTCTAACAAGGGGGAGTGATTTTCAGGCCAGAATGGTGAGCAAGGGGTCTGTGTCAAGAGAGAAAAGCAGCATAGCGTAGTGGCTAGAGCACGGGCCTGGGAGTCAGAAGGTCATGGGTTCTAATCCTGGCTCAGCCCCTTGCCTATATGACCTGGGGCAGGTCCATTCCCTTCTCTGGGCCTCAGTGGCCTCATCTGGAAAATGGGGATTAAGACTGTGAACCCCCCATGGGATAGGGACTGTGTTCAACCCGACCTGCTTATGTCCACCCCAGCGCTTAGTACAGGGCCTGGCACATAGTTAAGCACTTAATAAGTACCATAATTATTATCATTATCATTATTATTATTATTATCAGTAGGTTGAGGCACAATGAGTAGGTTGGACTTAAAGGGGTGAGGTAAGTAGGTTGAGAGCCAATTGAGTTTATAAAAGTCAATGACGAGGAGTTTCTCTTGGATGCAGTGACGGATGAGCAGTCATTGGAGATTTTTGAGCAGTGGCGAGAGTTGCGCTGAATGATTTAGTTGAAAAAGGAAGTGGGGACTGGAAGGGGAAGCGGGGTGGGCGAGGCTAAAGGCAGGGAGGTCAGAAAAGAGGCCGTTGCGAGAATCGAGCTGGGTCTCTTGGGCTCTGCTTTGCCAAACTCAAGAATGTGAGCAGCAGAGGTGAGAGGACCTGGATTTCTCTTTTGACCCAAAGCATCATCAGGGAGTAACAATAATAATCAGGCATTTTTGAATTCTTATCAGGACCAAAAGTAAATGTTAAATGATCAATCGTTCCAAGCCGTTGAAGAATAATTGATGTGTGTTTTTCTTTCCCTCTGAGATACATAATGAAAGCATGCCCAAATTTCTAATAGTAATCGCCAAAATGCCTCCAGTTTCTGTTGACGCAACGCAGTGATTGAGCGTGGGCTGTTAACCCTTTCAAATAGAATGTTTAAGGTTGTCTTCAAATTTCGTCACTCTATCGCCCTAGGACAAAATGAGCCGCTATTTCCTGGTTCTTGTTTTAACTCAGGTTCACTTGTGTGACTGTGATACATTTCCCTTGAAATTAGTTAAGGAAAAAAGTATTTAAAACGTTACAGAAACATGGTCTTTGTGCATGTGGGATATGTCATTTCTGTTGCATATTTTCATAATGGTTTCAAGCTGATCTTGACCTTTATGATTTCAGCCCAGGGATTTAAGTGCCTTTTCTTAGTGCATTAAGCCAAGCTACTTTTGTTACTGCCTGTATTTACTGTTAGAAAATTCTTTCTAATAAGATACTTTAGGAAATATTTATCTGATTGAAAGAATAGGTGTAATCCTAGATTTCATAAAGTGGCTCACCATACTATTATATGAAGAAGAATAGCCAACTAGTTATAAATGTATTTCCCCTTGAATTTTCTTTTCCCAGAAAATTGTGTAGATTATGCCAAGCACTGTGCTCTGTGTCAAACAGATACGAGATAATCAGATCAGATACCACCTCTACCCCACATGGGGCTCAAAGTCTAAGGGGGAAGATTAGATTTTTAATTCCTATTTTATAGATAAGGAAATCAATCGTATTTACTGATCACAAACTGTGTACAGAGCACCATACCAAACAGTACAGTATAACAGATTTGTTAGACAAGTACCCTGCTCACAAGGAGTTTAGAGTGTAGAGAGAAACTGAGGCCTGTTATGCAGTTAAGGAGTTGAGAAGCAGTGTGGCTTGAGCACTGGGCCTGGGTTTCAGAAGACCTGGGTTCTAATCCCACCACTGTCCCTTTGTTGTGTGACCTTGGATCAGTTATATAACTTCTCTATGCTTCAGTGATCTCATCTGTAAAATGGGGATTAAGATTGTCAGCCCCAAGTGGGACAAGAGCTGTGTCCAACGTGACTTGCTTGTATCCATCCCAGGGATTAGGGCAGTGCCTTGTACTTAGTAATAACTTAAAAATATCATTTAACAAAAATGAAAAGTGACTTTCATTCATTGTCATATCTACTGAGCACTTACTGTGTGCAAAGCACTGTACTAAGTACTTGGGAGAGTACAACACAACAGTAAGCAGACACTTTCCCAGCCCACAATGAATTTACAGTCTGGGGGGACAGGGGAGGCAAGGGGAGACAGATATCATTGGAAATAAATAAATTACAGTTATGTACATAAGTGCTGTGCGGCTTGGAGGGAGGAAGAGCAAAAGGAGCAAGTCAGAGCTTTGCAGGAGTGGGAGAAGAGGAAGCGGAGGGGGCTTAGTCTGGGAAGGCTTCTTGGAGGAGATGTGTCTTCAATGAAGTTCTGAAGTGGGGGAGAGTAACTGTCAGAAGTGAGGCAGGAGGGAGTTCCAGGCCAGAGGCAGGATGTGAGCCAGGGGTCAGCGGTGAAATAGACAAGAAGAAGGCCCAGTGAGGTTAGCACTAGAGGAGCAAAGAGTGCAAGCTGGGTTGTAAAAGGAGAGTAGCGAGGTCACACAGAGTGTAAATTCAGAGGAAAGGACAAACATCATTCTGCATCTCTGCCCCGCTAGTCATTCTGTGCACTGTCATAACTGGTTGGGGGGAGGGCTTGGGTGGGGAGGGTGTTAGTAAGCGAGAGGATGAATAGTTCTGTGCAAACCACTAGCACTAAAAGCAATTCCTCCACAGATTCTCACTCCTGAAGTCTCAGCACCCAGGCTCAGCCCTCTTTCCTGTTGGGGCAATTTCCTTTTCACTCTGAAGGTATTCTTATGGGATCCGTGACAGTCCCCAGTAATTATGCCCATTTTGCAGATAGAAAAAATGAGGCTAAATTGTTTGCCAACGGAACTGGAACCATTGTAGCCGATTATTGTTCTCTTTGGTCACTTTGCCATTCCATGCCTTTACTTTAACATTTCAAAGAGGTTTTCTCTCTGAGTTTTTGAGTAACGAAAATCCCAAGATCTCTATGGAGGGGATTATATCAGAAGTATTATGGGTTCTAAGGAAGCATCCAGAAGTCATTTTTCTTAGCTCTGCAAGAGACAAATCTATTCTATTCAACTCAGTTGGTCTTCACCAGAACTCTTCTGCCCTTCTCCCCCGTCCTCAACATCCCTAAAGACTTTTTTTTTAGGGTACTCATTATGCACTTTCTATGCGCCAAACACTGTTCTAAGTACTGGGGTAGGTACAGATTAATGAGGTCATACACAGTCCCCATTCCTCATGGGGCTCACAGTCTAAGTATTAGGGAGAACAGATATTCTCATTTTACAGTTGAGGGAACTGAAGCACCGAGAAGTGAAGTGACATGTCCTAGGTCACCCCGCAGGCATTGGAAGAGGTGAGATTAGAACCCAGATCCTTCTTTCTCCCAGACTTGTGTTCTCTCCACTAGGCCTCGCTGCTTTGTCCACACTGCTTGACTTCCCCTGAATTTGCTAGATGGGACAAATTTCAGGGCACCAGTCCCTAGAAAGTGCAATTCTAGAGACACTTTGTCTCTTTTTCTTCAGTTGTCCCTCAAAATCCCAAGAGAACAGAGCTGAGTGGAAGAACCATTGAAGTTTTTCTGAAGCAAGAGTGAAAGTATACCTAAACCAATAATTGGACTCTCTTCCTGCTACTTGAGTTCTCAGTTCAAGTCTATTTTACCAATCTAAAGTTGAATTCAGTTTGGAATGGAGTGAATAATGCCCTGATTCTGGTTTCTGGGTCTCAGAGGGCTTAGTTGCCTGGAACATCAGATCCAAGGGTGTGACCTGATTTTTTGTTGTGAGTACGTGACCTATCAATCAATCGTATTTATTGAACGCCTACTGTGCACGGTGGTTAGAGCACAGGAGTCAGAATGACCTGGATTCTAATCCTGCTCTGCCATTTGTCTGCTGGATGAGTTGGTCAAGTCACTTCACTTCTCTGGGTCTTAGTTCCCTCATATGTAAAATGGATATTAAGACTGTGAGCCCCCTGTGCAACAGGGACTGTGTCGACCCTGATTAGCTTGTATCTATGCCAGTGCTAGACACATAGTAAGCGCTTAACGAATACCATCATCATTATCTACCCCAGTACTTAGCACTGTGCCTGGCACACAGAAAGTGCTTAACAAATACACACACACACAAAAAGAATCATTCATTCATTCAGCCATATTTATTGAGCATTTACTGTGTGTCAAGCACTGTACTGAGTTCCTGGGAGAGTACAGTACAACAATAAACATTCCCTGCTCACAAAGAGCTTACAGCCTAGAAGGGGAGAAAGATATTAATATAAATAAATAAATTACAGATACATACATAGGTGTCATGGGGATGAGTAAAGGGAACAAGGCAGGGTTACACAGAAGAGAGTGGGAGAAGAAGAAAGAAAGGCTTAGTCAGGGAAAACCTCTTGGAGGAGGTGTGCTGTCAAGAAGGCTTTGAAGGTGGGGAGAGTCATTGTCAGATTTGAGGAGGGGGGATGTTTCAGGCCAGTGGCAGGTTGGGTGTCGATGGGGGGAATAGGCCAGTGGAGAGAAAGATGGGATTGAAGCACAATGAGAAGGTTAACACTAGAGGAGCAAAGTGTGCAGACTGGGTTGTAATATTAATAATAATAATGTTGGTATTTGTTAAGCGCTTACTATATGCAGAGCACTGTTCTAACCGCTGGGGTAGTTACAGGGTAGTCAGGTTGTCCACGTGAGGCTCACAATCTTCATCCCCATTTTACAGATGAGGTAACTGAGGCCCAGAGAAGTTAAGTGACTTGCCTGCAGTCACATAGCTGACAAGTGGCAGAGTAGGAGAGTAGTGAGGTGAGGTGGGGGTAAGAGGATTGAGTGCTTTGAAGCCAATGGTGAAGAGTTTTTGTTTGATGCAGAAGTGGATGGGCAACCACTGGAGTCAAAGTTTGGAAACAGGGAGGGTGAGCCCTAAAATGATTGGGAGAATGAGTTTGAAGTATTTCCCCTCTGAGGGAAGTGGTGGGGAGAGGGAGTAAAGGCCTGTATTTCTTCTAGAAGATGTGAAAATGCCTAGCATGACTTTAAACTCCTTTTGTTTTTAATTAACAGTGGAGGTTAATGCACTTAAAAGAGTCTGAACATTAACCCGAGTTGCTCACGGGTTAACTTATCCATTTTATGAAAGGATATTATAGGCTCTTTATCACATGTTGTTTTTCTGATCAACAGTTAACAATATAAGACAAAGAAAAAGACGATTTGTTTCAGATCCTGACATAAACATCTCCTCATAATAGTGGCTTTTCATTTACTGCATTTCAATGTACCATAAGCTGAAAAGCACAAAAGACTCTTTGTAGATCTCAATAATGCTGGTACAGAGTGATGTCAGTCAATTTTTGACCTATATAGTCTGGTGTTATTCTCCACAATCAGTAATAGATATTCCCCCCTGCCGTTCCTTGCGGTTCACGGGAATGCCAATACAATCCTTGAAAACGATCATGTCCTTTTGTGGTGTCTTCCACTGGAACATCTAAAGCAAATTAAATAAATTGTGAAATGTCATTTGGCAGTGGCTGGCAAGAATCAGTGAGTAATTAGAGTAAGGGTGAAATGAATGTTAAAGGTTTCAATGATTATCATTTCTTCTGACAATGCAGACAACAAGGCTTCACTCCAACCACACTAGAACGTTTCCTGTTATGAACACCGAAATTATAAGATTCTTGGGTGACGGCCCCAGGCTACATCAAACTCCTATCGTAATTACCTCATCGCCGGTTCTTTCTCTATCAGCCCGTTCGGATCCCAAAGAGGCACACGAGAAATGAATGTAATGGATTAGGCTTTTATGGAAATGACTCTTTGTTTCCAAAATGCCATTTCTAGATTACTTTTATTGATATAAATATAATGGCTGGATGAAAACTGCATCACTTTTATCATTCTGCTTGTGTTTTCAGCTGCAGGCTCCGTGGCCTTGTGATACCCCGTTTCCCCAGCACAGATGTTTACTTTTGATCAGGTTGATGGATCTTGAAGTCTCTCAGACCGTTTCCCCTTAGAACCATTTCCTTACAGTTTGAAATCTCAGAGTCCTGGCATTTAAAAACATCCCTCACGACTAAAGCCTCACTACCAAGAGGCCTTCCCCAACTAAGCCCTCCTTTCCCCTGCTCCCTCTCCCTTCTTTTGTCATTCATTCAGTCAGTCAGTCAGTCAGTCAGTCCGTCATATTTGTTGAGCGCTTACTGTGTGCAGAGCACGGTACTAAGTGCTTGGAAAATGCAATTCAGCAGTAACGAGAGACAATCACTGACCATATCAAGCTTACAGTCTAGAAGCGGGGGCGAGGGAAGTCAGACATCAAAACAAGTGAACAGACATTAAATAAATAGAATTATAAATATGTACATATATACACAAATACTGTGGGGTGGGGATGGGGGGTAGAGCAAAGGGAGAGAGTTAGGGTGATAGGGAGAGGAGGGGGAGCTGAGGAAAAAGGGGGCTTAGTCTGGGACTTGTCACCTATGCACTTGGATCTGTCCCCTTTAAGCACTCGATATTCACCCCAACCCTCAACACCACAGCATGTACTTATACACCCGTAATTAATTTTCATATCTGCCTCCGTCTCCAAACTGTGAGTTCCTTATGGGTAGGGAACTTGTCTACCAACTGTGTTGGATTGTACCCTTCCAAGCGCTTAGTACAGAGCTCTGCATTGTAAGTACCATTGATTGATTGATTACTGTTTTTAAGCGAGAAAGGAAATGAAATTCCTTTTTTGTATATGTGGCATTTGTGTGTATGTGCTAAGCACTATTCTGAGCACTGGGGTAGATACAAGTTGGATACAGTCCCTGTCCCATGTGGGGCTCACACTCTCAATCCCCATTTTTACAGATGAGATAACTGAGGCACAGAGAAGTGAAGTGACTTACACAAGGTCACACAGCAGACAAGTGGTGGAGCCAGAATTAGAACCCAAGGCCTTCTGACTGCCAGGCCCAGGCTTTATCCACCAAACCACGGAGCTTCTCCTTAACGCCATTGTATTCTCCCAAGCACTTAGCACGGTATTCTGCACAGAGAAAACCGTTTTTGAATAATTTTGATTGATGGGTGATGGGTTGAATTAATTAAATAATTAAGTGGTTGGAGATTCTTCAGGCCCCGGCTTCCTCTTTCCTTCTTCCTGACCCTTTCACAAGTCACTTAACTTCTCCAGACTATAAGCTCATTGTGGGCAGGGAGCATACATAACAACTCTGAGCATACATAACAACTGTTGAATTGTACTCTCACAAGACCTTATTACAGGGCTATGTTCACAGTAAGTGCTCAATAAATACTACTGTTTGATTGATTCTTGTGCCTTATCTGCCAAAGGGGGATTCAGTACCTGGTCTTCCTCCTACTCAGACTGTGATCCCCATTTGGACATGATTATTTTTTAATAATGTTGGTATTTGTTAAGTGCTTACTATGTGCCAAGCACTGTTCTAAGCGCTGGAGTAGATACAGGATAATCAGGTTGTCCCACGTGAGGCTCACAGTTAATCCCCATTTTCCAGATAAGGTAACTGAGGCACAGAGAAGTTAAGTTACTTGCCCACAGTCACACAGCTGACAAGTGGCAGAGCCAGGATTCAAACTCATGACCTCTGACTCCCAAGCCCGTGCTCTTTCCACTGAGCCACGCTGCTTCTTTTACCTACCCCAGCGCTGAGTACAGTGCTTGGCACATAATGAGCATTTAACCAATACCAAAATTAGTATCATTCCACACGCTAGAAGAAGAACTGAGAAGAGGCAGTGGACCTCATCAAGGGAGGCCGAGGTGGATAGAATTCACAGGCTAAATAAAAGTTTTTATTTTCTGAAAATTTCAGCTAACTCTGTCTTCTTGCTCTCTAATACCACAGGTAATTGAGATTGGATTATAGACTTGGCAGTGCCCATGAGAAGCTGAAACACAGCCATCGTTTTGTCTTTCAAAAAAGATTAGAAATAAAAGTGAAATGTACAGTGCAAGCTACAACGCAGTATAATCTGTGTTTTATAAGAGCTGTTGCTCTGTTAATTTTGCTAGAACACGGGCCTGGGAGTCAGAAGGCCATGGGATCTAGTTCTGGCTCTGTTTGCCTGCTCAGTGATCTTGGGCAAGTCACTTCACTTCTCTGTGCCTCAGTTACCTGATCTCTAAAATGGGGATTTAAAGTGTAAACCCTATGTGGGACAGGGACTTTATCCAACCTGATTAGCTTGTATCAACCCTGGTGCTTAATACAGTGCCTAGCACTTGGTAAGTGCTTTACAAATACCACAGTATACATATTCTGGAGCATCGAAATGTTTGATTTTGAGTTTGTGCTCATCGCTTCGGGTTGCTTGTTGGGTTATCAAACTTGTGATAAGTAGGCAGTGTGTTTATTCAGAGAAGCAGCATGGCTTAGTGGCAAAAGCACGGGCTTGGGAGTCAGAGGATGTGAGTTCTAATCCTGGCTTGCCACTTGTCTGCTCTCTGACCTTGGGCAAGCCATTTAACTTATTTGTACCTGTTTCATCTGTAAAATGGAGATTAAGACTGTGAGCCCCACGTGGGACAACCTGATTACCTTGTACCTACCCCAGCGCTTAGTACAGTGCTTGACATATAGTAAGCACTTAACAATGCCATAAGTATCATTATTATTATTATTCACATCATCATATTCCTCACAAACTTTCAACAAGGTGGAAAGAGCTGGAGTTTACAACCGGCATGAGTTACCATGGCCTCTTGTTATGGTATTTGTTAGACACTTCCTATGTACCAAGCACTGTACTAAGTGCTGGGATAAATACAAGCTCATCAGGATCCCATGGGGCTCACAGTCTTTATCCTCAATTTTCAGATGAAGTAACTGAGGCCCAGAGAAGTGAAGTAACTGGCCCAAGGTCAAATGGCAGACAAGTGTTGGAACTGGGATTAGAACCCAGGTCCTTCTGACTCCCTGCCCGTGCTGTATCCCCTAGGCCACACTACTTCACCATTTATTAATGGAAACATATTTCCCTATTTCAGATCTAATATTATTTGAGAAATAGCCCGGCCTAGTGGAAAATGTGTAAGTCCGGAGGTTCGAGGACCTGGCGTCTAACTCCTGTTCTTCCAATTCTCTTTTAAAAGAAATAGCCAAAAGGCAGAAGCTGCATTTAATGCAAGCCTATCAGAGATTGGTTCTTTTTTATGGTAATGATATTTGTTAAGCACTTATCATGTGCCAAGCATTATACTAAGCACTGGGGAAGATAGGAGATAATCAGAGCAGACCCAGTTCCTGTCCCAAACAAGGTTCACAGTGTAAGAGGAAGAAAGAATAGACATTTTTTCTCCCTTTTGCAGATGGGTAGACTAAGGTAAGAGACTAATTAAGTGACTTGCCCAAGGTCTCACTGAAGGCAAGAGGCAAAGGACTAAAACCCAAATCTCCTTTTTTAAAAATTTTTAAATGGTATTTGTTAAGTGTTTAGTATGTGCCAAGCACTGTACTAAATGCTGGGATAGATATAAGTGAATCAGGTTGGACACTGTCCAGGTACCACATGGGGCTTACAGTCTTAATTCCCATTTTACAGGTGAGGTAACTGAGGCATGGAGAAGTGAAGTGACTTACACAAGGTCACACAGCAGACAAGTGACAAAGCAAAGATTAGAACCCAGGTCCTCTGACTTCCAGGCCCGTATCTATCTTCTCCTGACTCTCAGCCGTGGCTTCCGTGGTCACTGTTACTTCATTCCATGTTTGTAGCGATGTTTGTTATATCATCCCTCCCTCCCCACCCCCCATTTTCATCTTGCTATTTTCAGCCTGCGTTTCCTAAAACTAATGTTCAGAGAATTATGTATCCATCAGCATTAATACATGGAATTTATTTGTGCTCCATTATTTATACTTCAAGCACCTCTCTTGCTTCAATCAGTATTTAATCATCACATTATGCATTCATTTCATCTAGTTCGTCCATAAACAGCAAGGCCTGGTGGATAAGAGCAGGGGCCTGGGAGTCAGAAGGTCATGGGTTCCAATCCTGGGTCTCCCACTTGTCTGCTGTGCAACCCTGGGGAAGTCACTTCACTTCTCTGGGCCTCAGTTTCTTCATCTGTAATATGGGGATTGAGACTGTGAGCTCTACGTGGAACAGGGTCTGTGTCTAAACTGATTTGCTTGTACCCCCTCCAGCACTTAGTATGGTTTCTGGTACTTAGTAAGTGCTTTACAAATACCATTGTTATTATAACAATAATTTTCGATCCCTGGAATCTGGAAGTTGGATTTCATTAGCACTGCATGGTGATCCCAAGGAATCGGGAAAAGATTTCTCTCATACTATTAGTGTTTCTACTGCCTGTTGTAATTCATTCATTCTTCATTCATTCATATGTAGTGAGCCCTTACTGAATGCAGAGCACTGTACTAAGCTCTTGGGAGAATACAATAGAACAATAAATAGACACATTCCCTGCCCACATGAGCCTACAGTCTAGAGGGGAGACAGACATAATAGAAATAAATTAGCGATATGTACCTAAGTGCTGTTTTGCTTGAATTCAAGAACTTTGTTACTAAGCAGAAGGCATGTTTCGTTGAGCTAGGTACAGTGTGAAAAGCTATATGTGAGTCACTCAAAATAGTTTCATAGAAGTAGCGTGACTTAGTGGAAAGAGTGGAAAGGTTTTAGGAGTCACAGGTCGTGAGTTCTAATCTTGAATCTGCCACTTTTCAGCTGTGTGACTTTGGGCAAGTCACTTCTCAGTGCCTCAGTTACCTCATCTGTAAAATGGGGATTAAGAATGTGAGCCCCACGTGGGACAATCTGATTATCCTGTATCCACCCCAGCGCTTAGAACAGTGCTCGGCACATAGTAAGCGCCTAACAAATACCAACATTATTTTTCCTTAGGTTTTAGTCATCACTTGTAAGATGTATGATAATAATGATTATACTTTGTTAACCACTTACCATGTGCCAAGCAGAATTTGGGTAATAAAAGATAATCAGATTAGACCCAATCTCTGTCCTACACGGGTCTCAGTCAAGAGGGAGAGAGAAAAAGGACTTTTTCCCCATTTTCCAGATGAGGAAACCGTGGTAGCGAGAGGTTAAGTGACTTGCCTAGGGTCACACAGCTGGCAAACAGCAGAACTGGGTCTCCGATTTAGGTTTCCTTACTCAAGATCTTGTGCTCTTTCCATTAGGCCACACCGTTGAAGAATGCCTTGTCAAATTTAAGTGATAATTGTTTTCATTTCAGCTCTTTTCAGGGAAGCAGAAAATTCTATATTAGGTCCGCAGACCTTTCTATAACGAGCTCTTCTAGTTCACAGTTTATTCCCCCAAAGCAATTGTTTTAGCCAAGGAAATATTGACTGGAAAATTGTTTTGGGTTCATCGACGGACTGATTCGGCATTCACAATAGTAGCAAACTAGTAGCACACACACTGACACTTCTCCCTTCCACACTGTGTGCGTGTAAAGGGAATCCCTCACTCTGCAAATGGGTTTGCCCCACTGAGTGCCTCTCTGTTTTCTAACACGTTTCTTGATCTCCCCTTCTTCCTGAAGACTCAGCTCCAGAAAAGCACACCCTTTCCAGATGACTCTGACTACGTTTGAATCTTGTAGAGTCTGGGGTTGACCGGATCTTTAAATTGGATATTCTGCCCTGCCAGCTTTCAGTTCCAATCTGCTTGGGGATCTCCTGTTGTGGTCCGCTGTTCTCACCCATCCCACCTAGGCAAACTCCATTGCCATGAGCATTGCTTCAGTGCTCGTGAGGTGCTGGGCTTCCAGATCCTCGATTCTTTATCTTTTATGGAAGTTGCCATTCCTCATTTCAGTTCTTAGGCAATAACTTAGGAAGCCCAGTGTTTCCAAATTGAAGGTTGGGCCCCATGGCAGCTTTTTAGACCTCTTTCTTGGTATGAGACTTGATACCCTGTTGTCACCAGACCGTTATCCATCCATCTGCCAAATCCACGCTGGCCTTCTTTATCCTTGGATATTTTCTACTTCTCTTTCTATCAGTGCCCCTTCAAACACCATGACATACGAGAAGCAGCAGGGTGTAGTGGATAGAGCACGGGTCTGGTATTCAGAAGGTCATGGGTTCTAATTCTGGCTCCGCTGCACGTCTGCTGGGTGACCTTGGGCAAGTCATTTCACCTCCTCTGGGCCTCAGTTACCTAATTTGTAAAGTGGGGATCGAGACTGTGAGCCCCGTGCAGGACAAGGACTCTGTCCAACCTGATCTTGTATCTACTCCAGCGCCTGGTACAGTGCCTGGCACATAATATACGCTTAATAAATACCATTATCATTATTATTATTATGTCACCAGGCACTCGTTTTATTGTAGAAATTCATTTTAAAAGCTTGGAAGTCAGGTTTTCTTGATTTTATTTCTAACTGGAAACATGTTAAAACCACAACCATACAGTAAAATAGAATGAATCAAAATAGAGAGGAAGGTTTGTTCAGGTCAGCGGGAGGTCAGGAGATGAGGTTTGGGGTTTCTGTTCAGTGACCAATGTCCTGCCATCACTGGCCTTTTGGCCACATCAGCAATCGGGGATGGGCCCGATCCCTGTGAATTAGGGTATGGATTGGGTCTGGAAGCCTACCCTTCCCCCACCCCAATTTCTGCCGTCGCTTCTCTGTAGCCCGATAAAAGATGTCTGCTACTAAGGATCCAGGACACTTGAGAACAGACGTGTCAATAGCAGGAAAACTACTTTTGTAATTAAAAAGAGATGAATGCCGTCGGTGTTTGCATCCACCCCAAACCCTCGCTTAGAAATAGACATGGGCAGAAGAGAGAGTTCATGAGATTAGCATCCAAAACTCGGGAAGAGGAGGAAGGACGGCTGTTGGTGTTTTCCTTTTTTTAATCTGCAGGTGTTCATAAATATATCATTTCACCAAAGGGCCCCGTATCTCCATCCAACTGTACATATTCTACCCATCCACGAGTAAATGTTGCTGGCATTCATCTACCCAAGCCAGTCAAGTGGCTTCCAAAAGGCGGCTGGGAGGTGATGAGATTCCCCCATTTGAGTCACTAGTTCTATTAAAAACAACAGCAAAAAAAAAGGCCAAACCTCCAGAAATGAGCATAGCTCAAGTAAGGGGGCTATCTCGGGGAACCCGTGTGTTTAGCCCCCTCCTTTGTGTGAGGTTTTTTTTTCAGGGTATTTTCTTCCCATGATGAATACATGGATTCTGTGCACTGGAGCGCATAGCCGAGCCCTTTCTGGATGGCAGAGAAAGAGGAAGAGGGGTTTAGTCACAAAAGCCCAAACATCGCTCAGACGAGGGATCCCCCACTTTGTTCCGCCTGTAAACGGCGCATATCGCCTTTTGTGGTTCGATCTGCGATAGCACTTCGAGGGATTGTTTCTTCGACTCTTTTTTTCGACCAAAATAATGCATATGAAAAGATGGAGGGTGAACGAAAGTCAGCTCGTTGGGATATCTACGAACGAAAGCGTTCTAAAGCAGATTCTTTTGGTCAGAAAGCTCCTTAAACGGCCGACTTGGGGCAGCGTCTACTCGGATGGGCGATGAATGGTTTCAGGAAAAATGACAGGACAATGCAGAAAACCGGAGCTGGCGAATGACTGAGCTAAGAATGACGGTCATTTCCGGTGTCCGGGGCCAACTAGTAAGTAAGCAAGTCTTTGTCCCTAAGTTTGAAGATAAACTTTAGAGTGCTTGGAAGGGGGAAAAAAAAATGCATCATTGAAATTCATGATAGCAATTTTGTTTTCTTTGCTGAGATTTATCATCGACAGCCATATTGCTTCCCTTCACCCCTACATTTCAAACTGCCGGCGACATTGTTTTTAAGGGCCATTTCTTTTACAAGGCTTTTCTTTTCAGCTTGCTCAGGAATCAGGTCTTACGAACATCTGTTTGCGGTGAAAATCAGGCCGGCTCTGGCCTATATCCTGCCGCTTCCTACCCCCTTTGTCTCCCTCTGGGCCTTTGTTTCCGATTTCATGCTATCAGAGAGGCTGCATGTTTTCCTGCGTGAAGTTGTCAGATGGATAAAAGCGCAGGAGCGGGGTCACATTTAGAGGGATGGGCATGAAAAATTGGTAAAATGTATCTGGAGGCCCACCCACCAGACCAGGCGCCGCTCCGTTCCAAAATGGTGAGGAATATAGTATTTCCATCAGGGTGATGGAATGAGAAAATGGGTACACTGGATGCCCTCCGTTAGCCACAGAGCACACGGGCCCGGGGTTGGTTTCAACTACCGGCACTGTATCCCATCCCCTCTTATGTGTCGGCAGACGCATCCACGTTTCCTCAGGGTCAGAGTGAGACCTCAGGAAGGCTTCTCAACAGCTCTCGACCCGCCGGCCCGGAATGGTGGAGATTCTGGCCCGTGATCCTTTGCAACAGGTGTGCTCTGCTTATCCGTAAAAGCCCGGGTGGGCCCGCCGTCCTTAGATTACAACCAGGGAAAGATTACAGAGGAGCAGATGCCGTTTAATCAGCCTAATGGAACACACCTTCATTGTGGCAAGCGGGCCGTTTCCTCCGACTCCTCTAATAGATGAACGGTGACGATTACAATGACAGGAATTCAAGTCTGAGACGCCTGTGCATCCTCAGTATTCCGATTCTCTCAGCCTCCTCGAGAGGGATCCAGAAAGATAGCAAAAACAACTGGAGTCGTTCGGCTTGGCTGACGAGGGAAGATTCAAGTCTAATTTTAAGCCAAGAAAGCTTTGAATTATTAAAAGGCAAACGGGCTTGCACTCAGAGCCTCAGTCCTAAATTGTTCAAGATCATCTGGGGGTGACTGTTCAAATTTCTTGGCTTCACATCTTGGCCAGGGTAAATGTGTTTCATGAACTATCGGCGGTGTAAATAGACGTTAAGAAAATGCTTTTCAGCTCTGATAGGTCATCGGTTAAATGAGACAACAGATGTTGCTTCGTGCTTTGACACAGCATATTAAAATGTAATGCATATGTAAGTTCATGACAAAAGCAAATATGATATGCCTCACATTTTGGGTAGGAGGAGGAGAGACTGATGAGAAATAGAAAAAAGGGCATTTTTGTACTGTAACGATACTTTTGCATTACTAGAGTGAGGCAGTTGAAGGTCGAGATCTGATATTAGAACCTAATGTAGAGTTCTTTATTAGGAAATAGTTAATAAGTCTAAGGGCATTGTTTCCTCCTAGGTGAATTTTTCGTCTGTCAGCCCAAACATCAGAGGTTTAGAAATGAAGGCAGAAATTATCCAAGGGGCTGACATGACCTTTTCTTTCATAAAAACATCCCCGCATCCAAGTTTGTACATTTATATTCTTGCAGCGTTTGCATTTAAGTTTTCATTATTGCGAACACAGATCATACCCAATTTTAAAACGGCGAGTCGTGTCAGATGGGGACAGATTCTTATGACCGTACTACTGCACTCGGAATAGCAGAATCCAGAGAAGGAGTGTTCATCGAGGAAACGAACGTGAGAGAAATAAACGGGGATACTGAGATAATAATCCAGGCTTCCTATAGCTCCCTGTCTCCTCGGTGTCACTGTGGGCTTAGAGTCTTTGGCCAACATTTCAGTGGTCAGATGTTACACTTGCCGAATACGTTTCAGAAGCAGCATGGCCTAAATGGATAAAGCATGGGCCTGGGAGTCAGAAGGACCTGGATTCTAATCCACCACTTGTCTCCTCTGGGACCTTGGGCAAGTCACTTCAATTCTCTGGGCCTCAGTTACCTCCTCTGTAAAATAGGGATCAAGACTGTGAGCCCCATGTGGGACAGGGACTTTGTCCAACGTGATTTGCTTGTATTTACCCTGATTAGTACAGTGCCTGGCACATAGTAAGTGCTTCACAAATACCACAATTATTAATTATTAAGTGGGAATGCGTGCCGTGGTAGAATCATCAGTCACCTAATCTGTAAATTCATCTCTAGACTGTAAACTCTTGTAGGCGGGGATCGTTTCTGTTCATTGTTATATTGTACTCTCCCAAGTGTTTAGTACAGTGCTCTGAGCACAGTAAGCACTCTAAATATGATTAAATGAATTTCCTCCTTGAACTCTCTTAGTGAGTTGTGGCAAGAGGAGTCTAGGCAGTGAGATATGCCTGAGAAGCAGCATGCCCTTGTGGATAGAGCATGGGCCTGGGAGTCAAAAGAATTTGGGTTCTAATCTCAGCCTCACCACTTGTCTGCTGTGTGGCTTTCAGAAAGTCACTTCACTTCTCTGTGCCTCAATTACCTCATCCGTAAAATGGGGATTAAGACTGTCCCAGAAGGGACATGGACTTGTGGGCAACCTGATTACCTTGTATCTACCCCAGCACTTAGTACAGTGCCTGGCACATAATAAGCACTTAACAAATACCATTTAAAAAAATAGATATGATGACCTCAGTTGAGCTGTAATACTCACCTCCTGTTTGGAAGCCAATCTGTGTGCCGGTTAGATTTTATTTTATTTCATTTTCAGTAAAAGCAAACACTAGGGGCTCATCAAATAAATCGATTCCCCCTTTCTCTTCTGTGTTTCTCAAGATGAGGGAAAAGAACCTCTTGAGAAATAAAGAAGAAGTTATCACAACTTTCACTTCTCGCAAAGTGTGAAAAAGCTTTCTGTATGTTAAACAGTCTTTGTGGACATCTGGCATGATTGGTTTTAATCTGCTGACTAAAAAGTCAGGATTAAATCTTGCTTTACACCTCTTTGTATCGCAGTCAGTAAAGTGACAGGTCTGCCCTGAAACAATGACTCTTCCTTATTCCACCCCAATATGCCATGTGGTAAACCACTCCCACCCCCATTTTTTTTTTTCAGGACCACTTCTCCACAAAGACAATGCAGCATCTGGTGGGCCTTTCGGGGGTCCAAGGTATTTTTTTTTTTTGTCAGTAATTTCACTCAGCCGGCTTGCTTAGTTCTCCCCTGGTGCTACTTTTTGAGATCGGGTGTGCCAGACGCAGAAGCACAGGGTCAGGAGGCCAAAGTGATGAATTTGTATGCGCCTGTTCCTTGTGTTTCTGCTCAGTCGCGATTCTTTGCGCGCTGAAAGGAGTCCGCACTGGGCAATTTGTCCTGCTGGTCTGGAGAGAATGGGGAGGCAGATGAGTTAAAATAGCATGTATGACTTTGAACAGAACACCACACAAATGTTTTCCTACGGTGAAACAGAATACTCCTGTCACCATTCAAGACGAGAGGCGCTTGGAGATTTGAGGCCCGTTGTGGCTCTCTTATCGAGTGACAGATAAATTTAACAGCACTTAAAAGATATAGAAGGAAGACGAGCTCCTTGATCGGAAAGATTTATGGAGAAGCAGCGTGGCTCAGTGGAAAGAGTCCGGGCTTGGGAGTCAGAGTTCATGGGTTCGAATCCCGGCTCTGCCACTTGTCAGCTGTGTGACTGTGGGCAAGTCACTTCACTTCTCTGTGCCTCAGTTCCCTCATCTGTAAAATGGGGATTAACTGTGAGCCTCACGTGGGACAACCTGATTATCCTGTATCTCTCCCAGCGCTTAGAACAGTGCTCTGCACATAGTAAGCGCTTAACAAATACCAACAAATACCAGCATTCCAAGTGCCTAGACCAAACCCACCATCAGGGAGAGAAAAATGGACCACATTTCCTTGTTTGGTTCGTTCATTCACAGTTGTATTTATTGAGCATTTACTGTGTACAGCGCAATGTACTAAGTGCTTGGGAGAGTACAATATTTTAATAAACGGACACAATCCCTACCCACAACAAGCTTACGGTTTTACCTGAAGCCGCTCGAAGCTTTTGCTGGAGGGTTGGAGCTCTTTGCTGGGAAACAGCCGGTGATGATAGGAAAAGCATTGATCTCTCCACCGAGTTGCAGGTTGACTGTTCCTCACTTAGATGACGTGATCGAATTTAGCGGCAGACACTCTGGGACATTTTTCCGAGACCTGGACGTTTATCAGAGAACAGTAATTCAGCAAATTGTGAATTCTAGACCCTATGTACACCCACCAGTCAATCAAGCAGTGGTATCGATAGAGCACTTTCTTTGTGCAGAGCACTTTATTAAGCCCTCAGGAGGTTACAGAGGAGTTTTGGGGTACTATTGAGCACTTCCTCTGTACAGAGCACTACACTGCTTGGGAGAGTACAATAAAACAATAAACAGACATATTCATTCATTCAATAGTATTTATCGAGCGCTTACTATGTGCAGAGCACTGTACTAAGCGCTTGGAATGTACAAATAGGCAACAGATAGAGACAGTCCCTGCCCTTTGACGGGCTTACAGTCTAATCGGGGGAGACCGGCAGACAAGAACAATGGCAATAAATGGAGTCAAGGGGAAGAATATCTCATAAAAACAATGGCAAATAAATAGAATCAGGGTGATGTACATCTCATTAAACAAAATAAATAGGGTGTTGAAGATATATACAGATGAGCACCCTGCCCACATTGAGCTTACAGTCTAGAGAGGGGGAGACAGACATTAATATAAATAAATAAATGACCGATATGGGCATTAGTGCCGTGGGGCTGGGAAGGGAGAAATGAAGAAAGAGAACAAGTCAGGGCGACGCAGCAGGGAGTGGGAGAAGAGGAAAGGGTGATTTAGTTAGGGAAGGCCTCTTGGAGGAGATGTGCCTTCAGTAAGGCTTTGAAGAGGGGAAGAGTAATTATTTGTCGGGTTTGAGGAGGAAGGGCTTTCCAAGCTAGAGGCAGGACGTGGGTGTGGGGTCGGCAATGAGATAGACAAGATATGTGGTATACATTAAGTGGATGGGAATTCACTGTGTTTTCAAAGAGGAGCTCCCTGGAAGCAGAAACACTCTTGTTTGTACTATGGGAGAAGCATATGTAAATAAAAGCATGCTCAGGGCAAGAAGCAAAAAAAAAATGTTGTTTGGCAAATGAAGTCTGTCCACGTTAGGGTTCCTTTCAGGGCAGCAAATAGACAGCAGATGAGGGTGAGTTATGAACCTCATGTAATGAGATGGAAAATAAAACAGTTTGTCCTAATCACATCCCACGTCTTTACAAGAAATTTATTTTCTGTTTGTCGTGGTTGATCATTTAGTTTGGCAAAGCACTCCTTGTGATACTAATGGGTTTAAAAAATGTCATTCTCTGCTATTCCCAGGTTCCTGGGATTAGCCTCCTCCTGGAGATGTTAGATGCGTTGGGCCTGAAAATTTGTAATAAACTTGAAAAGGACTTTGCAATGTATCTGAATACAGATTGGTAGGTGGGTTAAGACCTCTGTTTTTTTAACCATTGAAGAGGAAGATAGACACGAAGGAAACCTCTCGAATGCTTCACTAGAAATGGAAGCAATATGGCCTAATGGAAAGAGCATGAGTCTGAGTCACAGACCTGGGTCCTAATTCTCGCTCTGTCACTCGCCTGCTGTGTGAACTTGGGCAAATCACTTCACTTTTCTGTGCCTCAGTTCCCTCTGTAAAATGGGTATTCAACACCGGTTTCTGTCTCCTACTTAGAACTTGAGACTGTAAGCTCATTATGAATTGGCTGGGAATGTGTCTGCTAATTCTGCTATATTGTATACTCCCCAAGCGCTTCATACACTGCTCTGCACATAGTGAGTGCTCAAGAAAACTATTGAATGATTGATTGATACTTAGACTGAGACCCCCCACTTGGGACAGGGAATGAGACCAACCTGATTATCATATTTTTACCCCAGTGCTTAGTTTACTGGTTGGCACATAGTGCTTAACAAAGATAATAATAATAACAATAGTAGTAATAATAAATAATAAAGTTTAGGGATTCAAAGCTCAGAAGAAAAACAATTCATAAGAGACAGCACACCACTTATTCTGGATTAGAGTTTTATATAGAGTTCTGGCTGTTTTCCCATAAACTGTCAAGATGAGCTCATTAATTATTCTTTATGGTATTTGTTAAGTGCTTACTATATGCCAGGCACTATACTAAGCGCTGGGGGAGATACAAGCTAATCAGGTTAGACATAGTGCCTGTCCCCTGTGGAACTCAGTCTTAATCCCCATTTGGCAGATGAGTGAACTGAGACTCAGAGAAGTGAAGTGACTTACCCAAGGTCACGCAGCGGGTACATAGCTGAGCTGGAATTAGAACCTAGGTCCTCCTGACTCCCAGGCCAGGCTCTATCCATCAGGCTGCTCTGCCTCCTGTGGGTCATTTGAATCCAATCCTTTCTTCATCCCTCAAGTTTACCCGGCAGCAGGTGCTGGGTTAGGTGTTAGAAAAATTGGAAAGATATAGGTCGTCCTTGGGCCCATATTGTCAACAGAGTGGGGCTTCCATGCCCCAGGCTGTCAGTTAATCTATCAGTCAATCATGTTTATTGAGTGCTTACTATGTGCAGAGCACTGTACTAAGTGCTTGGAGAATACACTGTACTACGTGCTTAGAGAATACAATGCAACAGTTGACTGTGGGGCTAATTCATTCACTCAGTCATATTTATTAAATTTATTAAATGCTTACTTTGTGCAGAGCACTGTCCTAAGCACTGTACTCATCCTAGTTTACTCTTGGACTCTCTAGGTGTTTTGTGTTTTTGTGGGTTTTTTTAAGAGAAGATACTGGATCAACTGATTTCATTCATTCATTCAGTCGTACTTATTGAGTGCTTGTTGTGTGCAGAACACTGTACTGAGCACTTGGGAAGGTACAATTCAGCAACAAATAGAGACAATCCCTTCCCACAGCGGGCTCACAGTCTAGAAGGGAGAGACAGACAACAAAACGAAACAAGTAGACAGGCATCCATAGCATCAAAATAGATAAATAGAATTATAGATATAGACACATCATTAATAAAATAAATAGAATAATAAATATGTACAAATATGCACAAGTGCTGTGGGGCAGGAAAGGGGGTAGAGTAGAGGGAGTGATGTACACATCATTAATATAAATAAATAGAATTATAAATATGTACATATATATACAAGTGCTGTGGGAGGGAGGAGGGAAAGGGAGATGGGGAATGGATGGGGAGCAGAGGAAAAGGGGGACTTAGTCTGGTAAGGCCTCCTGGAGGAAGTGAGCTCTCAGTAGGGCTTTGAAGGGGGAAGTGTGCTAGTTTAGTGGATTGAAGGAGGGAGGGCATTCCAGGCCAAAGGTAGGACATGGGCCAGGGCCACGGCCAGGCAAGAACGAGGCCCAATGAGAAGGTGAGTGGCACCAGAGGAGCGAAGTGTGCGGGCTGGGATGGAGAAGGAGAGAAGGGAAGGAGGCAAGGGGATGGACAGCTTTGAATCCAATAGTAAGGAACTTTTGCCTGACTCAGAGGTTGATGGGCAACTACTGGAGATTTCTGAGGAGGGGGGTGACTTGTCCACTACGTTTCTGTAGCAAGATAATCGAGCAGCAGGGTAAAGTAGCAGCGAGAAGCAGTGTGGCTCAATGGAAACAGCCCACCCGGGCTTGGGAGTCAGAGGTCATGAGTTATAATCCCGGCTCCTCCACTTGTCAGCTGTGTGACATTGGGCAAGTAACTTCACTTCTCTATGCCTCAGTTACCTCATCTGTAAAATGGGCATTAAGACTGTGAACCCCTACTTTGGATAACCTGATCACCTTGTATCCCCCCCAGCGCTTAGAATAGTGCTTCCCATGTAGTAAGTGCTTAACAAATACCATCATTATTATTATTATTATTATTATTAAGTGTAGACTGAAGTGGGGACAGACAGGATGTTGTGAGATCAGAAAGGAGGCTGATGCGGTAATTTAGTCGGGATAGGATGAGTGATTGTACTAATATGATTTGATGTCCATTCTATCAAAACATCATATATTAGATATATATGAGATATGTGGTATAATAATCATAATTGTGGTATTTTTGCCAAATGCCTTATGTGTGTCAGGCACTGTACTAAACGCTGAGATCGATACAAGCAGTGTGGCTCAGTGGAAAGAGCCCCGGTTTGGGAGTCAGAGGTCATGGGTTTGAATTCCGGATCTGCCACTTGTCAGCTGTGTGACTGTGGGCAAGTCACTTAACTTCTCTGTGCCTCAGTTCCCTCATCTGGAAAATGGGGATTAAGACTGTGAGCCCCACGTGGGACAACCTGATTACCCTGTATCTACCCCAGCGCTTAGAACAGTGCTCTAGTAGTAAACGCTTAACATAGTAAACGCTTAACAAATACCAACATTATTATTATTATTACAAGGTAAGCAGGTCTGACCCAGTCCCTGTCCCACATGGGACTGACACTCTTAACCCCATTTTACAGATAGGTCCAGGGAAGGGAAGGGAAGTGACCTACCCAAGGTCTCACAGCAGACATTTGGTGGAGCCAGGATTAGAATCCAGTTCCTTCTGACTCCCAAGCCTGGGATCTAACCACTAATAATAATGTTGGTATTTGTTAAGCGCTTACTATGTGCAGAGCACTGTTCTAAGCGCTGGGGTAAACACAGGGGAATCAGGTTGTCCCACGTGGGGCTCACAGTCTTAATCCCCATTTTACAGATGAGGGAACTGAGGCACAGAGAAGTGAAGTGACTTGCCCACGGTCACACAGCTGACAAGTGGCAGAGCTGGGATTCGAACTCATGAGCCCTGACTCCAAAGCCCGTGCTCTTTCCACTGCGCCATGCTGCTTCCCAGGAGGCAACTAGCATCAGAACCCAGGCCCTCTGACTCACACATCTACTTAAGATAACAATTTCCTCTTTTTCTTGTCTCTCTGATTCTATTTAGTTGCCATTGTTTTTAACGAGATGTTCTTCCCCTTGACTCTATTTATTGCCATTGTTCTTGTCTGTCCGTCTCCCCCCGATTAGACTGTAAGCCCCTCAAACGGCAGGGACTGTCTCTATCTGTTGCCGACTTGTTCATCCCAAGTGCTTAGTACAGTGCTCTGCACATAGCAAGCGCTCAATAAATACTATTGAATGAATGAACTAACCCTTCTCAAATCTGAAAGGCACTTATTCGCCCTCCCTTCAGAAGCCTTATTGAAGACCCATCTCCTCCAAGAGATCTTCTCTAAGTCCTCCTTTCTTCTTCTCCCACTTTCTTCTGTAATATTTTCTCCCTTTATTCATCCCCTTTCCCAGCCCCACAGCACTTATGTACATATATCATTTTTTATTTTTATTATTGTCTGTCTCCCCCTCTAGATTGAAGTTTATTGTGGGCAGGGATTGTTTCCATTTATTGCTGTATTGTCCTCTCCCAAGTGCTTAGTACAGTGCTCTACACACAGTAAGTGCTTAATAAATACAATTAAATGGACTTGACTGGGGAAGGGAATGTAGTATGGTTATGATGAAGTGAATGATGATAATATTTGTTGAGGGTTTTTCTGTGTGCCAAACATCAGACCAAAACGCAAGATGATGAGAAGCTTCATTTCATCTGTCCCTCATTTAGAGCTGGTACTTTGGGAAAGATGATATATTGGTCTTTCTTGAATGTCCTACTTTTTTCTAAAGGCAGAACCAAAACCAGCCAGAAGCAGTAGGAGAACATTCACCATCTTTGATTTCAGTGATCTATCCAGCCTCTTTCCTATTTCAGAACAATTTACCAGATTTCTCTCATTTCCTCGTCGACTGTAAGTTCGCTTTGGGCAGGGGAATGTGTCTGCTTTCTGTTATATTGTACTCTCTCTAGTGCTTAGTTACTGTGCTCTGCATACAGTAAGAGCTCAGTATATACTTGTGACTGACTGACCGACTGACTGTTGCCATTGTGAGTTTGAAGGTAAAGACATTGCCTGCCCATTATTAAAAAAATAATATACACTGAAAGATAGTTCTTATGGTGCCTGGACTCAAATCTTCATCTTCAGCAAAGCCTAGGGGATAGAGCACGGGCCTGGGAGGCAGAAGGACTGGGTTCTAATACCAGTTCCACCACATGTCTGCTGTGTGACCTTGAGCAGGTCACTTAACTTCTTTGTGCCTCAGTTACCTAATCTGTAAAGTGGGGATTAAAAGTGTGAGCCCCATGTGGGACAGGGATTGTGTTCATTCATTCATTCAATCATATTTATTGAATGCTCTCTATGTGCAAAGCACTGTACTAAGTGCTTGGAAAGTATAATTCGGCCACAGATAGAGACAATCCCTACCCAACAGCAGGCTCACAGTGTAGAAGAGGGAGACCGACAACAAAACAACCTACCCTAATTAGCCTGTATCTACCCCAGTGCTTAGAAGAGTGCTCAACACATAGTAAGTGCTTAAGAAATAGCATCATCATCATCATCTTTTCTAGTAATAGTACTAGTAGTGGGTGAAGTAGCATTTATTAAGATGCATTGTATTCTTCTCAGTGCTTGGGAAGTTCAGAATAATGAAGCGACACAATCCTTGCTCATGGTGAACTTTCAACCCATCAATCGATGGTATTTATTGAGTGTTTACTATGTGCAAAACACTGCACTAAGCACTTGGGAGAGTACAGTACAACAGAGAAGAAGGGCCTAGTGTTTAGAGCATGGGCCTGGAAGACAGAAGAGCTTGGGTTCTATTGCCGGCTCTGCCACTTGTCTATTGCATGACCCCTGGGAAAGTCATTTAACTTCTCTGTGCCTCGGTTTCCTCATCTGGAAAATGGGGGTGAAGATTGTGAGCACCGTATGGGATGTGGACAGGGTTCAACCTGATTAACTCAGCTAAGCCCCCTTTCCCCCCCTTTCCCTCTGCTCCTCTCCCCTCCCTTCCCCTCCCCTCAGCACTGTGCTTGTCCGCTCATTTGTATATATTTTATATTACCCTACTTATTTTGTTAATGAGCTGTACATCACCTTGATTCTATTTATTGCTATTGTTTTTGTCTGTCTCCCCCGATTAGACTGTAAGCCCGTCACTGGGCAGGGACTGTCTCTATCTGTTGCCGATTTGTACATTCCAAGTGCTTAGTACAGTGCTCTGCACATAGTAAGCGCTCAATAAATACTATTGAATGAATGAATGAAGTAAGGGCTTAACAGATACCATTAAAAAAAAAAAAACTAGGTGGTATCTGTTCCATACGCTTAACAAATACCATTAAAAAAACAAAGTTGGTAGATCTGTTCCATGCCCATCACAAGCTTACAGTCTTGCACTCTAATTTCAATCAGTCAATCATTGGTATTTATTGAGTGCTTATTGTGTACAGAGCGCTATACTAAGCACTTGGGAGAGTCCAGTCTAACAGAGTTGGTGGACACGTTCCTTTCTTTCCACTTTGATTTTATTTCTGGACCACAGTTTGAATTTAGAACATTATAATAGTAGTGTTAAGGGGAATCGACACCCCACCAAATTCAGGTGACTGATGCAAGTTCTACATGGGGCTTACAGTTTTCCATCCCCATTTTACAGATGAGATAGCTGAAGCACAGAGAAGTTAAATCGCCCAAGGCCACTCAGCAGATAAGTGGCACTGCCGGATTAGAACCCTTTCCCTTCTGACTCCCAGGCCTGGGCTCTTACTCCTAGGCCAGGTCCCCAGGTCCTGTTTTGGGCAGGAAATGTATCTGTTATATTGTTATATTGTACTCTTAGCACTTAATACAGTGCTCTACACACAATAAATGTTCCAAAGATATGATTTACTGACTGATTTAGCAATCAATAAATCAATTGTATTTATTGAGCATCTACTATTTGCGGAATACTTTACTAAGCACCTAGCAGTGTTGTTGTATTCAAGGATTCAAGTGCAAAATGAAATTTCAGAGGCAACTATCACATCAACACATCAACATTCATTTGTTGACATCATTGATTGTACAGTCAATTTATTCTGACTACCCTATTTTTGAAACCTTTGTCTGCCTTTCCATATTAGACTGTAAGCTCATTATGGGCAGGGTACATGTCTACCAACTTGGGTGTATTGTCTTCTCCCAAGTACTTAGTACAGTGGCTTGCATGCCGTCAGCTCTCAATAAGTTCCATTGATTGATTCATTGATCAGTTAAAGTCTTTACAGATAGAGGACGTCACTTTATTCTGAATTTCCCAAATGTTTAGTACAGTGCACTGCACTAGTTGGGTACTCAATAAATAGTACTACTACTGCTATTCCTCCTACAATTAATTGATTTTCTAGACTGTAAGCTCGTTGTGGGGAGGGAGTGTGTCTGTTTACCATTCTACTGTCCCAGGCTTAGGAGTCAGAGGTCGTGGGTTCTAATTCCGGCTTCGCCACTTGCCAACTGTGTGACTTTGGGCAAGTCACTTAACTTCTCTGTGCCTCAGTTACCTCATCTGTAAAATGGGGATTAAAACTGTGAGCCCCACATGGGACAACTTGATCACCTTGTATTCCCCAGCACTTAGAACAGTGCTTGCACATAGTAAGCGCTTAACAAATACCACCATTTATTACTGTAGTCTCCCAAGTACTTAGTGCAGTAGATGAATGATTGATTCCGATTAGCCTATTTGGAAACATTTTTATGTCACTCTCCCCATTTGAAATGTGGGGAAGGGAATGTGTCTTATGCTTTTTTTGGGCTTTCCCAAGCGTTTAGTTCAGTGTACCCAGGGGGCATTCAAGAAATTATTATTAATAATAATGATTAATAATAAGAATAATAACTGTGCTTTTTGTTAAGTGCTTACTATGTGCCAGGCACTCTACTAAGCACAGGGAAAGATACAAGCTTATCAGGTTGGACACAGTCCCTGTCCCATTGAGTCTCATAGTCTCAATTCCCATTTTCCAGATGAGGGGACTGAACTTCAGTCGTATTTACTGAGTGCTTTCTGTACTAAATGCTTGGGAGAACACAATACAACAATAAACTTATTCCCTGCCCACCACAAGCTTACAGTCTTGAGAGGGGGAGGCAGATATATATCAATACAAATAAATAAATTACAGATATGGTCATAAGTGCTATGGGGCTGGGAGGGGGTAAGAGCAAAGGGAGAAAGTCAGGGTGACTCAGAAGGAAGTGGGAGAAGAGGAAAGGGGGGGTTAGCCTGGAAAGGTCTCTTGGAGGAGGTGGACCTAATAATAATAATAATAATGTTGATATTTGTTAAGCGCTTACTATGTGCCGAGCACTGTTCTAAGCGCTGGGGTAGACACAGGGGAATCGGGTTGTCCCACGTGGGGCTCACAGTCTTAATCCCCATTTTACAGATGAGGTAACTGAGGCACCGAGAAGTTAAGTGACTTGCCCAAAGTCACACAGCTGACAAGTGGTAGAGCCGGGGTTCGAACTCATGACCTCTGACTCCAAAGCCCGTGCTCTTTCCAGTGAGCCACGCTGCTTCTCTATAATTACCTTCAATAGGCTTTGAAATGGGAGAGAGTAATTGTCAAATTTGAGAAGGGAGGGCATTCTAGGCCAGAGGCAGGATGTGGGCGAGGGGTTGGTGGTGAGACAGACGAGATGGAGGCCCATTGAAAAGGTTAGCACTAGAGGAGCGAAGTGTGTGGCCTTGGTTGTGGAAGGAGAATAGTGAGGTGTGGTAGGAGGAGGCAAGGTGGTGCCTTTAGAGCCAATGGTGAGGACTTTTTATTTGAAGCCAAGGTGGATGGGCAACCACTTTGAGGAGCAGGGTGATGTGTCCTGAATGTTTTTGTAGAAAAATGATCTAGGCACCAGAGTGAAATATGGACTGGAGTGAGGAGAGACAGGAGTTTGGGAGGTCAGCAAGGAGCCTGATGCAGTCAGGCTGGATAGGATGAGTGATAGTAATTAACATGGTAGGAGTTTGGATAGAGAGGAAAGGGAAGATTTTATGTTCCGATGTTGTGAATGTCGGACCAACAGGATTTAGTGACAGATTGAATGTACGGGTTGGATGAGAGAGGAGTAAAGGGTAAGGCCAAGGCTACGAGCAGGAAGGATGGTGGTGCCATCTACAGTGGTGGGAAAGTCAGGGGGAAGATAGGTTTAGATGGAAAGATAAGGAGTTCTGTTTTGGAAATGTTAAGTTTGAGGTGATGGGAGGACATCCAAGTAAAGATAATAATGTTGGTATTTGTTAAGCGCTTACTATGTGCAGAGCACTGTTCTAAGCGCTGGAGTAGATACAGGTAATCAGGTTGTCCCACGTGAGGCTCACAGTCTTCATCCCCATTTTACAGATGAGGTAACTGAGGCACAGAGAAGTGAAGTGACTTGCCCACAGTCACGCAGCAGACAAGTGGCAGAGTTGGGATTCAAACCCATGACGTCTGACTCCCAAGCCCATGCTCTTTGCACTGAGCCATGCTGCTTCTCTGATCTAGACATCTAAAGATGTCTTGAAGGTAGGAGGAGATGCAATCCTGGAAAGAGGGAGGGAGAGAGCTCAGGGCTGGAGATGTAGATTTGGGTCTTATCCACATAGAAGTGGTAGTTGAACCTATGGGAGTGAATGAGTTCTCCAAGGGAGTGAGTGTAGATGGAGATTAGAAGGGGAACCAGAACTGAACCTTGAGCCCCCGCCCCCCCGCCCCCCCCGCCCAAAGGTGGGGGTTGGGAGGTAGAGGAGGAGTCCACAAAGGAGACATAGAGAAGTGAAGTGACTTGCCCAAGGTCACACAGCAGACAAGTAGCAGAGCTGGGATTAGAACCCATGACCTCTGACTCCCGGGGCTGGGCTCTATCCACCAAGCTGTGCTGCATCACAAACCACAGCTTTGATTTCTCCAGTCAGGCGTGGTAGTCGCTAAGCCGACTGTCACAGTGTTGGTTTGCAGAAGCAGATCGAAGGACGGTGAGTGGGGAGGCTGTCTTTACAGGATTTGGAAATCAGACCTTTGAGACAAATAGACCCAGTGATGTTTTTTCCATTTTGAATCCCTCTGGGGAATAATGACAGTAATAGTAATGATAATATAATTGTGGTATTCATTAAGCACTCAGTACATGTTGAGCATTGTACTAAGCACTGGGGGAGATACCACATTAGTACAATCACTCATCATATCCCAACTGGATGACTGCATCAGCCTCCTTTCTGATCTCCCAACCTCCTGTCTCTCCCCGCTTCAGCCTGTACTTCACTCTGCTGCCCGGATTATCTTTCTACAGAAACATCTGGGCATGTCATCCCCCACTCCTCAAAAATCTCCAGTGGTTGCCTATCAGCGTGGCTCAGTGGAAAGAGCACGGGCTTTGGAGTCAGGGCTCATGAGTTCGAATCCCAGCTCTGCCACTTGTCGGCTGTGTGACTGTGGGCAAGTCACTTAACTTCTCTGCGCCTCAGTTCCCTCATCTGTAAAATGGGGATGAAAACTGTGAGCCCCACGTGGGACAACCTGATTCCCCTATGTCTACCCCAGTGCTTAGAACAGTGCTCGGCACATAGTAAGCGCTTAACAAATACCAACATTATTATCAACCTCGGTATCAAACAAAATCTCCTCACTATTGACTTCAAAGCTCTCCATCACCTTGCCCCCCCCACCTCAACTCCCTTGATGGTGATGGTGATGGTTGTATTTGTTAAGTGCTTGTTATGTTCTAAGCACTGTTCTAAGCACTGGGTAGACAACAAGGTAATCAAGTTATCCCATGTGGAGCTCACAGACTTAATCCCCATTTTACAGATGAGGTAACTGAGGCACGGAGAAGTTAAGTGACTTGCCCAAAGTCACACAGCTCCTTTCTCTCCTCCATCCCAGCCTGCACACTGTGCTTCTCTGGTGCTTACATTCTCACTGTGCCTTGTTCTTGCCTGTCCCACTGCCGACCCCTGGCCCATATCCTACCTCTGGCCTGGAATGCCCTCCCTCCTCAAATCCGCCAAACTAGCACAGTTTGAAGGAGGGAAGCCTTCGAAGACCTCCTGAAAGCTCACCTCCTCCAGGAGGCCTTCCCAGACTAAGCCCTCCTTTTTTCTTCAGCTCCCCCTCCCCTCCCCATCACCCTAACTCGCTCCCTTTGCTCTGCCCCCAACTCCGCACCCCACTGCACTTGTGAATATGTGTCTTGTCTTATGCCGTCAAGTCGTGTCCGAACCATAGAGAGGCCTGGACACATCTCTAACACCCCACCTCCATCTGCAATCATTCTGGTAGTTGATCCAGAGAGTTTTCTTGGTAAAAATCTGGAAGTGGTTTACCATTGCCTTCCGCGCAGTAAACTCGATTCTCCACCCTGGACTATCTCCCCTGCCGCTGCTGCCCAGCACAGGTGAGTTTTGACTTGTAGCAGATGGCCTTCCACTCGCTAGCCACTGGCCAAGCTAGGAATGGAATGATTAGGCTTCTGCTTGACTCTCCCTCCCATAGTCAAGACTGGTAGAGTACTGGAAACTCTCCAGGTGTGATCCTGAGATGGGGTGTATATATATATATGTATACATCTATAATTCTATTTATTTATAATTAATGCCTGTTTACTTGTTTTGATGCATATACATCAATAATCCTATATATATTAATGTTATTGATTCCTATTTACATACGTTGATGTCTGTCTCCTCCCTTCTAGACTGTGAGACCACCGTGGGCAGGGATTGTCTCTCTTTATTACTGAATTGTACTTTCCAAGCGCTTAATACTGTGCTTTGCACACAGTAAGTGCTCAATAAATACGATTGAATGAATGAATGAATGATACAAGATAATGATGGTATTTATTAAGCCCTTGCTATGTGTCAGGCACTGTTCAAAGCACTGTAGTGGATACAAGCAAATTGGGTTGGACACAGTCCCTGTTCCACGTAGGGCTCCCAGTCTAAATCCCCATTTTACAGATGAGGTAACTGAGGCACGGAGAAGTAAAGTAACTTGCTCAAGGTCACATGACAGGTGCTAGAGCCGGATTTAGAACACAGGTCCTCTAACTCCCAGGCATGTGGTCTTTCCACTAGGCCATGCTCTTTCTTGGCATGAATGAGGTTGGGAACTGAAAAAGGCCTTTTACTGGTGTCTGAATTCATTTGAAATCATCAAGACCCTTTCAAGATTTCCCAGAATGCCGATCATCCTCGGGGTGTCTGTCTTCTCCTGGCCTGCATTCCTCACCGCCAAGCAAAAATATGGAATGAAATTATCCTCATGATTATTTACAGCTGCAGATGGGACCCAAACAATAGTTTCACAACCAGGGCATTAATTTGATCAGTTTAAATACCTTGGCTTAAATACAAGCTTGTTTAGCCTTGTAATTAGTCTATCAGGATGTCACTAAAATAATAGCCAGGATGGTGCTGTTTTTTTTTCTTTTCCCAATTAAAACCAACATTTTTAGGATGATATTTTCTCAATTTAAATGGAACTTTCTGATGGTCCACATTAAATAGGTTTTAAGAATTTATAAGCAAGCGGGCTTATTGGAATGCTTAGACTTGGGTGCATTTCTAAGGGCTGTTTGAAGCAAAAGGAAGTAGTACAGTCCACAATCCTGGTTGTCTTCGGGAATTCTGCCTGATTTTTCATGATCACCTTCATGTGGTTCATCCTTTCCAAGTGTATTTCGGTGAAGTCAGCGGGGACTTGGTAATACTGAAACCAAACCTGAAAAGGAGACCAAAACGATTTTTATCGATTGGCTACAACTAAGAGCAGAGCGAGAGACCCAAGCCCTTTAATTTTATTTTTTAAGAATACAAATGATCCCCTGTATGCTCTGTGAAAGGGATTTACTGCAAAATGATTTCATCAGATGTAGGTGATTCATTTCTGCAGCAAATCTCTTTTGGGTTTCTGCATTTATATTGCTCTTTAGTTATTTCTAAACCCTTCTGTTTGGGGCATTATACCGTGACCAAGATGAGTAGCTCATTGGGTACTTGCAGATCATTTCTACACCTGTTTCGGGTGTTTCTGAGCCCGGCAGCAAATGAAGGACTGGAACTAGGATGTGTCTTGCTGGGAGCTGAGCTGTTTAGGTTGAGGGGTATAAACATACCAACAAACATAACCATGGTAGACTATGATATTGCCCAAGGTGCAAAGAAAGTGAATAACAGTGTTTGCTTCAAAAATGAAAACTGGAGTTTTCACATTCGGAAAGAAACATCTTCCTTTTCTATCCTTTGTCATTAGAAAAATGGCACTTCTCAAACTCACTAGAAGTCATTTGTCCTGAATAATGCAGCACCAATTTCAAAAGGATCTTAGGCTTACAGCTTATTTAAACTATTTGCCACATATTATGATTCAGCAAGTCAGGTTTACCTGAATTTTTTCTATTTTTAATAAGTGAGATTACAGTGCCACACTGTTTTGAAAAATCTGTTTGGCTATGGAATTATCATTATTATCGTTAATAATAATAATGATAATAATACTACTTTCTGAACCCCTCCCTTTCAATAATTATGGTATTTGTTAAGGGCTTACTATAATAATAATTATGGTATTTGTAAAGTGCTTACTATGTACCAAGCACTGTTCTACCATTGCCAGGCACTATTCTAAGTGCTGGGGTGGATACAAGCACTTGTCTTGCAGTCCCTCCTCTTTCACTACCAGTAGACCACTGCTATCTTCAAAACCCTTTTGAAAGCACACCTCCTCCAGGAGGGCTTCCCTGATTATCTTTCATCTCCACCCCCCTGCCCACATCCTGACACTTGAGCATTTTCTCCGTGTACTCGCAATCCCCCATACCGCAGCACTCATGTATGTAGCTTTAGACTCTGTTGCTTCCCCCATCTATAATTTATTTTAGCGTCTGACTCTTCCTCTAGAAGACAAGCTCCCTGAGGTGAGGGATGGTGTCTACTAATTCTGTTGTAATCCCCAAGCAGTCAGTATAGTCTCTTTACACAGGAGGTGCTCTGTAGATCCTGTTGATTGGGCATTGTACTATAAGGTACAATCCTTATAGTCCGCCTGCTTACAATCCGCCTGCTATCCCTCCTCGACTCTGCCGACCTCCTCCTCCACCATACCTCGCCCACTCACCGACTCGGTCACACCCTCGATCTCGTCATCTCCTACCACTGCACTATCTCCTCCCTCACCGACTCTGAAATCCCTCTCTCTGACCATAACCTTCTCACCTGCCTCATCTCTCACACTCCCTCCCCCTGCAAATTTTCGCTACTGCCCCACAGAGACCTCCGCTCTCTCGATCCCATCCGTCTCTCCAATAGCATCTCTCCTCACCTTGCCGCCCTGTCCTCTCTTCCCACTCTCGACGATCAGGTCTCCGCTCTCAACTCCACCCTCTCTACTCATCTCGACTCTCTCGCCCCCCTTTCCCTCCGCCGCTCTCGCTCCACTAACCCACAGCCCCGGATCACCTCCTCCGTCCGCCTCCTACGCTCCTATGCTTGAGCTGCCGAGCGCTGCTGGCGAAAGTCCAAGCACCAAGCCGACCTCACACACTTCAAATTTATCCTTTCCTGCCTTAACTCTCCCCTCTCCTCCGCCAGACAAAACGTCTCCTCCTCCCTCATCGACACCCATGCCCGTCACCCCCGCCGATTGTTCCGGACCTTTAACTCTCTCCTTAGGCCCCCTGTTCCTCCCCCTCCCCCGTCTCTCACCCCCAATGATCTGGCCACCTATTTCCTCACGAAAATCAACACGATCAGGTCTGAGCTCCCCAAAGTCACCCCTCCGCCTCTCCCCTCCCCCCCAACAACCCCCTCCCCTACTTTCCCATCCTTCCCTGCAGTTCACCTTGCCCCTTCCTACCTCTCCTCCCTTCTCTCTTTCTACCGCCCACCGCGCACGCTCCGCTCCTCTGCCGCCCACCTCCTCACCGTCCCTCAGTCTCACCTATCCCGCCGTCGACCCCTGGGTCACGTCCTCCCGCGGTCCTGGAACGCCCTCCCTCCTCACCTCCGCCAAACTGATTCTCTTTCCCTCTTCAAAACCCTACTTAAAAATCACCTCCTCCGAGAGGCGTTCCCAGACTGAGCTCCTCTTCCCCCTCTACTCCCTCTGCCATCCCCCCTTTACCTCTCCACAGCTAAACCCTCATTTTCCCCTTTTCCCTCTGCTCCTCCACCTCTCCCTTCCCATCCCCACAGCACCGACTCGTCCGCTCAACTGTATATATTTTCGTTACCCTATTTATTTTGTTAATGAATTGTACATCGCCTTGATTCTATTTAGTTGCCATTGTTTTTACGAGATGTTCTATCCCTTGACGCTGTTTATTGCCATTGTTCTTGTCTGTCCATCTCCCCCGATTAGACTGTAAGCCCGTCAAAACGGCAGGGACCGTCTCTATCTGTTGCCGACTTGTTCATCCCAAGCGCTTAGTACAGTGCTCTGCACATAGTAAGCGCTCAATAAATACTATTGAATGAAAAGGTAAGGTCTGAGAATGGAAAAGATATTGAATCCAACCTGGCTCCTTGTTCAAAGTCTACTTGGTGGAGGAATGATAGACCCATTTTGCAGAAGACCCCCTCAAAGATAGACAGTTTTTTGGGAGGGAACCCCCAAAGACCCTTACCCCTGCACCAATTTGCTCCAGGTCCTGTGTGTACCCCTACTAGCTTCAGAGAAATAAGGGCAATGTTTCCAAGCGGTGGCTAAGAAAGACTGCAATCTGGTAATAAAAATGTCCGACGTCAATCGATCAATCAGTGAGCTTCATTGAACTCTTACTATATGCAGAACACTATACTGAGCACTTGGGAGAGTACAGTACAACAGACATCAGTCACATTCCCAGCCCACAATGAGCTTCCAGTCTAGAGGACGTATAGGTCTCTGGTGCTGAATCCATTTGGAACAGTGAACGGAGCGGCTGGAGAAGCAGCATGGCCTAGCAAAAAGAACCCAGGCCTGGGAGTCAGAGGGACTGGGTTCTAATCCTTGCTCTGCCAATTGTTTGCTCTGTGACCTTGGGCAAGTCACTCAACTTCTCTGTGCCTCTGTACTGACTCCAGTGCTTAGAATAATAATAATAATAATGTTGGTATTTGTTAAGCGCTTACTATGTGCCAAGCACTGTTCTAAGCGCTGGGGTAGACATAGGGGAATCAGGTTGTCCCACGTGGGGCTCACAGTCTTAATCCCCATTTTACAGATGAGGGAACTGAGGCACGGAGAAGTTAAGTGACTTGCCCACAGTCACACAGCCGACAAGTGGCAGAGCTGGGATTCGAACTCATGAGCCCTGACTCCAAAGCCCGTGCTCTTTCCACTGAGCCAACGCTGCTTCTCACATAGGAAGCATTTATTATTAAAAAAAAACCAAAAAAGGACTTGCTTAATGTAAAGGCCTGGGAGTCAGATTCTTATCCTGACTCTACAACTTATCTGCTTTGTGATCTTGGACAAGTCACTTCACTTCTCTGGACCTCAGTTACCTTATATGTCAAATGGAGATTAAGACTGTGAGCCCCATGTGGAAACAGGGACAGTGTCCAACCTAATGACATATGTATGTACCCCAGTGCTTAGAACAGTTCTTGGAACATAGTAAGCATTTAGCAAGTTCTGTAATTATGAAGTGGAAGGAATGGCTTTCCTATGCTGAGTCCCTGATGATGAAAAAAAGGGAAAAAAAAGACAGTTCTGCTTCAACATGGGCGTTCACTGCTGTTTTGGCCAGAACAACGTTAGGAATTAGGGAATATTTTTCTGACAGCAGGAGGCCTTGGGAAAAACTGGCTTCGATCAGAAGAATTGGCTTATGTGCATGCAGGTGCCAATGGGATGGTTGAGTTCCAGGGTTTTCCAAATATCCACCCCTGTGTTCTAAAACTGGATGGGAAGCAGTGTGGCCTAGTAGAAAGAACACAGGCCTGAGAGTGAGTGGACGTGGCTTCTAATTCCAGTTCTGCTATATGTCTGCTGGGTGACCCTGGGCAAGACACTTCACCTCTCTGGTGGTGCCTCATTACCTCATCTGGAAAATGGGGATTAAGACTGCGAGCGCCACGCAAGACAGGAACTCTCTCCAATGGGCTTATCTTGTATCTACTCCAGTGCTTAGTGCTTAGACATAGAAAGTGGTGAACGAGAAATGCTTATTATTATTGCTATTATTATAATACGCGGGCTTTTATACATCATATGATGTAATACTTTTTGGAAACACGTATCGCTGGTGGTGACAGTGCAGTGGGGAAAGTCAGGGTGGGTTTAGATCACTGTGGTAGCACCCATTTCCACATTGGGAGCTTGTATTTTTTAAGCACCTTCTCTGTGCAGAGAACTTTGCCAAGACCTTGGGAGAGTATAATGCAAGAAATGAGAAAAGTCACATTCCAGAAAGAATTCATAATATATTTAGACTGTAATCATATTGTGGGCAGGGAATGTATCTGTGTATTGTTGTACTCTCCCAAGCAGTTAGTAAAGTGCTCTGCCCACAGAAAGCGCTCAATAAATATGATTGACTGACTTCTAGAAATTTTCTGATGAATGCTTCAGTAATCCTGTCTCAAAAGAGGGCTCTCATTTTAATCCAGATCATCAGTCTTTTTTTAAATGGTATTTGTTAAGTGCTTACTATGAACGAGGCACTTTACTAGGCGCTGGGGTAGATTCAAGCTAATCGGGATAGACACAGTCCTGAGCTCCTTGTTTTGCTTTTCAGTTTAGCTAGATAGCTCAGCTGTATGGATGCCAGTGGTATCAGTCAGTCAGTCAGTCAGTCAGTCAGTCAGTCATATTTATTGAGTCCTTACCGTGTGCAGAACACCATACTGAGTGCTTGGGAAAATGAAGTATAAAAATATAACAGTAAGAACTGACTATCGGCAACTTCACAAGCTTGATCCTCCAGGGCAGGAATCCTGTCTTTTGATTCTGTCTTACTCTCCCACGTGCTTACTTCAGTACTTTGCATTCAGTGGGCATTCAATAAATGCTACTCTTCATTGATTACTTATTTATATTAATGTATGTCTCCCCCTTTAAACTGAAGGTCGAAGCAGTCAGGGAACATATCTGTCAGATCTGTTGTATTGTACTCTCTCAAACGTTTAATATAGTGCTCCACACACAGTAAGTGATCCAGATATACAATTGATGATGATGATGATGAGTGATGGCAGAGAAGGGCTGTGTGTGTGAAATTGAGAGAAGCAGTGTGGCTTAGTGGAAAGAGTCAGGGCTTGGAAGTAAGAGGTACATATAGTAAATGGTTAACAAATACCATTATTATTATTATTATTATTATTAAGCCCTAAAAGACTTAGAAACTTCTAAGATTTGTGGGTTGGACTGCCTTTGGAGAGTGTAGTCGTTTCCAAAATAGGATTCCCTAGTGGAAAGAGAACCGGCCTGAGGGTCAAAAGACACGTATTCCAATCCCAGCTCTGCTAGGTACCTGCTATGTGATCTTGGCCAGTCACTTTACTTCTCTGTCCCTCCTCTGAAAAATGAGATACTTCTTCTCCCTTCTCTTTGGACTGAGAACCCTGTGTGGGACCTGCTGATCTTGTATCACCCGCAGTGCTTGGTACAGTGCTTGGCACATAGTTGGCATTTGACAAATACCACAATTTTTATTACTATTATTAGTATTGAGAGAATTGGCATGACCTAGTGGATAGAGCATGGGCCTGGGAGTCGGAAGGACCTACGTTGTAATCCTGGCTCTTCCGCATGTCTGCTGTGTGACCTTGGGGAAGTCATTTCACTTCTTTGTGCATCAGTTACTTCCTCTGTGAAATGGGGATTAAGAATGTGAGCCCCATGTGGGACAGGGTCTCTATCCAACCTGATTAGCTTGTATCTACTGTAGCGCTTAGAACAGTGCCTGGCATAGAGTAAGTGCTCAACAAATGCCATTTAAAAGAAAGATAAGTGCTCAACTAATGCCATTAAAAAAAGATGGGGGGAGGAAAAAGGATCGATGAGATCATGGTACAGAGAGTAGGTTGACGTTACAGCAGCAAAGTCTGCAGGCTGGGTTGCAGTAAGAGATCAACGCGGCAAGGTAGGAGAGGGAAAGCTGATTGAGTGCTTTAAAGCCAACGGGAAGGAGTTTTTGCTTGATGAGGAGATAAATGGCGAGCCGTTGGAGGATTTGGAGGAGTGTGAAGGCGTACAGAGAACAATTCTTTAGAAAAATGATCCATGTCTTCCTGGAGAAAGCTTCAGGATTGTGCAGCGTCGGCACTCTTCTCCAGCACCACGAGAAGCAGTGTGGCCTAGGGGCTAGAGCCCAGGCTTGGGAGTCACCAGGACCTGGGTTCTAATCCCAGCTTTGCCTCTTGTCTGCTGTGTGACCTTGGGCAAGTCACTTCACTTCTCTGGACCTCAGTTCCCTCATCTGCCAAATGGGGATGAAGACTGTAAACCCCTTGTGGGACAGAGACTCTGTCCAACCCGATTTGCTCTTATCCACCCCAGCACTTAGTACAGTGCCTGGGCACATAGTAAGCACTTAACAAATACCACAATTAGTATTATTCTTCTTCTCCAAAGGGGCCCTCCTGATGCTTTTACGATGCATTTTCTGTCCGGCATAGCATGGGTGGCAGCCTAGCATAGTTGATAGAACATAGGCCTGGGAGTAGAAGGTCATGGGTTCTTATCCCGGCTCAGCCACTTCAGTACAGTGCTTGGCACATAGTAAGCGCTTAACATGCCACAGTTATTATTATTATATATCTACCCTCAGCACGGAGCATGGGGTTTGGTACTTTGAAAGCACTTAATGAATACCAGATAAATAATAACTTCTGTTTGTAGATATTATCACCATAAATTGAAAGGTGCTTAAACTCTTCCTTGCTCTCGGCTTCGTTCTGGAGGGAATGTGTCTTTCCACTCTGTTATATTGTACTCTCCCAAGTGTTTAGTACAGTGCTCTGCACACAGTAAGCCCTCTTTAAAAATGACTGATGGATTGCTTGATGGATAAGTATTTGTCTTTCATATGTTGAAAAGTCCAGTTCAGACAGTGGTTTCCTTAGTGTCACCTTGGTTAAAATTGGAGCAGTATGAAATCAGGAAGGTTTCTGTAGCATTTATGAAGAAGTGAGCTGGCATTACCTAGATTATTCACTGCATCCAGTAAATATTAATTTGGCTCTCCTGCAGTGAGTCAAATAGATTTGGAAAGCTCCACAGAAAATTGTTTTATGTAGCTGAAGTGAGCTGATGTCTTTTTTATTCTTTCAAAAGAGAGATAAATTTTATTCCAGTTAACTAAGTGAAAGATAAATTAGACTATAAGCACTTTGGGGTCAGGGAACATGTCCACCATATCTGTAGTGTTGTACTCTCCCAAGCACTTAGTACAGTGCTGTGCACACAGTAAGTGTTCAATAAATGCCATTGATTGATGGACTGATGGATTGATTGATCGTTTCTCTCTAGAGGACTGTCTCATTTCGACACACATTTCACTGTTCAGTTAGAGGAAGGCTTTTCATCTGAAGCCACTGCAAGAATTCCAGTCTCATTAAGAACAATAATCAGTAAATGTTGGTATCCGTCTATTACTGTGGAAAGCTAACTTTATGAAAGTAATTTGCAGAAAACCATGAATAAGAGGAAATCATTTAAGGGGTTTGCTTGAGAAACCACAGGAGCAAACTAATGCATGGTGGGAGTAAAGGTCACAATTATGGTACTTGTTAAACACGTACTTTGTGCTAAGCACTCTTCTAAGCCCTGGGGTAGATATGAGGTAATCAGGTTGGACACTGTCCCTGTCCCATATGGAGCTCTCACTCTTAATCACCATTTTATAGATGAGGTAACTAAGGCCCAGAGAAGTGAAGTGACTTGCCCAAGGTCACACAGACCTGTAACAAAACGCGATTAAAACCCAGGTCCTTCTGTTTCCCAGGCTCATGCTCTAAACCACTAAACCGCGCTGCTTCTCACTAAGCCGTGCTGCTTTTCAAAGATCCCATCATTTCTATCAATTCCTTATGTCAAGTAATGTCAGTTCCTCTGAAATAGTAGTTACAGTGACAGTCAGGAGTCATTTTTTGAGATGAGCAGTGCAGGAAAGGAAAACACACACACATTCCCTACCAACAACAATTTATTTTCCCAAGTTGAAAAGTTTCAGGTTCGCATTACTGCTTCCTATCTTTGTCCGAATAAAAAACCCCATAAAGGGAAATGTCTAGATCCCACCCCCCCAAAAAAGAGTGTTTCCTTGAGCATGATACCAGATGTCTTGGAATTTTTTTATGTCTAACTAGGGCTACAGAAAAAGCACCTCTCTAGTTAATTGAAACAATTACGAGGGAGAGAAAAGTTCTTTTCCTCCCTGCGGAACTAGATTGGATAGCAAAGGACTCCCCAAAAGATGTAGGGATGGTGTTCCCTCTCCAAATGAAAAGCTAACTGTTTTAAGTCCAAAGGAAAAAATATCTACTTTCCAGTTGTATTTCTCTTAAAAAGAAAAGAAACTATTATGAAGTCTTAGTCCGTTGAAAAGAGTGACATTTTTGTGGTATTTTGGGTTTTTTGTTGTTATTGTTCAATTTTTTTCCCTCTCGAAAGAGGGAAGTCACTCCATGAGTAGCCCGGCTTAGAAAGGTGCCCGGTTCTCAACGTTTTCTGCTTGGATGAACCCGACTTAGTAAGAACTGAAAGGAGGAGAGAGAAGGAATGTTGGAATTCTATGCAAAGTGAGCCTTCTCTCCGTCAATTTTTATTTGTGAATATGGTAAACCCTGTGTAAGGGGGCAGTGTGAGGTTGTGTGCTTGTGTGTGTGGATGGGTGGGTGGGCGTGGGTGTGCACGGGTGTGCAGTCTGAAAGCCGGAAGGCGCGAGAATCCTTTCTGTCCGGCCGTTCTCAAGAGTCGATCAGATTTTTGTTATTCTCTGAGAGTGGGCCTGGAGTTGTGAGATAAAGCACCCAGGTCCAAGGAGGGGGACAAAAAAAAAATTGTTCTCAAGCAGATGCCTTGAACAGACAGAAATCATGAATTTCTAGAATGGCAGCCACCCCAGTGGGGGTGGGGGAGGTGGGACGCTACAATGACTTTTTGACAGTGACAGTAACTCTGCCTTGTCTCTGCCAGGCTCCTTTTAAGACCATTCACTCTGGAAAGCTGCTTAAGCGCCCTTAAGCGCATTAGCATTTGGATAGCTCAGGGACCAGATTGACCCTCATTGGGAAAGTTTAAATGAGTGAAAGATGGAGCGATTTGTTAGGGCTTTAGAAACCAGCTTTAGACAGCGGCGGGTTTTCCGCTCTGGTTTGTTCGGGTGCTTGTTCTGATCTGGTGCGCTGTTTAAAGGCAACCAGACTGATTTGTGACACATGAGTCCAAAAGGCTATTTTGGGGGGGCTTGACCCGATTAGCTCATCTGTGCTTTGAATTTCAATGACGGTGATCGGAGGGGGCAGTTTGGGAAAGGGCCTGCGGACGGATTTACCTCACTGGAGAGTGCGCACGGGCGCAGATGGCCAAGTGTTCATTACTCGTCCAAAGGGACCAAATGGGATCTAAGGGAAGCGAAGCCGGGTGGTTGGGGGAAAAAAGCGATCCGGTCTGAGGTGAAACAGCGATGACAAAATGAAGATTCACCACGCCCACAGGAGTTGGATGAAGGCCCTTCTCAGCCAGTGTGGCTCTGATCAATTTCTGTACAGCAAGCTGGCTCCTGGGGGTCCTGGGTGGGCTAGAAACTCTCCCAGGGCGATGGTGTGGTGGCTCACGCATGGGCCTGGAAGTCAGAAGGTTATGAGTTCTAATCCCAGCTCCATCACTTATCTACTGTGTGACTTAGGGCGAGGCACTTCATTTCTCTGGACTTCAGTTATCTCATCTGTAAAATGAGAATGGAGACTGTGAGCCCCATGTGGGACAGGGACTGTGTCCAATCCGATTTGCTTGTTTCCACCCCAGCGCTTAGTACAGTGCTGGGCACATAGTAAGCCCTTAACGAATACCAAAGTTATTATTATTATTATTATTATTATATTATTATTATAAGTATGATGCTAAAATATAATCAGGCAGAAGGAATGTGGCCCAAACTGAACAGATAAGCTCTTTCACAGCCCTTGGGTTGAACAGTCCCAGTGGTAATTGTTGCAGCAGTTGGAACCAGTAATAATAATAATAATGATGATGATGGTATTTGTTAAGCTCTTACTATGTGCCAAGCACTATTCAAAGCACTAGGATAGTTGCAAGAAAATCAGGTTGTCCCACATGGGGTTCACAGTCTTAATCCCCATTTTACAGATGTGGTAACTGAGGCACAGAGAAGTTAAGTGGCTTGCCCAGAGTCACACAGCAGACCAGTGTCAGAGGCAGGATTAGATCTCATTACCTTCTTGCTCCCAGGCCCGGGCTGTGTCCACTACGCCATGCTGTGAGTCAGAAGTAGGCAAAGATGAGATCTTCTCAGGAGAGAGGAGCAGGGGAGACCGTGTTGTCTGGGGAGATCCAGTCCCCTAGCAGCAGTAGTAGTGAAGCGGTGTGGTTTAGTGGAACGAGCACGGACTTGGGAGTCAGAGGTCGTGGGTTCTAATCCCAGCGCTGCCACTTGTCAGCTGTGTGACTTTGGGCAAGTCGCTTAACTTCTCAGTGCCTCAGATACCTCATCTGTAAAATGGGGATTAAGTCTCTGAGCCCCACGTGGGACAACCTGATTACCTTGTATCTACACCAGCACTTAGAATAGTGCTTGGCACATAGTAAGTGCTTAACAAATAATAATGTTGGTATTTGTTGGTATTTGTTAAGCGCTTACTATGTGCAGAGCACTGTTCTAAGCGCTGGGGGAGATACAGGGTAATCAGTTTGTCACACATGAGGCTCACGGTCTTCATCCCCATTTTACAGATGAGGTAACTGAGGCCCAGAGAAGTTAAGTGACTTGCCCACAGTCACACAGCTGACAAGTTGCAGAGCCAGGATTCGAACCCATGACCTCTGACTCCCAAGCCCGGGCTCTTTCCACTGAGCCATATAATCATTACTAGTAGTAGTGCTCGTAGTAATAGAAGCACTTACCACTCCCACCCCCAACTGTGGGGGTCCCTCAAGGCTCAGTTCTGAGTCTCCATCTATTCTCCATCTTCACCCACTCCCTTGAAGAACTCATTCACTCCCATGGCTTCAACTACCTTCTCTCTGTGGATGATTCTGTCTTCTTCCCTGCAGTCTCGGGTTGCCTCCTACCTTCAGGACATCTCTACTTGGTTGTCCTCCCATCACCTCAAACTTAATATGTCCAGTACAGAACTCCTCATCTTTCCACCCAAACCCTCTCCTCACCCTAACTTTCCCAAAACTGTAGAAAGCACCACAAGCCCATAACCTTTGATTCATCCCTCTCATTCAACCCACATATTCAATCTGCCACTAAATCCTGTTGTTTCAACTGGAACAATATCACTAGAATCCACCCTTTCCCTCTATCTAAACTGCTATCACGTTAATCCCATCACTTATCCTATCCTGCCATGATTAATGCATCAGCCTTCTTGCTGACCTCCCTGCCTCCTTTCTTTCCCTACTCCAGTTCATACTTCACCCTGCCGGCCGGATCATTTTTCTAAAGAAATGTTCAGACCATGTTTCCCCCACTCTTCAAGAACCTCCACTGGTTGCCCATCCACCTCCGTATGAAACAAAAATTCCTCACCCTTGGCTTTAAAGCAGTCAGTCACCTTGGCCCCTCCTTCCTCACCTCCCTACTTTCCTACTCCAACCCAGCCCACATACTTCTCTCCTCTAATGCCAACCTTCTCACTGTACCTCAAGCTCATCTACCTGACCCCTTGCCCATATGTTGGCCTCTGGCCTGGAACTCCCTTCCTCTTCAAATCCAAAGACAATTACTCTCCCCCCTTCAAAGCCTTGTTGAAGGCACATCTCCAAGAAGTCTTCCCTGACTAAGACCTCCTCTTCTTCTCTCCCATCCCTTCCGCATTGCCCTGACTTGTTCCCTTTATTCATCCCCCGCCCAGTCCCACAGCTAGAGCCCCATATCTGTCATTTGTTTATATTAATGTCTGTCTCCCCCCCCAGACTGTAAGCTCGTTGTGGGCAGGGAATTTGTGTGCCCGGGCTCTATCCACTCGGCCACTGGTATTATTAACTCCTACTCTCTTCTTTGTAGAGTGTGAGCCCCATAAGGGCTAGGGACTGTGTCCAACCTGAGTGTCTTACATCTACCCAAAATGATTAGTGCAGTGCTTGGCGCGTAGTCAGTGTTTAACAAATATTATAGTTATTATTGCACTCTTAATGAGCACCTACTGAGAACAGAACACTGAACTGGCTTAGGAGAGGGCAGCAGATATAGTATGAATAATTCCCACCTTCAGGAAGTTTACAGTCTATCAGGACTGTAGTCATCTTGTATATCACCAAATTCTATAATTTAATGTCTCTTTTTGGCATCATGGGGAATGTTCTGCAATAGAATTTGTAGTAACTGGCCATGCTTGGAGCTAGAAATAGAATTTAAAATGGACTGTGACACTTGCAGCATTAAGAATAAACCAAAAAATGCTTGATTCTTTGTCAGTGAATTTTGAAAATATGTCATTGAAGCAAGTTGAACTGTTGCCTAGTTTGTCCCTTCAAAGCTGGCTTATTTTGTTCCAATTAATAGATTAATTTTCTTTAACATATGGTGATGGAAGAATGATCTTTACCTGTTTTTGTTCTAGTGCAACTTCCCTGTGACTAAACTTCATTCTGTCTCTTTATGTGTTTTCTCTCTCCCCACAGACCCTCTGTACCAAGGCTACAATGCAGACTATCCGGGCAGCAGACACCAATGAAGTAGTGAAGTTAATATTCCGTGAATCTGATAATGATCGGAAGGTATTGTCTCCAAATGTAGTCATCATTCTAGAACAAGTACTCTTGTTGATTCATTAACACTGGACTTTGACCCTATTCTGAAACAAAAGGCAGATCGGATCTGTTCTTTCCGTGTCTGATTCTCATAATCTATGCTCCTCTTTCTAATGTCATAATTTTCATGAGTATTAATGAGTTTTTAACAGTCAAGAGAGGAATATACCACACTGTATTTTGTTCATGGCAAAGTGGATAGAGCACGGGCCTGAGAGTCAGAAGATCAGGGGTTCTAATCCCGACTTTGCCAATTTTCTGCTGTGTGACCCTGGACAAGGCACTTCACTTCTCTGTGCCCTAGTTACCTCATCTGTAAAATGGGGATTGAGACTGTGAGCCCTACATGGGACAGAGACTGTGTCCAAACAGATTTGCTTGTATCCTAGCGCTTAGTAAAGGGCCTGGCACATACTAAAATACCATAATAAAATAACATTATTATTATTATTGTTATTTTCAAAGATTCACACACTAGTAGCTTGGGAGATGAGGACAGCTCATTATGGGCAAGGAACAAGTCCGCCGATTCTGTTGTACTGTACTCTCCCAAGTGCTTAGGACAGTGTTCTGCACAAAATAAGCACTCAGTAAATGTCATTGATTGATAAATAGATTGTTTGGAAAGCTGAGTGGGAAGATGACATAAAGAGAAAGATCAATATTCAGAAACCCTAATTTTCAACTTCACTGCAATGATCCATTGTATGCAGACATTTCCTCTGATATTTATCAATCATTCAGTAATACTGATTACGAACTAACTCTCTTCCCCTCTTCAAAGCCCTACTGAGAGCTCACCTCCTCCAGGAGACCTTTCCAGACTGAACCCTCCCTTTCCCTCCGCTCCTCCTCCCTTCCCCATTCCCCTACTCCCTCCCTCTGCTCTTCCCCCTTTTCCTCCCCACAGCACTAGTGCATATTTGTATATACTATCTATTACTCTATTTATTTTGTTAATGATGTGTATATATCTGTGATTCTATTTATCTTGATGATATTCACACCAGACTACTTGTTTTGTTTTGTTTTGTTTTGCTGTCTGTCTCCCCCGTTTAGACTGTGAGCCCGTTGTTGGGCAGGGATTATCTCTATCTGTTGCCAAATTGTACATTTCAAGTGCTTAGTATAGTGCTCTGCACATAGTAAGCGTTCAATAAATATGATTGAATGAATGAATTTATTGAGTACTTACTGTATGCAGAGCTCTGTAGTAATTGATTGGGAGGGTACAGTTCAGAAGAGGTGGGAGACACATTTCCTGCCCACAATGAGATTACAGTCTGGAGGGAGGGACAGACGGACATGGGGAAGCAGCATGGCTTAGTGGAAAGAGCACGGGGTTGGGAGTCAGAGGACATGGGTTCTAATCTCAGTTCTGCCACTTGTCTGCTGTGTGACCTTGGGCAAGATGCTTAAATTCTCTGTGCCTGTTACCTCATCTATAAAATGGGGATAAAGATGGTGAGCCCCACCTGAGACAACCTGATCACCTTGTATCTCCCTCCCCCAGTGCTTTGAACAGTGCTTGGCACATAGTAAATGCTTTACAAATACCATAATAATACTAAGGTTAATATTAATAATTTATTTATATGTACATAAGTGCTTTGTACTGTTTTCTTTTCTCAGGTTATGCTGCAGTTAGAAAAGAAGCTCTTTGACTATTCCAATCAAGAAGTGTTTAGAGATAACAATGGCACAGCGGTGAGTACTGGCCTATGTTTTTTAAGGAGTCATTATTATTGTACTGTTATCATTATTGTCATTATTATTATGGCATTCGTTAAGGGTTTACTATGTGTAGAGCTGCGTTCTAAACAATGGGGTAGATGAAAGTGAATGAGGTAAGACACAGTCCTTGTCCCACATGGGGCTCACAGTCTAAGAAGGAGGAAGAACAGGCATTGAATCCCCATTTTACAGTTGAGGAAACTGAGATCCAGAGAATGAAATGACTTGCCCAAGATCACATAGCAGGCAAGGGGCAGAGTTGGGATTGGAACCCAGGTCCTGTGGCTCCCAGGCCCCTGTTCTTTCCAGTTGGCCATGCTGTTCCTCGAATCATATAAATGTGTTGTACCTAACAGTGGATATAAAATATATCAAAACTATTCAATACTGTATACTATTTAGAAATATCACAGAATCCCAAAAACTTTATGGCTCAAAGTCCCTTCCATTTGTACTCTCCCCAAAAGTTGGTTTCCAAATTGCTGCATTTCTTAGGTGTGTATTTTGAAAATTCAGTTTTCTAAGCTGTAATCCAAAGGTCTGAAGCAAAACTCATGATGCTTCACAATATTCTGTTTCCCATTGGTCTTCTAGACTGTGAGCCCATCTTCTAGACTGTGAGCCAGTTGTTGGGTAGGGATTACCTCTATGTGTTGCCAAATTGTACTTTCCAAGCACTTAGTACAGTGCTCTGCACACAGTAAGCACTCAATAAATATGAATGACTGAATGAATGAATTGACTGAATGAATAGTCCATGACTTCACATCGTCCTGGTAGGGAGTGGGTGTTGGACTAGCAGCATGCGATTTCAGACGGCCTTGGGGGTGAGCTTCTAGCCCAGGAATTATATTGTGTCCCCTCTCAATGGAAATACTTTCAGAATGATCCCCTAAAATGGATAGGAGAGCCTTGAGCACATGTTGCATTGCCTTCTCCCAAGTGGGCAATACAACATGTGCTCAAGACTCTCCTATCCATTTAAATAAATAAATCAGGAGCTCTAAGAGTTGGCAGCTGGTGATTTTATTTTCAGTAAGAAGCTTTGAAAAAAGGTACCTGTGTAGGAAGGAGAAAAAAAGGGTTGCCCGCCTCTTAGATTTTACTTATCCAACCCGAGAATAGGGAGACCCAAGTTCTAATCCCAGCTCTGTGCCTTGCCTGCTGGGCGATATTAGGCAAGTTACTTAACTTATCTGTGAATCAGTTTTCGCATCGGTAAAATTGGGAATAAAATAACTCTTGCCCCCGTCTCTTGGACTGTGAACCCTGTGTCCAGTCTGATTATCATCATCATTATCAGTGGCATTTATCAAGAGTTTACTGTGTATGGAACACTGTGCTAAGCATTTGGGAGAGTACAGTACAACAGAGTTAATAATAATAATGATAATGATAATTTTGGTATTTGGTAAATGCTAAGTGTCAGGCACTGTACTAAGCACTAGGATAGGTGCAACAAATCAGGTTGGCTACAGTCCCTGTCCCACAAGGAGTTCCCAGTCTTAATCCCAATTTCACAGATGAGGTAACTGAGGCCCAGAGAAGTGAAGTGACTTGCCCAAGGTCACACAACAGACAAGTGGCAGAGTCGGAATTAAAACCCAGGTCCTTCTGACTCCCAGGCCTGGCCTCTGAATCGTTTGTTGCTGAATTGTACTTTTCAAATCCTTAGTACAGTGCTCTACACGTAGTAAGGGCTCAATAAATATGATTGAATGAATGAATGCTCTAAACACATACTCTGCCCACATATAGTTACTTCCCCAGTGCTTGGCATATAGTTGTACTTAATAATAATGATAGCATTTGTTAAGTGCTTACTATGAGCCAAGCACTATTCTAAACTCTGGGGTAGATACAAGGTAATCAGGTTGTTCCACGTGGGGCGCACAATCTTAATCCCCATTTTATAGATGAGATAACTGAGGCACAGAGAAGTTAAGTGACTTGCCCACAGTCATTTGTCAGTCTGCCCATCTGACAAGTGGCAGAGCCTGGATTAGAACTCAGGACCTCTGACTTCCAATCCCTGGCTCTTTCCACTAAGCCACACTGCTTCTAAATCAGTACCATAGTTATAATCATGAAGCAACCAGGGTACTTCCAGCCATGTCAGCCTTGGGCCACATATACCTATGGAACAGCTCAAGAGCCATCTGTCCTTTCTCTCCAGTACTTTTATCCTTAAATCATTTTAAAGGGAAAATCTACAGAGAAGTATGATCATAATGGAAGGGACTGGGGAAGAGGTTGATGGCACAAAATTTTTTTTAATACTTTTTTTTTTATTTTTCACACATTTGTTTCCTTATTTAGTCGCATTTCCATTGTTTCCGTCAGTGTTTTTTTCCTGTGATATTGTTAAGCGCTTACTATGTGTCAGGCACAGGTTTGACACAGTCCATGACCCACATGGGGATCACAGTCTTAATCCCCTTTTCACAAATGAGGTAAGTGAGGCCCAGAGAAGTGAAGTGATTTGCCCAGGGTTACACAGCAGACAAATGGCAGAGCCAGGATTAGAATCCAGGTTCTCTGACTCCCAGGCCCGTGCTCTTTCCACTAGGGCATGCTGCTTCTTGTGACCTAATGACCTTTTGGAGATTTGTTTTTTGTTGTTTTTTGGGTTTTTTTGTTTGTTTGTTTCCCTTGAAAGCCCTCTTTATATATGAAAATATCAGCTATGTCATACCCAGTCACATCCAGTGGCATTTTATCATGTGATGAGACTTTCCCTCAGGGTCTGTATTTGGCATATTTCTTTGAACTTTGTTTTTCACCGAGCAAAACTTAAATTTCGTTTTAATACAGTTTCCCCTCTTCACCAACGTCCGTCCCCAGCACCACAACTGTAAATCACCACCTGCCAAGGGTCTTTCACACGACAGGGATCTCAGTGCCTCTACCCCCATAATGGCACACGCATATGAACGTTCACATTCAGACATACCACTTTTCTGCATTCCGTTTAAAAATCAGCCATCAGTTCACTCACGCACCAGGAAGCAGAAAATCTTCCAGATCAGCGGCGGAAGGAAAAGATAAATGATCTAATGAGCCATCGGAGATAATCTAATCTTCATGGTCTAGTTAAACACGCAGCACCATGATCACTAAAAACAAACTACCTATCTAAAAGGATAAATGTGCCTGTGCCGAATTCAACCCCCAAAATCCATCGCATCCTTCATCAACCACCGGTCATGTACCAGCCTGACAGAAATTTAATTCAAGCTGGCTCCTGAAAATAATTATTGTATTTTAAGAGTAGTAATCATTAGTTGGGACATGATTGAATGTGTCCATGCCTATTGACTTTTTCTATGATTTATAGCTTTGTTTAGTCGATATTCCCATCGAAATTGTATAATTAATTATAAGTGGGGCTGTCAGGTTTGCAGGATGGAGTACCCTGATGAGTATTTGGGAAGATTAAATTTTCCTTAGCTGGAGCGAGGCAAGGCTTGGGAATTTTCACAGCACTGTGGCTGTTGGATAAAGATGTTTTCTGTGTGTTTAGCAACTGCTTTAGCTCAAGATCCATTGATTTTTCCGAGCTCTTTTTTTTATCAGTGTGGTGTCTCTACGGCAACAGTGGAATCTGTGCAGATGTGACAGAACCTGACAAATATTTATTATCAGGAGGGTCCTTTGTCATTGTCCACACACCAGGGTTCCCTTTTTTTTTTTTAACATTGTAATCAAGAAGAAGAATGTTTAAGATACATGTGGAAACGGTTATCATGTTTTGAAAAATTTCAAAGAGCTACAAATTTTCAATTCAGCACAAGGATGGGGTAATTTCTACTAGAAACATTATAGATAGAATCGTTTTCTGGCTTTCTTCATTGACCCCCCCCCCCCCCCCAATCAAGTGGCGTTTAAACTGGTATTTGTGGCTTTTGCTGTGCCTGTTTGGTTGATGAACCACACAGGATCCTCTGAGCCTCGTTTCTTTTTCTGGGGACTAGTGAGTCACTTCAGGTTTTTGCTGTCATCCTGTTCACCAGTGGAGAGGTTAACTTGATTGAATGAATACTAGAGACCCAGTTTTAACAATAGTCATTTCCCAGTGGCAATGGGGGAGTCTAATTTAGGCAAGAGTCATAATTTTTCATTACAAATAACCCAAAAACCACTCGACTTTTAAACAGTTGTCGCAGTCTTTCCAGTTGCCTGGATTAGAACGATAAAAAGCTCACCTTTCCTGTGAAATTTTGTCTGACTCTTGGAGAAGTTGACTGGCCTAGTGAAAAAACATTGGCCTGGAAGTTAAAAGGCCCAGTTTCTAATCCTAACTCTGCCAGTTGCCTGCCATGTGTGATCTTGGGCAAATCACTTAAGTTCTAGGTGCCCGGTCTCCTCAACTATAAAGTGGGGCTTCCTACCTGTCCTCCCTCCTGCTTAGACTGTGAGCCCCATATGTAGCAGGGACTCTAGATCCAAACTAGTTATCTTGTATCTACACTATTGCTTAGAACAGTACTTGGCACATAGTAAGCACTTAATAAATATCACAGTCATTATTAATTATTATTTGAGCAGCCACCAAACATTTCTCAGGTGTCCACCGGGCCATGGTTTAGCCTCAAGGTACGGACTAGTCTGTGAAATGAAGAATGAAGCATGGAGCAAATTAGCACCACTGTAAAAAAAAAAAATAAACAAAACTCCTGGTGACATTTAATTTGCTCTTTCTTTTTCTCTGGGTTCCCCTAGAATGTGTGGATGATTTGTGTGTGTGTGCATGTGTGTGTACACATGTGCACCTGAGTCCATGTATGTATATCTATATGCCTTCACTGGAGTTCCACCATTTTGACATTTCTTCAGTGCCAAAGTGGTCAAATTACTGATTTTAATTATTATCATTAGTATGGTGATATTTGCTAAGTGCTATATGCCAAGCATTGGTGTAGATACAAGATAATCAAGTTGGATACAACTTAAGGGGGTGGGAGAAAAGGCACTGAATCCCCATTTTACAGGTGAGCAAACTGAGGCACAGAGAAGTTATGGGACTTGCCCACAGCAACACTTTTCATAAAATGAAAATCCTAGTGCCGGGTAAATACCTTGGAATCAAAACCCAGCCACCCAGGGCAAATTAAAAGCCTTATAGTAGTAGGTGCATAAACTCATCATTGCATTGGCCACAAGTCCGATCTCCTTGTTCTAAAGTAACTTCTAGATTTAAACCCCCTTTAATCACGTTGTGTCATTAAAAGACAGTCCTTGTGAATGCTGGAAATTCTGCTTCTTTCATTGGTGATTTTTCAGCATTAGCTCTATTCCTTGGTTTGGTTAGTGTCGGAGCTTTAAGATGGGAGTTGTATATTTTAAGAAATAGTGGTTTCGCTCTGATTTTGAGGATTTCAGAAAACCACCGTGAATTCTCATCAAAAAAGTGGAGATTCTATACCTGTCCTCCCTCTCTCCCTCCCCCTTGGACTGAAACCCTATATGGGACCTGGATTATGACGAACCTGATTATATTGTATCTCTGGATTTGTGGCTAAGGAACTCATGTTGGGTAGGCAAAGTCCATATTGGATGTCCCTTGAGCAGCCCTTGTGCCTAAGCGCTTGGAAGGGTACAACAAAACTAGTAGGCAGGATTCTCACATGGCATAGTGGATATAGCACGGGCCTGGGAGTCAGAAGGTCATGGGTTCTAATCCTAACTCCACCACTTGTCTGCTGTGTGACCTTGGGAAAGTCCCTTCACTTTTCTGTGCCTCAGTTACCACACCTGTAAAATGGGGATTGAGGCTGTCAACCCCACAAGGGACAGGAACTCTGTCTAACCTGATTTCCTTGTGTCCACCCCAGCACTTAGTACAGTGCCTGACACATAGTAAGCATTTAACAAATACCACAGTTGCTATTATTATTATTATTATTGTTCTTATTTTTCATGTCCTAGAGGAGCTTAGAGTCAAGCTGGGGAGACAAGGAGTGGCTTACATACTGTGCTTTGGCTACTGAATGAAAAGCTACTGCTTATCCTGGAAGCACTCCCCAACTAAGCCTCCTTCCTCTTCTGCCACTCCCTTCTGCATCTCCCTTGCACTTGGATTTGTTCCCCTTATTCGCCCTTCCCGAAAACCCCATGGCACTTTTGTCTTGTCATATGCCATCAAGTCATTTCCGACCCATAGCGACACCACAGACACATCTCTCCCAGAACGCCCCGCTCTCTATCTGCCATCATTCTGGTAGTGGATCCGTAGAGTTTTCTTGGTAAAAATCTGGAAGTGATTTACCATTGCCACCTTCCACGCAGTAAACTCGAGTTTCTGCTCTCGACTCCTGCCGGTCTCACCAACTAACCAACTAACTGCCGGTCTCACCTTCACAGTATCACCAAGATCCGCCCTTTCCTCTCCATCCAAACTGCCATCGGTCTGGTACAAGCTCTCATAATATCCCAACTGGATCATTGTGTCAGCCTCCTCTCGGATCTCCCTTCCTCCTGTGTCTCCCCACTCCAGTCTATTCTTCATTCTACTGCCCGAATCATCTTCCAGCTTGGCTCAGTGGAAAGAGCCTGGGCTTGGGAGTCAGAGGTCATGGGTTCTAATCCCGGCTCCGCCACTTGTCAGCTGTGTGACTTTGGGCCAGTCACTTCACTTCCCTGGGCTCCAGTTCCCTCATCTGGAAAATGGGGATTGAGACCGTGAGCCCCATGTGGGACAGGGACTGTGTCCAACCCAATCTGCTTGTATCCACCCCACCGCTTAGTACAGTATCTGGCCCACAGTTAAGCGCTTAAGAAATACCATAATTATTATTATTATTATTGTCTCTAGCTGTTGCCGAATTGTACATTCCAAGCACTTAGTACAGTGCTCTGCACATAGTAAGTGCTCAATAAATACTATTGAATGAATGAATGAATGACTCCCATGCCGCTGCTGCTCAGCACGGGTGAGCTTTGACTTGTAGCAGATTGCCTTCCACTTGCTAGCCACTGGCCAAGGTAAGGACAGACCAGGCCTTGGAATGGAATGGACAGGCCTCTGCATGACTCTCCCTCCTGTAGCCAAGAATGGTAGAATACTGGAAACTCTCCAGGTACCATCCTGAGAGGAGGTCACATTTGTACATATCTGCAGTTTATGTTTGTCAATGACTGTCTCCCTCTGTAGATTTGTAAACTCTTAGCGGACAGGGAGCATGTCTACTTTATTACATTGTACTCCCACAGGTGCTTAGTATAATGCTCCGCAAATAGTAAACGTTCAGTAAATACAAATGATCGACTGATTGCCCTGTGATCTTGGGCAAGTCCCTTCACTTCTCTGGGCCTCAGTTGCCTCGTCTGTAAAATGGGGATTAAGATTTGGAGCCCCATGTGGGACAGGGACTGTGTCCAACCCGATTAGCTTGTATCAAAACCAGGGTTTAGTATAGTGCCTGGACATAGTAAGCGCTTAACAAATACTATAAAAAATACGATTGATAGATTAAGCATTTGCATCTCTCTATCTTTCTGTCTCTCTTTCTCACTCTGGCTTTTTGAATGGAAACTAAATGGATAGAGTTTAAGCCTCGTCACCCTCCCCCAAAATCGTTCTTTTTCTTTCCAGGTCTTAGAAAAGCAGGAGCCCTTTGAGCAGTTCTTTCAGACAACTGGAAGAAACGGCACTGGGACAACTCTGAATTAATTTGATTCTACTTGTTTGGTACTCAATTAAATATATAGCCCACGAGTAAAAGCTAATAATGACTTATGGGAGAATGATTAAATCACTTAAAATTACTGTGATTTTATAATCTCTTAACCACAGTCAGACATGAAAAATGGTAATTAACTTGATTCACATAATTTGGAACCCTCCGCCAAACAGTTGCAGCTGAGACTGGAAGCTTTGTAGTTGAGAAGTGGATCATAACCGAACTGTCAGAGGATGAAATTAACTCCCTGAATGAATAGCTTAATGATCACGCTGATGGATTATGAAATTTCAACTCCCAAGCCAGGTCCTCCGAATTTCCATTTTCCTTAACGCCCATGAAGGCTTTATCGAACTGAGTGGGAATTTTTTGTGCAGGGGAGAACTTTGGATCCATATGATTAGAGAAGCATTCATCTCTTCTCTGACACTCAACCCTTGCGCTCTGATCCACACCCAGGATCAGTCAGAGCCTAAAGAAAGTAACATCGCTCCCGTCCCTTCCGTTTAATCAACGGAGCATGGATCTCTCTTTCCACATCACTCCGGGGGGATCCTAAATCCTGGGACTTCCCAGATAGATGATGAGAGGGAGGCTGATCCCGGCTCTGCCACTAATATGCTGTTTGATCTTGGGCAAGTCACTTTACTTCTCTGGGCCTCAGTTACCTCATCTGGAAAATGGGGATTGGAACTGTGAGCCCAATGTGAGACAGGCACTGAGTCCAACCCTGTTTGCTTGTATTCACCCCGCTGCTTAGTTCAGTGCCTGGCACATAGTAAGCACTTAATAAATACCACAGTTCTGTGGACTTTGTCAGCAACCACTGGATAAAGAAAGTATGAACACAATAAGAAAATGATGGCTTTTATGCAGCGCTTACCATGTCCTAAGTGCTTGGGTGGAGACATGGTCATGTGACCACATGGGCCCTGCCCTGCAAGGGACTCACAATCTATCTTGACCCCATTTTACAGACGAGGAAGCTGAGGCTCAGAGAGGGAAAGTGACTTGCCTATGGTTCTAGAGCAGGCTTCCCAGTGTCATAATAGTAATAATGTTGGTATTTGTTAAGCGCTTACTATGTGCCAAGCACTGTTCTAAGCGCTGGGGGGATACAAGGTGATCAGATTGTCCCACATGGGGCTCACAGTCTCCATCCCCATTTTCCAGATGAGGTAACTGCGGCACAGAGAAGCTAAGTGACTTGCCCAAGGTCACACAGCTGCAAACGCTTAGTACAGTGCTCTGCACATAGTAAGCGCTCAATAAATACTAAATAAATACTATTGACAAGTGGCGGAGCCAGAATTAGAACCCATGACCTCTGACTCCCAAGCAGTTTCCTCTTGGCCAGACTGCCTCTTAGAGCCCACACAGTAATTTATAAATGTCAAAGGTTCATTTTAATAATAATAATAATAGTTGTGGTATTTGTTAAGTGCTTACTTTGTGCTGTGCAAGGTTCTAAGCACTGTGGTAGATACAAGGTAATCAGGCTGGATACAGTCCCTGTCCCACATAGAGCTCACATTCCTAATCCCCATTTTACAGATGTGGGAACTGAGGCAAAGAGAAGTGAAGTGACTTGCCCAGGATCGCACAGCAGACAAGTGGTGAAGGCAGGATTAGAACTCAGGTCCTTCTGCCTCCCAGGCCTGTGCTCCATCCACTAGGCCATGCTCTCAGTCCTACTCCCCAGCCCTTTCTGTAGCCAGTTTGCAAACCACAAGCACTTCTTTTCGACAGAGGAAATGATCTACTCCTTTTGTGTTGATAACAAATTGAGCCAGCCAGATCTTGATCAGGTCAACCCCATCCTTTATTGGAAATTCCCATCCATCCAACAATTAGCGTGGCAGCCACAATGAATTGGAGTTCTGTCTCTTCTGTTTTCCATGTCAGATGTAGCTTTCCAAATTTCAGGAATGGTGTTGCAGCTACATTGAGAAGCAGTGTAGCCTAGTGGAAAGAACAGGGGCCTGGGTGCCAGAGGACTTGGACTCAAATATATGTATAAAATATACAATTTACAAACCAGATTTCTCTGCTTTAGACTATGAGCCCCATGTGGGAGAGGACCTGTATCTGACAGTTTTCTGTCTTCCCCATGTCTTAGAACAGTGCTTGGCACTAAAGTGCTTAACAGCCACAATAAAAAAATAAACCTAGCTCTGCCACTTAACTCATACGTAACCTTTCACAAATCAGTTAACGTCTCTGTGCCTCAGTTTCCTCATCTGCAAAACGAGGATTCAATACTATTCTCCCTCTTACTTGAACTGTGAGCCCTATGTGGAGCTTCATTATCCTGTGTCTACCTCAGTGCTTATTACAGTGCTTGGCAAATAATGAATAACTACAATTATTATTATTCAGTTTTCTTTAAAAAAGTAGCTTTTTTGGGTTGCAGATGAGTGTTCTCCGAACTAAAGCTAACATCGGTTTCTTTTTCATTTTCATTGTATGTCTAAAGTGGCGTAAGCAGTAATGACTACTTGCTGTTGCAGGGCAGAGAGAACTGGTCTGTGTTTAGGATGGGCAACACTGGGGTTTGTAGAGATTGAAGGTTGGGAGTTCCTGAAAATGGATTAGTCCGCAGACAAGATATAGTCCAATGCACTCTTCCCAGTGGCCTTGGTTCTGACCCTTTTAAAGGTAATGGGTCTATACATACTGTCCACTAAGGACCAGATTAAGCCGATCAAACACATTTCATCGGCCTTTGACTTGAACCGTGACCCTGGAGGTGGAAGGGCAGAGGTTCATTCACCAAACTACACAGCCACTGTCCAGATAAAATCTTGAATATGATGTACAAGGGACAGATCGAGGTAAAGAAAGGAAATTGATCGTTCCAGATCTCAGTTATCTATGGCAGGAGATGTTAGGGCTGGCTGGGGGGAAGGGGTGTCACTGAGAAAATGGTTCCCTTGATTTAGAGCCGAATTCCGAACAGACTGACCCTTCCCAGAATGCTCTAAGAAAAGCCATTCCGGGCTGCTCTCCTTTTGATTTGCTCACCACCAGTATTGTCCGGGTTGGCTATTTTGGCTTGGCTTAGTGTGAGTCTTGAATATTGGGCAGGGAAAGAAAGGATGGGTGTGACTCTTGAATATTGGGCAGGGGGAGACGGCATGGCAAAGGACATAAAGGTCTGAAATTCTAGTTTGGCAAGATGTATCTACACTGGTCTCCCCCAGACTCAGAGGAGAAGTGCGCATGACTTCATAAATATATAGGAATGGTTCCTATTTGAAGCCAGCTCCTGTCTCTTTGACAGGGATCCATCTGCAACGTTTTTCCCTCTGCTTGAAATCAATGCAGGTTAAAAATGCAGCCACATCTGCAGGAGGATGCTGGGAAATATGTGTTTCTGAACCCGGCAATTTGATTGTACCTGCCTGAAAAAGCTAAAACTAATGAATAAGCAGCCCGTCAATCAATCAACTGACAGTCATTCTTGAGCCCTGATCGTGTGCAGACCACTGTACTAAGCGCATCGGAGGGTACAGTAGAAGCAGTGTGGCTTAGTGGATAGAGCACCGGCTTGGGAGTTAGAAGGACTTGGGTCTAATCCCGACTCTGCCACATGACTTGGGCAAGCCACTTAACTTTTCTGTGTCTCAGTTTCCTCATCTGTAAAATGGGGATTAATGGGACAGGGACTTTGTCCAACCTGATTAACTTGTATCTACCCCAGTGCTTAGAACAGTGCTTGGCACATAGTAATCACTTAAATACCGTAGTTATTAAGTAGTTGAGATGATCTATGTGGAAAAGAAGCTCACAGTCTAGCAGGGGAGTCAGACTCAAATAGAATTCAGGTAGGAGGAAGAAGGAAAGAGAGATATGGGTAATAATTACAGTTGCCCAATTAGCCCTTCCTATCACTCTGATTCCTTCCATTAGCACTCGTGGGGCTCAAGAATTTGGGTGTCGATGGTCCGTAGAGTTGAACAAGCCTGTGTGCACTTGCTCCAGTTTAAGTACAATAAATAGACCTCTTTCAGCTCTGGTCAAATTCTTCACCCTTTTTTTTTTAAGCAGTCATATTTTTTGTGAACATCAAAGAAACCCCCATCCATCAAGTATGCCTGAATTTCTTCTCTTCCCTCTTTTTTTTTATGGCATATCAGGATATTGATGCCGGGTAGGATTTGTGTTGCACATTTGTAGATTTATTTTTTGTCAAATCTCCTTCTCAGTTCCAGGGTCACCGCTCCGAGGTATTGAATAACCTTTTGCTCCCTTCTGCTGAAGCAGCTTTCCCACCCTGTACTCTAAATGCCCAGTTTTTGCACACTACGTGTCAATCAATCAATCAATCATATTTATCGAGCACTTACTGTGGGCAGAGCACTGGACTAAGCGCTTTCAAGGAAGAATGTAATCCCTCCCACACCGCCCGGCCTATCTTTGGTGCCCCTGGCTGTTCAAAAACGGGGAAATTTATTTTCTTCGGAGTGTGCACTGAAACTGAGGTGCTTTCTGGGAACTTATGAACTATCGAGTATTTCCAATGAGCTCGTTCACTAAACAGCTCATATAATAAATCAATAAATTAATAAAATAAGATGTTTTCCCCTTATGGCTCTATCAGAAAGGGTTCTGTTCATCAACCCAAGCTGAGGGTTAAAATGTTTCTGAGTAATCAAATCAAGTTTCATGAGGGGTTTGCAAAACAGTCTTTTCCCCCCTCGCGGGCAGTTTTGAAAATAGTGAGCCTGGGAAGGAGCCTCTTGGTGGATGAGCTCATCAGAAATAATTATTTAATATTTATTAATATTAATGTCTGTCTCCCCTTCTAGACTGTGAGCTCATCATGGCAGGGAAAGTTTCTGTCAACTTTGTTGTATTGTACTCTCCCAAGCGCTTAGTACGGTGTTCTGGCGCTCAATAAATACCTTTGATTTATTGATAAATGGCCAGCCTGTCAGGCAATCAATCAATAATATTCATTGAGTCCCAGTCACATGCAGAGCAGAGTAAACACTTGGGAGAGTACAGCCTGGTCTTGGGACAGAGGAGAGAAGTTTTTTATTTTATTTTTTTTCAGATTTTGTGGGATGAGTTTCTCATCTCCTTCTTTGAGAGCATTTGTGCCTTCGTAGTAGAAGGCCAGTCACATGGTTAATGCTGATAATAAAATGCAAGTCCTAAATCCTCATTTGGAGGATTAGGACAATGCATTATACAGTACTAACATTTCCTAGAGGTAGATATTAATTTTATATTTCATGACAAGGCATTTAAAATTTAATGGAAATGTACAGTAAATCTGTCACACTTTAATTAGGAATATTTTACTTATAAATCTTCAAAAACTAAGTTAGCCTAGGTGAGCCACCCTCCTCTTTCAATTTATGTATGTATTTTAATTGCACCATAAAAAGTGCATTACAAATAATTAAAACGGTTCCTGCTAAAAGTAAATAAATATTTTCATCATCTCCTGTGGCTTGGAAAATTGGACTTAATGTACCATCTTTTAGAAGCAGCATCACCAGTCTGAAATAAGCAGTGGACTAAAGTGGCACCAATGGGCAGGATGCGAACATTTGGCAACAGGATCAGGATCTCAAGAATCTGCCCCATCTTACACTGGAGAGGAAGGGAGGGGCGGAGAGACCGAGAGGGAGAGAGATGAGACAGAGAAAGAGGAGACACAGAGAGAAGATGGGGGAGAGAGAGGGAGAGAGGAGACACAGAGAGAAACAGAAAGGGAATGAGACCCCCACGCAGGTATTTCCTGTTTCCTGTGTATGGTGGGCTGAGATTTTGCTTGTCTTTGAACTGTCCTGGGCAGTCTGTCATCTGGGTTTCGCTAAATGTCTTCAGAATGGTTCTCTGCTCAATGATTTCATCTGACTAGATGATCTAGAGTGGTTACAGTGTTTCTTTGGGGTTATAACTACATTGGGAGGGGGTAGCACCTTAGATTGTGTAGAGCTAAGAGGGAAGTGATTGTATGTGTGTGAAATAGAGAGAAAGAGACACACGAAGAGAAAAGTGAAAACAGCACATGGTGCTGCAAGCAGAGATATGATAACAGAGTAAGAATTGGTCTTTGTGGGTGAACTCTCTGGTTGGGATTGGGGTGTCCTGTATTGGCCTATATCATCTCTGAGTACAAAGAACTCTCTCTCTCTCTCTCCCCGTGCTTCAATACTGTATTACATTAATGTATTGAGATATATTATTTAATTTAGCTAACAATGATATGAATATTGATTGCATTCATATGAAATATCAGTAATATGAAATATTTTGATATTTATTCATTGTTCAAAATGATTTGGTGAGGTGCATAGGTTATACACACATGTGTATATGATCTGTGTGTTTGTAATGTGTATATTTGGGTATATAATAAAGGTAACTCTCCAGAGAAATGTATTGATATAAATATTAATATATCATTATTCTAGCATACTGTGATATGTTAATTAATATCACTACAAATGTCGAGGTGCTGGTAGAAGATAGTGAAAGAGAGCATATTATTTTTTATTACTGTTTATAGGATCTATATATGAGTGTATATGTTTATGTATTGTGTGTATGTGCCTATGTGTGTAATACACACAAATACAGTCCCCAGCTCAGTCTGAGCACAGACTAAACATTAATCAACTTTAGAATGGAAATTAGGGATGTCAGTTTGTACAAAAACAAGCACCACCAAACATGCCCTTGTTTGAAAAATGACAACAGATCCCAGGAAGAGAGGTTAGAATAGTAACCCAGACACTATTAAGTTCTTTAAAGTCATTTTTGGGTACTGGTTTCCGTTTCTTCCCTCCTTTTTTTGTTTTTGCTGTCCCTGTCCAGAAACTTCATTTCCCCTCCACAGCTGTGAACTCTCTTGTGGTGGCTGCAGATGGATTTGATAAATGTGGCTAATATCACCTCCTGATCTAACAAAGCTCTGACTTTGGTCTGAAGGTCCTGATGAGTAATTGCTGTTGTTCTACTCCAATGACTGAATTAAGTTGCCCTGTTAGGAAGGGTTCATACTTCTGCGATTTTATCCCAGACAAGCTCATAGCAGGGTCCCTGTGGATGGTGACCTTTTCCCCACCACCTTCTTATCCCAGGTCTAAACTGGGGAAACTTCTCTTTTCATCTTTTTACCATTGTAGACTCCTGAGGCCAATTGGTTCTTCAGCCTGAGTAAATAAGGTTTGTTCCCTGGAGCCATTTCCGATTTTAATATTCATGTTACTCGTTTCCTTCATAGTATTATATTGCAAAAAGATAACTCGTACAAGAACAGTCACGGTCTATAGCCCTGCCGCTTTATGCCAACACCGCAGCCTATTTTCAGCACATAGATAGAAACAGTTCAATCTATTATCGATCTTGATTTTTTTTTTAAATGGTATTTGCTAGGCGCTTACTATGTGTCAAACACTCTTCTAAGTGCAGCTGGGGTAGATACAAGATAATCAGGTTGGACACAGGCCGTGTCCCACTTGAAACTCACAGTATAATTAGGAGGGAGAGTGGGTTTTTGCAAATGAAGAAACTGAGGTAAAGAAAAGTAAACTGACTTGCCCAAAGTCACACAGCAGATAGGTAGCAATGGCAGATATAGAACCCAGGTCCTCTGCCTTCCAGGCCAATGTTCTTTCCTCTAGGCCATGCTGCTTGATGCTAGGATTAGCTCCAGTTGGGAAGACAGAGAAAATAGCGGGTGCTTTAGTTTAGTTATATTAATGGCAAGACAATTAGAAACAAACTATTGCAAAAGCCTGTGAACTCATTGTGGACAAGGAACATGTCTACCATGTTGCTGTGTATTTTCCCACGAGTTTAATACAGTGCTCTGCATACAAAAAGCACTTAGTAAATACGATATTAATGGAAAAAACCATGATTATAACATAGGCAGAGTGCAAAAAGTTTCCTAAGCATTGAATCGTATACCATTATTATTACTACGGTATTAATTCTACCAATACTATTACTACCACTACTTTTAAAGTGTTCATTTGTCTGAATCTTGTCTGAATGTTCAAATCCTGGATTTGAATCCAGGCCCTTCCGCTTTCCAGGTCCGAGTTCTACCCCCTAGGCCATGTTGCTTCTCCAGCCCCATTCTTCCAGGGAGCTTTTAGCCCTTGGCAGTTGATCATTTTCGGGAACCTGTCAGTCAGATGCAAGAAGTAGGAGAAGGAGCCACTGCCCACATTTTGCCACTAGTTCCTGTCATTGGATTAAAGCTTGTAATTGGACACTGTAGCAAGTGCTGGGGTAGGTACCACGTACTGAAATTGGACACAGTCTCTAAAGCACATTCATTCATTCATTCAATCATATTTCTTGAGTGCTCACTGTGTGCAGAGCACTGTACTAAGCACCTGGAATGTATAATTCAACAACAGATAGAGAAAATCCTTGCCCAACAACGGGCTCACAGTACATGGCACTTATAATCCAAGTAGGACGGAAAACAGGTATTGGAGCTCCATTTTACATGCGAAGCAGCGTGGCTCAGTGGAAAGAGCATGGGTTTAGGAGTCAGAGGTCATGGGTTCTAATTTCGGCTCCGCCACCTGTCAGCTGTGTGACTTTGGGCAAGTCACTTGACTTTTCAGTGCCTCAGTTACCTCATCTGTAAAATGGGGATTAAGACTGTGAGCCTCACGTGGGACAACCTGATTACCCTGTATATACCCCAGCGCTTAGAACAGTGCTCAGCACATAGTAAGCACTTAACAAATACCAACATTATTATTATTGTTGTTATTATGAGGAAACTGAAGCTGAAGAATTTAAGTGACCTGCCCAAGGTCACACATCAGGCAAGGGGCGGAAGCGGGATTAGATCCCAGATCCTCTGATTCCCAGGCCGACATCCTTAAATAGGCCAAACTGATTTCCATTGACTCAGTAGCTAGGCTGACCTTTTATTTTTATTTTAATTCTAAGAAGAATAATTCATTCTAAGAGCCAATTTATTATTTTACTATTTTTTTTAATTTTTTATTAAGTGCATATTACATTTCAAGCTCTGTATTAAAGGCTGGGGCAGATACAAGATAATCAAGTTGGGCACCGTCATGGGTCTCATGGTCTTAATCCCCATTTTACAGATGAAGTAACTGAGTGAGGTGAAGTGATCTGCCCAAGATGCATTCATTCATTCATTCGATAGCATTTATTGAGTGCTTACTGTTTGCAGAGCACTGTACTGAGCGCTTGGGAGCATACAATACAACAAGAAACAGGCTTCTTCCTGCCCACACGAGCTTACAGTGTAGAAGGGGGGAAAAACAGACATCAGTAGAAATAAATAAATGACAGATGTGGACTTAAGTGCTGTGGGGCTGGGAGGAGAGAAGAACAAAGGGAGCAAGTCAGGGCAACACAGAAGGCATCACACAACAGACAAGTGGCCGTGCCGGAATTTGAATCCAGGCCCTTCTGACTTCCAGGTCTGTGCTCTACCCACTAGGCCACGTTGCTTCTCCAGCCCCATTCTTCCAGGGAGCTTTTAGCCCTTGGCAATTGATCATCTTCGGGAACCTGTCAGGCAGATGCAAGAAGTAGGAGAAGGAGCCACTGCCCACATTTTGCCAGCCAGGTCATTCGAGTACAAATCTTTGTCTTGGGTTTTCCAGATCATTCTTTCCACCCTCTCGGAGAGGTGTAACTGAGACTGGGCTTGGATGAGACCTAGGTTCTAATCCCACCTCTGCCACTTATCTGCTGGGATGACCTTGTCAAGTCAGGTTCTTTCTCTGTGCCTCAGTTACCTCATCTGTAAAACAGGGATTAAGACTGTGAGCCCCATGTATCGCTCTTGTATCTTGTATCAGTCCCAGATTTTAGTACAGGGCCTGGAGCATAGTAAGCGCTTACCACAGAGCACAAAAAGCACTGGCTAGTTTGTTGTGCATGAGCTAGAGCCCCTAGAAGGCCGCCCGTGGGAGCGTGCCACTGCAGCAGGGTCCACTGCACCCATCCACCACAGCACCACACGTAGAATCATCAAACAGCCGATGATATGTTACAGAAGAATAGAGACGTTAACCCCTCTATCTTGGCAAAATTCCATCCTGGGAAATTACATTCTGCCTGTCATAAAATTACCTTTTATTTAAAGAGCCCTGTCAAACTGGCCTGGCTCCCTGCCTGTTGGGGCTTTATAGAGAGAGGCAGCATGGCCTAGTGGCTAGAACCTGGGCCTGGGAGTCAGAAGGATCTGAGTTCTAATCCCAGCTCCGCCACTTGTCTGCTGCATGACCTTGAGCAAGACATTCACTTCTGTGGGCCTCAGTTTCCTCAGCTGAGTGACCTCGGGCAAATCACTTTCCTTCTATGCCTCAGTTACCTCATCTGTAAATGGGGATTGAGACCGTGAACCCCATGTGGGGCAGGGACTATTATCCAACCCGATTTGCTTGCATCTCCCCCAACGTCTAGTACAGTGCCAATGCATAGTAAGCACTTAACAGATACCACAGTTATTTCTAGTTGTTCGGTTGCCAACCCAGAGAAAACTTCATCTGCAGTTCAACGGAGCACGAGGATGCAAAGTCCACTGGGCTACTTCTGAGAAGGGAGTGGGAGGGAGGGTGTTGCTCTCTCGTGGAAAGCAGCATAGCGTAGTGGATGGAGCACGGGCCTAGGAGGCAGAAAGTCGTGGGTTCTAATCCCAGCCCTTCCACTTGTCTGCTTTGTGACCTCAGGCAATTCAGTTCACTTCTCTGTAGCTCAGTTCCCTCATCTATAAAATGGGGATTAAGACTATGAGCCCTTTATGGGACAGGGACTGTGTCTAACCTGATTTGCTTGTATCCACCCCAGCACCTAGTACAGTGATGGAAACATAGTAAGCGCTTAACAAATATTTTTTTTTCCTCGGCTCCTCCCGAGAAACAGGAAGAGGAGGGAGCGGCCGTGGCTCTAATGTAGCCAGCTTTGTCCTCCACAGCCCTGGCAGGGAAGCTGAAGGTGCTGGGGAGCAATTGGTGGGCGACGGAAGGATGGGGAGAGAAGAAGAGACAAGGCCAGGGTAGTTTCCCAATATGTTCCAGCCCAGTCTGCCCTTCCCATGGCCTGCCCTCCAACCCCTATTAGAGCTGGCCCCCGTGGTTCACAGGGTCCAGCCCCCCGAGCCTGCTCCAACATCACAAATGGGTTTTGAGGGGGTACCTAGCACTTAGAACAGTGACCTGTGCTTAGAACAGTGCTTGACTCAGATTAAGCACTTAACAAATACCATCATCATTATTATTATTATTATCGTGGCTATAGACGCAATGGGGCTTAGTGAATAGAGCACGGGTTTGGAGGTCAGAAGGACCTGGCTTCTAGGCCCAGCTCCTCCACTTGTCTACTGTGTGACCTTGGGCAAATCACATCACTTCTCCAGGCCTCAGTTCCTTCATCTGTAAAATAGGGGTTAAGAGTGTGAGCCCCATGTGGGACAGGGACTGTGACCAACCTGATTAACTTGTATCTACTCCAGTGCTTAGAATGGTGCTTGGCACATAGTAAGTGCTTAAAAAGTACCGTAATTGTTAGTACCATAATTATTAGGGGGGCACTCATGGGGGTCAGGATCTCTGAGCCCGCTGCTACTTCACAGCCGGGTTTTAGTGGGGCGCTAATGGGGTGCAGACCGCCTGAGCTTGCTGCAATGACCCACCGGGGTTTCGGGGAAAGGGGGGCCGGGATAGCAGAGTCAACGGCACCTCCCACCTCGAGCCTGGTTATGAAAATCACCTGATTGCCAGTGAAAAGAGTGGGAAAAATCAATGCAGGAGAAGACAAATGGACAAATGAAAATGCAGCTGGTGCCAACACCTGGAAAAAATTTATTTAAAAATCGGCCTTGGCGGGATGCCCCCCGGAGCTGAGCCTCTCGGGTTCTTCAGGTCCCTGGTGGTGAGGAATTATAGAGTCCAATCCCACTCCACCAGGGGGTTCAAAATCCGTCTGATAGAGTAACCGGAACAGTCCATCTGAAAACAATGGACCCGTTTATCTTACTGTGCACCGGCAAAACTTCTCAGAATCAAGACATTAAAATACAGGGAAATGAAGCCGCAGCAATGCTGTTTGATGTCCTAGAGTATAGACCCCAGGCCTGGGAGTCCGAAGGACCTGAGTTCTAATCCTGGTTCTGCCACTTGTCTGCTGTGTGACCTTGGGCAAGTCATTCCACTTCTCCAGATCTCATTTCCCTCATCTCTAAAATGGGGATTGAGACTGTGAGCCTCACGCTGAACAGGAACTGTGTCCAACCTAATTTGCTTTTGTTCAACCTGGCGCTTAATATAGTGCCTTGTGTATATATAGTAAGCACTTAACAAATACCATTATTGTCATTATTATTATTATTATTATTAATGCGTTAGTCACTAGTATCAATTGAGCGCTTACTGTATGCAGAGTACTGTACTAAGTGCTAGGGAGAGTCCATTAGAAAATAAACAGACACAATCCCTGCCCACAATAAGCTTACATTCTAGAGGGTTCTTAACCTAGTGACTAAGGACAAGAACTAAAAAAGATCATTGCCAAAGTCAATTTGACCTGAAAGGGTTTAAACTAAATCTGGAGAGTGTAAACAAAGGACCTTTTTTATAGTGTTTTTGACAGAAAGGAAAGTCAAAGAATAAAACAGGCAAGTCAGCATTTTATTTCTCTCTGCCTCACTTGTCTCATATGCAAAGTGGGGATTAAATATCTGTTCTCCTTCCCCATTAGACTGTGAGCCCCATGTGTCTGACCTGCTTATCTTGTATCTTCCCCAGCACTTAGTACTGTACTTGGCACAGAGTAAGTACTTAACAAATACTGCAAATATTATTTCACCCTACATTCCTGTCTTTTCCTATCTTAGCAGAGAGTCCTGAGGTTCAGGGAGTTAATTGGGAGAGTGTTAAAACACTATCCTGCTGTTGATCCTGTTCCCAAATATCTCTCCCCCTCTAAACTGTAAGCTCGTTGTGGGCAGGGACCCATCAACTCTGTGATATTTTATTCTCCCAACCCCTTAGAACAGTGCTCTGCATACAGTATGCACTCAGTAAATTTGATTGATTGGAATGTGTCTGCTAACACTGTTGTACTCTCCCAAGCACTTAGTACAGTGCTCTGCACATAATAAGTATTCAATAAATACCATAAATTGATTGGTTGATTGATTGGTTGACATAGACCTGCAGTTAAAGACATTGCCAAAAGCCAAGGCAGCCAAATTGGGTCTAGCTGGTTGAAACCCAGCTCTCATTTGAGTCAGCGAACATGAAATAATGATGTCTGATATTACCGTAACAGTACCTATGAACACATCATATATATCTCATTCATTCATTCATTCATTCAATAGTATTTATTGAGTGCTTACTATGTGCAGAGCACTGTACTTAGCGCTTGGAATGTACAGTTGGGCAACAGACTATATATATGGGCATTAAATGGTGGAATACATACTATTGGAGATGATTTGTAAATTGAGAAAACAGACTTTGTTGAATGTTAGGAAAATATTTGGTCATGTTGTCAATCTGCATTTGAAAACAATTTTCAGAGTCAGAGAAGAGATGGTTAAGATCTAGTTCAGCTAATTTATTCAATTACAACTCGTAGCTGGAGTTGGAAACAGTGGGGCCCTGAGCTGAAAATTATCTGGGTGGGGAGAGGGGGTGTCCTTTTTTCTGGCCCTTGTAGCCAGGGATTTTGTCTGTGAATTCTATTGTATTGTACTCTCCCAAATGCTTAGTATACTGCTGTGCACACAGTAGGAGCTCACTTAATACCCAGAGAAGCAGAGTGACTTTCTGGTTAATGCCCGGGCTTGGGAGTCAGAGGTCATGTGTTCTAATGCCAGCTCCACCATTTATAAGCTGTGTGACTTTGGGCAAGTCACTTAACTTCTGTATGCCTCAGTTACCTCATCTGTAAAATGGGGATTAAGACTGTGAACATCACATGGGACAACCTGATTACCTTGTATCTACCCCAGTGCTTAGAACAGTGCTTGGCACATAGTAAGCGCTTAACAAATACCATTATTAGTATTATTATTAGCTAGTATCTACCTCAGGGCTTAGAACAGTGCCTGGTGCATAGTAATCGCTTAACAAATGCCATTAAAAAAAAAGCAAACTTTTGAGTGATTGAGAGTGATGTGGAAGGCGGGACATGATTTGGGAGCATCTTTTGGCTCCGATTTGACCTCCCACTACCCTTTCTTCCCTGCCCGATCTCCTCATATCGGATCCTGTCGGATCCCTGGAATCTCCTAAAGAGTCTCCGGTCGTCCCTCCCAGACAGGTAGAGAGAGGTAATAATAATAATAATGATAATAATGTTGGTATTTGTTAAACGCTTACTATGTGGAGAGCACTGTTCTAAGCGCTGGGGTAGATACAGGGTCATCAGGTTGTCCCACGTGAGGCTCACAGTCTTCATCCCCATTTGACAGATGAGGGAACTGAGGCACAGAGAAGTTAAGTGACCTGCCCAAGGTCACACAGCAGACAAGTGACAGAGCCGGGATTCGAACCCATGACCTCTGACTCCCAAGCCCGGGCTCAGTGGAAAGAGCACGGGCTTTGGAGTCAAAGGTCATGGGTTCGAATCCCAGCTCCACCATTTGTCAGCTGTGTGACTGTGGGCAAGTCACTTAACTTCTCTGTGCCTCAGTTACCTCTTCTGTAAAATGGGGATGAAGACTGTGAGCCCCACGTGGGACAACCTGATTCCCCTGTGTCTACCCCAGCGCTTAGAACAGTGCTCTGCACATAGTAAGCACTTAACAAATACCAACATCAACCCCCATCGGTTGGTTTCTGGAGAAGGCAGTGTCCTAGACCCCAACTGAAAACCAACCCCTGTGGGTGATAACCCTCATCGCCCAAGACTTCATTCCTGTTTCAGGCCCATATTGCTCCTGCCATACTTCCTACTGACCAAAAGTAATCACTGTATTTGTTAAACGCTTACTATAGGTTGAACTCTTTGCTAAGCGCTGAGTTGGGTACTAGGTGATCAGGCTAGACACAATCCGCTTAAATCATTATGGAAATTATTACGGAATCAATCCATCAATAGTATATGTCTGCCGTGTGACCTGGGACAGGTCACTTCACTTGGATGTGCCTCAGTCACTGTGTCTGTAAAATGGGGATTTAGACTGTGAGCCTCACGGGGGTCAGGGACTGGGTTCAACCTGATGAATATATACCCCATTGCTTAGTACAGTGCCTGGAACATAGTAAGCACTTAACAAGCACCATAAAAAACCGTCATTAATGTCTGCACATCCGGAATCTTGGACCCTTCATTCACCCCATCCTCATGTCCATTCATGTCCATATCCTTAAGCCCGACGTGGGCAGGGATTGTCTCTCTTTATTGCTGAATTGTACTTTCTAAGTGCTTAGTACAGTGCTCTGCACACAGTAAGCGCTCAACAAATATGATTGAATGAATGCTTTTATCTTCTCAAGAGGCCTTCCCTGACTAAGCCCTCCTCTCCTCTTCTCCCCCTCCCTTCTATGTTGCCCTGACTTGCTCCCTTTACTCATTCCCCCTCCCTGCCCCACACCACTTGTATCCATATCTGCCATTTCTTTATTCGTATTAATGTTTGTCTCTCCCTCTAGACTGTAAACTCATTGTGGATAGGGAATAGTGTCTGTTTATTGTTATATTGTACTCTCCCAAGTGCTTAGTCTGGTGCTCTGCACACAATAAGTGCTCAGTAAATTTGATTAAAGAATCGAATGAATCCCTGTCACACAAGGGGCTCACAGTTTTAAGTAGGAAGAGTATTAGGTTTTTGATCCACAGTTTTTAGATGAGGAACCTGAGTCTTAGAGAGGTTAAGCGACTGGCTCAAGGTCACATTGCAGGCAAGTGGCAGAGCTAGACTAGACTTTACCAAACTGTTCCAGGCAACCATAAAATAGACCGTCCCCATTTTATCCTCAAATGCTGAAATGGGATTTTGGTGCATCAAATCCAGTCTGGTGCAACAAATCAGTGGTCTTTTACCTTTCAATATTTCCTCTTTAAAGATGAATTGCCAGCGTCCCAAAGGAAGCACTGTAACTTCTAAAATCACCTACTCTCAACCGATAGCAGCTCCTCATTGCAATCTGTTTGGCTTTATCTTATTATCGACCATCAATGTCAAAACAGCTTCAGCAACTCATCTGCTTCGGGAAGGGCTAAAGCCAACGGCTACTGGCAGTCCATAAAACCGTCAGACTGCTGCTTTTGCTGCTGCTCTGCTGCTGTTGCTGCTATCAGTAGCCCTAAACTAAGATGAAACACTAAAATATGCTCTAGGCTTTCGTTCAAATTCCAAAGAATCAAAGAAAGCACAGTTTGCTTGGACACATCATAGACGTTCCCCTCACAGGGAACCAGAGAGGCTTTTGTGCTCGTTGTGGTCAGGGAATGTGTCTGTTTGCTCTTTTGTTGTACTCTCCCGAGCGCTTAGTATAGTACTCTGCACACAGTAAGTGCTCAAGAAATACAATTGAATGAATGAATGAATGTGGACCGCTAGACTGTAAGCTCATTGTGGGCGGGGAATGTGTCTGTTTATTGTTGTATTGTACTCTCCCAAGTGCTTAATACAGTGCTCTTCACACAGTAAGTGCTCAATAAATGCAGTTGAATGAATGAATGCATGAATGGTGAGAAGACCATGGGCTGGGTGTCATGGGCTGTTCCCAGCCCTGCCCTTGATCTGCTGTGTGACTCTGGGCAGATTGCTTAACCTCTCTGGGCCATGGATTCCCATCTGTAAAATGGGGATGATACCTGTGCTCCTTCCCTCTTGGTCTGTGAGCCCCCGGGTGGGAGGGGACCAAGTCCGATCTGATTATTCTGAATTCACCCAGTGCCTAGCACAGTGCTTTGATCCATAATAAATGCTTCCAAGCACTTGGTACGGTGCTCTGCACACAGTAAGCGCTCAGCACATACCATTGATTTGTGCTTCCTTGATAATTTCCATAAACAGTTAATGAAGTGGGTAGGCTAAGGCATTGCTTTAACACCCTGGGGTTCTAATCCTGGCTCTGCCACTTGACTGCTTTGTGACGTTGGGCAAGTCACTTCACTTCTGTGGGCCTCAGTTACCTCATCTGAAAAATGGGGATTCAGTCTGTGAGTCCCATGTGGGACAGGGACTGTGTCCATCCTGATTACCTTGCATCAACCCTAGCACTTAGAACAGTGCCTGGCACATAGTGAACACTAAACAAATGCCATTTAAAAAAAAAAAATCCTTCCATGTCTAGAATTTCAAGTTGAGTTTTCAGAACTGAGCAGAACCATATTCTTTCATCTGTCTTTGCTTACATATTTGAAATCAATTTTCTCATCTAAAGGACTCAGGTTCTCCCAAAACACATCGCCCCTTCCCTGTTGAGTTGACTCTCCCTAGGAAGCTGTATTTTAGAAAGAGTCTGTTAGTGTCACTTGGGTTTTGCCACTCCATGCATGTTCAGCACTTAGCTGTCTTTGAGGAAGAGACAGCTCTTTACTGTGTCAGCCTTCTCTCTGACCTCCCTTCCTCCTCTCTCGCCCCGCTCCGGTCTATTCTTCACTCCGCTGCCCGGCTCATCTTCCTGCAGAAACGATCTGGGCATGTCACTCCCTTTCTTAAACAACTCCAGTGGTTGCCTATCGACCTCCGCTCCAAACAAAAACTCCTCACTCTAGGCTTCGAGGCTCTCCATCACCTTGCCCCTTCCTACCTCTCCTCCCTTCTCTCTTTCTACCGCCCACCCCGCACGCTCCGCTCCTCTGCCGCCCACCTCCTCACCATCCCTCGGTCTCGCCTATCCCGCCGTCGACCCCTGGGTCACGTCCTCCCGCGGTCCTGGAACGCCCTCCCTCCTCACCTCCGCCAAACTGATTCTCTTTCCCTCTTCAAAACCTTACTTAAAAATCACCTCCTCCAAGAGGCGTTCTCAGACTGAGCTCCTCTTCCCCCTCTACTCCCTCTGCCATCCCCCCTTTACCTCTCCGCAGCTAAAGCCTCATTTTCCCCTTTTCCCTCTGCTCCTCCACCTCTCCCTTCCCATCCCCACAGCACTGTACTCGTCCGCTCAACTGTATATATTTTCGTTACCCTATTTATTTTGTTAATGAAATGTACATCGCCTTGATTCTATTTAGTTGCCATTGTTTTTACGAGATGTTCTTCCCCTTTACGCTGTTTAGTGCCATTGTTCTTGTCTGTCCGTCTCCCCCGATTAGACCGTAAGCCCGTCAAACAGCAGGGACTGTCTCTATCTGTTGCCGACTTGTTCATCCCAAGCACTTAGTACAGTGCTCTGCACATAGTAAGCGCTCAATAAATACTATTGAATGAATACTGGGGCAGGGTAGGAGGAGGGAGGGTGTTCCAGGCCAGAGGCAGGTCAGCAGTGAGATAGGTGAGGTGGAGGAACAGTGAGTAGGTTGGCATTAGAGGAGAAAAGTGTGAAGGCTGGGTTGTAGTAGAAGAGTAGTGAGGTAAGGTAGGAAGGGGGAAGGTCATTGAGTGCTTTAAAGCTATGGTAAGGAGTATTTGTGCAGAGGTGGATGGACAACCACTGGAGTTTCTTGAGGAGGGGGGAAACACGGCCTGAACTTTTTTGAAGAAAAATGATCTGGTCAGCAGAGTCAAGTGTGGACTGGAGTGGAGAGAGAAAGGAGTCAGGGAGATCGGCATGGAATCTGATACAGTAATAATAATAATAATAGTGATGGTATTTGTTAAGCGCTTACTATGTGCAAAGCACTGTTCTAAGCACGGGGGGCGGGAGGGGAAAGTGATCAGGTTGTCCCATGTGGGGCTCACAGTCTTCATCCCCATTTTACAGATGAGGTCACTGAGGCACAGAGAAGTTAAGTGACTTGCCCAAAGTCACCCAGCTGATAAGTAGTGGAGCCGGGATTAGAACCCATGAACTCTGACCCCCAAGCCCATGCTCTTTCCACTAAGCCATGCTGCTTCTCTAATCAGAATCAGTAATCAAAGTGGGATAGGATGTGACTGGACTAATATGGTAGCGGTTTGGATGGAGAGGAAAGGGTGGATTTTAGCAATGTTGTGGAGGTTGAACCGACAGGATGTAGTAATAGGTTGAATATGTGGATTGAATGAAAGCGAGCATTCAAGGGTAATGCCAAGGATACAGGCTAGTGAGACAAGAAGGTTAGTGGTGCTGTCTACAGTCATGGAAAAGTCATGTGGAGGACAGGGTTTGGGTGGAAAGATAAGGAGTTCTGGTTTTAGACGTGTGAAGTTTAAGATGACGGCAGGACATTCAAGTAGAGCTGTCTCGAAGGCAGGAGGCGATGTGAAATTACAGAGAGGGAGAGAGATCAGGTCTGGAAATGTTGATTCGGGAATCATCTGCATAGAGGCGGTAGTTGAAGCCATGGGAGCGATTGAGTTCTCCGAGTGAGTGGGTGTAGATGGAGAATAGATGGAGATGCAGAACTGAACCTTGACGGACAGCCACAGTTCATTCTTTCATTCAGTTGTATTTATTGAGCTCTTACTGTGTGCAGAGCACCATACTAAGGACTTGGGAGAGTACAAAGCAACATTAAAGAGACACATTCCTTGCCCACAACTAGCTTACATTCTAGAGTGGAGGGAGACCGACATTAATATAAATAAAAAAATAATGACAGGTTTGTAGATAAGTCCTGTGGGGCTGGAATGGGGGGAAGACCAAAGGGGAGCAAGTCAGGGCAACACAGAAGGGAGTGAGAGAAGAGGGGGTGGGACTATGAGCCCCACATGGGACAACCTGATTACCTTATATCTACTCCAGCGCTTAGAACAGTGCTTGGCCACATTGTAAGCACTTAACAAATATCATCATTACATAGTAAGCTCTTAACACATACCACAGTTATTAGTATTATTATTATCATCAGTGTTTGGCACACAGTAAGTGCTTAACAAATACCGTCATCATTATCATCGTAAGAATGTATCACCACATTCGTTTCATATAATATTTTCTAATAGTTTTCCTCCTCCTTTGCTCTTCCAGTTTTTAAATCTGCACCCCCGTGCCCCAGAAGGTGCCCTTGAGGGTGATCGCACCCCCCGAAGGGTGCAGGGGTGCTGCAGGGAGAGAGGGGAGGAGAATTGGTGGGCGGACCCTGGGGAAGGAACTAGGCAGAAGCAGTGCAGGTGGTTCAGGTAGCAGCTTTCCACACAGATAATTAATGTGTACAAGTAGCTGCTAATTGCACATTTCAGGAATGATTTATGAGGTGGCAGAGAGGAAAGAGGGACACAATCTAATTTAGTTGGAAACCCCTGCCATTCATACAATGATATCAGCACAGCTGTGAGATGGGACATGATTAATGAATAATACCCAGCCATTCTAAAGGCTGCTGTGGCGATGACACATTTGTCAGAAGAGCAAAATGGTTCTTAGAGGCCCGGTCAACTGAAGATTAGGGATTTATTTCGTGTAATAGTTACTTGGTTAGAAGTTGCAATGCCACTCTGTTTCTGAAGTAGCCGGTTTATGGTTACCGAAACGGTGGTTGCTTAGCAAGGGCTCTTTGGCTTCTAATTGGGATAACTTTTTGAAAGCTAGGTAAGGTTTGTTATCTCGTTTCTTATATGAAGTTGGTAAAGTGTAATGCACTGTACTGATAGGAGCCTTAACTAATGCAAACTTGTGAATGTCTCCTTTAAGCCTCTGGTTTTCACTCAGTATCTTTACTGAGGCACCGAATGCTGTTCGGAACATGATTTAGGTGCTTTGTTATTCTGGAAGTGACCCCAAAACACACAAAGAACCCCCCCACACACACACATACAATCTTGGAGTTTCAGGAAGTGTCTTGTTCGAGCATCTATCTTGTCACTTGACTTGTTTCCCATGACAAACAAAACAGTTTCTTTTGCATTTTTAAATGACCTAAAGGATGCTAATCAAAGGTCTTATTCAGTGGGGGATTCTTAGGGAACAGAAGCATACGTGTATTTCCCTCAAAGAATGGAGCCGTCTGTCTTTGGTTTATTAATCCAGACCTGCCCATTTCACAATGTGTGAAGCAGTCCACCTTTTCTGCCCATAATGTATTGATGTCTGTCTTCCCCGCTCTAGATTGTTAGCCCGTTGAAGGCAGGGATAGTCTCTCTTTGTTTCTGTATTGTACTTTCCAAGCACTTAGTACAGTATTCTGCACACAGTAAGCGCTCAATAAATGCAATTGAATTGAATGAATAATTCAAGTGTTATAGAACAAAACCAAGAGAGTGTACATCCTAAGGATTTTGCAAACTAAGTACTGTGTGGCATTAACTCGTTGATTCTCCAACTAGATGAGACACAATTGAAAGGCAGAAAATGATTTTGATTCTCTCTTTTTCCTTGCAGCTTTTAGAATTTGACAAAGAGCTGTCAGTCTTTAAAGACAAATTGTATGAACTGGACATCTCATTTCCTCCCAGGTAAGCAAGCCCTCGCGCGAGGATGTAGCAGCCGAGGACCCTTCTCTGTCCCATGAAGAAACCGGCTGGGCAGGGAATGGGAAAGATAGAGATGGGCCTGAGCAGCGGCTGAGCCTCAGCCGGGAGCACAGCAAGAAGCAGCCTCGGTAGTGTTTGTTCTGAAGCTCTGTGGGAACTGGTGTCAGTGTGCCCAGGAGACTGGGGGTGCCCGGGAACAGGAATGGGTGTGGGAAAGCAGTTGGCCCAGGAGCAAGAATGGGAGCGGAGTGGCTCTGGGAACGGGAGTGGCTGTGGGAGCCGGAGTGGATGTGGGAGCTGGAGTGGCTGTGGGAGTGAGGGACTGAGAAAATTGATACTGACAACTGTGGGGTCCATCAGGGTTCAGTTCTGGGTCCCCTTCTATTCTCCATCTGCACCCACTCCTTTGGACAACTCTTTCACTCCCATGGCTTCAAATCCATCATTATTATCCCAACTCTACGTGGATGATACCCAAATCTGTATCTCTACCCTGATCTCTCTCCCTCTCTGCAGTCTCGCATTTCCTCTTGCCTTCAAGTCGTTTCTACTTGGATGTCCTCCCATCACCCTCAAGCTTAACGTGTCCAAAACTGAACTCCTTATCTTCCCACCCAAACCCTGTCCTCCCCGTGACTTCTCCATCATTGTAGACAGCACCACCATCCTTCCTGTCTCACAAAACCAGAACCTTGACGTTACCTCCACTCCTGTCTTTCAGTCAACTCACATATTCAATCCTTCACTAAGTCCTGTCAGTCCCACCTTCACAACATCGCTTAATGCACTTTTTCCTCCCCATCCAACTGCTACCATGTTAATACAGTCACTCATCCTACCCTGCCTGGTTTACTGCATCAGCCTCTTTGCTGACCTCCCAGTCTCCTGTCTCTCCGTATTCCAGTCCATACTTCACTCTCCTGCCTGGATCAATTTTCTATAAAAGTGTTCAGGACACATCATCCCACTCCTCAAAAACTCCAGTGGCTGCCCATCCATCTCCGCAATGACCAGAAACCCCTTACCATCGACTTTAGAGTAGTCAATCACTTTTCCCCCTCCTACTTCACCTCCCTACTCTCCTTCTACAACTCAGCCCACACACTTGGCTCCTCTTTAGCCAGCATTTTCATTGTGCTTGTTCTCGTCTGTCTCACCACCAACCTTTCGTCCACGTCTTGCCTCTGGCCTGGAACGTCCTCCCTCCTCAAATCCAACAGAAGATAACTCTCTCCTCTTCAGAGCCTTATTTGAATGTATATCTCCTCCAACAGGCCTTCCCTGACGAAACCCCTTTTTCCTCTTCTCCCACTCCCTTCTGTGTCACTCTGACTTGCTCCCTTTATTTATCCCTCCTCCCAGGCCCACAGCATTTATGTACATATCTGTAATTTTCTTTATTCATATTAATGTCTGTCTCCCCTTGAGATGCTAAGCTCGTTTGTGGACAGGGAATGTGTCTGTTTCTTGTTAGATTGAACGCTCACAAGCGCTTAGTACAGTGCTGTGCACACAGCAGGCACTCAATAAATGCAATTGAATGAATGAATGAACGAATGGAAGCAGAAGGGCTCTGGAAGCATGAGTGACTGTGGGAAGGAGAGTGGCTGTGAGAGCTGGAGCGGATGTTAGAGCGGGAGCTGTGCTGAGAGCAGGAGTGGATAATGATAATAATAATAATAATAGTATTTGCCAAGAACTGTTCTGAGCATGGGGTAGATACAAAGTAATCAGGCTTTCTCACATGGGTCTCAGTCTTAACTCCCATTTTACAGATGAGGTAACCGAGGCACAGAGAAATTAAGTGACTTGCCCAAGGTCACACAGCAGATAAACAGTGGAGTGAATGTGGGAGTGGGAGCAAGAGAAATTGCTCTTTAACCGACTGGCTGCGAAACTCTAGACTGCCAGCTACTTCTGGACAGGGAATGTGTCTGTTTACTGTTGTATTATACTCTCTGAAGCACTTAGTACAGTGCTCTGCACACAGTAAGCACTCAATAAATACCTCTGACTGAATGACTGACTGCCAGTGCTCTCCTTGCTGCAATCCAGTGACTGCAACAAAGTTCACAAGAGCATTAGAAAAACCCAGACCTGAAGAAGCAGTCACCTGTACCCAACTTCATAAAGGATGCATGTTTTAACATGATACTATCCCTTAGATTAATCCCTAAAGAGTAACTTAATTGAAAGTCACCTTCATTTTAACTATTTTCCGTATTTATTTCCGGTCTACTGTAAATAGAGCTCTATCAGATATGATATTCTGTTTGAATCACATCTTTCATTTAACTAAAATTGAAACCAGTTCTTACATGATGGGTTTAAAGTTGACTCTGAAAATCAAACTTTTTTCCAAACGTTTGATGCTGCATTCACAGATTCTTGAAATATTTGTTGGCTCCACTGTTGTGAGAAGGGGATTAACTCCTTCCATTCCGGCAGCCTGTACCAGGTAGTGGTTTTAGTACCTCATGTTATACACTCCAGACAGCATAGAACATCTAGTATCAAGAAAACTTAACAGAGAAAGGGAGTGGCCCAGAACTCTGTTGGCAAAAGGCCCAAGACCCCAAGCTGAGGACTGAGAGAAAGAATTTGACCCTCCCTTTTGCCTGGCATTCCCTCCCCTTTCACATCAAACAAACCATTGCTATTCCCATCTTTAAATCCCTTCTAAAATCACATCTCCTCAAGGGGGCCTTCCCTGATTGATATCTCATCTTCCCATACTTTTTATGGTATTTGTTAAGCGCCTAGTATGTGCCAGGCAGTGTACTAAGCACTGGGGTAGATACAGGGTAATCAGGTTGTCTCACATGGGGCTCAGAGTCTTAATCCCCATTTTTACAGCTGAAGTGACTGTGGCACAGAGAAGTGAAGCGACTTGCTCAAGTTCATACAGCAGACAAGTGGCAGAGCCGGGATAAGAACCCAGGTCCTCTGACTCACTGCCCTCTGCTCTGTTCACTAGGGCATGCTGTTTCCCTAACCCTTTTCCCCATCCTACTGCTCTTCAGCACTTTCACATCACCTAAACTCTTGGACACTTGCAGCCAACCCCATTGCATCTGTGTTCAATCAATCAATCAATCAGTCAAATTATTGAGCAGTTTCTGTGTGCAGAGTGCTGTACTAAGTGCTTGTGTTCATATCTTTATATTTCATGGACTCCAATAATCATAATAATAATTAATATTTGTGGTATTCGCTAATTGCTTATTCGGTGTCAAGCATTGTACTGAGCTCTGGGGAAGCAGCGTGGCTTAGTGGAAAGAACCCGGGCTTGGAAGTCAGAGGTCGTGGGTTCTAATCCTGGGTCCTCCATTTATCAGCTGTGTGACTTTGGGTAAGTCACTTCACTTCTCTATGCCTCAGTTCCCTCATCTGTAAAATGGGGATTGAGTCTGTGAGCCATATTTGGGGCAACCTGATTACCTTGTATCTACCTCAGCTCTTAGAACAGTTCTTTGCACATAGTAAGCAATTAACAAATGCCATTATTATGCTTATTATTAAATACAAGATAGGCAGAATGGATAGAGTTCTTGTCCCACGAGGGGCTCAGAGTTTAAGAGGGAGGCAGAACAGGCATTAGATCCCCATTTTACTAATGAGAAAACTGAGTATAGAGAAATTAATTTACTCATCCAAGGTCACACAGCAAGCAAATAGCAGAGTCAGGATTAAAAGTGACATTCCCTTGACTCCTTCAGGGCACAGATCATGTCCATTAATTCTTCGGGTCTAAAAGTTCTATTGTATACTCCGAAGCATTTAGTACTGAGCTTTGCATTCAGTAGGTGCTCAATAAGTACTACCGACAGCAATTGACTGAATCCGCTATCGGCTAAATATGCTTAGAAATCCAGAAATGTTTATTAAGGTCTGAAAGATGCATTATGGGGATATGACTAATATGAAATCCTACTGGAGCCCAGGATCAACCAGTGCAGGACACACATTTCTGTTAACTGATCTGTTGTTAGGCTCCTTTCAAGCAGCATGGTACAGCGGATAGAGCACGGGCCTGGGAATCAGAAGGACTTGGTTTCTAATTCTGCCTCTGCCACTTGTCTGCTGTGTGATCTTGGGCAAGTCATTTCACTTTTCTGTGGCTCTGTTAGCTCATCTTTAAAATGGGGATTAAGACTGTGAGCTGCACGTGGGAAAGGGACTTTGTTCAACCTTGATAACCTTGTATCTACCCTGTAAGTACAGTGCCTGGAACATAGTAAGCACTTAACAAATACCATAATTAAGAGCTGTTAATTCCTTGGCAGTCATCTTGCTTTTAGTGCACAGCTTCTCCTGAGAGCAAAGCTCTTGTAAAATGAACGGTCAACCATCCCAGTCATAATCAAGATTCTGTACTGTGCTCCCTCCTATAGTGAACCAGAAACTTAGGGAATAGAGAGAAACCCTCTTTAAATCCTGCCTTTTCCAACAGATCTTCCCCAATTAATTCCTAAACTCCCCAAGTTGTAGAAACATGACAAACCACCTCCAGTACTTATGTTTTAAATTGTCCCCATCCTTAACACTTGGGCAGGTTTATATATTCAATTGTATATTTAGTTATTCTTATTAACTCTAATTGTAAATGTTCTTATGTCTCTCCCCTGTTTTTTTTTTTGTGTTCTGTTTCAATGGTTAAGCGCTTACTATGTGCCAGGCACTGGACTAAGCGCTGGAGTAGATACAAGATAATCAGGTTGAACGCAGTCCATGTTCATTCATTCATTCAATAGTATTTATTGAACGCTTACTATGTGCAGAGCACTGTACTAAGCGCTTGGGATGAACAAGTCGGCAACAGATAGAGACAGTCCCTGCCGTTTGACGGGCTTACAGTCTAATCGGGGGAGACGGACAGACGAGAACAATGGCACTAAACAGCGTCAAGGGGAAGAACATCTCGTAAAAACAATGGCAACTAAATAGAATCAAGGCGATGTACAATTCATTAACAAAATAAATAGGGTAATGAAAATATATACAGTTGAGCGGACGAGTACAGTGCCGTGGGGATGGGAAGGGAGAGGTGGAGGAGCAGAGGGAAAAGGGGAAGATGAGGCTTTAGCTGCAGAGAGGTAAAGGGGGGATGGCAGAGGGAGTAGAGGGGGAAGAGGAGCTCAGTCTGGGAACGCCTCTTGGAGGAGTTGATTTTTAAGTAAGGTTTTGAAGAGGGAAAGAGAATCAGTTTGGCGGAGGTGAGGAGGGAGGGCGTTCCAGGACCGCGGGAGGACGTGACCCAGGGGTCGACGGCGGGATAGGCGAGACCGAGGGACGGCGAGGAGGTGGGCGGCGGAGGAGCGGAGCGTGCGGGGTGGGCGGTAGAAAGAGAGAAGGGAGGAGAGGTAGGAAGGGGCAAGGTGATGGAGAGCCTCGAAGCCTAGAGTGAGGAGTTTTTGTTTGGAGCGGAGGTCGATAGGCAACCACTGGAGTTGTTTAAGAAAGGGAGTGACATGCCCAGATCGTTTCTGCAGGAAGATGAGCCGGGCAGCGGAGTGAAGAATAGACCGGAGCGGGGTGAGAGAGGAGGAAGGGAGGTCAGAGAGAAGGCTGACACAGTAGTCTAGCTGGGATATAACGAGAGCCCGTAATAGTAAGGTAGCCGTTTGGGTGGAGAGGAAAGGGCGGATCTTGGCGATATTGTAGAGGTGAAGAAGAGGCTCGCTGACTTAATCCCCATTTTACAGATGAGGTAACTGAGGTGAAGAGAAGTGAAATGACTTGCCCAAGGTCACACAGCAGACAAGTGGGGAACCCAGGTCCTCTGACTCCCAGGCCTGTGCTCTTTCCAAGAAGCCTCGCTGCTTCTGTTAGAATGGAAGCTCTTTGTGACAGGAATCATTTTTTGTGCACCTAATTCCTCAGTAAACTACGTTGCACCTACTACTATGATTATAAGTTGTTACATACAGTCCTGCCCTAGTAATAGCAATAATAATAATGATGGTATTTGTTAAGCACTTACTATATGCAAAGCACTGTTCTAAGCGCTGGAGAGGACACAAGATGATCAGGTTGTCCCACATGGGTCTCACAGTCTTCACCCCCATTTTACAGATGAGGTAACTGAGGCACTGAGAAGTTAAGTGACTTGCCCAAAGTCACACAGCTGACAAGTGGCTGAGCCAGGATTTGAACCCATGACCTCCGACTCCCAAGCCCAGGCTCTTTCCACTGAGCCATGCTGCTTATCTAAGTGCTTCTGATAGTAGCAGTAGTTGTTGTTATTGTTTTATAGTAGCACTGAGCTCATTGTGGGCAGGGATTGCCACTCTTTATTGTTATATTTTACTTTCCCCAGTGCGTAGACCAGTGCTCTGCATACGGTAAGCGCTTAATAAATACGATTGAATGAATGAATGAGTGCTCCCTAAGTGTAGTGACTGTATGAGAAGCAGTATGGCTCAGTGGGAAAAGCATGGGCTTGGGATTCAGAGGACCTAGGTTCTAATCCCGGCTCTGCCACTCGTCTGCTTTATGATCTTGGACAAGCCACTTTACTTCTCTGTGCCTCAGTGACTTCATCTGTAAAATGGGAATTAAGACTGTGAGCCCCACGTGGGACAACCTGATTACTTTGTATCTACCCCAGCACTTAGAACAGTACCTGGCACATAGTAAGTGCATGACAAATACAGTAATTATTATGAGGCTCTTGGGAAGAATAGAATAAAGACGTGACACATTCCGTGCCTTCAAGGCGCTTGTGATCTAAAAGCGAAGATAAATTTTTCCTTCATTCATTCAGTCTTATTTATTGAGTGCTTACTATGTGCAGAGTAATGTATTAAGAGCTTGGGAAGGAACTGTACAACAACAAGTAGCAGAGGCAGATCTAGGGCTTTCAACCCAATATTCATTCAGTCAAATTTATTGAGCACTAACTGTGTGCAAAGCACTGTACTAAGCACTTGGGAGAGTACACTGTAACAACAGACACATTCCTGTCCACAATGAGCTACAATATGTGATGAGGTAAAAATTTCAACATACTCTGTGCCTCAGTTTCTTCATCTGTTAAATGGGGATAAAAGAACACATCATCCCTATTAAACTTGGCACCGATGTGAATCTACCCCGGCACTTAGCACAGTGCTTGGCACATAATAAGTCCTTAACACATTCCTTCATTATTAACTCCTGCAGAAAAACACTAGCAACAAGAAGCAGATAGTAGGCTATTTTCCCAAAGCGCCACAGTGGCAGAAAGAGTAAACCTCAGTGATGATTCCACCAGACCCTTCAAACGACTTCTCAATCCTCTCATTTTGCAAGTGTATGATCCCACCCATTTCCTCATCCTCTGTCTTGGATTTGATAGGCAGAAATGGAAAAGAAGTCAGGGAGCAAAGTGAAGAACAGTGCTTAATGGACATGTCACTGTCAGAAAAGGGCTCCGAGAGGTTGGGAAGAGCCCTCCCTGTGACAGGGACAAAGTGAAAACAGATCTGCCACGCTGCCAAAAGATGACTTTAAAATCCATGTCAGGATTCTCTTTTCCGGCCAGAATTAAAGAGACAGGTGGGTTTCAGACACTTGTCTTTGCATCGCTGTAGACCAATCCTCTCAACAGCAAAAGAAATTTTAGCAATTCAGCGACTGGTAATTTGTCATCAGAGTGAGAACTAGCCCAGGACTCAAGATCAGTAACCAGCACGCCAGCAAGTGCTCCAGTTTGATCTTCACCCCTCCCCCAATCCCACCACACTTATGGAAAGCAATGTGGCTTAGTGGAAATAGCCTGGGCCTGGGACTCAGAAGGTCGTGGGTTCTAATCCCACCTCCCCCACATGTCTACTGTGTGATCTTGGACAAGTCACTTCACTTCTCCAGGCCTCAGGTCCCTCATCTGTAAAATAGGGATTAATGACTGTGAGCCCCATGTGGGACAACCCGATTGCCTTGTATCTACCTCAGCGCATAGAACAGTGCTTGGCATATAGTAAGCACTTAACAAATACCATAAGAAAAAGTGTATCGGGGTGGGGATGTCACTGCAAGAAAAGAAATTAAACATCCTACTTGTTAAGCACTTATTTTGTGGCAAGCACTATACTGAGTACTGGGAGTAGCACAAGATACTAGCCACTCTCTGACCCCTTGCCCATATGTTGGCCTCGGCTTGGAAAGCCGTCCCTCCTCATATCCAACAGACATTTACTCTCCCCTTCAAAACCTTACTGAAGGCACATCTCCTCAAAAGACCTTCCCTGTCTAAGCCCCAATTTTCCTCATCTCCCACCCCCTTCTGTGTCACCCTGACTTGCTCCCTTTGCTCTCCCCCACTCCCCACCCCATAGCCCTTATGTACAGATCTGTCATTTACTTTACTGGTCTGTCTCCCCCACTGTAGAACCTACGTCCACTGTCAGCAGGGAATGTGACTGTTTATTGCTGTATTGTACTCTCCCAAGCGCTTAGTACAGTGCTCTGCACACAGTAAGTGCTCAGTAAATTCGATTGAATGAATAAATGAATAAGATCATCAGATCAGACACAGTCCCTGACTCACATGGGGCTTGCAGTTTAAGGGGAAGGATCATCTCCATTTTGTAGATGAGATCATTAAGGTCCAGAGAAGTGAAGTGACTTACCTAACAGGCAAATGGTGGAGACAGGATTAGAACCCATGAACTTCTGACTCCCGGGCCCATGCTCTTTCTATTAGACAACATTGCTTCTCATTAATAAGCTCCTTGGGGGCAGGAATTGCATCTACCACCTGTATTGTATGCTCCCAAGTACATAGTACAGTGCTGTGAACTCAATAAACCCCACTGATTTATTGATTAATTGGGCTAGACCTCTTAAAGAGATGTGGTTTCCTAATCAGGAATCTCCACTGATGAAAAATTGTTTTTCCCTTAAGCAAGAAATTTTGAATATATGTTTTCATCTTAAGCTTTATCTACTTGCTTGCTTTGCCCTTCCCCTCTAGTACGATTACTACTGGGTGTCCATCCTGCCTTTTAAATCTTCAGGAAAGTTGTAAATTGCTGGAGAAATCAGGGTGATTAGTCCAGTCTGCCTCAATCAAGTTGGCTTTGGAATTCCATTCAGTCAGTCAGTCATATTTATTGAGTGCTTAATGTGTGCAGAGCACTGTACTAAGTGCTTGGAAGAGTACAATACAAAAATAAACTGACACATTCCCTACCCGCCACAAGCTTACCATTTAGAGGAGGGGACAGACATTAATATAAATAAATACTATCTAACGATTCTACTTTCATAGTGCATAGTGTGCCCTAAATGTCAAGCCCTGTGCTAAGCGCTAAGTGTGGTAATAAGAACATCAGGTTGGATACCATCTGTAAAGTAAAAAGAGCTACTTCTACTTTAAGCTTATTGGTATGCTTCGCTGCTCAGTGTATAGATAGTAGATGGGTTTGTTCCATGCACACAAAGGGTTTCTTCATGAAGTTGGGAGAATGGTCTAAAGATGTTTTTCGGATGAGCCGAAGAAGGCGCCCCAATAGATGAGCATTTCAATTGGAAAAATAATTTAAGGATTGGCTGGATTAGTCAACCGTGAGTCCAAGAAGGAAAGAGTGAGAATAACTAAAAGAAAATCGCTCCTTTCATCATCTTTGTCATTTTCTTTGTCATCAACCTATTGTGTCTCAACACTCTAATTGATCACTAGATCTCTGAATCCAAGTGAAAACATAAATTATAATTATGACATTCAGTTACAACCTGCCAATCTTGACTATCTGGCTGTCAACCTCTTTCCCACGTCCTGCCTCTGGCCTGGAACCCTCTCCCTCTTCATATTCATTCAGTCATATTTATTGAGCACTGTGTGCGAGCACTGTATTAAGCATTTGGAAAGTACAGTTCCTAAACAGAGATAATCCCTACCCAACAACTGACTCACAGTCTAGAAGGGATAGACAGACAACAAAACAAAACAGGTAGACAGGCATCAATACCATCAAAATAGATAAGTAGAACCGTAGATAAATGCACATCATTAATAAAATAGAGCAATAAATAGGTACAAATGTATACAAGTGCTGTGGGGAAACCAATGGGGTAGAGCAGAGGGAGGGAGTTGTGGCAATGGAGAGGGGAGGAGAAATAGAGGGAAAGGGAGGGCTCAGTCTGGGAAGGCCTTCTGGAGGAGGTGAGCTCTCAGTAGGGCTTTGAAAAGGGGAAGAGAGTTAATTTGGCAGATGTGAGGAGGGAGGGCATTCCAGGTCAGAGGTAGGACGTGGGCCACGGGTCGGCGGCGGGACGGGCAGGAATGAGGCACAGTGAAAAGGATAGCGGGAGAGGAGCGCAGTGTGTGGGCTGGGCTGTAGAAGAAGAGAAGGGAGGTGAGGTAGGAGGTGGCAAGGTGATGGGGAGCAGACAATGATTCTCCCCCCCTTCAAAACCTTTTTGGAGTCACATCTCCTCCAAGAAGCCTTCCCTGGCTAAGCCCTCCTTTCCTCTTCTCCTCCTCCCTTCTGCGTCACCCTGACTTGTTCCCTTTATTCATCCTCCCTCCCAGCCCCACAGCACTTGTGTACATATCATTTTATTAATATTAATTCCTGTCTCCCTCTCTAGACTGTAAGCTCGTTGTGGGGAGGGAGCGTGTCTGTTTATTGTTCTATTGTACTCTCCCAGGCACTTAGTATGGTAATCTACACATAGTAAGCGCTCAGTAAATACGATTGACTGACTTCCACTTTTCAGTCCCCTCCCGTGCCAGCATCACCACAAAAAGACTTCGCCAGTCAAATCCCCTTGCTGCCAAGCCTATTAATCTGAAGGCATGTGACCAGAAGCACTGAACAAGCTCCTTCTGCAAAGCAGCAACCCCTTTTATTAGAATTAGCTTCTTCATGGCAGCTCAGATGTGAATCTCAAGTTATCTAGCAGCATTAGAAATTGAATTATTACCTTTCGAGGGTAGCGGGGCTTGTGCACATTAATCTCAACGGGGTCACTGCCGCAGCTTGCCTTGTATCAATCTCAGGACCAGTGATTTTTTTTTCCCCCAGTGAAGTTTCATTAACAGACATTCCTTATAATGAGAGTGAACAGAATTGTTTTTCTTCAATAACGGCATTTTTAACTGTTCTCAGTAGTCTGAGAATATTTCACTCTTTATGGAATCAATCAATCAATCAGTGATATTTATCGAATGCTTACTATGTGCAGAGCACTACACTGAAGTGTTTGGGAGGATATAATATAACAGAGTTGGTAGGCTCTGCCCACAGGGAGCTTACATTCTTGAGTCAGTCAGTGGTATTTATTGAATGCTTACTCTCTGGGAGAATAATAATAAAATAATGTTGGTATTTGTTAAGCGCTTACTGTGTGCCTAGCACTGTTCTAAGCACTGAGCACTGTTTTAAGCGCTGGGGTAGATACAGGGTCATCATTAAAAGGGAAGCAGCGTGGCGCAGTGGAAAGAGCACGGGCTTTGGAGTCAGGGCTCATGAGTTCGAATCCCAGCTCTGCCACTTGTCAGCTGTGTGACTGTGGGCGAGTCACTTAACTTCTCTGTGCCTCAGTTCCCTCATCTGTAAAATGGGGATGAAGACTGTGAGCCCCACGTGGGACAACCTGATTCCCCTGTGTCTCCCCCAGCGCTTAGAACAGTGCTCTGCACATAGTAAGCGCTTAACAAATACCAACATTATTATTATTATTATAATTATTATTATTATTATTAAAAGCGGGGCTCACGCTCATAATCCCCATTTTAAAGATAGGATAACTGAGGCACAGAGAAGTTAAATGACTTGCCCAAGGCCACATAGACAAGTGACCAGAGGTGGGATTAGAACCCTAGTCCTCTGACTCCCAAGCCCTTGCTCTTTCCACTAAGCCACGCTCCTTCCCTGCCCTCAAGGAGCTGACAATCTAGTGGGGAAGACACATATCAAAATACATTACAGATGGTTGAGGCAACTGATGATAGAGATTTGTACATAAATGCTGTATTCATTCAATCGTATTTATTGAGCGCTTACTGTGTGCAGAGCGCTGTACTAATCGCTTGGAAAGTTCAGTTCAGCCGTAAAGAGAGACAACCCCTGCCCACACTGGGCTTACAGTCTAGAAGGGGGGAGACAGATATCAAAAACAAGCATCCAGGCATCAATATGAATAAATAGAATTATAGATATATACACAGCAAAACAAGTAAACAGGCATCAGTAGAATTTTAGATATATACATATATATACAAGTGCTGTGGGGTGGAGGGCTGCGGGAGTAGAGCAAAGGGAGCAAGTCAGGGTGACGAGGAGGGAAGAGAGAGCTGAGGAAAAGGGGGGGTTTAGTCTGGGGTAGAGCACTTGGAGAGCTATATGTAAGGATTTCCAGCTTTCTTTAGATCTCATTTTAAAGTCTCAGGACACATTTCCTAGTACTGCACTGTACTGAAAAAGATGATTTGACATTTTAAATTCATTGTCTAAAGGGAGAGATCTGGCCATCCTTACATATCTTTTCTCTTAGCACGTATGGATATATGTACCCAATTCAAAATTGCTCTATTTTTTTAAGCCTTTCTGCCCAAATTTTTCAGATGCGTTTTGAAGCTACACTTCTTGAATTAGAGTCATTTCTGAAATACAGGTTTCTTCCATTTTTGCCACTGTCTCAGTTAACAAGCACCTCCTCCTGTCAGAGTGATGGAAGATGTACAAGCTATATGAGACAAGGCAGCCTTTCTGTGAGCACAGTATCTCTAGAACGGTGTGTTCCACATTAGCCTTTTCCACCACGCACTCGTTCAGATGAAGAACTTCACCACCCATGGTGTCTTCTTCCAATAGGAAGCACAAGTGTGTGTTTATGTGTATGTGTGTGTGTGTCTGTGTGTGGCATAGTGGAAAAAGAATGGGTCTGGGAGTCAGAGGACCTGGGTTCTAGTCCCAGCTCTGTCACTGGTCAGCTCTGTCACCATGGGCAAGTCACTTAGCTTTGCTGGACCTCAGTTTCCTCATCTGAATAAGCAGACTAAATACCTGTCCTTCCTCTTTTTTTTATGGTGCTTGTTAAGCGCTTACTCTGTGCCAGACATTGTAGTAAGTGACATTTTCAATAATAATAATGAATGATAATTGTGGTATTTGTCAAGCACTTCTTATGTGCCAGGCACTATACTAAGCACTGAGGTGGATGCAAGCAAATTGGGTTGGACACAGTCCATGTCCCACCTGGGGCTTACCATTTTAATCCCTATTTTACAGATGAGGGAACTGAGGCACAGAAAAGTTAAGTGACTTGTTTAAGGTCACACAGCAAGCAGTTGCCAGGTGGAGGATTAGAACCCAGGTCCTTTTGACGGCAAGGCCTGCTCTCATTCCACTAGGCCACCCTGCTTCTCAACCTTAGACTGTGAGCCCTATGGGGTATAGATCTGTAATTTTATTTATTTGTATTGATGTCTGTCTCCCCCTCTAGACTGTGAGCTCATTGTGGGAAGAGAATGTCACTGTTTATTGTTGTATATTGTACTTTCCCAAGCACTAAGTACAGTGCTTTGCACACAGTAAGTGCTTAATAAATATGATTGAATGAATGAATGAATGACAGACCAGTGTCTGACCTTTGGTCATTCAATTGTATTTATTGAGCGCTTACAGTGAGCAGAGCACTGTACTAAGCGCTTGGAAAAGTACAATAGTAAACAGTCACATTCTCCGCCCACAGTGAGCTTTAGTACAGCATTTAGTACAGTTCTTGGTCTGCAGTAAACCTTGAGCAAACCCCATAGTTATAGATCATTACATATCATTAATTATAGGAAGCAAAACTTGAGAAGAGGTCATAGAGAAACCTCCACCATTTAATCTCCTGTTTGGTCTGACAGAAGGGAGCACACACTGTAAAATTCATATCCCTGTTGGTCAAGGAGTGATCAGGTCAGGTCAGGCCTGACAGCCCTGACCACTGCACACCCCAGTGATGAATTTGGCTTCCCAATGTTAGCCCTGGCCCTGAAGCCAAGAGGGGCATAACACCACGGTGATCAAATGCCTGCCGTCTGACCCAGAGAGGCAGGCCGGTTGGCTTAGGTCAAGGAGAAGGTCAACTTGCCAAGACCCTAAATTTGTGTGCTGGTTTTCAGGGGGAGGAGGAAGGAAGGGGAAGAGTGGGATCGCTCTATGTGTTTCGTAAACTTCCGTGGAGAAGAAACCCATCCCAGAAAGGGACTTTCTTTGCACATTATTGCAGCCACCGTTTCATGCTGCAAGATTAGGAAAAGGATGTAAAAAGAATTCATAAACAATAGCAAGGGCTGCCAATTAAAGTCGTAAACGCAGGCTACTGAATCGTTTCGATAGCCTCGTTCAAGCGGGTAATTTAAGGCATTCAATAATCTGCTATTTTGGAAAATCAGGCTTCACCCACCTTTCAAAGGCAGGGTACATTTTAAGGATTTAAAAGCTGCAATTGTAATGACTGTTGCGTGGGCTATTTGGAGTGATTTGTGAGATTTGGAGAGGTAGGGATTTTTTTAAATCTTATTATCTAATTTATTATCCAAACAGCGCCTGTGTTGGCAAGAAATCTGACATTAGTTGAACACTGAAGCCAGAAGGACCACAAAATGATAGAATGAAGTAGGTCCCCTGCTTTATAAATGAGACCATCTTTCCATACTTGTGACTGCAGCAGTAGTTGATTTCCTCCTCTTCAAGCGTGAATTTACTTCTTTGTAACCTGTCAGCTACTCACTTGATTGTGAATTATTTTTAATAAAGCGCATAAGTCCTTAACACTTGTGAGGGAAAGCCAATGACAGACAGCATTTCTTCCTGAAAAGGAGAGGCAACATCTAACTGGCTTCCCTCTCAGATTATGTTTGCATTATTTTACACACTGGAAAAGGTAATTGAATTTAAAATGTCAGCTGGTCCTTTTCAGTTCAGGGCTGGGATGTGAAATGTGTTCTGAGCATTGGAAACAAAGGCTGTAGAACCAGACCTCAAGAAAGATGTTATCGAGGGCTGAGATCAGGTGACACTCCTTGTTTTTCTTTATCTGGAGTGCAAATGCCTGAGTTCTAATCTCAGCTCTGCCACTACTCTGCTGTGTGACTCGGGGACAATCACTTCATTTCTCTCTGCCTCAGTTTCTTCATCTGTAAAATGGGATTTGTGAGCCCCATAAGGGACAGGGACTATGTCTGACCTGATTAATTTGTATTTGCCCAACTGCTTATTACAGTGCTTGGCACACAGTAAGGGCCTAACAAATACCACAATTATCATTATAATTAGGATGGCTTCTTTCTGCTGTTTTCCAAGTCCGAGCATGTGTCTCACAGGGTTGGAGAGGGGGTGAGAGACTAAAGGAAAGAGGGAAAGGGAAGATAAAGTGGGAGAGAGGGGGTGGAGGAAGGAAAGTAAATTGAAAAACTGACCTAAAAGAGCTGTCTCTTTGCAACTTGTGGTTATAATGATGTGATTGTGGATCAATAATATAATATATATATATATGTAAAATGGGTCAAGTGCTTGGGTATTTGTGGTATGTGTAAATCTGACACAGTCAGCTGTCCCACATGAGGCATGCAGTCTAAGGGAGAGAGACGACCAGCATTTGATCCCCATTTTACAGATGAAGAAACTGAGGCCCAGAGAAGTAAAGTGACTTGACCAAGGTCTCACAACAGGCAAGCAGCAGAACAGGAATTAGAATCCAGGTCCTCTGATTCCCTGGCCTGTGCACTTTCCACTAAGACACGATGCTTCCCATGAATCTAGACTGCAGGGTACTTTAGCAAGTTGGTGTGAGTCAAACTACTCTGAAAGTTTAGTGGGACAGAGGAAGGAAAAGAGATTTGGTAACATACTGCTAAAGGGATATAATTATGTGTTGATGCAGATGTAGCAAATACAGAATAGGACAGTCCAAATTAGATTTTTAGATTTACGAAGTTTTGTGAGTGGACTGATCACTTTTAAATCTTATAGTGGCACCTCCCTTCCCCCTTCCCTCTCCATCCAAACATTAATACAGTCACTCATCCTGTCCTGCCTGGATTACTGCATCTGCTTCCTTGCTGACCTCCCAGCCTCCTGTCTTTCTCCACTCCATCCATACTTCGCTCTTCTGCCCGAATCACTTTTCTACAGAAATGTAGAAATGTTCAAGACACATCACCCCGCTCCTCAAAAAACTCCAGTGGTCGCCTATCCACCTCTGCTTTAAACAAAAACTCCTCATCATTAGCTTTAAAGCAGTCCACCCTCTTGCCCCAGCCTACTTTGCCTCACTTTTCTCCTTCTATAACCCAGCCCGCACATTTCACTCCCCTAGTACAAACCTCACTGTACCTCATTCTTGCCTGTCTCGCCGCTGACCCCTGGCCCATGTCCTGTCTCTGGCCTAGAATGCCCTCCCTCCTCAAATCCACCAGACAAGGACTTTCCCTCCCTTCAAAGCCTTACTGAAGGCACATATCCTCCAAAAGGCTTTCCCAGACTAAGCCCCATTTTACTTCATCTCCCACTCCCTTCTGCATCACCCTGACTTGCTCCCTTTGCTCTTTCCCCACCCCCAGCCCCACAGCACTTATGTATATATTTGTAGTTTTATTTATTTATATTGATGTCTGTTTCCCCTCCATCTAGAATGTAAACTCGTTGTGGGCAGGGAATGTGATTGTTTATTGTTGTATTGATTCCCCCAAGTGCTCTGCACACTGTAAGGACTCCATAAATACGATATGAGTGGTCACCAGTCACCAAAGTTTTTTTGTTTTATTTTGTTTTTTAGTGATGTTTGTTACTAGGTGCTGTACTAAGCCCTGCAGTAGATACTAGGTAATTAGGTTGGACACAATCCATGTCCCACATGGGGCTCACAGTCTCAATCCTTATTTTTCAAATGAGGGAACCGAGGCCCAGAGAAGTGAATTGACTTGCCCAAGGTCACACAGCAGACAAGGAGAAGAGCTGGGATTAGAAGCCTGGTCCTTCTGACTCCCAGGCCGGTGTTCTGTCCACTAGACCATATCTCTTCCCTGTCCCATGAGGGACTCATAGTCTTAATCCTCATTTTACAGATGAAGTATTTGAATCTCAGAGAAATGAACTGACTTGTCCAAGGTCACACTGACAAGTGGTGGAGTTGGGGGATTAGAACCCAGGTCCTTTGGACATCCAGGCCCATGCTCTATCCCCTAGGCCATGCTGCACAGATTGTTAATTATTAGTTAGATTGTTAGTTCTATTGTTTATAATAGAACTTCCCAGGTAATTTGAGGTTGACGATAAAGGATTATTCCTATTTGAAAGACATTTGGTGTTTTCATTAATAAACACAACTTTCTTGTTCTGCTGTAAATGTTTTAGGTCATTAGTCTGGGATCGTAAATTAGGACTCTTTTAATTTATTCTTTGAAGGGTTAAAGTTACTAATATCTGAATTCATTTGAAATGGAATATATTGAAGTTGACGGAATACATCGAAGTTGACTTTTCTGGCTTCTGCTTCAAAGGCCCATGCATGAATATGTAAAAACGTTTAATTACACATTTATTATGATGGATGTATATCATAATTATATTCCTTCATAACACAGTAATTATGGTTGGAATCTAATGTAATTTGTAGCTGTCATGTCATCAGTTATTAAGGCAGCAGTGTAATCTCGTGGTAATTAAGATGCAGTTGCGGAGATTGTGTTGGGTGAGAAGGGGTGATCTCTGGCTTTGAGTGGGTTCAGCTACTGCCTAGTTATTATTATTAATAATAGGAATAATAACAATTATGTTTCTTGTTAAGCACTTTACTGTTCTAACTACTGGGGTAGATACAGGTTAATCAGGTCGGACACAGTCCCTGTTCCACATGGGGCTCACAGTCTAAGTAGGAGGGAGAACAGGTTTTGAAATCTCTTTTTACAGTTGAGGGAACTGAGGCACAGAGAAGTGAAGTGACTTGCCCAAGGTCACACAGCAGACAGCGGGTGGATCCGGGATAAGAATTCCAGGTCCTCTGACCTCCGGGTCCGGGGTCTTTCCATTAGACTACAGTGCTTCAGTTTTTGTTTGATGCAAGCAGCAGAGGATGGGGAGAATCAAACATGACCTTACAGCTCCAGTTCTGCAGAGAGTTCATGAAGTATGTTATGATGCGTAACACTTGTTGGTGTTTTTTGCATTTTTGTTTCTTTTTATGGTATTGGTTAAGTACTTAACTAGGAGCCAGGCAGTAAACAGGATGATCAAGGTGGACACAGTCCATATCCCACATGAGACTCACAGTCTTAATCCTCATTTTACAGATGAGGTAACTGAAACACAGAGAATCAGTCAGCCTTATGTAATGAGCACTTTCTGTGTGCAGAGCACTGTACTAAGTGCTTGGGAGAGTGCTAGCTTAGAGTCTAGAGGGGTTGAGCAACATTAATATAAATGATTAAAATGCCAGGTATGTACTTAAGTGCTGTGGGGCTGGGAGTAGAGGGCTGACTAAAGGGAGCAAGTCAAGGTGACACAGAAGGGAATGGAAGAAGAGGAAAGAAGGGCTTAGTCAGGGAAGGCCTCTATAATAATAATAATAATGTTGGTATTTGTTAAGCGCTTACTATGTGCAGAGCACTGTTCTAAGCGCTGGGGGAGATACAGGGTCATCAGGTTGCCCCACGTGAGGCTCACAGTCTTCATCCCCATTTTACAGATGAGGGAACTGAGGCACAGAGAAGTTAAGTGACTTGCCCACAGTCACACAGCTGACAAGAGGCAGAGCCGGGATTTGAACCCATGACCTCTGGCTCCCAAGCCCGTGCTCTTTCCACTGAGCCATGCTGCTATAAGGCTTTGAAGTTGGGGAGAGTCAATGTCTGTCAGATATGAAGAGAAAGGGCGTTCCAGGCCAGAGGCAGGACACGGGGACGAGGTCAGTGGTACAGTAGAGAAGATGGAGGTACAGAGAGAAGGTTAGTGCTGGAGGAGTGAAGCTGGGTGATGTTAGGAGAGTAGTGAGGTGAGGGAAGAGGGGACAAGGCAATTGACTGCTTTAAAGCCAGAGGTGAGGAGTTTCTGATTGATGCCGAAGTGGATGGGCAACCACTCTAGTTCTTGAGGACTGGGAAACAAGGTCTGAACATTTTTTGTAGAAAAATGCAGTAGAGTGAAATATGGACTGGAGTAGGGAGAGACAGGAGACTCGAGGTCAGCATGGAGGCTGATACGGTAATGAAAGCAGGATAGGATAAGTGCTTGGACTAGTGTAGAAGCAGTTTGGATGAAGTGGAAAGGGCGGATTTTAAAGATGTTGTGAAGGTCGAATCGAAAGGATTTAGTAATGGATTGAGTATGTGATTTGAATGAGAGAGAGGAGTCAAGGATAACGCCAAGTAAAGTGACTTGCCCAAGATCATGCGGCAGTCTAGTGGCCGAGGTTGGATTAGAACCCAGGTAGTCTGACTACCAGACTAGTCTGACTACCAGGCCTATGCTTTATCCACTAGGCCATGCTGCTTCTCATCCAAATGAAGTAATCATTTGTGGGGAAGCCAGAAGTCGCTTGGGCTAATGGAAAGAGCACAGAACCAGGGGACTAATAATAATGTTGGTATTTGTTAAGCACTTACTATGTGCAGAGCACTGTTCTAAGCGCTGGGGTAGATACAGGGTCATCAGGCTGTCCTACGTGAGGCTCACAGTTTTAATCCTCATTTTACAGATGAGGTAACTGAGGCACAGAGAAGTTAAGAGACTTGCCCACGGTCACACAGCTGACAAGTGGCAGAACCGGGATTAGAACCCATGACCTCTGACTCCCAAGCCTGGGCTCTTTCCGCTGAGCCACGCTGCTTCTCTAGAGACTGAGATTGTAATTCCCACTTTATCACTTTTCTTTAAAAAAAATGGTATTCTTAAACTGCTTACTCCATATCAAGCACTGTTTTTTTAATGGTATTTTTTAAGCACTTACTATGTGCCAGGTACTGTACTAAGTGCTGGGGTAGATACAAGCCAATCAGTCCCTGTCCCAAATAGCGCTCACAGTCTTAATCCCCATATTACATATGAGATAACTAAGACACAGAAAAGTTAAGTGACTTGTCCAAGGCCACACAGCAGACAAATGGTAGAGACAGGATTAGAACCTAGGACCTTCTGACTCCCAGGCCTATGCTGTATTCACTAGGCCAAGCTGCTTCTGCACTGGAGCAGATAAAAATTAATCAGGCTGGGTCCAGTCCCTGTCCCACATGAGGCCCTTCTTGCCTGCTTTGTAGCCTGAGGCAACAGTACTTTTCCTTGCCTCAGTTTCCTCATCTGTAACATGAGAATTAAATGCCTGTTCTCTCTCCCGCTTTCAGTTGTGAGCCCCTTGTGGGGACAATGATGGTGTCAAATTTACTTGTATTGTGTCTTCCCCAGGACTTAGCACAATGCTTTGCCGATTGTAAGACCTTAACAAATACCATAATAAGTATTATTAAAACACAAACTGTATTCCTAGAGAGAATAAGGAGTTTGGGGCTAAATGTGATAGGTCTGATCTGGGAGAAAGCAGTACCATAATTCACTTTTAGCTCATCTCAATTCTTTTCATTTTATTTGGCGTTAATTTTCTATGATTCTCCTAGGAGTTCCAAAATAAAGAAAGAGACTAAACCCACATTTTCAGATGGTTTGCGTTGTAATCTCATTTAGTCAAGGTAATCCCATCCATGAGGAAGCAGCGTAAGCCTAACGGAAAGAGCACAGGCCTGGGAGTCAGACGTACTCAATCAATCAATCATATTTATTGAGCACTTACCATGTGTAGGGCACTATATTAAGTGCTTGGGAGAGTACACCACAACATTATAACAGACACATTCCCTGCCCACAATGAACTGACAGTCTAGAGGGGGACCTGGGTTCTAATCCCAGCTCTACTACCCGTCTGCTTTGTGACTTGGTCACTTAACTTCTCTGTACCTCAGTTACCCCAAATGTAAAATGGGGATTAAATCTTCCTCCCTCCAATTTAGACAGAGAGCCCTATGTGGGACAAAGACTGTGTCCAACCCGAGTGCTGAGAACAATGGTTGACACATAGAAATCGCTTAACAAACACTACAAAAAAAAAATCCACTGGAGAAGAAATCCAATTCTGAATTTTAAAATGAAGCCTGGTTAGTCCCAGGTTGTTTAAGAGGTAAACAACTTGGCCTTAGATGAGACCAGCAAAGGGATCTGGACTATGGTCTCTAATCCTTAGAAAAAAAGTGGTAGGTGTGAAGAAGGAATGGATGACATTGAGGTTACTAATAATAATAATAATGTTGGTATTTGTTAAGCACTTACTATATGCAGAGCACTGTTCTAAGCGCTGGGGTAGACACAGGGGAATCAGGTTGTCCCACGTGGGGCTCACAGTCTTCATCCCCATTTTACAGATGAGGTAACTGAGGCACAGAGAAGTTAAGTGACTTGCCCACAGTCACACAGCTGACAAGTGGCAGAGCCGGGATTCGAACCCATGATCTCTGACTCCAAAGCCCATGCTCTTTCCACTGAGCCATGCTGCTTCTTGGCCTAAGTACTGGTGGGCAACTCTTCATTTTATCGACTTTCTCCGTAAATGGGATTATGCCTTTTTCCATTAATTACAGTGATAATAATAACAATAATAATAATAATGGTATTTGTTAAGCACTTACTATGTGCCAAGCACTGTTCTAAGCACTGGGGTAGATGCAAGGTAATCAGGCTGTCACATGTGGGGCTCACAATCTTAATCCCCATTTTACAGATGAGATAACTGAGGCACAGAGAAGTTAAGTGATTTACCCAAGGTCACAGCAGACAAGTGGCAGAGCCAGGATTAGAACCTGTAACCTTCTGACTCCCAGGCCCGGGCTCGATCCACTACGCCATGCTGATTATGTCTGGAGCTGGAGGGAGCAGAGATAGAAACTGACTTTTCCAAGGGTTTCAGGAACTCACCTCTTGGTTTGCTTTGAGATAAGTCTGTGCGTACAATCATCTGATGTATTAATCATTCTCTTCAAGTGACCTGTTCTTGTTTGTCACTGCATTAGGCTGTCATGTAATTTACTACTTGGACATATGTTCATGTCTAAGATATCTTTCGGTAATTTTTTTTCCTTACTTGAGCGGACCCTCTTCGGCTCCTCTTTCTTGGCTTCTCACACCTCTCACCCCCATCCTCTCAGAGGAAAGCAGAAAGCCGGGATTTCTCCCCTTCCTGGGAGAGTAACATTTTCCTAGTTTGGTCCCGCTTTCTAGCTCGATGTCCATCCAGGAATCTGCTAGAATAAAGACCTCGTTGCTTCTCTCTCTTCCCTTTCCCTGAATTTTGTCCTCTCACCTCCCTCCTTTCTCCCAAATAAATGGCCGTATTCTAATGCCTTTTGCCACGACTCCCTTTATTGCTTCCGCAGTCATTCATCCGGCTGCACTGGGAATTCCCAGCGCCACTGTGGAGGCCGCCAGGGCGTCAGGGCCTCCCGCACTTTCCCTTGTGTGTGGCCGGCTGGACACGGGCTGGTTTCTCCCCTTCCCTGACCTTCCCCAGGTCCAGATTTTCCCGCCACCGAAGGTCTGGGAAGGTCCTACGGCTCCCACTCTGTGCTCACAGAGCACGAGGCTGCCTGTTCACCGGGAGCGTTTTATGGCATTTGTTAAGCGCTTACTATGTGCCATGCACTGTTCTAACACTGTTCTAAGTACTAGAAAAGCAGCATGATGTAGTGGATAGAGCCCAGGCCTGGGAGTCAGAAGGTCATTCATTCAGTAGTATTTATTGAGCGCTTACTGTGTGCAGAGCACTGTACTAAGCGCTTGGAATGTACAATTCAGTAACAGATGAGACAATCCCTGCCCAACAACAGACTCACAGTCTAAATGGAGGAAACAGACAACAAAACAGAACAAAACAAAACAAGTAGTCTAGCATCAATATCATCAAGATAAATAGAATCATGGATATATACACATCATTAACAAAATAAATAGAGTAATAAATAATATATACAAATATGCACAAGTGCTGTGGGGAAGGGAAGAGGGAAGAGCAAGGTTGTTGTGGTCTGGTATCATGTCTACTGACTCTGTTATACTGTACTCTCCCAAGTGCTTAGTACAGTGCTCTGCACACAGTAATAATAATAACTGGTATTTCATTCATTCATTCAATTGTATTTATTGAGTGCTTACGATTCTAATCCCAGTTCTGCCACTTGTCTGCTGTGTGACTTTCACTTCATTTATCTGGGCCTCGGTTACCTCATCTGTAGAATGGGGATTGAGAAGGTGAGTCCCATGTGGAACAGGGACTGAGTCCTATTGGATCAGTTCGTATCTTCCCCAGTGTTTAGTACACTGCCTGGCGCATATTAAGTGCTTAAGAAATACCATTAAAAAATAAGAAAAAACATAGTGAGTGCTTAACATTGTTATTATTATTGCCTTATTTTTAGTCAATCAATCATATGTATCAAGCACATACTGTATGTAGAACATTGAACTAAGCAATTGGGAAAATATAATATAACAGTATAACAGACACATTCCCTGCGCACAATGAGCTTACAGTCTAGAGGCCCTTTTGAACAGGCCTAAAATCCCTATCAGTTTAATTTGGCCCTTGGAGTGTTTTCTTGAGTAGTAATTTGATCAGACATTTGATTCTGGAGAGAATCTCTTCAGCTAAGCCTCACCAGTGGTATTGGTATGAATTTCTCCAAGGAAATTCTTCCAACAAGATTAAAATAGAATCCTCCTCCCATGTAGCACCTGGAGAGTTTCCAGTACTCTACCACTCTCGACTACAAGAGGGAGAGTAAAGCAGAGGCCTCCCCATTCCATTCCTAGCTTGTTCAGTGACTAGCGAGTGGCAGGCAATCTGCTGCAAGTCGAAGTTCACCTGTGCTGGGCAGAAGCAGCATGGGAGACAGTCGAGGGTAGAGACTTGAATACTCTGCGGAAGGAGGCAATAGTAACTCACTTCCGGATTTTTACCAAGAAAGCTTTATAGATCCTCTGTCAAAACGATTGCAGGTGGAGCTGGGGCATTCTGGAAGAGATGGGTCCATGGCGTTGCTATGGGTCGGACATGATTCGACAGGATAAGACGACAACAGAGTTAAAAATCACCGAATGGGGCCAGACTGGATAAGTCTTTATTAGAGGGTGAACCTTATATGCAACAGGGTCAGAATCTAATGTGATCATTTTCTATCTAACCTAGTATTTGGCGGGATTCTTAGTGGATAGTAAGTGCTTAATGCATGCCATAATTAGTGCTAACTGAGCAATATTGGCAGAATTAGTTAGTTTGCCTGGAGGCCAAAATCAGAACTTTAACCACATCAGGAAACTCATCTGACAGTGAAACCCTGTCACTGTAATGAGTGTTGGACATGCTTCTAGACTGTAAGCTCATCTCTATTGATTACAAGCTCATTTTGGGCAGGGAGCCATGTCTGCTAATTCTGTTGTGTTGTACTCTCCCAAACGCTTAGTAAACTGCTGTGCACATAGTGAACTCTCAGTAAATATGATTGATTGATTGATTGATTGATGGTTTTTATTAAGCACTTGCTGAAGGCAGTGCAGTGTCCTAAGCGCTGGCGAAAGAACAAAAGAAACAGAAGACACATTCTCAGCCCACACAGTGGAGATACACCTCTTGAGCCTCTTAAATTTCCCTCTGCTTTTCTCTCTCTATGCTAATGCATCTGATGGATCTAGCTACGTCTTCATTAGTCTTCATGAGAAGCAGCGTGGCTCAGTGCAAAGAGCACGGGCTTTGGAGTCAGAGGTCATGAGTTCGAATCCCGGATCTGCCACTTGTCAGCTGTGTGACTGTGGGCAAGTCACTTAACTTCTCTGTGCCTCAGTTACCTCATCTGTAAAATGGGGATTAAGACTGTGAGCCCCACGTGGGACAACCTGATTCCCTTGTGTCTACCCCAGCGCTTAGAACAGTGCTCGGCACATAGTAAACGCTTAACAAATACCAACATTATTATTAGTAGTAGTATAGGGAAAGAGGAGAGAAGTGTGAAGGCTTTTTCTCTGTCCTAAGGCTCTTTCATGGAGAGAAAGGCAGAAAATCCCTGGGCTCCCTTCATTCTGCAGCATTGCTTCTTCCTTAGCCAGTTCTGCTTCTTTGGAGACCTTCTAACTAGCTTAGGAAACCAACCAACTAGCCTGGGAAAACAGCTGACTTGTGTGGAAAACCAGCAGAGAGCCAATGCCCCTTTCCCCTCCATTCATTCAGTAGTTTTTACTTGCTGTATGCAGAGTACTGTACTAAGCACTTGGGAAAGGACAGTAGAACAATAAGCAGACACATTCCTTGCCCACAGTGAGTTTTCAGTGTAGAGGGAGAGATAGACATTAATAAAAATAAAACAATCACAGATATGAACATAAGTGCTGTGAGGCTGGGAGGGACTATGAATCAAGGGAGCAAGTCAGGGTGATGCAGAAGGGAGAGGGAGAAGACGAAAGGGGGGCTTAGCCAGGGAAGGCCTCTTGGAGGAGATGGGCCTTCATTCAGGCTTTGAAGCGGGGAGAGTAATTGTCAGTCGGATTTGACAAGGGATGGGTTCCAGGTCAGAGGCAGGATGTAGGCGAGGGGTCGGCAGCCATCTAGACTTTAATTCGTGGTGGAGCTGGAGTGTGTCTGTTTATTGTTAGATCGTACTCTCCTAAGTGCTTAATATAGTGCTGTGCACACAGTAAGCACTCAATAAATGTGATAGTGGACTGACTCCACCTTAATATAGTCTTGATTCAGTGGTTTTCTCTTTGGCTTCTGGAGCCACCCAAATCTAGTTTGCTTGGGGTCTGACACCCAGATTTAAACAGAACCACACCTGTTCTGAGGCTGGACTCCTCTGTTGTCTAGTCCAGGCTAGAAAGGTGTGGTGGGGATCATAAGAATAATAATGAGTGTGGTATTTGTTAAGCGCTTACTATGTGCCAGACACTGACCTAAGCACTGGGGTGGATACAACCAAATCGGGTTGGAAACGATCTCTGTCCCATGTAGGGCATGCAGTCTCGATCCCCACTTTACAGATGAGGTAACTGAGGCACAGAGAAGTAAAGAGACTGGGCCAAGGTCACACAGCAAACAAGAGGAAGAGCTGGGATCATAAACCATGACGTTCTGACCCCCAGGCCTATGCTGTATCCACCATGCCAGGGAGGGTAAAGAGCACAGAACAGAAGCAAACAAGACACATGCACACACCTCTCAAATGGCAATTAAGAAGCCATAGGGAGCCTGAAAAGTTACATATATATATATGAAGGCAGGGGCTTAAGGGGAGAACCCCAGCTTAAATTCAGAGGTCAGAGTTCTAGCATGGTGCATCAATCAATCAATATTGATTGAGCACTGACTATATAAGGGAGCACTGAAGTAAGCACTTGGGAGAGTGGTAATATCAACTGTGGTATTTAAGTGCTTACTATGTGCCAGACACAGTACTAAGCACTGGGCTGGATACAAGCAACAGGTTGAACGCAGTCTTGTCCCAACGTGGGCGTCCCAGTGTAAATCCCCATTTCACAGATGAGGAAACTGAGGTGGCAGAGCCAGGATTAGGGCCCATGACCTTCTGACTCCAAGGCCTGTGCTATATACACTACACCTTGCGCTTCTCCAGTACAATACAACATGACAGAATTGGTCGACAGGTTCCCTTCCCACAGCGAGCGCTGTATTCCCCGTTATATCTCAGATGTTGGGGACTGGGGCTCCCCAAGGCGGATTCTAACTTTGGGGTACCACTTGGATTCCACGGATGACTCGGGAGAGATGTGGGGTGGTGGAGAAGGAGGTACTGGGAAACAGAATCCAAGCCTTCTCTCCCCTGCAGCCTCTGTGTCCGACCTGAAGGCTGGCAATAATGGGCTTCTCTAGCAGGGAGGCAGGGAACGGAGGAACGCTTGGTTTCCCTAAGGATCTACTCATCGACAAGGCAGGAGAATCCTATGTCTGACAGTGAGTTGTGAGGTGCAAAAGAATCAGAGGCTTATAAAATGCCTCCAGAATTTGAAGGGAGGGTGCGCTGACACTACCCTGGGGTTGCCTGGCAAATGTTTTTGGTTAAGCGTTTACTCTGTGCTGAAGGCAGTCCAATGTCCTAAGCACTGGTGAAAGAATGACAGAAGCAGACGGCACATTCTCTGCCCACACAGAGGAGGTACACCTCTTGAGCCTCTTAAATTTCTCTCTGCTTTTCTCCCTCTATGCCTCTTGAGCCTCTTAAATTTCCCTCTGCTTTTCTCCCTCTATGCTAGTGCATCTGGTGGATTTAGTTACGTCTTCATTAGTATAGGAAAGAGAAGAGTTGCCTGGCAAATGTTTTCTGTTGAGCGCTACTGTGTGCCAGGCACTGTACTAAGTGCTGGGGTGGATAAAAGCTAATCAGGTCATGGATTTTAATCCTGGCTCTGCCACCTCAGTTTCCTCATCTGTGAAATGGGGATTGAGACTGTGAGGCCCACGTTGGGACAGAGGCTGCGTTCAACCTGAGTTGCTTTTATCCACCTCAGCGCTTAGGATAGTGTCTGGCACATAGTAAGCACTTAAATACCACAATTGATATTACTACTCTCCCAAGCGCTTAGTTCAGTGCTCTGTATACAGTCAGCACTCAATCAATATCACTGATTGATTGATGCACCATGCTAGAACTCTCACCTCCGAATTTAAACTGGTGTTCTCCCCTTAAGCCCCTGCCTATATATATAACTTCGTGAGTTATATATATAACTTTTCAGGCTCCCTATGGCTCCTTAATTGCCATTTGAGAGCTAATCAGCTCACAGTCTTAATCCCCATTTTACAGATGAGGGAACAGAGGCATGGAGAAGTGAAGTGACTTGCCCAGGATCACACAGTAGCCCGGTGGTGGACCTGGGGTTCAAACCCAGGTCTTCCTGACCCTAGGCCTATTTGCTGGGTGACCTTGGGCAGATCACTGAACATCTCTGGGCCTCAGTTCCCTCATCTGTAAAATAGGAATTAAATCCTACTCCCCCCTACTTAGATTTTGAGCCCCATGTCAGATAGGGACTATGTCCAACCTAATTAACTTGTATCTACCCCGGTGCTTAGAACAATGTTTATGCATAGTGAATACTTAACAAGTACCATCAATGTTATTATTTATTTATGTGGCACAAGAACTGTGCCTATTCTGATTAACTTTCATATACCTTAGTGCTTAGTACGGTACTTGGTAAAGAGTACCTTACAAAATACCATAATAATAATAATAATTTAGAAAGTAGCAGATGAGGGATTCAGGCCAGCCCTGCTGTACTAAGAATCCCCAAGAGAGCTTCTGGGAGTCAACTGTCCTTGGAAATCTAGTTTCCTCGGGTGCCCTCCCTAATCAGAAAATCCCTTTATCCTCCCTGCTTGTCAGGACATCATAGAAGAGACAGAAACTTGGGTTTGAAACTAGACCTGAAATGATTTTGAGATAGTATCTATCTAGGTTTCACCCGACTTCAGCACCATAGCTCGCATTTCATTAACCTGGCAAGAGAAAACATCACATCTTTCATGCCGCTGTAAGAGTTGATGGTGATAAATGGTATGTTTATGGATGCATTTTTCTTTATTGAAATTTTTTAAAATGCCCTAATTGCCATAGGAACCCCAGCCAACACAATCTGTATTTTCAAAGAGGAATGTCTTCTAGGTAGTAACAAAGTAAAGAAATCTCTTGTTGAGATTCAAGATTCATTCCAAGCCCACAGTGAGTCAAGTTTTGTGTGGGAACTCCTTGAATTCCCCCTAAAATCTTTCACAGCAACTTTTTATTTTTGCCCTCAAAACACCCTGGAGGAAGGGAGAAGCAGGTATTATTATCCCCATTTTACAGATGAGGAAACTGAGGCCCAAAGAGTTTGAGGGACTTGCCCAAGGACACTCTGCCAACCAATGACAGACTGGGTACAGAACCCAAGAACTCTGGCTCCCTTCCCATGCTGCCTAATAAATTCACATTCTTGCAGAGGCCTTTTAGACGAAGGGGGAGGGAGGACAGGTATTTAACCCCCATTTTACATGTGATGAAACTGAAGCACAGAAAAGATAAGTGAATTGTCCAGGGTCACACAGCAGGCAAGTAGCGGAATCAAGATTAGAACTCCCGTGTCAATGCCTACCCTGACCCCGACCTTCAAGTATCTGTGGAACCTGTAGGGACACATTATCCCAGGAACAAGAACTACATTCCGCCAGAGAGGCAGGGCAAATGAGAAGCTGTGGGGCCTAGTGGGAAACGAGGACTTGGGCTCTAATCCCATCTCTGCCACTTGTCTGCTGTGTGACCTCAAGCAAGTCACCTCTCTGTTCCTCAATTACCTCATCTGTAAAATGGGGATTAAGACTGTGAGCCCTATAAGGGATAGGGACTGTGTCCAACCTGATTATCTTGTATTTATCCTTATGTTTAATACAGTATATGGCATATAGTAAATCCTGAACAAATACCATTTTCAAAAAATTCAGCCTGGTTTATTCACCTGAATCAGTAACAATCACATAATTCACTGATGAATAAAATGATTATTATTTCACTGAGTATATAGTGATGGTTATCGCTGAATGAGGGCACTCATTGCCTTCGTCTCCATATTTCCAAACACCAGTTGGCTCTTCTGCACAATCTCTGACACTCATTGAGCTGGGGCTATTAGCTTCATGTCGGTCTCTAATCGTAAATGGCCTAAGCACTTACCAAGAGGAGCTGACAAAGCACTAATGACATGCGGACATATTCGGTTCGACAGCCCGTGGATAAGCTATTTATTTGTTCTGTAGTCAATAAGAAAAAGATTGTGTTTGCCTGAAAATATTCAAGGGTAAAAGAAACCAGAGAGCATCCAGTCTAAGGATGGGTTCGGTTTATAATTGGGCTTTGCTGTTTGTTGTTGTTTTTAATAAAAACTGTCCCTTGTGGGCATCTGAAATAAATTCCCAGGGGCTAACAAGGGCACGTCATCTGCAGCGTTGTTTCTATCAAAGGTTTTGCTCCCAAGGACGAAATACCGAACACAAAAGTTCATTAAAAGGGGCAGGAAAATGACTGTGTGGTTTTCCTTCCTGCTTTGGAGATCGTGGGAGGTTATGGCTCAAGTCATTTGCTCTTCTTACCCTTTGCTAGCCTACTGCCTGTTTCATGCCTTTGTGACCTTTGACTCTGTTGCTGCCTTGGTATCCAGGCGGTAAGTGATGTATTTGCAAGGAGCAGCTGGATATCCCATTGTACTTTTAGAGCTCTGTTTGCGGGTCTCTGTTGACCTTCCTGATTCTACCTAAGTGAGTTAACTCTCACTGGAAATAATGATGAGGGTATTTGTTCAGCGCTTACTACGTGCCACGCACTCTTTTAAGCACTCCGGAGGCTCAGTAGCATTTGGACATAGAGCCTGTCCAGTGTTTCGCTGACTGTGAAACAGCGCATTCAAATGACGGGGCATTAAAAGAGAACTCAGTCCATAGAAAACAAAGCTCTCCAGTACAAGTATAAAAAAGCAAGAGGGGATTTGTGAACCCAGCCTGGATTTGCCATAAAACTCAAATGGGGGAAAACAGTAAGGGGCACATGCTAAGTGAAACACATTTTTAGAGGTAAGAAAGCACTACTTGAGTGCTTTCAACCCAATGTAGACTGTGGACAATAATTAGGTAGCTGTATTATGAAAATAAGGTCAATAAAAATTCAATTTTTCAAGCAGAAATTTCTTTGATCGAGTTTTCCCACAGATCCCTGATGGTTGTGGGCAGGGAATGTATCTGTTTATTGTTATATTGTACTCTCCCAAGAGCTTACTACAGTGCTGAGCACACAGAAAGTATGAATGAATGAATGAATGAATGAATGAATGAATGAATGAATGAATGAATGAATGAATGAATTCAACCAAGCATAATGCAGTACTCTGATTGTCATGCCTGAAGGAAAAAGAGCACAGTCAGTCATTCAGGCAGTCAGTCGTATTATGGAGTGCTTACTGTGTGCAGAACATTATACTAAGCAGTGGGGAGAGTACGATATAACAGTAAATATACACATTCTCTGCCCACAGTGAGCTTAGAGTCTAGAGGGAGAGACAGACATTAATAGAAATAAATAAATTATAGCAATGTACATAAGTGCTGTGCAGCAAGGAGAAGAGGATGAATAAAGGGAGCAAGTCAGGGCAACATGGAAGGGAGTGGGAGAAGAGGAAATGAGAGCTTAGTCAGGGAAGGCCTCTTGGAGGAGATGGGCCTTCAATAAGGCTTTGAAAGGTGGGGAGAGTAATCCAAGTAGCCAACCTGTGTTTGTGTGTGTTCACAAAGCCATGATGTTGCCAGCGTTCCACTAATAGAAATGGTGAAGGTGCATTAACTAGAAACTCCCCAATTTTATGGTTTTTGGTTTTAGGGCATTCAATCAACTATCCCTCCTACCTGACCTCGCTGAGCTCCCTCTGCAACCCAACCCACACACTTCACTCTAACATCAACCTAGTCACTGGACCTCGATCTCCCTAGTCTCACTGCCAACCCTTTAGTCAAGTCCTCCCTCCAGCCTGGAACTCCCTCCCCACTCATACCCCACGGACTATCACTCTCTCCACATTCAAAGCCTTACTAAAATTACACCTCCTCCAAGAGGCCTTCCCTGACTAGGCCCTCATTTCTCCCATTCACCCTCTTTTCTATAGCATCTGTGTACTTGGATCTATATCCCTTAAGAACTTGATATTCACCCCACCTGCAGCATGCCCCACCCCCAGAACTTAAGAACATATCAGTCAATAAGTGGAATTTATGTGCACTTATTGTGTGTAAAGTATTGTACTAAGCACTTGGAAAAATACAATAAATACATTGCAAGATGGAGAAAAGATGTTTCCATTTCTTCCCAGACTAGCCTAGCCAGACTAGCCCAAGGGGTTCCCACCCCCTAATTATAATAATAATTGTGGTATTTGTTAAAAGCTTACTATGTGCCATGCACTGTACTAAGCACAGGGGTAGATACGAGTTAATTAGGTTGGACACAATCCCTGTCACACATAGGGCTCACAGTCTTAATCCCCATTTTATTAATAATAATATTCAATAGTATTTATTGAGCGCTTACTATGTGCAGAGCACTGTACTAAGCGCTTGGAATGAACAAGTCGGCAACAGATAGAGACAGTCCCTGCCGTTTGATGGGCTTACAGTCTAATCGGGGGAGACAGACAGACAATAATAATAGTAACTGTGATATTTGTTAAGTGCTTACTGTGTGCCAGGATCTGTACTAAGCACTGGGGTGGATACAAGTAATTCGGGTTGGACACAGTCCCTGTCCCATTTGGGGCTCACAGTCTCAATCCCCATTTTACAGATGAGGTAACTGAGGTACAGAGAAGTGACTTGTCCAGGGTCACACAGCAGACTAGTAGCAGAGCCAGGATTAGAACCCTTGACCTCTGACTCCCAGGACTGTGCTCAGTCCACTAGGCCACGAAGTAGCTAAGAAACAAAGAAGTAAAGTGACTAGCCCAAAATGACACGGCAGACAAGTTGGCGGAACCAGGATTAGAACCCTAGACCTCTGACTCCCAGGACTGTGCTCAGTCCACTAGGCCATCAAGTAGCTGAGAAACAAAGAAGTAAAGTGACTAGCCCAAAATGACATGGCAGACAACTTGGCAGAACCGGGATTAGAACCACTAACAGCCACACTGGAAGGGGAGGGGAGAGAGGAGGGCGCGGGGGGTGTGGGGGCCTTGCTTGTCTTATGCCGTCCAGTCGTTTCCAACTCATAGCGACACCACAGATACGTCTCTCCCAGAACGCCCCGCTGTCCATCTGCCATCGTTCTGGTAGTGGATCCATAGAGTTTTCTTGGTAAAAATACGGAAGTGGTTTACCCTTGCCTCCTTCCACGCAGTCAACTCGAGTCCCCACCCTCAACTCTCTCTCATTTCGCTGCTGCCGAGCACAGGGGAGTTTTGACTTGTAGCAGGTGGCCTGACACTAGCTAGCCAGTGCCCAAGCTAGGAAAGGAATGGACAGGCCTCTGCTTCACTCTCCCTCCCATAGCCGAGACTGGTAGAGGACTGGAAACTCTCCAGGTGCCACCCTGCGAGGGAGCGAATGGGGGAAGGGAGGAAAAATGGATCCCTACAGCCCCTTCCCTCACTTTTGTCCTTGGTCTAGAGTGTAAGCTGGCTGTGAGCAGGGAATGTGTCTATTTATTCTTATATTGTACTCTCCAAATGCTAAGTACAGTGCTTCGCACCCAGTAAGCACCCCATAAATACAATTGAATGACTGAAAGAATGAATGTTGATTGGAAGATTGGCTGTGGTGACCAGTTTTCCTGTTTCCATTTCCTGCTACTCTTCCCCAGGGTTCCCCACCACCACCTTCTCCTGGCAGCTCCAGAGGACAGGCCAGAGGCTGCAGCACCTGGTCTCCATCCCTAACACCCCCAGCTCCATCCTGGCCACAGGTCTCTGTACAGAAGCAGCATAAACTAGTGGATAGAGCCTGGGCCTGCAAGTCAGAAGTTCGTGGGTTCTAATCTCAGCTCCACCACATGTCTGCTGTGGTACCTTGGGCAAGTCACTTCTCTTGTCTGAGCCTCAGTTGCCTCATCTATAAAATTTTGATCGAAACTATGAGCCCCATGTGGGACAGAGACTCCATCCAACCTAAATAACTTGTATCTATCCCAGTGCTTTGAACAGTACTTGGCACATAGTAAGTGCTTAGCAAGTACCATAATTGTCATTATTATTATACTCTCCCATCCCCCCATCAGGAGCTTATTTTCATGTCTGTCCACCCCCCACCCTCCCCCGCAGACTAACAGCTCTTTGTGGACAGAGGTCCTGTCTATGAACTCTGTTATATTGTACTTTAGACTGTGAGCCTGTTGTGGGCAAAGACTGTCTCTCTTTATTGCTATATTGCACTTTCCAAGCATAGTACAGTGCTGTGCACACAGCGCTCAATAAATACGATTGAACAAATGAGTCAATGAATACTCTCCCAAGCTCTTAGTACAGTGCCCTTCACACAGTAAGCACTCAATAAATACCACTGATGGATCGAAGGCAGGAGTTAGCCAAATCTGTCCAACCACAACTGGTCCAGCTTTGTACTGCCCTTCCCATCCCATCACCACAGAACCAATAGAGAAGCAGCAACATCCTACTGGATTAGAGTAGAAAGGTTGTGGGTTCTAATCCTGGCCCCATCACTTAGCTGCTGTTCGACCTTGGACAATTCGCTTCACTTCTCTGGCCTCAGGTTCCTCATCTGTAAAATGGGGATTAAGGCTGTGAGCCCCACGTGGGGCAGGGACTGTGTCCAACCTGATTATCTTATTATCCAGTGCTTAGGACAGTGCCTGGCACATAGTAAGTGCTTAACAAATACCACAGTTATGTCTACTGACTCTATTGTACTCTCCCAGGTATTCTCTCATGATCCTTTTAGGGCATGATCCTTTTAGGGACTGAAGAGCTCTTCAGTGGAAGAGCCAGAATCCACAACCTCTGCCTTCCAAGCCTATATGCTCTTTCCACTAAGCCATGCTGCTTCTCTGTCATAAACACCTATTGATATTCTCCAGTCAAACCACAAAAACGAAGAAATCACAGCAGTCTGTCCCTGCTAGGTTTCCATGTTTCTGTTCAAATCAAGAACAATGAAAAGTTTGCATGGATAGGCGTGGTGTTACAATTCAAAATAGTCTCTCTATCATCAGCGCCCGAGGGCCACAGAGCTCCCAGGAAGATTGGGCTCACCATAATCATAATGGCATTTGTTAAGCGCTTACTATGTGCCAGGCAGTGTACTAAGTGCTGGGGTGTATACGAGTAAACTAAGTTGGATACAGAAAGGCATAGAAAGCTGAGGACATCTCACTGTACTTCCATCTCATCTGTCTCACCGCCCACCTTTCGCCCATGTCCTCCCCCCTCTGGCCTGGAACATCCTCCCTCTTCATGTCCAACAGACGATCACTCCCCCCACCTCCAAAGCCTTCCTAAAGACATATCTCCTCCACGAGGCTTTTCTTGACATTTTTTCTAATGGCATTTGTTAAATGCTTACTACACACCAGTCACTGTTCTAAGCCCTGAGATAGGCCCAGTCCATATACCACATGAGGAGGCTCACAGTCTTAATACCCATTTAACAGATGAGATAACTGAGGCCCAATGAAATGAAGTGATTTACCCAAGGTCACACAGCCAACAAGTGGCGGAGCTGAGATTAGAACCTAGTCCTTCCGACTCCTAGGCCAATGGTCTGTCCACTAGGCCAGGCCCTCATTTCCTTTTCTCCCACTCCCTTCTGCATCACCCTGACTTGCTGTCTTTATTCACCACTCCTCTGAGCCCTACAGCACTTATATCCATATCCATAATGTATTTATATTAATATCTGTCTCCTCCTCTAGACTGTAAGCTCACTGTTAGCAGTAGTCTTTTACATTCTTATACTGTACTCTCCCAAATGCTTAATACAGTGCTCTGCACACAGTCAGCACTCAATAAAAACAGCTGATTGAATGAGAAATGCCAAACCCACAGGTGCCTCTTAAATAATCTAAGTCACTAAAACATCAGCTCATCTTTCCAATTAAATAGCATGTCGGCATAAAAGCCAGGAATTTTAAGCACAGCGAAGAGGAAAATCTATGGCTTCAGAACAATTCCTCTCCCTCTTTAATATATGTTTGGGTTGGGGGTGGTTAAGTCACGTTTATATGTCTGGTCTTTGTGCAGCTTTAAGGAAGATGCACAAATCGAAAAAGTCAAACCATAAATTGCAGACAAAGAGCTACCAGATACGAGCGGTATTACATCATTCAAAACATCTCGGGTGGACACTCAGAAATAAGCTGTACTTCTGTATAGCAGTGAAGCAGCAAATTGAATTCTCATAATGTGGATTGAAAATGAGAGTCTTGTAAGGTTTGATGAGGTGGAAAAGATACTGAGATCGCTGGTTTGTTCCAATACATTCAGTACACTCTACTTGGCTAAGTGCCATGGCTAATCTTTGTAATGGCAGTGTAGCTTGTAAACCCATTTGGTAGAAAGCTACGCATCCTAGTTTTATAATACCACACCAAGTAGGGTGGTAAATAAGTTTCTCTTCAAGCATGAAAGCATTTTTCTTAAGGAAAAAAAACCCCAAAGAATCTTCGATTGTGTTTTAATGTTATTTGAACAAAACATATCTTTAAAAACTCATTAGATTTCTTTACAAATTTGTCATAAAGTGAAGTAGGAATAGGATTATAGTAATGGCATTATTTACATATGTACATATCTGGTCACGACACCCGTCGGGTTTTAATCTGCTGGGCCAGTGCTGGGGGAGATACAAGGAATTCAGGTTGTCTCAGGAGGCGCACATATGTACATATCTATATCTTATTTATCTAAATTAATGTCGGTCTCCCCCTCTAGACTGTAAGTTCATTTTGGGCAGGGAATGTGTCTGTTTAGTGTTATATTGTACTCTCCCAAGCACTTAGTGCAGTGCTCTGCATACAGTAAGCATGCGATAAACATAATTGATTGAATGAATGAATGTATATTAAGCGCTGACTATATGCAGAGCACTTTACTAAACAGTAGAAAGAAATAAGAAATATACTGGTGAGAATTAGACACTTCCAAAGGCTCACAGTTAAAAGGGCTCATCGTTAAAAATGAAGCGGGAAAGGGTTTGGCGACAGACACAGTAGGAAAGATAAATCACTGAGTGGTATTTATTGAGCACTTACTGTGTGCTTGGTAGAGTAAAATAATATAGAGTTGGTAGAAAAAAATAGTGCCCAATCCCAGACTGAGGCATGGCTTAGTGGATAAAGTATGGGCCTCGGAGTCAGAGGACCTGTGTCCTAATTGGCCTAAATTCATTCATTCATTCAATTGCATTTATTGAGCACTTACTATGTGCAGAGCACTGTTCTAAGTGCTTGGGAGAGTACATTCAACAATAAACAGACACATTCCCTACTCATAACGAGCTTACAGTCTAGTGCGGGGGGAGACAGACAATGCTGTTTGACCTTGGTGGAGTCACTTAACTTCTCCATGCCTGTTCTCCCTCCTACTTAGACAGTAAGCCCCATGCAGGACAGCGACTGTGTCCAACCTAATTCAATTGTATCTTCCCCACCGCTTATTTTATGGTAAGCACTTAATAAAGATGATTAAAAACATATATATATATATATACATATAATAATAATGTTGGTATTTGTTAAGCGCTTACTATGTGCAGAGCACTGTTCTAAGCGCTGGGGGAGATACAGGGTAATCACCCACGTGAGGCTCACAGTTAAACCCCATTTTACAGATGAGGTACTGAGGCACAGAGAAGTTAAGTGACTTGCCACAGTCACACAGCTGACAAGTGGCAGAGCCGGGAACCAATAACCTCTGATCAACACACCATAACACACACAATCTCGACACACACACACATTCATACACACACTCACAACAATCTGTATCTTCCTGAAGGAGCGACATGAAGTTAGCTAAAACTGTCTGGGGTCTCCTGGGACTGCTGAAGTTGTAGTCCAGAAGTTGGGGGACAGTCTTTATAATAATCATTATTATTATTATGTATTTGTTAATGCATATTTATGCCAGCAATGTACTAAGTAAAAAAATCAAATGAGCACAGTCCTGTCCATGTGGGGCTCACAGTCTCAATCCCATTTTCCAGATGAGGATAGAAGAGCGAAGTGACTTGTCCAGGGTCACAACATCAGACAAGTGCAGGCCGGGATTAGAACCATGACCTACTGACTCCCAGTCCACTATACATCTGATAGTATGTATATGTATAATGTATATGTTAATAAAAAGAAGATAACAAAAATAATCACAACCTGAGTTTGTATGTGGCTGAAAGGCCAAGGCGAAAATCCACATTCCAAACATTCCAAAGGCTGTCCCTGTTGGGTTGTTATGGAATGTTTGCAGGACCTGGAATCGTTTGCTCATTTCTTCCTTGCTTTCTCATTCCTTACAAACTGATGCTCAAAACCAGATATGTAGGAAGATATTGAAGAAGCAGCAGCAGTCTCCATACCGGCCGAGTCGAGCTGATTGCTAACCCTTTTTTCCATGATTCTTTCAGTTACCCGTACAGTGAAGACTCTAGCCAGGGAAAACAATACATGAACACCAGGTGTCCAGCGTGTGTGATAGGATTCTAATGTCTCAGTCAGCAAGGAACTGATTCTAAGGTAAGGACTCCTAACCATATTTTAGCCTGTTTCCTGTCCATTCATGTAAGTTCCAGAGCCAAATCTGAGAGTCTCAGCAAATGTTTAAATCTTTCAGTATCACCTAGCTTTGTCAATTCTAACCCAAATCAATGCTAAATTGATATCCAAAAGTAACAATGGTCATCCTCAATTTAATCCATCCTTAATCAGTGGTGATAATAATAACTGTGATATTTGTTAAACACTGGGATAGATACAAGTTAATGAGATCAGTTGCAATCCTGTCCACACAGAGCTCACAGTGTAATGGGGAGGAGAACAGGTAACGAATCTTCATTTTACAGATGAGGAAGGCAGGAATTGTGCCTGTTATATTATTGTTTGTATTCTCTCAAGTTCTTAGTAAATACCCTGTGCACAGCAGTGCAATTGATTGATTAATTGAATGACTGATGAGGAAACTGAGGCACAGAGAAGTTAGTGATTTCACAAGGTCACACTGCAGCAATATGGAACAGAATTAGAACCCAGGTCTTGACTCCAGGCTGGGTCTCAACTGGGTCAGCTACTTCTAATGGTACTTATGAGTATTTACTTTGTGCAGAACACTGTTTACAGTAATTGGGAGAGTAAAAATCTTCTACATTGCCTTAAAAGATTAACGTCTAACAGAAGAGACGGACAATAAATGAATTCAGATAAGGAAGGACCAAGCTTATAGGAAAATAATATATTATAAGAATAGTACTTGTTAAGGGCTTGCTCTGTGAATACTACTAAGTGCTGGAGTAGATACAAACTATACAGGTTGGACACAGTACCTGTCTCACCTAAGGCCAGAGTCTTAACCCCCATTTTGCAGATGAGGGACTGAGGCCCAGAGAGTGAAGTGACTTGTCAAAACAAGCGATGAGAGAGTCACCTCCTCCAGGAGGCCTTCCAGACTGAGCCCGTCCTTTCCCTCTGCTCCTCCCCTCCCATTTCCCTCTTCTCTCCGCCCTTCCCTCCTCACAGCACTGCATATTTTTATATTATTTATTACTATTTTGTTAATGATATATATAATATGTTTCATTTATCTTGGTGATGTTTAATACTTGTTTTGTTTTGTTCTGTTTTGTTTTTTTGTCTGTCTCCCATTTAGACTGGTGATTAGGGATAGTCTCTGTTGCCGAATATACATCCCAAACCTTAGTACAACTGCACAAAGTAGCGCTCAATAAATACATTGAATGAAATGAGTGGCAGAGCTAGGATTAGAACCAGGTCCTTCTGACTCCCAGGCCCAGGCTCTATCCATAGCCACACTGTGTGGGTGAGTGAGTACCTAAATGCTGAAGGGAAGGGACTTACTGTGCGAGGCTTTATATCATAAGCTGACTTTACAAGGTGGACAAAACCGAGTTTGGGCATCTACTCGCCTCTGACCTGGAATGCCCTCCGTCCTCAGATCCATCAGACAATTACTCTTCCCCACTTCAAAGCCTTATTGAAGGCACATCTCCTCCGAGAGGCCTTCCCAGACTAAGCCCCCTTTTCCTTATCTCTCACTCCCTTCTGCCTTGCCCTGACTGTCTCCCTTTGCTCCTCCCCCCCTCCACACCCTAAAGCACTTATGCATATATCTGTCATTTTATTTATTTGTATTGATATCTGTCTCCCCCTATCTAGACGGTGAGCAGGGAATGTCACTGTTTATTATATTGTACTTTCCCAAGCACTTACTACAGTGTCCTGCACACAGTACGCACTTAATAAATACAATCGAATGAATGAATGAAGGAGCCACTGAGTCTAGCCACTCCCTGCCCTTCCAGCTAGAAGTAAACCTGGAAGGTTGAAGCCAGAGGGACTCCCCCTCCTTCTTCTCCTTCCTTCTCCTTGGGACTGTGAGGTAGCAATTCAACCTAGCCCCACACTCAGAGGAAGGAGAGAAGAGAAGTAACAAGTTCCTAGAGGAGGTCGAGGAAGCTCTAAGCAATTCCTCTCCAAGGGACGGCTTTCAGATGGAAGCAATGTGGCCTAGTGGACAGAGCCCGGGCCTGGGAGTCAGAAGGACCTGGGTTCTAATCCCAGCTCTGCCACTCTTCTGCAGTGTGGCCTTGGGCAAGTCGCTTCACTTTTCTGGGCCGCAATTTCCTCATCTGTAAAATTGGGATTGAGACTGGGAGCCCTATGTGGAACAGGGACTGCGTCCAACCTGATTAGCTTGTATCTATCTTCCCCAGCACTTAGTACTTAGTATGTGCTTAGCACATACCAAAATTATTATCATTATTATACATTCATTTGTATTTATTGAGTGGTTACTGGGTACAAAGCACTGTGCTATGTGCTTGGAAGAGCACACTATAACAATAAACACACACATTCCCTGCCCACAACGAGCTTACAGTCTAGAGGGGGTGACAGACCTTAATATGAATAAATAAAGCATTTATAACAGGGCTGAAAGATCCAGTGAGATAATCCTCTCACCTCTGATTATTTAATGTGGTTCACTCAGCCCAACCGGCATGCCCTCCAAGCAGCATAGTGTAGTGGCTAGAGCCTAGGCCTGGAGTCAGAAGGCCATGGGTTCTAATCCCTGCTCTGCCACCTGTCTGACCTTGGGCAAGTCACTTCACTTTTCTTGGCCTCAGTTACCTCATTTATAAAATGAGAATTGAGACTGTGAGCCCCACATGGGACAGGGACTGTCTAACCCAGTTTACTTATATCCTCCCCAGACCTTAGTAGAGTGCCTGGCACATAGAAAGCACTTAAAAAATACCATCATTATTATTATCATTATTATTATTATATTCTCCCCAGTACCAGTGGGACCCAGAAACTGAGCTCAAGCCCGTGAGAGGGCAGCTCAGGGAGAGAAAGGAATCTTCCTGCAGCCCCAGATTGCTCCTCCTCTTAAAATCTTCCCCTCTCACTCCACTCTGGAGCCTCCAAACTTCTTACACCAGCCCTGCCACGAGTACGCAGAATAATCATGATTCGCAGCTTGTGCAGCTGGAAAGAAGAATTACCTTTGTGATTTAGAGCTGATTTGATGGATAGTGGTAAAACGGACTAGTTTTATTTTGGAAAGGTAAAAATCTCCCTGTTAAATAACTCCCTCTTCTAAACAGAAGTCACCTCCAGATAGGGTTAATAATTACTGATGATTGTGTTTGTTAAGCACTTATTATGTTCCAGCCACTGTACTAAACATTGGGCAAGTCAGGTCAGATTAGACAGAGTTTGTTGGGCACAAGAATGTGTCTGTTAGTTGTTATATTGCACTCTTCCAACTGCTTAGTGCAATGCTTTGCACACAGTAAGTGCTCAATAAATATAACTGATGGAATGGTCAGACAAAATCCCCGTCCCACATGGGGCACACAGCCTAAATAGGAAGGAGAACCAGTCTTGTCTTGTCTTATGCCATCGAGTCATTTCCGAGCCATAGCAACATCACAGACACATCTCTCTCAGAATGCCCCGCTCTCCACCTGTCATCACTCTGGTAGTGTATCCATAGAGTTTTCTTTGTAAAAATATGGAAGTGGTTTGCAATTGCCTCCTTCCACGCAGTATACTCGAATCTCCACCCTCAACTCTCTCCCTTGCTGCTGCTGGCCCAGCATGAGTGAGTTTTGACTTGTCACAGATTGCCTTCTACTCACTAGCCACTGGCCAAGCTAAGAATGGAATGGGTAGGCCTCTGCTTGATTCTCCTTCCCGTAGCTGAGACTGGTAGAATACTGGAAACTCTCCAGGTGTGACCCTGAGAGGAGAGCTAGGAGAACCAGTAGTGAATCTCCATTTTATTATTATTATTATTATCATTATTATTATTATTACAAGCTGAATACAACCAGGGTTGGGATTGGTGAGTCACCCTGAATAGTTTGTGGGCTTGACTTCTGCAAAGCCAAAATGATCTCGAAAAACTGGCCTGTCAAAGAACTAACAATCAGTCAATCAGTGGTAGTTATTGAGTGCTTACTTTGTGTACAGTACTGTACTAAACTCTTTGGAGAGTACAATACAACAGAGTTGGTAGACACATTCCCTCCCCACAACAAAACATATCCACACTCTCCAGAGATGCAAAAATGCCAAGCAGGGAGAGAAGCGAAATGGGAAACCCAACCATTCATTCATTCATTCTATCCTATTTATTGAGCACTTACTGGGTGTAGAGCACCGTACTAAGTGCTTGGATAGTACAATTCGGCAACAGAGACAATCCCTACCCAACAATGGGGTCACAGTCTAGAAGGGGGGAGACAGACAACAAAACAAAAACAAGTAGACAGGCATCAGTAGCAGCAGTATAAATAAATAGAATTATAGATATGTACACATCATTAATAAGATAAATAGAATAATAAATATGTACATATATACGCAAGTGCTTTGGGTAAGGGAGGTGGGTAGAACAGAGGGAGAGAGTCAAGGTGATGGGGAGGGGAGGAGGAGCAGAGGAAAAGGGGGACTCAGTCTGGGAGAACCAGAACAACTAGAAGTTATCACAGGAAACCAAGCCGAAAACCATACAGGCTTTGCTAGGGAAGGAAATCTGAGCATTATTATTATTATTATTATTATTGTTGTTGTTGTTGTTGTTATTTATGATGTTTATTAAGGGCTTACTATGTGCCAAGCACTTTCCTAAGGTCTGGAGTAAAGGATAATCAGACCTACTGCATTTCTCACATGGAGCTCACAATCTAAGAGGAAGAACAGGTATTCAATCCCCACTTTACAGAAGAGGAAACTGAGGAATAGAGAAGTTAAGCGCCTTGCCCAAGATCATATATCAAGCGAGCAGCAGGTCTCCTGACACCCAGGCCCTGACTCTTTCCCTTAGGCCACACCACTTCTCAGGGAAATGAGCATGAAATGAGTCACCCTGGGCAGTATCACAAAGAAGGAAATGGAAACTCAGTGATTTCTAGTACTCCACCCAGGAGAGTAAAAAAGATATTGGGTATTCAACTCTGTTGAGTAAAGACCAGAGAATATGAGTGATTAATCTTGGCTGATACACCTGACTCAATAAAGCTCCATTTCATATTTCAAAATATCGCAAACCTCCATGGTTGGAACATTTTAAATGCTTAACCTTTAGGGTTGTATCAAAAATATTCTTACATCTCATTTCCCTTTCCCACCCCTCAGCCGCTCACAGAATTTCAGCTCCAATGAAAATAAAAAGTGTTTATTTGAATTGAGCAAGAAATAAAGAAACCAATTTTTTTTTCTCTGTGGAGATTTATAGGCCCCTGCAAGGCCCCTTTTTAACTGCCTCCTTTGGGCACGCAGGCACTTTGTTTAACTTCCGCTGAAGAATTGAATGTCAGGACTAGCGGCCGTATCTTTGTTAAAAACTACACTTCGGGGGAAAATTCCACTTTTCTCAGTCTCTCCCTGGAGAAGGGTTAGAGTGCCAAAATTAGCACCCTGGTACCTACAGTATGTTGCCCCTCACACCCTAGGCATTACAGATTGTACAGACATGGAACTGTAAACAGCTTTCTTGCAACATCATCTATCATGCCACGGTCGGTTACCCCACCATCATGTTATTTTATGCTTTCTGAGCCCTAAAACACCAAAGGTTGCCCACTGCTAGGGAGTAGTGTTGATGCCTGATAGCATGCAGTAATGAATGCTCAGTGAAGTGTACATTGTTTCTGCTTGTGCGCGGCAGTAATTTGTTTATCTGTCTAAAGATTATGCAGTTGAAAATCCACAATTTTATGCTGCCTTTGTAAATTATCAAGTTGCTTTTGATGAATGTATCCCCACTTCCGATGCTAGCGGCATTATGATCTTGAAATATTGAAAAGTGCTCATGCATACAATGCAGAAGGTTACGTTTTTATATTTTTTGGCAGACAACCGTGCTCTAAAGTAAATCTGACCTTAAGCTTCCTTACTGCATTAAAGATAATTCAGTTTTAACTTTATAGTCTTAAATGCTACTGTTTATATAAAGTTCTTGCCCAGTCAAACTTGACTGATTACAGATAAGAAAATCTCCACTGCAACAGCCGAAATGAATGTGCATGACAAACTATTGTATGGTTCTTGTCTGAAGAATGATTGCCTTATAAGAATCGGAGTTGGAACGCTCCAGATTTAATTAACGTGTTCAAATTGTTTTGCCTAGCAGTCTCGAAATTAAAGCACAACCTTTGTTTTCATTCAGAAAGTAAAAGCATTGGATGAGTGGACCAGACAGTCAAAACAAATTTAAATGGTAAAAATGGCAAAAAGATGAGGGCTTCTGTTTAATCTAGCGTGTTCATTGCCATTCACGAGATAGAACAAAGTTTGAGAAAACTTTGAGGGAGGAGAGAATGAAAATCAATTAGAGTTCAGAATGACTTAAATATTTCATTGACTTGATTTCGCTGAGTTCCTTTAGGTGCTAGGAGAGCCAGTGTTCTCTCCGCCAGTTAAACAGGTTAACACTTTAACCAAAAACATCTTCCTAGTCGTTTCTGTTGTTTGAATATTCCTAGAATGTGAACTAAATTCTTTTGAGGAGAGTCATTTGGGCCTCTCTCTTTACAAAAGCCACCAATGGGAGTTAACTTTTTCGAAAGAGCTTTATGTATGGTTTACTACTTTAATATCCTTGCCTGAAAGTTGAGTAGGGCTGATTCAGCCATTGGTAAGTTTTAATTTATAAAGTCCTTAAACGATGATAACCTCTTTAAATCTGCCCACAGCAGCCTATGATAGTGCTCCTCCGGAAATTCAGTAGAAATATATGTTTTCCTGGATTCCTGTTTAGAATTCATTCTGCTGTTCAATCTGTCTATCCAGCTAACTAAACTGATCGGTCTTTTTTTTTGTTTACCCCCCTCTTAAAATAGTCAGAAAATGATGAGAAGATTGTGATGTATGATAATATTGGACCAAATGTCTGCATGGGGGATCACAAGGTAATTTGGATTTCATTTTTATAAGTCTTGTTTTTTTGCCACTTTTGCTGAGAAGCAGCTTACCGTGTTGGCTGCTTCTTTAACCTCCGCAGTACATCGTCATAACCAAAGTTGAACAAATTAAATCAAATTTAGCAGTCAAAATAAAGAGCGAATCAGTAGAGAGACCAAAGTTTGAAGGAAGCATTTGGGCAGGAATGAAACACAAAACAATGGATAATTGGAAAGAATATGGAAAAGTGTAGTTTTTCACCTTCAACTGTCTATATGATGAGAAAGTCTATGACTGTGACTTTGCTAATTTGGCTGCTAAATCTTGTTGTCTTTCATCATTCAAAAAATATAGCAGAGCAGGCCCCGCAAAAAAAATAAATACTAATTGTCAGAATGAAATATGGGGCACATCATTTTAAAATACTCTGTATGTACTACTTGTACCTCCCCCACCTCGTGTTCTCCCTGGCTATGATAAAGCATTTCTAACTAGTTTCTTGTAAAGGAAATATGAATGAATAACTCTAGTAAAGTAAGAGGAAATTTTTAAAGTAAAATTAAACACTTTATAACTAAATCAATAAATAAATAAAATGGAAGCCTGCTTTCACCACAGTGGAATAGTTGATAATGCAGATGCTATAATTTTTTTATCCATGTTTTCACTGTGTTTATTTACGGCACTTTTAAGGGAGGTTGAATTCAAAATGCATCTCTCTTTTTCTCACATTATTTTGCAACTCGTTTAATAATTCTTCAGGTGGCTCTGACGGTCACAGTTTTCTGCCTGGAATATAACTTTTTATATATATATTTTCTCTACGGATTGAATTTTCACCACTCTGAATTCCCAGATGACAATTAGATACCAACCACGGAGAGTCTGTCTTTGTTTTTTTTTTAAAAAAAATATCCTGAACACTGTGAAATAGCTGTTGCAAGTGATGATTCTGGACTCTTGGTTGATTTCCATATCATATGTTTATCGGATCACGTTTTTGAGGCAGAATTGTGAGAAAAGAACCAGGCCACTCCCGTGTTAAAATCTGAGCAGTTTCTATTGCCCTCCCCCCGAGTTGTGGGCTCTGAAGGCGAAATGAGATTTTGTTCAGCCTCGCAGGATGGTTGAGACGTGTTTAATTATTTTTTCCCGTTTTCTCTCTCTACCTCCCACAGCCCGTGTTCCTGTCCTTTCGAATAGCTACTGGGGCAGGTAAACCTAATGCAAATATGCACAAGTGTTGTGTCGTGCAGTGATGTGGTGGTAAATATAATTTTTCTTGAGTTTCTCTTTTTCGACACCATTTCCTACGGTTCCTTATCCCGTCCTTTAAACGAATGCCAATTCCACGACAGGGAAACGATGCCTACGGAATGAGAAAATCCTTCGAGAAACCACCCTGTAGCATGGAAGAAGAGAAACGAATGAGCAGTATATCGAAATCCATAATCCTAACAGCCGTATTTGATAAACCGAGTCCTGAATGCCACATTTTTAGACTGCTGATCGTACGCTCTGCTTCAGCCTCTGAACTCTTCAAGAAAAGCCTCACATACCTCACTGTCTTGTATGTTCATGCGACATCAAGTAGAAACGTGGAATTTTTGTTTTTATAAGTCACAATCCTGTTGCCAAAACTCTAATAGATAGCGGAGTTAACTCTGCATTTTAGATTTCACAGTTTTCAACTTTTAATAAGTGTTTGTCAACGTGGGAAAGCTACTTCACCATATAGAAAACTCATACAGGTGTGAGACCTAACTTATAATATCTTTACCAGTTTGGGGTTTTGTACATTGGATTGTATAGATAGATATACCGATGGTTTAAAATGATCATTTCTTTATTGCCCCAGGCTTTCTGGTCACTGGGTTAGTATAGCTAGTTGTTGGGGGATATTTTTTTTGTTTTGTTTTGTTTTTTGTTTCATTTTCATTTTTTGATAGTTTTTTTCCCTGATTCCATGTTATTTACTATACTGCCATGTTTCATGGTTTTGAATCACACTGCAGCTGCTTTCCATTTTATTATATATAAATATATATAAATATATATACTTTTTAAAAATAATTTATAAATCTTACCAAAACTTAGGCTAAATATACTTTCCAGTATGAATGCTTGAGAGTGTCATATCAGCGACTAGTATTGGGGTCTAGCAGTTTTAGTTCTGTGTATGTCAAACAATGAAATTCATATAACAAATAATATATAGCAGTGCCATCCTGGGTTAATATATAGAGAGAGATACATGTATGGGTTATGTATCTCTCTCTGTATATAAAGCATACTATATAGCACATATATTAGCAATTTCACTTTGTTACTCCTAAAATACCTTCTTTCTATGTAATATTAAGGATTGAATGTGAAGTTTATAGCTAGGCTTGGGTGTATCTTTTAAGAATTTTGTAAACCGTTTTGTCTGTCTTTTGTTACTGTTTTATGGTGCCAAGTATTCTATATTAAAACAATAATAACATGGGAGAAATTAGGGTAGCCTAGTCTGCTTCAGGTAGAAAATGCTTAGATCATGGATTGTATGTACAAAGTTTTAGGAAAAAGACTGTAAATTTCCTTGGTTAGTTGCGATATACAACCTGCAAAAGTAACCTTGTTGCGAATCTCTTTCTCCCACCACTAAGTACAACATTAAAAGGTGATTAGAGAGTCTGTTGATGAAACACAAATGTATGTTTTATTGATTTAATTTAGAACACTACAGAGTCTGTGGACCGTGTGATGGCATTAGAGCGATGCTTGATTTTGGTATAAATCACTACCATTGCAAATTATTTGACTTCTGCTTGCGGACTTTGTTTTCTTGCAAATACAGTCAGGTTTGTACACATACTGTTGTTGAAAAGGGACGCTTGCAGCTCCTTTCAGACAGTATGCCATGTTGCAATATGATCACACGGTAATTCTGCTGAACGTGAATTCAACTCATGGTGACTTTGAAGGCCTTTAGAAATGAATACTCTGGTTCTCAAGCAATAAAATTGATCATGGTGAAAATATGTCTGTTTGTTCCTTTTGGTCCTATTCATTCGGTAATCCCAGATGAATTACGAGGATGGTTTTTGAGATAAAATTCCTTAATCCTCTTCCTTGTGAGAGATCGTGTAAAGCCTTATTAGGTACTCACACCATTGGTGGGGAGACTTAATTCAACCATGTTTCAAGGATTCACGTATCCGTGTTACCCTTAAAGTTCCTCTAAAATTTGTCTTGAAACTCTGCTTTAAAGAAAACACAGCCCCGAGAATGGCTTTCTTCTTTCAGTGAGATTAACCACAAGTTATGAAACTTTAAGAAATTATAAAACAGCAAAAGAGAAAAAGTCGCTAGATTAGTCAGAGCCCAGACCTGGGAGTCAGAAGGACCTGGGTTCTAATTCCGGTTCCTCCGCGTGTTTGCTGGGTGACCTAGGGCAGGTCTCTTATCTTTTCAGTGCCTCAGTTACCTCCTCTGTAAAAATGGGGATTAAGACTGTGTGTCCCAGGTGGGACAGGGACTGTGTCTCACCTGATTAGCCTATATCTACCCCAACACTCAGTACAGTGTGTGGCACACATAGTAAGTGCTTAACAAATACCATTAAAAAAAATTAGTCACCCAGCCAAATTGTAAATTCGCCTTTATTCAGTGTTTCTGAAGTGTGCTTCCAAAGAGACAAGCAGACCAAAAATTCAGCAAAAAAGTCCATGCCATGGGGCGAAAACCTCAGGGTATAATAAACAGATGTGTATGTGTATTTATGTGTAAATTATATACATATGCAAAATGACTAATTACTGTTTACTCAAAAGTAAGTGTCTAATTACATGATGACCTTAATTTACATTCCCTGGGCTGATATTATGACTTTGCCAGTGAGGACAATTTTACATTTTTATTTCTGCTTGTGACACTTGGTAAGCGATTTTTCTTTTTTTGAAGCACATTATCCTTATAAAGGATGAAGAAAGGCTCAAGGATATTAATTCAGTCACTGTCTGTGCCCCATAGAGAGTGTCAATCTAAACCGTGAGAACTGACAGCGGAACCCCCTTCAGAGAAAAACCAGGACAATGATGATAATAATAATTGTGGCACTTGTTCAGGGCTTACTAAATGTCAAGCATTGTTCTAAGCGCTGGGGTAGCTATAGGCCAATTAGGTTGGACACAGCCCCTGTCCCACATGGGGCACACACTTAATCCCCCTTTACAGAGGAGGTAACTGAGGCCCAGAGAAGTTAAGCGACTTGTCCAAAGTCACACATCAGACCTGTGGTGGAATCTAGATTAGAATCCAGGTCCTTCTGACTCCCAAACCCGTGCTCTATCCACCAACCCACGCTGCTTCAACCAAAGCAGCAGAATGTCAATCAATCAGTCGTATTTATTGAGGGTTTTCTGTGTGCAGAGCACTGAGCTCCTGGAGCGAGCAGTTCTTGGGTTAAGAATATTAATAATAATTGTGGTATTTGTTAAGCACCCTGCTTTGCCACTTGTCAGCTGTGTGACTTTGGGCAAGTCACTTAACTTCTCTGTGCCTCAGTTACCTCATCTGTAAAATGGGGAGTAAGACTGTGAGCCCCACATGGGACAACCTGATAACCTTATGTCTACCCCAGTGCTTAGAACAGTGCTTGGCACTTAGTAAGCACTTAACAAATACCATTAGTAGTAGTATTATGTGCCAGATACTGTACTAAGCTGGGGTGGATACAAGCAAATCAGGTTGGACACAGTCCTTGTCCCACATGGGGCTCACAGTCTCAATTCCCATTTTACAGATGAGGGAACTAAGGCCCAGAGAAGTGAAGTGATTTGCCCAACATCACACAGCAGACAAGTGGCAGAGCTGGGATTAGAATCCGTGACCTGTGGACTCCCAGGCCCGTGCTGTATCCACTACACCATGTTGCTCACTACTTCTAGTATGGCAGTCCCTGACCCAAAAAGTTCCCACCTCCTCATTGTTCCCAAATTTCCTCCCTGGATTTGGCTGGATTTCCTCCCTGGAGATTGACTGGCTGGAGAGAGGGACCTCTTGAGAGTGGGAACTCCAGAAGGAAGAGTGTTCACGGGAATGATAGCAGGTAGAGGAGACAGTGTTTATCTCTTCTGTAAAATGGGGATTAAAAGTGTCCAACCTGATCAGCTTGTATCAACCCTGGTGCTTCCTACAGTGCCTGGCACTTGGTAAACGCTTAACAAATACCACACTACTTATTTGAAAGCACTGAAGTGTTTGATTTAGAGTTTGTGCTCATCGCTTCGGGTTGCTTCTTGGGTTACCAAACATTCATTCATTCATTCATTCAATAGTATTTATTGAGTGCTTACTATGTGCAGGGCACTGTACTAAGCGCTTGGAATGTACAAATTGGCAAAAGATAGAGACAGTCCCTGTCCATTGACGGGCTTACAGTCTAATCGGGGGAGAAACTTATGATAAGTAGGCAGCGTGTTTATCCAGAGAAGCAGTGTGGCTTAGTGGCAAGAGCCTGAGCTTGGGAGTCAAAGGTCGTGGGTTCTAATCCCGGCTCCGCAACTTGTCTGCTGTGTGACCTTGGGCGAGCCATATAACATCTCCGTGCCTCAGTTTCCTCATCTGTAAAATGGGATGACTGTGAGCCTGACATGGGACAACCAGATTACCTTGTATCTACCCCAGCGCTTAGAACAGTGCTTAGCACATAGTAAGCGCTTGACAAATACCATCATTTTTATTCCTGGAGCCTCAAGCCCCAGTGGAGGGATAATAATGATGGTATTTGTTAAGTGCTATCATGTGTCAAGCACTGTTCTAAACACTGGGGTAGATACAAACTAATCCAGTTGGACACCATCCCTGTCCCGCGTGGGGCTAACAGACTTAATCCCCAGTTTACAGATGAGGGAACAGAGGCCCAGAGAAGTGAAGTGACTTGCCCAAGGTCCCAGAGCAGACAAGTGGCAGAGTTAGGATAACAACACATGACATTCTGACTCCCAGATCTGTGCTCTATCTGCTAGGCCACGGACACATTCCCAAATAGGGATAGAGAGAAGGCTCTAGATTCAGGTAATGATGAGAATAATGACGGTATCTGTTGAGCTCTTACTATGTGTCAAGCACCGTTCTAAGCGGTGGGTTACGTACAAGTTAATCAGGTGTAAAACAGTCTCTGTCCCCAAGGGGCTCACCGTCTAAGAGGGAAAACAGGTACTGAATCCCCATTTTCAGTTGAGGAACTAAGTGACTTGCCCAAGGTCACACAGCAGACAAGTGGGGAAGCTGGGGTTCGAACCCAAGTCCTCTGATTCCCAAGCCTGTGCTCGTTTCACTAGGTCATGCTGCTCCTTACAATGAAACAGTTCCTCCTAGAAGTAGTATTTACTGAGCACCCACCAGCTGTAAAACAGAGACCCATGTGCACCCTACCCACAAGCAGTTTACATTCTAATGGAGGAGCAGAAATAAAAATACAGCCTCCTGCTAATGCATATGGAGACAGATCTGTTATCTCTCTTTAGATAGCCGCAGTCTGGCCAAGAAAAGCAGTTTTCTACCTTTACCTTTTAAAGAATTAAAAGGATGTGTTTGTTGGGGTTTTGTTGTTAAAGATGCTGAAATTAAAATGAGAGGTCTTTTCTCCTAACCCTCGAGCTTAGCTTGGATGAGCCAGAGGGAAAAGAGGAATATTAGAGAGTAAAAAACACAAGCAGGAAAATGGTTCCTAAATTAATCCTAAACCTTTAAAATTAAGTATTAAGCCCAGGTTCTAAGGAAAGAGCAAATACATTTTTAGGGACCAAAACAAAGAAGCCTCCCCTTTATTCAGTAGTCAGCCTAAATACTGGGCTGGCAGCTGGAGTTTACTATTAAACATGCACCCTTTCAACAACATTGTCAGCTAAAGTCAATAAAGGAATAATGGTTAACTGTGAAATTAGGATCCTTGCATCACTAGAGTAGGATTTTAATGCTTTCTCTTAGGATATAAACCTACATGTGTATTACAAGGAGTCATTTGTCAAAAGGAGCTGTTTAATTCCTTAATATTAATAGAATGTAGCCACTGGCTGAGAAACAGAAAAAACAAGGGAGATACCCAATTTGTAGTGAGAAAGTTTTATTTGCCTCATTGTGTCATACAACAAATTTGCAGCTTTAGTGATTATACCAAATTGCATTATTTAGTCTTTGAATTCATTACTCACTTTTGATATTTATTCCAGTTTTATTTCCAAAGTTCAACAATTATTTTAAGGGTATAAATTTTCCCCAACCAAAAACGTGATATTTTGAGTAACAACTTACTTTTTAAGATGGAAGCCAATTCAATTGGTTTTTTTTTACTTTACTTTTAGATAATTACTTTTACTTTTTACTTTAGATAATCCATAGATTAAAAAAAAGGCACCCTCATTTCAGTGCAGAACATGCCTTTTCTTTGAATCAGTCCGGCATCTTCACCACTTCATCCACAACTGGAAAATATCACTCCTTTCAAGCCAACCTACTCCCAATGCCTTGTCCTCATAATAATTACTATTATTGTGGCATTTGTGAAGTCCTTATTGTATGCCCAGCACTGTACAAACCACTGGGATAATTATGTTAATTAAATCACTTGGGACTCACAATCCAGAGGAGAGGGAGAACTCTCTCGTCTACTGTCTTGCTCATACCCTGCTGCCTGACTCTTCCTCCTCTTCACATCCACCAGACCACGGCTATCCTCATCTTCAAAGCCTTTTTGAAAATCCATCTCCCGATAGACTTCTCTCTATTTCCTGCGTTCCTTTCTTTTCCTTCTATTTCTACATTCTATTTCTTCTCTCTATTTTCCTGCCTTCCTTAAACACTTAGGTACTCTTCCATTTCCCTACCAGTCGAGTCCGTGGTTGGGGAGGGATTGTCTCTATCTGTTGCTGAATTGAACTTTCCAAGTATTTAATACAGTGGTTCATTCATTCATTCAATAGTATTTATTGAGCGCTTACTATGTGCAGAGCACTGTACTAAGCGCTTGGGATGAACAAGTCGGCAACAGATAGAGACAGTCCCTGCCGTTTGACGGGCTTACGGTCTAATCGGGGGAGACGGACAGACAAGAACAATGGCACTAAACAGCGTCGAGGGGAAGAACATCTCGTAAAAACCGATGGCAACTAAATAGAATCGAGGCGATGTACAATTCATTAACAAAATAAATAGGGTAACGAAAATATATACAGTTGAGCGGACGAGTACAGTGCTGTGGGGATGGGAAGGGAGAGGTGGAGGAGCAGAGGGAAAAGGGGAAAATGAGGCTTTAGCTGCGGAGAGGTAAAGGGGGGATGGCAGAGGGAGTAGAGGGGGAAGAGGAGCTCAGTCTGGGAACGCCTCTTGGAGGAGGTGATTTTTAAGTAGGGTTTTGAAGAGGGAAAGAGAATCAGTTTGGCGGAGGTGAGGAGGGAGGGCGTTCCAGGACCGCGGGAGGACGTGACCCGGGGGTCGACGGCGGGATAGGCGAGACCGAGGGACGGTGAGGAGGTGGGCGGCGGAGGAGCGGAGCGTGCGGGGTGGGCGGTAGAAAGAGAGAAGGGAGGAGAGGTAGGAAGGGGCAAGGGGATGGAGAGCCTCGAAGCCTAGAGTGAGGAGTTTTTGTTTGGAGCGGAGGTCGATAGGCAACCACTGGAGTTGTTTAAGAAGGGGAGTGACATGCCCAGATGGTTTCTGCAGGAAGATGAGCCGGGCAGCGGAGTGAAGAATAGACCGGAGCGGGGCGAGAGAGGAGGAAGGGAGGTCAGAGAGAAGGCTGACACGGTAGTCTAGCCGGGATATAACGAGAGCCCGTAATAGTAAGGTAGCCGTTTGGGTGGAGAGGAAAGGGCGGATCTTGGCGATATTGTAGAGGTGAAACCGGCAGGTCTTGGTCTTCATACAGCGCTCAATAAATATGATTGAATGAATGCGTTGCACTTGTGTATATATTATATTGATTATTATATATATTATATTGATTATATAATAAATTGACTTTCCCCATATAATCGTGGTATTTGTTAACTTTCATTCATTCATTCAATCGTATTTATTGAGTGCTTACATTCAATCATATTTATTGAGTGCTCACTGTGTGCAGAGCACTGTACTAAGCACTCGGAATGTACAATTTGGCAACAGGTAGAGACAATCCTTGCCCAACAATGGGCTCACTGTCTAGAAGGGGGAGACAGACAGCAAAACAAAACAAGTAGTCAGGCATCAATACCATCAAAATAGATAAATAGAATCATAGATATATACACATTATTAATAAAATAGAGTAATAAATAATATATACAAATATGCACAAGTGCTGTGGGGAGGGGAAAGGGTAGAGCAGAGGGAGGATGTAGGGGGAATGGGGAGGGGAGGAGGGGCAGAGGGAAAGAGAAGGCTCCGTCTGGGAAGGCCTGCTGGAGGAGGTGAGCTCTCAGTAGGCTTTGAAGAGGGGAATAGAGGTAGTTTGGCAGATGTGAGGAGGGAGTTAGCCACTCTTGTTGTGGACAGGAAATATTATATTGTCCTCTCCCAAGCACTTAGTACAGTGCTCTGCACACCGTAAGTGCTCAATAACAGTGATTGAATGAATCAATCAATGTGCCAAAAGAACAATACCTAGCTCTGGTGCAAATGCAAGATAGGCTGGTCACTGTTCTGTCCTTAGTGGGGCTCACATTTTGAGGTGCAGAGAGAACGGGTATTAAATCCCCATTTTACGGGTGAGCAAACTGGGACCCAGAGAAGTGAAGTGACTTGCCCAATGTCACACAGCAGGCAAGGGGAAGATCTGGGATTAGAACTCAAGTTCCCTGACTCCCAGATTCATGATCTTTCCACTAGGTCACACTGCTTTTGTCTGTCTTTTCCATGGACTGTGAACTCCTTGAGGGCAAAATCATGACTATTGACTACTGTATGCTTCCAAATGCTTAGTACAGTGCACTACATAGAGTAAAAACAATAAATAAGATTGATCATTTGATTGATGTGGATTCTGCAGTTGTGGCTGGGAGCCAGTAGACCGGTATGACAACACCTAAGAGTTCTGGTTGAGTCATCCTCTCCCCCTCCATCCTCCAAGGAGGAGGAGCACTGTGGAGAAAACTTAGGGAGTGATGCAAAGTGTCCTAGTGGAAAGAGCACAGGTTTGGGAGACAGAGGAGCTGGGTTTTAATCCCAAGGTCTGCCGCTTGTCTGCTGGGTGACCTTGGGACAAGTCACTTCACTTGTAGGGATTACGACTGCAAGCGTCATGCGGGACATGGACTGTGTCCAACCTGATTATGATCAATCTACCCCAGCACTTAGTACAGTGCCTGGCACAAAATAAGGGCTTAATGAATACCATTTTAAAAAAACGAGGTACAGAATGGTCAATAAGTACCTCTTCTCTTGAGAAAATGAAAAATTGGTTGGGTCCAGGCCTGTCTGCCTCTTTGACATTTGAACTTAGTCACGGTGCCCAGTGGTCCCACAGGGAGGGCATGAGAAGGTCACCTGAGGTCACCCCTTGTGAAAACCCCTCCTTCTTCCTCAGCAAATAATGATGACATTTGTTAAGCACTTACTATATGCCAGGCACTGTTCTAAGCGCTGGAGTAGGTACAAGGTAATCAAGTTGTCCCACGTGGTGCTTACAGTCTTAATCCCCATTTTACAGATGAGGTAACTGAGGCACAGAGAAGTTAAGTAGCTTGCCCAAAGTCACTCAGCTGGTAAGCGGTGGACCCAGGATTAGAACCCACAACCTCTGACTCCCAAGCCTGGGCTCTTTCCACTAAGCCAACAAAGAGCCGGAGTTCATTCATTCATTCATTCACTCGAATTTATTGAGTACTCACTATGCGCAGAGCACTGTACTAAGTGCTTGGAAAGTATCCTTTGGCAACAGATAGAGACAATCCCTACCCACCTGTGGGCTCACAGTCTAGAAGGGGGAAACAGACAACAAAACAAAACAAGTAAACAGGCATCAATACCATCAAAATAAATAAATAGAACCATAGTGCACATCACTAATAAAATAAATATGTACAAATATATACCAGTGCTGTGGGGAGGGGTGGGGGAGTGGGTAGAGCAGAGGGAGGGAGTAGGGGCAATGGGGAGGGGAGGAGGAGCAGAGGGAAAGGGAGGGCTCAGTCTGGGAAGGCCTCCTGGAGGAGGTGAGCTCTTAGTAGAGCTTTGAAGAGGGGAAGAGAGCTAGTTTGGCGGATGAGAGGAAGGAGGGCATTCCAGGTCAGAGGTAGGACGTGGATCGGGGTAGATGGTGGGACAGGCGGGAACGAGGCCCAGTGAGGAGGTTAGCGGCAGCAGAGGAGCAGAGTGTACGAGGTGGGCTGTAGAAGGAGAGAAGGGAGGGGTGGTAGGAGGGGGCAAGGTGATGGACGGCTTTGAAGCCAAATTCATCTGGGCCACTCCCCCAGAATTTACTGAGGGCAGGGGGGAGACCCACCCCACCAGGGGCACCTCGAGGTAGAAGATGTCTCGGTGTTTGAGGCTCCACCAAGCCGGAGGGTGGGGCTCATAATAATAATAATAATGTTGGTATTTGTTAAGTGCTTACTATGTGCAGAGCACTGTTCTAAGCGCTGGGGTAAACACAGGGGAATCAGGTTGTCAGGTTGGCTCATTTAGGCAAGAAGTGAGAGGGACACTTACTAAAGGCCCATCTCCTCCCAGAGGCCTTCCCTGGCTAAGCTTTCGTTTCCTCTTCTCCCACTCCCTTCTATGTCACCCTGATGTGCTCCCTTTATTCACTCCCCCCCATCCCCAGCCCCACAGAACTTATTTCCATTTCTGGCATTTATTTATATTTGTGGGCAGAGAATGGGTCTAACAACTCCCTTTCATAGTTATATTGAACTCCCCCAGTGCTTAGTACACAGTAAGTGTTCAGTAAATAAGATGGATTGGTTGACGCTCTTATTAATAATAATAATGATGATGATGATGATGATGGTATTTGTTAAGTGCTTGCTATGGGCCAGGCACTGTACTAAGGGCTGGGGTGGATACAAGCAAATCGGGTTGGGCATACTGCTGTCACATGTGGAGTTCACAGTCTCAATTCCCATTTTACAGATGAGGTCACTGAGGCCCAGGGAAGTGAAGTGACTTGCCCAAGGTCATAGAGCAGACAAGTGGCAGAGCCAGGATTAGAACCCCATGTCCTTCTGACTCCCAGGCCCATGGTCTATTCACTATGCCATGCTGCTTCTGTGTCTCTTCCCCTTGCTCCGGCTTGGTCCTTTTGGGGGGTATAAGGCGGGACCGCCCCCCAGGCTCCACCTCCAGCACAGGCCAGTTCCCTAGAGAATGAAGGAGATTTCTGCTGGTCAGTTGCTCTTAATTCATGAAAAAAGGATCGCTTTTTAGTCTACTAATCTCCCTCCCTTTATGGAGGTGGAAGATGGATGCATAGTCCTGGGTTAGAAGCAGGCTACCCATACCGATAATAATAATTAATAATAAAGTTCATTCATTCATTCAATCGTATTTATTGAGCGCTTACTGTGTGCAGAGCACCTTACTAAGTGCGTGGGAAAAAGTACAGTTCACCAATAGAGACAATCCCTGACCACAACAAGCTCACAGTCTAGAGGAAGGGAGACAGACACCAATACAAGTGAACAGAAAATCTTGGTTAGATACCACTAAGTAGGTGGCAAGGCCTCAACCACATATGTGTTGTAAAGGCCACCAGGACCTCTTCCATCCTTCTCAAGGGGAGTGCTAACCTTCTCTCCTTTCATAATGTTAAGAGTGATATCTGTTAAGCGCTGGGGGAGATACGATCAAATCAGACACAGTCTCTGCATCTGCCGGGCTCACAGCCCAGGGTTGGGTGGGGGAAGGAACAGGTATTTAATTCATTCATTCAAACGTATTTATTGAGTACTTACTAGGTGCAGAACACTGTACTAAGCGCTTGGGAGAGTACAATAGAACAGAAACCATATTCCCTAATCCTCCCCAGCCGGCTTCCTGGCCTGCACTGTCCCCGCAGTGGGGGCAAAAGGCAAATTAAAGAGGATTAAAACGTCTCTCGAGGAGAAGCTTGTGAAATCGTTTATTGATTATACAAAGTTTTTCCAACGGGAGACAATAAAGTTTGAACCCGATCTTCCAGTTTTGTCACACGGCAGGCAAGCTGGGAGTAGAAGCCGGGTCTCTCTAATTGTCCGTCCCTCAGCTGTCCCCGTCCTAGAGGCCCGGGACAAACTGGGATGGAGAACCAGGCCAGAAGGGTTGGAGATTTTAGATCGGGAGGGATGGAGATTCAGGCCGGGAGGGTTGGAGATTTAGCCAGGAGGGATGGAGATTTGGGGTGGAGGGATGGAGATTTAGGCCGGGAAGGATGGAGAATTTAGGACGGGAGGAATGGAGATTTAGGACGGGCGGGATGGAAAATTTAGGCCGGGAAGGATGGAGTTTTAGGGCAGGAAGGATGGAGATTCCGGCCGGAAGGGATGGAGATTTAGGGCGGGAGGGATGTAGAATTTAGGACGGGAAGGATGGAGATTTAGGGCTGGAGGGATGAAGAATTTAGGGAGGGAAGGATGAAGATTTAGGGCTGGAGGGATGGAGAATTTAGGGCAGGAAGGATGGAGATTTAGGGCGGGAGGGATGTAGAATTTAAGGCGGGAAGAATGGAGATTCCGAGCGGGAGGGATGGAGAATTTGGGGCCGGGAGGCTGGAGATTCCGGGAGGAGAGGGGCTGCCCGGAGAGAACGGTCAGCAATCCAAGGGGGCCTGGTGGGCGGCCGCTGGGCGGGAGGCTCCTCTGGGCCCCGGGCCACGGACAACCGCCCCTCCGCCCGACGTCTCCCCGCCTGAGGTCTCCGGTCCGGGTCCCGCGGCGCTCCTGGCCGGGACGGCCGCCCCCCGGACCCGGATTCCCCTGGGACCCCAAATCCCAAACCGACCGACAGACCGACAGACCGACCGACAGACCGACGGAAGGACCGAGGACCCCGACGCCCCTTCCCCCAAACTCCCGCTCCATCCCGCAGGGAAGAAGCCTGCGGCTCCCGTCACATCCTTCCTCCTTTCCTTTCTTCTTTCTCCCCTCCTCTTCCTCCTCCTTCTCTTGCTCCTTCCTACTCCTTTCTCTTCCTCTTCTTCTTTCCTCCTCCTCCTCCTTCCCCTCCTCTCCTTTTCCTTCTGCTCCTTCCCTCCTCTTCCTCCTCCTCCTTCTCTCCTCCTCCTTTTTCTTCTTCCTCCTCCTTCTCCTCCTCCTCTTCTTCCTCCTCCTCCTCCTCCTCTTCCCCTCCTCCTCCCCCTTCCTCTTCTTCTTCCTCCTCCTTCCTCTTCTTCCTCCTCTTCTTCCTCTTCCTCCTCCTCCTTCTCTTCTCCTCTTCTCCTTCCCTCCTTCTCCTTTTCAACCTCCTCCTCCTTTCCTCCTCTCCTCCTCCTCTTCCCTCCTCCTCCCCTTCCTTTCCTCTTCTTCTTTCCTCCTCCCCTCCTCTCCCCCTCTCCCCTCCCACCTCCACAGTCCCGGGGATGCTGCCCGCCCCCCAACTGAAAAGAGGACCGGGGCCTGGAGGGAGGAAAAACACGGGGCTTCTGACATGGTCAAGCTTCAAAGGCCACCGACAACCGAGCCCCTTCCCCGGGAAATCCCTCTCCCCAAATCACCTCGGGGCCCCGCTTCGCCCCCGCAGAGGGCCAAGGAAGGCAAGGGGTAAATCCAAGCTGGGTGGAAAAAAGTGCTCTCGAGGAGAAGCTTGTTAAATAATTTATTGATTATACAAAGTGGGATTTGTTTTGTTTTGTTTTTTTTTTCCAAACCGGAGACGATAATAAAGTCTGAAACAGAAGTGTCCCGTTTTGTCCGCTACTTTGTACCGTTTGCACCGGTTTGTACCGTTTGTCCTTAGGTCTGGAGTTTTTGATGGGACTTAAAATCCCCGGGGAATGGAAGAGGGGGGGATGGAGGAGGAAACGAAACGGGCCAGGGCAAGGAAAAAGGGGTGAGGAGGAAAATAAGAGCCATTTTTTACACTAGAAATATACATCACAAAATCTGAAATTTACTATGTACAAAGTGGCTGAAGTGGAATCTGGCGATCTATACAAAACGGTAACAAAATCTGATTGTTAGGGGCAGGGGTCGGGAATCAGAAAAGGGCAGGAAGGAATTGAGGGTGGGGGTGGGCGGCAGATACCAGCGAAGAATCAAAACAAGTGCTGGGAAGCAAACAAACAATAAAGATTCCTCTGCTATCCAACGTGCATCCAGAAGGAGTCAGATAATTTCATAACTTATTCTGTAAAAAATATATACATTTCACATACATTTTTAGGCTGTACAACACATCACTTTTTTTTAAACATCCAGTTACAATTCTTTATATCGTTTTTATACCCTGGTTAATGCAGCTTTGCTTAAAGAGCCACGGGGAGCAGTCTTGGGGAGTTTGGCTTTCGTGTTTCGCAAAGTGTCTCTCTCTCTCTCTCTCTCTCTCTCTCTCTCTTTCTCTCTCCCCGCCCTCCCATCCCCACCCGGTTTTATCACAAAGGGTCCGAGGTGTTGCTACAGGGGCTGATGAGGGCTAAATTGGAGGGATTTGTGGCTTTTTCAATAACCTCGTGATTTTCTCGTCGTCCGAGTTGGGGTCGAGAGGTTTGTTGTATTCGTTCGTCGTCCTCGTTGTCCGAACTCTCCTTCCAGCTTCTCCGTCTCCGATCGTGTTTCTTTTTGGCAGAGCCATTTCGGCCGCGTGTCTCTTTCTCCATTTCGTCCTCCGGTTCTGGAACCACACCTGTTGAGATCCAGCCGAGAGGGGGGGAAAAATAAAAGCACCTGTCACCTCGATGTAGAGCTCCCCTCCAAATAATGCCTTCCCCCCCACCAAAAAAAAATAATCGAAATCTCGCAAGTCCAGAGTCTGGAGCCTGGAGCCTAAAGGGAAAAGGGACATAGGCCCGTCCGAGGAAAAAAAGGGCTCATAATAATAATCCTATTAATAATGATACTTATGGTATTTGGTTAAGCGCTTACTATGTACCCAAGCACTGTTCAAATAGCTGGGGTCAGGATACAAGGTGATCACTGTGTCCCATGTGGAGCTCGCAGTCTTCATCCTGGAACATAGTAAGCGCTTAAAATATACCCAGCACTATCATTACTAATTCCCATTTTCCAGATGAGGTAACTGAGGCACAGAGAAGTGAAGTGGCTCTCCCTAGATCACACAGCAGACAAGTGGTGGATCCGGACTAGAACTCCACATCCTCCTGAGCTCCCAAGCCCGGGCTCTTTGCACTAAACCACGCCGCTTCTTCGCACTTAGTAAGACTGTGAGCCCTATTTGGGACAAAAGACGGGATCCAACCCGATTTATCATCGGTATCTTACCCTAGCGCTTAGAACAGTGCCTGGCACATAGTAAGCGCTTTAACAAATACCATTATTATTATTAGGAACGTTAATTTGGATCCAGGCCTCTTGTCAGGGGCCTGGAAGTTCGACAGCCAGGGGCCAGTCCTTTCCCAAACCGGGTTTTCTGGTCCCCTTAGGGAGGGGTAATCGGATTCTGATGGCGCTCGTTTTGAGAAAGAAAGGGAAAAGGCCATTTCCGTCTCCCCAAACAAACACAAAAGCCCCGATAATCACCCCAAAGCAATCAAGCGTAAGAAGAGTAGCAGGGTAGAAGCCGCAGGTTAACTTTTACGGTGCGACTGAAGGGGAGAGAGGTTTCCTTGAAAATAAAAATCAGAATTTTGCCCCGACGCCCCATTTTCTGATCAGACACGGTGGACTAAGAATCTGGGAGAGAAATAAGATTTCGAGAACGGTATTAAGCGTTCTTTTACTTTTTTTAAAAACCTCCTTATAGGAAATGGGATATAGAGACATCGCACTGGAAAACTTTAAAAATTTCATGCTTAACTCTACATCTATTTAAGGCAACGCTTTGAACGGATATGCAATTCAAGTGTTAACAGAAAATCTTATTTCCCGAGATGCGCTTCCCAGGCATTTATTTATATGAATCAAATGTACTCCACTATCCGAAAAGAAGTTTAATGTTTAGGCAGTTTTGGCGTAGAGACGCTCTAAATAAAATACCCCTCCACTTCACAGAGATTTTTGCAGTTTAATAGAAAACATTGTTTCTCCGTGTTAAACTTGAAGGTTTCTAGGGAATATGCTGTTTTTTTTAAATCACTTTTAAGGACACTTCCACCGAAACCATTTTCACATGGAGACGCGGGATGAACATAGAGGTTGCTGTTTCTACGCCTGGACCATCTTTCTCTTCCCCCACCACTGCTCATTTCAGAAAACGGTTGCAAATCCATCCTCTTACCTTAACTTGACTCTCGGGTCATGCCTAAAGAATAGGCGAGCCGGGCTCGTTCGGGACCGGCTAAATATTTCGTTTGCTCAAAGGTTTTCTCCAAAGCAAAAATCTGTTGCCCCGAGAAAGTGGGTCTGGAGTGTTTCTTCTTTCCATCTTTGTCCAGGACCATTCCGGTCTGGGCTGAAAGGGAAGAGGAGGGGGGAAGTTGTGGGGAAGGGGGTTGGAAGTTTTCCACGGGGCCTGACTTCACTTTCACCCGGGTGGAGAAAGCCACCAAGCCCGGGGCCTGGCTGGCTTGCGCCTTAGGGAACAGGGTTTGTTCAAAGGGAACTTTCGTGGGGTCTGTAATTAAGACTCAAAAACAGCCTGGGGAGACGGGAGGGGAGGGAGGGAGGGGTGGAAAATTTGGGGCAAGTTTCTCTTTTACTTCCTATTTTCGCACCCCACCCTATCCAATCCCCCTCCATCTCTCTCTCACCCTCTCTCTTTCTCACAAACACTCAACACACACACAGTCAGCCATGCCGATGCATTAAGCCGTTTTTATAGGCAGAAACTTCCAGGACCGGTCGTGGGGGAAGAGAGAACGGGGCATCCCGGTGGGTTCCCTCTCCCTCCCAAAGAAGGAAGAACCCCCGAGAAGCTCCTTCCCCCTACTTCGGAGACTTTCAACCTCTTGGAGCGGACCCCCCCAGGGGGGTCTGGAGAGAGGGGAGGGGAAAGGCTATTGAGGTCGTCTGTCTCCCCAGGAGGGGGTCCCCAGAAAAAACCCAGTTCTCCCCCTCTACCCAGTTAAGGGGTGGTCAAGCTTCCCTCCCCGCCAGCGCTTAGAACAGTGCTTGGCACGTAGTAAGCGCTTAACAAATGTCACCAACATTATTATTATTATTTTTTTTTGCGGGCCCTCTACTCACTGGGACAGGCGATCCGCGGGTCTCTCCAGGGGGACCCCTGCATAACTCCCGGCCAGAAGATGGGGGGCCGTCCTGGGAGTTCGGCCAAGGTTTGGGGTAACGCGACCACCGCCGCCGGGTTGAAATACATCCCTGCCGAGGTGGTCAGTCCGTTAATCCGGGGGCAGGCCCGGTCAGGAGGTTGCTGGGGCTTGCCAACGGGGTCGCCCCAAGATGTCGCTTATTCCGTGGGGGGTCCCCAAGGGCAGCGTGCGTGTTAAGTCCGGTCAGCGTCGGGGCGCCTTTGAAGCCGGAGGGATTTTGCAGGGCGTAGGGAATAAAGACGTCTTCATCTCGGCCATGTTATGTAGAGCAGCCAGAGGGGTGCTGCCTCAGAACAAATGCGCTCTGGCGGTTTAGTATCCATCGGCCCCACAGCTAACATCGGTGAGCATCAATTGAAACGGGAGCCAAGAGCTAAAAGTCGAATTGCCCTTCTCCCCCCCCGTCCCCCTCCCACCGCCCCCCTCCAGCAGCTTCTTTCGGTGGCGTGGCTGATTTTCTTTAGAGCACCTACTACTTGATATCGGGAGTCACGATAAAGCAGAAAAAAGTTCGTCGAAGGCGACCCAGGCCCGCTACAAAGTTTCTCCTGGGGGAAGGGGTGGGAGGGGGGAAGGGGCGGGGGAGGGAGGGGGGGGTCGCAGGGATCGTCGCCCCGCAGCAGGGTCGGGTTGCAGAGACCTCAAGCCGGGAGGATCCAGCCGGGGAAAATCCACTAGGAAAAAGCGGAGGATGCGAAGGAAGAGCGCGAGGGGCGGTCCTTTCTGCGGAGTTTCGACCCGGGGGAATTCGAGTGGCTGCTGAAGGCCCGGGGCGCTCGAGAGATGCTCTGATAACCGCCCGGCCACCTGCGGGCCGAGCTCTCCGATTGGCCGGCTCCGCTTCGGGGGGCCGCTCCCATTGGTCGATCGATCGATACCCCTCCCGGAACTCTTCTTTCGCATCCACGTCACTGGGACCGGAGCCGCACTAAATGAAGGTCCTATTATAAAGTCAGGTACTTTTAAATGGCTGTAAATTTACCCCGCTGATTTATCTTGCGAACGACTAAATAAATCCCACCGAATGGGAGTTTAGTTAGGCTCGAGCTTTAAGAAGGAAATCGGGAAGAAAAAAAAAAATTACGAGCGCGTATTTTATCTGCTCGAAACGATTGCAGATTTGGAGATCGGATCAGAAAGACATCAGTTTTGCCCCTGTTCAGAGAACCGGCCCCCCCCCCCCCACTCGCCCATCCAATACACCCTAAAAGGAAAAAAAGTCACCGCTTCTTTTGGTTTAGCTTAGGAAGCGTATGGAATAATGGAACAAGGAGGAAAGTGTCAGAATGTGTGTTTTAGAATTACGTCTTATTTTCAGAAAAGAGGGGTTTTTTTTCAATATGAAATTCGCTCCCCGGGCAAATCTGTGAACAGGGACCGTTGAATGGTTTCCGGATTTTACGGAGATTTCTACACAAAACGGAACGGTACGATCCCCTGTTTGATTCGGTTGCATTAAGTTCGATGATACATAAAACCTGGATGTAGGTTTGGCTGGGAGGTAGGAGGGGGCTGCTGTCTTATTTGCCGACTGGAGTTTTGAACCGTACACCTCTTAAAACCCTTGATAAACAAAAACCGTCCTACGTTTCTCAAATCGATCGCCATCGAGTTTCGTAATGAAATTACTTTTACCGATTCATCAGAATTTTTAGGCGTGTCCAAGATAATAACAAAATACTATGTGGATACGCATTTTCTGGGTAACCGCTCGTTAGGTGATCTAACCTGGGTATTTTGTGTAAGTGTATTTAGTCGTTCGTTTGTTCTTTTTTTTACTTCGATAAAGTATAGCAAGTGAGGGATTAAAAATGATATCGTTTAAAATTATACCTGAGCTTAGTCTTTAAAAGTAGATCCGTGTTTATGCTTGGAGAGCGTATCTGCCTTTTAGTTTTCCAAGTGTGTTTTGAGGAGACGGACACCGCTGAAAGTACGATTCCCAGATTTTTTCTTATCCTGAAATGATTCTCTATATTTTTTTGAAGAAAAAACAGTCAGCAGCAGCAGCAGCAGAATTGATGATGAATCCTTCTCAGAATTTTGTGACATCTTGCCAAAAAAAACCCCCAACAATCCAGTGGTGGATTTCGATTTAACAGGGGAATTGTTGTTCATTAACAAAGAGACATGCCACAGTTACCGTTGAACGTCTTTACCTTGGCCGGAATAGCTGGGAGGGGGAGATTTGGGGTTGATCCTAAGATTTTTCTCCACCTCTTCGCAGGGAGACCACGTTTCGAGCCGGTGGACCGTCTGGGTTCCAGAATGAACATTTCACAGGCTAGGCTTGTTTTGCAAATTGAGCTCTGTGCTTTCTGAATTAGGAATATTGTGGGTTGGGGGTGAGGCTCGGGGACGGGGGAGACCCCCAGACTTTAAGGGGAAGAAACAGCATCACAAAGGGTGGCTCGTCTTTGGGGTGAAAGATGCTCCTGGTGAGTCTGCTGGGTCATGGCCCTCCCAACCAAATCCAGATTCAGGTCCACCCGGTCTTTTTCCAGAAAAGTGACTGCCCGTGGTTTCCGTTCCAGGACTAACCCTAGCCAAAAAGTCTTCCCCGCCGGTCCAGACCGAGGGGAGGCTTCCTCCTTAGTTCACGGCTTAAAAGAACAATTGATCGATCGATCGACCTATTGATCATCCCAATGACCGCCCTAGCGAGAAGCAGCATAGTGGAAAGAACACGGGCTTGGGAGCCAGAGGACGCGGAAAACCCGGCCCAACCACTTGTCGGCTGTGTGACCTTGGGCAAGCCCCCTCGCTTCTCTGGGCCTCAGTGACCTCATCTGGAAAATAGAGATGAAGACGGTGAGCTCCTCGTGGGACAATCTGATGTCCTTGTATCTACCCCAGCGCTTACAACAGTGTGTGGCACATAGTAAGCGCTTAGCAAATACCATTATTATTATTATTATCATTATCCGACCATCTTCCCATTCTTTGGAGGGGATGTGGAGATGGGTGCCCCAGCCCCTCAACCCCCGAGTGAAGACCGCCCCCGATCTCTTCAGGTGATGGGACAAGAGGCCAAGATTCCGCACCTTGATCTCCCTCCCCTTCTTTCCAACTCCCCTCTTTCTGAAGTTCGAAAAGCAGCTTGGTTTTAGGCAACAGGGCCCCGTTATAAAAATCTTTTAGAGCTCCGTACCCTGAGTTTTTCAACGTGCCGGTTATTTCAGATCCAATAAAATGAATATGGAGCGGGGAGGGCCTGTAGAATTGCAAAAGAGGAAGATCCCCGCAAGCGGGAGGTAGAAGATCATGGGTTCTAATTCCGACTCGGCCACTCGTCCTCTGTGTGACCTCGGGTAAGTCATTTCGCTTCTCCGTACCTCAAATTCTATTTATTTATATTGATACCATTGATGCCAGTTTACTTGTTTTGATGTTTGTCGCCCTCCTTTAAAACTGTAAGCCCGTTGTGGGCAGGGATTGTCTCTATTGCTGAATTGTACTGAATTGTATTTTCCAAGCGCTTAGTACAGTGCTCTGCACACAGTAAGCGCTCAATAAATAATATTGAATGAATGGATGAGTGAATTAATTAAATGGGGATTGAGACTGTGAGCTCCTCGTGGGACAGGGACTGGGTCCAAAGATTTACTTGTATCCACCCCGACGCTTAGTACAGTGCCTGGCACACAGTAAGCACTGAACAAATATAATTATTACGATTATTGCTTATCGCTGAAGAGAAGGTCTTCGGACCTCCGGGGGTGGGGGGAGACGGGAAGAGTTTCTGGGACACGTGTGTGTGTGTATGTGTGTGTGGGGGTGTAATTAGGTGTTCATGCAAGAATACACAGATTTGTGTTTTCATTTTGGCAACCATCCGCCCGGTTGGGAAGCCACCGTCTCCGTGTTTAAACGCGGTTTCGAGGTAATAATAATAATAATAGGAATGGTGGTATCCGTTAAGCGTTTACTCTGTGCCAAGTCCTGTTCTAAGCGCTGGGGTAGATACAAGGTAATCAGAGTGTCCTGGGGCTCACAGTCTTCATCCCCATTTTACAGATGAGGTAATTGAGGCACAGAGTTATTTGCCCAAAGTCACACAGCTGATAAGTGGCGGAGCCGGGATTAGAACTCACGACCTCGGACTCCCAAGCCCGGGCTCTTTCCACCAAACCATGCTGCTTCTCAGGTTTTACGCACGAGGTTGGCTGAGCTCCTGCTCCCTCATCCAGCGCTTACAAGAGTGCTGCGCACAAAATAAACGTTTAGCAAATGCTATCATCATTATTATTATTATGCGTGTGGCTAGATGACACCCACCCTTGTTCGCTGGAATTGTTCATTCAGTCGTATTTAAGGAACGCTTACTGTGTGCAGAGCACTGTACTAAGCGCTCAAGAAAGTAGGAAACAGCAATAAAGGGAGACTATTCCTGCCCACAACGAACTCACGGGCCTCCTGCCCTCCCGGAGAATTCCCCCCGGGGAGAATTCCCTCTTTTTCCATCCGGATCCCTGCTCCGCCATCGGTGCAGAGCGGAGCCTGGAAGCTTTGGGAATATCCTCTTGCCGCCCCCCATTTCCTCCCCGGCGAAAATCCTGCTTTAGATCTTTTGGAGCTAAATCCGGAGACCCCCCACAGCCCCAGGATTGGGGGGGGGGCGGAGCTGGGGAGTTGGGCTGGGCTGGAGGAGGGGGGTGTCTCTCTGGCCGGGATAAAACGATCCGGTCCTAATTGCGATCCTCTTCCCAATCCAGGCTGCTTGGGAAATGCTGAATGCCTGTCTCATCCGGGCACAGGGAGGCTGGGAGGAGGCTGAGGGCTGAGGCTGGGGGAGGCTGAGGGTGGAAGAGGCAGGGGAGAGGCTGGGGTGGGGGGGTGAGGGCAGACGAGGCCGAGGGGGAAACTGGGGGGCTGAGAGTGGAAGAGGCTGGGGGTTGAAGCCTGAGGCTGGGAGGCTGAGGGGGGAAGAGGCTGGGCAGAGGCAGGGGTTGAGGCTTGAGGCTGGGGGAGACTGGGGAGCTTGAGGGTGGAAGAGGCTGGAGAGACACTGGAGGGAAGAGGCTGGGGAGAGGCAGGGGTTGAGGCTTGAGGCTGGGGGGAGGCTGGGGGGCTTGAGGTTGGAAGAGGCTAGGGAGAAGCTGGAGGGAAGAGGCTGGGGAGAGGCTGGGGGTTGAGGCTTGAGCCTGGGGAGAGGCTGGGGGGCTGCAGATGGAAGAGACTGAGGAGAAGCTGGGGGGAAGAGGCTGGGGAGAGGCAGGGGTTGAGGCTTGAGGCTGGAGGCTGGGGAGAGGCTGAAAGGCTGAAGGCTGGAGGCCTGAGGCTGGGGGAGGCTGGGAGGCTGCGGGTGGAAGAGGCTGGAGAGACACCCCACCCCCGCGCCCCCTCCCCAGGAGGGGCTGCTCCCAGTTCGGGGGCAGAGCAGAGAAGGGGAGGGAGAGACAGATTTAAGGGGCAAGAAATCAGGGCCAGGGGCTCTGGGGGTCGGGGGTCGGGGGCTCCCTCCAAACCCAAGGACCCCCTCGGACCGGTCCCGGCGTCGGGAAGACGGCCCAAAGCAACAGGACTGGCACTTGGTGTTTCCGAGCGGCGGACACAGCCCCCTCTTGGGGTCTTCAGTACGTTACCGCCAAACTGAACTGCGCCCACCGCGGGGCCGATTGCGCCCCCGTCCCTTCACCTCCCTGACCTCCGCCCCCCCCCCCCCCCCCCAAGGAGAGGCTCCTGGCCATCACTTTTCAAATATAGTAATAATAATAATGGTATCTGTTAAACGCTGTTAAAGTGCCTGACACTGTACTAAGCGCTGAGGTGGATACAAGCAAACCCTTTTGGACACAGTCCCTGTCCCACCTGGGGCTCATAGTCTCAATCCCCATTTTACAGATAAGGAAGTGAGGCCCAGAGAAATACCTTGCTCAAAATCACGCAAGAGACAAGTGGCAGAGTCGGAGATTAGAACCCATGAGATTCTGACTCCCAGGCTCGAGCTCTAGCCCCTAGGCCATGCTGCTGCTGCTCTAGGGCTAATGAACGGCATTTGGGTTCCTAAAATCCCTTTTTAACCCACCCAAAGCCCCCCCAGAAGCAAGAATCAACTAATAAATGAACGAGAGACGCTGAAAATTAGGAATATTTTATTGGCTCTTTACCCTGAGCCAGCCACCTAATGTTTATTTGATTTTATTCCACCAACGCCCAATTACCGCGGCCTCCTCCTACCAAGGTCCTCCGTCAAACTAAAAACAAAAAGTCAATTTCCAATTTCCTCCAGCCTATCGTTTCTTTAGGGGTCTTTAATTTTAGGGTCGTTGGATTTTTTTTTTTTAATGTTCATTCCGTTTTCTCTCTTTCCGACCTGCACCTGTCGTTGGAGTTCCTTTAAATCCGACAACAAATAAAATGCAATCCGATATCGAAAGAAGAACCCCGCCTTGTAGCCCCTCTCATCTTCTCGCTAAAACATCGCTCTGCTCCCGGGCTCGTTTATATCTGTCATCACCGACGCTCGTTCCTCATTAATTGCGCATTTATCCTGTTTATTGACTTTCTTGCCATCTCATCCCCCGAAGTTTTCTGCGAGGAAAGGGATGACTTAAATCTTTATGGAGCCCCGTGGCGGGATCCACCGCCTTTGACCGTTGGATTCCCTTTAGCTTTTCTTGTTCGGCCTTCGATGTTGGCCCTTGCTTCGATGTTGGCCCTTCCTCTGATGTTGGCCCTTCCTTCTATGTTGGCCCTTCCTTCGATGTTGGCCCTTTCTTCCTTCGATGTTGGCCCTTTCTTCCTTCGATGTTGGCCCTTTCTTCCTTTGATATTGGCCCTTCCTTCAACATTGGCTCTTCCTTCCTTCGATGTTGGCCCTTTCTTTGATGTTGGCCTTTCCTTCGATGTTGATCCTTCGATGTTGTTCCTTCCTTCGATGTTAGCCGTTCCTTCTTTCGATGTTGGCCCTTCCTTCCTTCGATGATGGCCCTTCCTTCCTTCTTTCGATGTTGGCTCCGGGATGCGTGGGGCCTCGGATGCTGCCGTCGAGGCAGGGCTGGGCACACGTGGCCGGGAGGACTTTGCCCTTGGGCCTCCAGCAGCCCAGCCTGGTGCAAAGGCAGCCCGGGGAGGCTCTTAGGGGCTGGGGGGTTTCTGGGTGGAGTTGGGGGGGGGGGTCTCTCTGGGTGGGGTCCCTCTGGATGGGGTATCCCTAGGTAGGGGATCTCTCAGGAGGGGGTCTCTCAGAATAGGGGGATCTTTCTGGGCGGGGGGGGGGTGTCTCCTAGTAGGGGATCTCTCGGGTGGGGGGTGGTCTCTGGGCAGGGGGATCTCTCAGGGCAGGGGGTGTCTCCGGGCGGGTTCTCTCTGGGCGGGATCTCCCTGGGTAGGGAGTCTCTCGGGATGGGAATCTAATAATAATAATAATAATGTTGGTATTTGTTAAGTGCTTACTATGTGCAGAGCACTGTCCTAAGCACTGGGGTAGATACAGGGTCATCAGGTTGTCCCACGTGAGGCTCACAGTTCATCCCCATTTTCCAGATGAGGTAACTGAGGCCCAGAGAAGTGAAGTGACTTGCCCACAGTCACACAGCTGACAAGTGGCAGAGCCGGGATTCGAATCCATGACCTGTGACTCCCTAGCCCGGGCTCTTTCCACTGAGCGACGCTGCTTCTCTCTCGGGGGGGGGAGTGGTCTCTCGGGGTGAGGGGGTCTCTCCGGGCGGGGTCTCTCTGGGCAGGGTCTCTCCTGGTAGGGGTGATCTCTCGGGAGGGAGGTATCTCTCAGGGCAGGGGGTCTCTCGGGGCGGGGGTCTTTCGGGATGGGGGGGGTCTCGGGGATGGGATCTCTCAGGGCAGGGGGTCCCAAAGTTTCCAGCCTTTAGCTTCACTGGGGATCTGGTTGGAGGAAAGAACCTGGGCCCTGGGCCATGCTGGAGCAGAGCAGCCCCTTAGAAAGCGATTGGGTGGGGGGCTCGGGGGGAAGGGGACGCTGCAGCCCCAGCCGGGACCCTCGGGCCTGTCCCCGGGACACAGGGCATCCACACCCTACGCACCCCACGCAAAAGGGGCCTTTCCTGAACTGTTATTCGAAGATTCTCTGCAGCGTGGACAATTAAAAAGGCAGCCCTTAGCCTTGGCTGGTGTCTTAGAACAGCGCTTGGCACATAGTAAGTGCTTAGAGGCACATAGAGAAGGCACATAGAGAAGCAGCGTGGCTCAGTGGAAAGAGCCCGGGCTTGGGAGTCAGGGGGTCATGGGTTCGGATCCCAGCTCTGCCGCTTGTTAGCTGTGTGATTGTGGGCAAGTCACTTCACTTCTCTGGGCCTCAGTTACCTCATCTGTCAAATGGGGGTTAACTGTGAGCCTCACGTGGGACAACCTGATGACCCTGTATCTACCCCAGCGTTTAGAACAGTGCTCTGCACATAGTAAGCGCTTAACAAATACCAACATTATTATTATTAACAGATGCCATCATTATTATTCATCAGCCGCAAAACGTTCCCTTCGTCACCTGTCCCTTTCCATTTTCAAGACTCCTGTCTGCTTGTTGTGTTTCGCTGTCCGTCTCCCCCCTTCTAGACTGTGAGCCCGTGGTTGGGTCGGGATGGTCTCTATATCTGTGGCCAAATTGTACTTTCCAACAGCATAGTACAATGCTCTGCACACAGTGAGTGCTCGATAAATGCGATTGAATGAATGAATGAATGAATGAATGAAAAATTTAGTCGCGATGGACCACCTCAAGCAGCTGCACCTTTCCTATTCTAAAGATTTCTAAGCCAGTAATTAAAATAACGATGATGATGGTATTAGTTAAGCTCTTACTATGCTCCAGACACTGTCCTAAGCACTGGGGTGGAGACAAGCAATCGAGCTGGACACAGTCCCTGTCCCATGTGGGGCTGGCAGTTTCAATCCCCATTCTGCAGATGAGGTAACTGAGGCAGAGAGAGGTGAAGTGACTTGCCCAAGGTCACACGGCAGACAAGTGACAGATGGGGATTAGAACCCACATCCTCTGACTCCCTAGCCCATGTTCGTACCACCAGGCACAAGAGAATAGACTTGGAAGACAAAATCCCTGCACTGGAGCAGTTTCCAGCTACTTGTGGAGACGAATATTACAGATAAAGGGGAGCAGAAACGGTGCCTGGTGTTATTATAAGGATATATGAAAAAGTGCTTTGGGGCTGCAGGGTGGGGTAAGCATCAAAGTCTTTAGGGGACCCAAGTGGACAGGTGATGCAGAACAGAGGGAGAACATAGAGCAAAGGGAGGAGAGGTGAATCAGGGAAGGCTTCCTGGAGGAGACATGATTTTAGTAGGTCTTTGAAGATAAGGGTTGGTGGACTGTCAGCTATGAAGGGGGAGGAAGCTCTAAGCTGAAGAAAAGATGTGAGCAAGAGGTCACCGCAGAGAAAGACAAGATGGAGGCACAGTGAGTAGGTTGGCAGAAGACTGTGAACCCCATGTGGGACAACCTGATTACCTTGTATCTACCCCAGCGCTTAGAACAGTGCTTGGCACATAGTAATTGCTTAAGAAATACAATCATTATCATTAGAGGAGCAAAGTGCACCATGCTTTTTACTCGTAAGACCCACTGGGGGCCAAAGTGACTCCAGGATAGTGGTATTGGTCTGTACTGCCTTGGACTAGGGAGGTAGCTGTCTCATTACTAATAATAATTATGGTCTTTATTAAGTGCTTACTCCGTGCCAGGCACTGTCCTAAGCGCTGGGATGGATACAAACAAATCAGGTTAGACTCGATCCCTGTCCCGCATGGGGCTCACCATCTCAATCCCCATTTTACAGAGGAGGAAACTGAGGCCCAGGGAAATGAAGTGACTTGCTCAAGGTCACACAGCAGACAAGTGGGGAGTCTGGATTAGAATCCATGACCTTCTGACTCCCAGGTCTGTAGTCTAGCCACTACTCCATGCCGCTTCATCAGCCACTGCCCACATTAGCCAGCTATTTTCAGGATTCCTGCTGTACTTGTCCACTTTGCAGAACATGTTGGTGATCCTTGGGTCAGAGTCTTGGCTCATTTTTTTGTTTTAAAAGGGTAATTAGGGAATCTGTCAATCGTATTTATTGAGCACTTACAAGGTGCAGAGCACTGTTCTAAGCGCTTGGGAGAGTACAATACAAGAATATAGAACACATTCCCTGCCCACATTGAATTTACAGTCTAGAGTGGGAGGCAGTAGTTGTAAAGCTCTTACTATGTGCTGTTCTGAGCGCTGGGGTCGATTCGAATTAATCAGGTTGGACACAGTCCCTGGCCCACATGGACCCACACAGGGCTCATCGTCTTCATCCCCATTTTACAGGTGAGGGAACGGAGGCACGGAGGAATCAAGTGATTCACCTAAAGTCACACATTCATTCATTCAATAGTATTTATTGAGCGCTTACTATGTGCAGAGCACTGTACTAAGCGCTTGGAATGTACAAGTAGGCAACAGATAGAGACAGTCCCTGCCGTTTGACGGGTTTACGGTCTAATCGGGGGAGACGGGCAGACGAGAACGATGGCAATAAATAGAGTCAAGGGGAAGAACATCTCACACAGCAGAAAAGTGGCAGAGTTGGAATTAGAATTAGGAATTAGAATTATTTGGAATTAGGTCTTCCAACTCCCAGGACCTGCTTTTCCCACTAAGAACTTACTCTGCCCTCTAGGCCCCACGGCTTCTCCCAGGGGTGTAGTGGTGACAGACTTGTGAGGGATACCTCAATGCAAACTACTTTAATAAGTGCTTTCAGAAGAAAAAAAAGTCTGTTCTATGTGCAGAGCTCTGTACTAGATGTCAGCGGAGAGCCGGGCTGATGGGGCAAATTATTGTGCTGTCCTTTTGGGGCGTTGTCAAGATGTCCTGGAATTCTGTTCAGTGACCCCCACCCCCAGTCCACATTTTATTGGATTGGGTTTCCTCACTTGACCTCAGCAAGAACCTTTGGATTATAAACTTGTTGTGGGCAGGGAATGCGTCTGAAGCAACATGGCGTAGTGGATAGAGTATGGGCCTGGGAGTCAGAGGGTCATGGGTTCTAATCCTGGCTCTGCCACCTGTCTGCTGTGTGACCTTGGGCAAGTCACTCCATTTCTCTGGGCCTCAGTTTCCCCATCTGTAAAATGGGAATTGAGATTCTGAGCTCCATGTGGGACAGGCACTGTGTCCAATCTGATTTGTTTGTATCCTCCCAACTGTGCCTGGCACAGTGTCTGGCACATAGTAAGTGCTTAACAAATATTATTATTGTATTATTATTATTTTTGTTATATTGTACTCTCCCAAGCACTAAGTACAGTGCCCTGCCCACAGTAACTGCTCAAGAAATATGATTAAATGAATGAATAAACCCTTGGTTATACAGTGTTCTAAGCATAGTAAGTGCTCAATGCATACGATTGATCGATTGATTCTTTTTGCCTCAGTTTTCTCATTTGAAAGATGAATTCCTCAGCCCCATATAGGGCAGGGATTCTGTCCAAATTGGTTATCCCTTTCCTGTCTTAGTGGTCAGCATAGTGCTTGGCACGGAGCACTTAAAATTTCTCATTACTATTTACTCACCCCATTCCCTACTCCACAGCACTTATATACTAATCCTTATACTCAGTTATTTCCCCCACTTGAAATTTTTTTGAATGTCAGTCTCCTAACCTAGATTGTAAACATCTCGTGGGCAAGGATCCTATCTACTCTATTGTATTTACACTCGACTGTTCTATGGTACTCTTCCAAGGTCTTAGAACAGAGCTTGGCACACAGTAAGCACTCAATAAATTCAATTGGTTAATTGATGACTCCCAAGGGGGCAGTAAAAGTGCTGTGCACAGAAGAGGCACTTGATACATACTTTTTGATTGATTGATTGATTTGATCCTTGCTCTGTCTGAGCTCTCAACTGGATTCAGAGAGGATAGTGAATTGTGGCTAGGCAGGGAGAATAGACGAACAACAGAGGAGAAGGGAGAGGAGAAATTCATCTTACCTTTCAACTCCGTCACGGTCGAGCATCTTCACGCAGCCTTTTGGAGCCACTGAAAAGCGAACTCTGGTTTAAAGTGGACAGGGGAGCTGGTGGTGTTCCTTGGGTGGAATGATAATGACGGTATTTAAGTGCTTACTATGTGCCAAGCACTGTTCTAAGTGCTGGGGTAGATACAAGGTAATCAGGTTGTCCCATTACGCGTTCACAGTCTTAATCCCCATCTTACAGATGAGGTAACTGAGGCACAGAGAAGTTAAGTGACTGGCCCAAAGTCACACAGCTGATTAGTGGCGGCATCGGGAGTAGAACCCACGACCTCTGACTCCCAAGCCCTGGCTCTTTCCACCGAGCCACACTGCTTCTCCTGATCCCCGAGAGCCGCGGCCTAATCCCAGCCTGGCTGCGACCCAGTGACATCAGACAAGTCACTTAATTAGTCTGTACCTGGGAAAGAGGGATGGAATGACTGTCCTTCTGGCTACCTCATATTATGAAGATAGATGAGTGGAAAATATGGGAGGCACTTTGAACTCCTAGCAAGAATGGTCCCGAGGAATTAATTGTGTCTATTACTAGTTCTATTGGGGAGGCATGACTTTCTGGTTTTCTATTAGCTCTCAGTTCAAAAGATGAATGTTGTACCAAGGGGACTTGGGAATCAGTTAATCGCTAGCTTGAATTGAGAGCCCTTTATGTGCAGAGCACTGTACTTAGCGTCTAGGAAAACACAGTAGAAATAGTAGATGGGATCCCTGCCTCAGGGAGCTTACAATCTAGTGAGAGAGAGTGATTTTTTTTTTGTGGCATTTGTTATGCACTGTACACTTCACTGTACTAGGCCATGCGGTAGATACAAGATGATCAGGTTGGACACAGTCCCTGTCCCACATGGGTTCACACTCTTAATCCCTATTTTACAGATGAGGGAACTGAGGCACAGAGAAGTGAAGTGACTTGCCCAAGTGGACCAGTGGTCCACACAGTGGACCAGTGGTGGACCCAGTATTAGAACACATGTCCTTACTTCCAAGCTAGTGCTTTTTCCACCGGGCACACTGATTCTCATTTGACAAGACAAGATCTTATCTTGTCCTTACAAAAGAACCACATCATTACCACAACAGGTTCTCAAGGATTTTTTTTCCCCTTTTCTGAGGAAAAGTTGAGTCTTTGTGATGGGAATTCACAAACTTCCCATGGCTGTGCAATTCCTCCTTCTTAATGTTGCCATCCTTGGTGATTTCAGAAAGCTTGAAGATTTTTGTTGTCCCTTGTCCTGGGTTCTAAACAATGCACTGAAAACTATGTCAGCTGTGTGACTTTGGGCAAGTCACTTGACTTCTCTGGGCCTCATTTCCCTCATTTGCAAAATGGAGATTAAGATTGGGGGCCTCCTGTGGGACAACCTGGTACCTCGTATCTACTTCAGTGCTTAGAACAGTGCTTGGCACATGGTAAGCACTTAACAAATACCAACTTTATTATTATTAATCCCCATTTTACAGATGAGATAACTGAGGCACAGAGAAGTTAAGTGACTTGCCCAAAGTCACACAGCTGACAAGTGGTGGAGCCAAGATTAGAACCCATGACCTCTGACTCCCAAACCCATGCTCGTGCCACTGAGCCACGCTGCTTGAATGAATGAATGAATGAATGAAAGATTCCAGCTGAGCTGAGAGTAAGCAGGAAGGTTGCCCTGGGCTATGTCGGTGGTCAAGCTGAAGGAGCATGGAAATGGAAGTCTGGAAAACAAATCCAGAAGTAAGTTAGCCTGCTGTGTGACCTTGGGTGAGTCACTTAACCTCTCTGGGCCTTAGTTTATTTGCTTGTAAAATGGGAATAAGAGAGACTCTGAGCCCCCTGAGGGACAGGGGCTGGGTCTGATCTGACCGTGTTTTGTCTGCTGTGGAATTTGGAACATAGTAAGTGCTTAATACATGTCATCATTATTAATCATTGTACTACCTGTTAAGTGCTACCATGTGCTAAGCACTGTACCTAGTCCTGGGGTAGATCCACAATGATTCAGATCAGACAAAATCCTTGCTCTTAAGGGGCTCACAGTTTATGGGGGAGGAACAATAGGTATTGAGTCCCCATTTTACGGGTGAGGAAACAGAGACATAGAGAAGCAACATGGCCTAGTGGATGAAGCACAGGCCTGGCAGTCAGAAGGACCTGGGTTCTAATTCTGGCTCCACCACTTGTCTGCTGTATGATCTTGGGCAAGTCACTTCACTTCTCTGCACCTCAGTTACCTCATCTGTAAAATGAGGATTAAGACTATGAACCTTATGTGCGATAAGGACTGTGTCAACTTAAGCTTGTATTCCTTCAATAATTGTATTTACTGAGTGCGAACCATCTGCTAAGCACAGTACTAAGCGCTTGGGAGAATACAATCTAATGATATTTTATCTCCCCCAGTGCGTAGAACGGTACCTGGCACATAGTAAGTGCTTTACAAATATCATTAAAAAAGAAAGTTAAGTGATTTGCCCAAGTTCACACAGATATTCATTCTTTCAATTGTATTTATTGAGTATTTGCTATGTGCAAAGCACTGTACTAAGTGCTTGGTAGAGTACAATATAAGATTATTATTATTTTCTCCCAGAATCACCTGAGTCAGAGAACCCCACTCAGGCTAGACAGATCCTTTTATATTAAGAGGTCACTGATTTTCACTCTGCTTTGCTCTAGAATTAAAACAATAGTCTTGTGAAAGATTTTACCACATACTGTTTGTGAGCATCTCTTTTCAGATTTGTTTGTTTGAAAGAGCTAAGAGCCTAGGTCTGTATAAAATTTTGTGTGTCTAGGCATTAACCTAGTTCACTTGTAATAATAATGAAAAAAAAAAAACTTGTGGAATTTGCTAAGCATTTACTATTTGCCAAACTCAAGCTAAGCAATGAGTGAGGTAGACTCATTTGGATCAGACCTAGTTCCTCTTTATGGCTCACAGTCTAAGGAGAGGGAAAACAAGCATTTAATGCCCCATTTAGCAAGAAAGAAACTGAGGCCCAGAAAAATGAAGTGATTAGCCCAGCATCACATAGCAGGTAAGTGGCAGAGCCAAGATTAGGAACCGGGTCAATTATATGATTTTCACTTAAACCTGCTAATTAAACCTGGATCATAGTGTAATCATTCATTCATTCAATAGTATTTATTGAGCGCTTACTATGTGCAGAGCACTGTACTAAGCCCTTGGAATATACAATTGAGAAGCAGCATGGCTCAGTGGAAAGAGCATGGGCTTTGGAGTCAGGGGTCATGAGTTCGAATCCCAGCTTTGCCACTTGTCAGCTGTGTGACTGTGGGCAAGTCACTTAACTTCTCTGTGCCTCAGTTACCTCATCTGTAAAATGGGGATTAAGACTGTGAGCCCCACGTGGGACAATCTGATTCCCCTGTGTCTACCCCAGAGCTTAGAACAGTGCTCTGCACATAGTAAGTGCTTAACAAATACCAACAATTCGGCAACAGATCGAGACAATCCCTGCCCAATAACGGGCTCACAGTCTAAACGACGGGCTCACATTCTAATTATTTCTTCAAAGAACAAAAGAAGATTACATCTACATTCAATGATGAATGTCAGAATCCACTTAAATATTTTGATAATGCTTTTACACTAAACTTAGACGGAATTTCAAAAAATGGAGGCGTTTAAGTTTGAACACAGAATGCCATCTTCTGGCCTCTAGGATAACATTACAAAAGTGGAAAAAAGACCAAATGATTAGCTTTCCCTGAACTAGCTCATTTGAAAAGAACTAGATAATTATTTCGGAGTTAGAGAAGCTCAAAATCAACTTCATCCTGAAAAAGGTCTTGTTTCTAAAATATCTTTTCATGGACAGTGAATAATTGTGTCAAAGGTATAAATCATAACAAGGCTTCAATTAGGAGTTCGTTGTTGGTAGGAAATGTGTCTGTTCCATTGTTGTATTGTACTCTCCCTAGTGCTTAGTACAGTGCTCTGCACACAGTAAGTGCTTAAAAAGTATGATTGAATGAATGAATGAATGAGTTAGTAGATTGGGTTTGGGGGATTTTGAATGTTTGCTAATTATAGTATTCAATTAGTCAATCAATTGTATTATTGAATGTTTACTGTGTGCAGAGCCCTGTATTGAGCGCTTGGGAGAGTGCAATATAAGAGAGCTGGTAGACTCACTCCCTGTCCACAATAAGCTTACAGTCTAGTGGACATATTTAGTAAAAATTGGAAGCTATTTGGGTCTACATAGAGCGTTATGATATTACCCTGTTGCCAATTACGTAAATGTCTGAAGTGATTAATAATCAATATTGCTATTATGTGGCAGTGAACCAATGAGGATTAGCAAAAACCACAACTTCACTTGTAATACTAATGATAAGAATATTAATTATAATATTAATGATAATAATGATGGAATTTGTTAAGGTCTTTCAATATGTGTGTCAAGCGCTCTTCTAAGTACTGGGGAAGATACGGGATAATCGGGTTGGACACACACCTTGTCCCACATGGGGCTCATAGTCTAAGTATTAATAATAATGGCATTCGCCAAACAGAGGGGTCATGATGTTGGAAAAAAACACCCTGATACACCCTCATCTGTGTTACAGTATTTTAATTCTCTGGCATAAGGAGAAGGATTTCCTTACAATTTTCTGACTCCATGGAACAGGAGTCCAACCTAGAAATTTTTTAAACATTACCTTGGAGTCCTAGTTGTTTTTTTCTATTCAGCACTATTCCACGTTCTAGTTTCATATCCTAGTAGAGACTATAATACTTTTGTGCTCTGATGTGAAGAAAATAGCAGAATCCTCTAGTTCTTTAATCGATCAATCAGTCGTATTTCTTGAGCACTTACTGTGTGCCGAGCACTGCACTGATCGCTTGGGAGAGTGCAGTGTAACAGAGTTGTAGACATGTTCCCCGCCCACACCTGGCTTACAGTCTAGAGGGGGAGAATGCAATACAAGGGACAGAATACAATCGGATCAGACACAGTCCCTATCCCACAGTGGGGCTCACAATCTAACAATTTAATGATTCTCGATCATCCCAGCATGGATGGGATTGCTGCATAATCCCTGCCTTCCAGGAGTTTAGAGATGAGTGAGGAGGTGATAGTAAGCCCTGATGGCAAGGGAGGCTCTATTTATATAGTTAATCATACATATTGAGTACTTACCACGTGCAGACCACGGCACTTAGTGCTTGGGAGAGGACAATATAACAATAAACTGACACATTCCTTGACCACAATGAGCTTAGAGTCTAGAGGGGGAGACAGACATTAATAGAAATAAGGAATGACAGATATGGACATAAGTGCTGCGGGGCTGGGAGGGGAGATGAATAAAGGGAGCAAATCAGGGTCACGCAGAAGGGAGTGGGAGAAGAGGAAAGGCGGGCTTAGTCAGAGAAGGCCTCTTGGAGGAGATGGGCCTTCAATAAGGCTTCAAAGGACAGGTGAGTGATTGTCTGTGGGATTTGAGGAGGGAGGGCATTCCAGGCCACAGGCAGGATGTGGGCCAGGGGTCGGCGGTGAGATAGACGAGATGGAGGTACAGTGAAAAAGTTAGCAGTAGAGAAGTGCGTGTGCTGGGTTGTAATAGGAGAATAGCCAATTGAAGTAGGAGGGGGCAAGGTGACTGACTGTTTTAAAGCCAGTGGTGAGGATTTTTTGTTTGGTGTGGAGATGGATGGGCAACCGCCCAGAGGTTCTTGAGGACTGTAGGTCTGACCCATCGAGGCAATACCAGAGGCCTGTCATTTAGGCTAGAAGGCAATTTGTCACCTAGTGCGCTTCACGTAGGCCCGGCTTCTTCCTCTGGCCCTCCATCACCAACAGACCTCTTCCCCAGAGCACGGGAGGAGCCGATAGATCACGGAGCGCTGGGCTGTGTTTGGCTCCTGGAGTCCATTCGGCCCTAAATAACAGAAGCCCGCTTCACCGGAGCGTCCACCGGCTGATCTATGTCTCCCCAGAGCGGCTGAGATCAGCAGGTTTGGGACTGATGTTTCCTCACAGGGGCGGGAAGCAGGATAGGTGAAGGTGAAGGCAGCCAGCTTTGTCCGTCCCTTACTTTGGAGAGAACTTCCAACTTCCTGTAATTCTTGAATTCTCTGGAGCGCCCTTTCATTCATTTAATTTGTTCGATCGTATTTACTGATCACTGACTGTATGCAGAGCGCTGTAATAGGTGCTTGGGAGAGGACAACACAACAATAAGATACATTCCCTGTCCCCAACGAGCGTACATCGACACGTTCAGGAGAAAGGCTTTGAGAAATGCTACACCCATCTGTATGTTTGCTTCGCTTTGTGACATATTCTTTCAGAGCCAGGAATGAGATTACTGTTTACATGCTTTGCATTCTGCCCAGGAGTACTGATTTTTTCCTTTCCTCACTATAACATTATACAGATGAACTTTGTTCTGACATCCAGGACTTTTCTTATTTGAAAGCATAATATCTAGGACACAGACCATTTGTCAACAGAACTTGTGACATTAAATGGGCCCTCTTTTAAATGAGTTATTATTTTTGTTAATAATAATATTGATATTTGTTAAGAGCTTACCATGTGTCAAGCACTCTATTAAGCACTGGAGAGCGTAGAGAAGCAGCTATGGCCTAGTGGCTAGAGCACAGGTTGGGAGTCAGTAGGACCTGGGTTCTAACCCCAGCTCTGCCATTTGTCTGCAGTGTGACCTTGGCCAAGTCACTTCACTTCTCTGGGCCTTGGTTACCTCATCTGCAAAATGGGGATTGAAACTGTTAGCCCCACATGGGACAGGGATTATTTCCAACCCGATTTGCTTGTATCCACCTCAGTGCTTAGTACAATGCCTGGCACATAGTAAGCGCTTAACAAATACCACATTTATTATTATCATTAATAAATATGATTAAATGAATGAATGAATGGTCTTTCCATTAGTCCACATTGCTTCTTCTTTTACTTCTTCATCCTAAACACCCAGAACAGCAGTCCCAGGAATAGGTACTCAATAAATGTTGCTGTTGAGTTCTCTCTATTATATTATTCTGAACATGCTGAGATGCAGCATGAACTAGTGAATTAGCATGGGCCTGGGAATCAGAGGATCTGGGTTCTAATGCTGTCTGCTGCATGACCGTGGGGAAGTCACTTTAGTTCTCTGTGCCTCAGTTATCTCATTTGTAAAATGGGGATCAAGACTGTGAGCCCTGTATGGGACAAATACTGGGTTCAGTGTGATTATCTTGTATCTCTCCCAGTGCTTAGTATAGTGCCTGGTGCATAGTAAGGATTTAACAGATATCATTTAAAAAACAACAACAACAGCATAAAAACAGTTCACTTGAGGCAGCCTTTTGGTTTAAAGAACCAAATAAAAGATTGAAATAGAGTTGCTTCTGGGTTGGGACACACTTTCTTATAATATGGGAATGCATTTGATTATTTCAACATAGTTTTTGTGAAGAGAGGAGTTGCAAAGCCCTTTGCAAATATAAAGGACTGTAGAGCCTAAATATTGCAATGGCAGGATATTTGTTAAATTAAAAAAAAAGACCCAGATGTGTGCTGGTTTTAATATAGCACAGCGAGATAAAGATGTGTCAAGTTCTAGAAAGAAGAATTTGATAAATCTGAAAGGAAACCAAAGTGAAATCTGTTTCGCATACACACACTGTATGGAGGCTATGAACATAGAATATTAACTTGGTAGCAAAGTCCAGGTGCTAAAATGAAAGCAGAATCAGGAGGGAAGGTACCTGAGACAAAGAATGTTGCATTTTCAGGCTAGCTGGGGACAACAGAAAGTGAGGAAGTAAGCTACAGTGTTCCCAAGAGTAACACAAATTTCATAATTTATTCATCAAAATCTATGAGTCAAGAAAAAGCTGGGCTGAAAAAGGATCTGTGTTCTAATCCTGGCTGCGCCACTTGTCTGTTGTGTGACCTTGGGCAAGTCACTTAATTTCTCTGTGCCTCACTTACCTCATTCCTAAAATACGGATTAAGACTGTGATCGCTAGTGGGACAGGGACTGTGTCCAACGTGATTATCTTGTATCTACCCCAGTGCTTAGTATGGTGCCTGGCACATAGTATGTGCTTAACAAATACCATAAAAAAAGAGAGAATGGATTTTTTTTTAATTACAGTTTGTACAGAAAATGTGGGAGGAGGAAAAAGAATATGACCAAGATATTTGAATCCAGAAATGCTAGAACCACAGGATAATAACAATGAACTAATAAAAGGATTCAGGGTAGAATTAGTGAAATGTAAAAATCTGAAAATTTGAACTCCTTCAATGAGTTCAAATGAGTATGAGTATGAGTATGAAATGAGTATGTATCTGGAAAAATACAGGCAGAGAAATAAAAGGCATGCATCAATCATATTTATTGAGTGCTTACTATGTGCAGAGCACTGCCCTAAGCACTTGGGAGAGTACAGTATAACAAGAATGGGTAGAGGGGTTCCCTGCTCACAAGGACCTTACAGCCTGGGTGGGGGGGCGGTGACAGGCATTTAAATGAATTATGGACATGCAATAATAATAATAGTATTTGTTAAATACTTCCTATTTGTCAAGAACAGTTCTATGCTATGGGGGAGATACAAGTTTATCAGATTGGACACAGTCCCTGTCCCACATGGGGCTCACAGCGTTAATCCCCATTTTACAGGTGAGGTAACCGAGGTCCAGAGAAGTGAAGTGACTTGCCCAGGACCACACAGCCAACAAGTGGAAGAGCCCGGATGAGAACCCAGGTCCTTCTGACTCCCAGGCCGGTGCTCTTATCCCCTAGGCCATGCTCCTTCTAACTTATTTAAGTGCTGTGGGGCTGAGGGAGGGGTGAATAAAGGGTACAAATCCAAGTGCAAAGGTGTGGCACAGAAGGGAGAGGTAATAGGGGAAATGAGGGCTAAATCAGGAAAGGCCTCTTGGAGATGTGCCTTCAATCAGGCTTTGAAAGTGGGAACAGCAGTTGTCTGTAGGATTTGAGGAGGGAGGGCGTTCCAGGCCACAGGATGTGGGTGAGAGGTCAGCTGGGAGATAGATGAGATCGAGGTCCAGTGAGTAGGTTGGCATTAGAGGAGTAAATTGTCTGGGCTGGGTTGTACCACGAGAGCAGCCAAGTGATGTAGGAGGGGCAAGGTGATGAAATGCTTTAAAGCCAATGGTGAGGAGTTTCTATCTGATGCAGAGATGGACGGGCATCCGCAAGTGATCCTTGAGGAGTGTGAAGAAGTGAACTAGCTTTTTTTCAGAAAAATAATCCAGGCAGCAGCATGAAGCTTGGACCGGAGCAGAGAGAGAAAGAGGTACGAAGGTCAACATAGGAGGCTGATGCAATAGGCAAAGTGGGATAAGCTATGTGCTACTGACTGACATTACCATTCTAATCTAATTAGTACCCCTCTTTCTCACAGTCTCACAGGGCCTTTGTGCTCATGAGGAGAGGTTTGCTTTTCCAAACAGAGGAATGAATTTAGAGTGGTGGGAATGAAGCTCCGTTTGCTCTATTTCCCTTACTTGGGCACTTCGTTCAGTTAAAGAGTTGGTACCAGCTGGGCATCCTCGTGTGATTGATATATCCTGTAACCAAAGGGACGGTCTGCTTCGAACAAGGCAGGACCCCGGAGAAAGTACAATTTCCCACAGCACATAAGCGAGGGCTTGGGAGTCAGAGGATGTAGGTTCTAATCCCGACTCTGTTACTTGTCTGCTGTGTGACCTTGGGCAAGCCACTTAAGCAGCATGGCTTAGAGGATAGATCACGGGCCTGGGAGTCAGAAGGTCCTGGGTTCTAATCCCAGCGCCACCATGTGTCTGCTGTGTGATCTTGGGCAAGTTACTTAACTTCTCTGGACCTCAGTTACCTCATTTGTAAAATGAGGATTTATAGTGTAAACCCCACATGGGACAGGGACTTGTGTCCAACCTGATTTGTTTGTGTCCACCCAGTGCTTATTACAGTATCTGACACTTAACAAAAGCACTTAACAAAAGCCATCATTATTATTACTATTAACTTCTCTGTACCTCAGTTACCTCCTCTGTAAAATGGGGATTAAGACTATAAACCCCATGTGAGACAACCTGATTACCTTGTATCTACTCCAATGCTTAGAACAGTGCTTGGCACAGAGTAAGCACTTAACAAATACTATTACTTTTACTATTAAAAAAGATGGTATTCGTTAAGTGCTTTACTCTGTGCCAAGTGCTGTTCTAAGTGCTGAGGTAGATATGAGGTTATCAGGTTGTCCCACGTGGGTCTTGCAGTCTCAATCCTCATTTTACAGATGAGGGAACTGAGGCCCAGAAGTTAAGTGAGTTGCCCAAAGTCACCCAGCAGACAAGTGGCTGAGTGGGGATTAGAAACCATGATCTCTGACTCCCAAGTCTGGGCTCTTTTAACTAAACCAAACTAACTCTTTTCCCCTCTTCAAAGCCCTACTGAGAGCTCACCTCCTCCAAGAGGCCTTCCCAGACTGAGCTTCCCCTTTTCCCTCTGCTCCTCCTTCACCTCCCCTCAGCTAAACCCCTTCCCCCCCCTTTCCCTCTGCTCCTCCCCCTCTCCCCTCCCCTCAGCACTGTGCTCATTTGTATACATTTTTATTACCCTATTTATTTTGTTAATGAGGTGTACACCCCCTTGATTCTATTCATCGTGATTAAGTTGTCTTGTTTTTGTCTGTCTGACCCCCCCCCCCCCCCCCCCCCCCCCCGATTAGACTGTGAGCCCGTCACTGAGCAGGGATTGTCTCTATCTGTTGCCGAATTGTACATTCCAAGCGCTTAGTACAGTGCTCTGCACAGAGTAAGCGCTCAATAAATACTATTGAATGAATGAATAAACCCTGCTGCTTCTCTATATTCTCTATATTATATCTGTACTTTATACTTATTTATATTAATTTCTTTCTCCCTCTAGAGTTTGCACTCGTTGTGGGCAGGAATGTGTCTGTTTGTTGTTACAGTGTACTCTCCCTAACGCTTAGTAGAGTGTTTTGCACACAGTAAGCGCCCAATAAAAAAAAATGCGATTGAATTGAATCTCCACCACATGAGGGAGCTGCGGGACAGTTTGATTGCCGCATTTGGTAATTCCCAAACTAAATCTCTTCAGTGACTAGTTCTCAGATGCTAACGTTTTTGGAGTTCATTTTCATTTTTAACCTTCATAAAATTCAGGCGTTTTTATAAATCTAGAAATTTTCCCAGTCTCTGACAGCTTATTAGAAGACATCCTCCTCTGGAAAATGGCATCTGAGTAGTCTAGGGAAACTTAAGTTAATTAAAAACGGAAAAGAAAAATGGAACGCTGTTTATGAAATGATCTCAGATGATCTAAGTCGACACCAGATCATCTGAGAAAACGGAAAACTTTAAAGTAAATGGAATGGCTTCATCGTCAGTGAAATGAACAACGGCCGTCAGCGCTTAGTTCAGTGCCCTGCAAACGTTAACTGCTCGATAATAAGAATTGTGGTATTTGTTAAGGGCTTATTATTAGTGCTTACTATGGGCCGAATACTGAACTAAGGATTGGGATAGATATGAGATCATCGGGTACCATATGGGGCTCAAATTCTAAGTAGGAGGGAGCAAAGGTAATGAATCCTCATTTTGTAGTTGAGGGAACTGAGGCACAGAGAGTGATGTGACTTGCCCAAGGTCACAGTGGTAGACAAGTGGTAGAGCTGGGATTAGAACCCAGGACCTCTGACTTCCAGGCCTGGGCTTTTTCCATTAGGCCACACTACTTCTTAAATACCACTTACTGATAGATCCTCTTCTCTTCTTCTTCCTCCTCCTCCTCCTTCTCCTTCTCATCATTGTCTTTTATTGAGTACCTATTGAATCCCAAGTTCATTTACACCCTGGGTAGGGAATGTATCCATTATACTGTTGTGTTGTACTCTCCCAAGCGCTTAGTAAAGTGCTCTGCACACAGCAAGAGCTCTATCAATACAATTGATTAAATATTTGCCACACTCTTCAATTCAGGGACCAAAGGAGGAAAAAAGGAATAAATACATATAAATATATATGCATATACTATATAATATAATATATAGTATATTCTCTATATTATGGTACTTGTTAAGCGCTTACTGTGTGCCAAGCACTGTTCTAAGCACTGGAATGTTGCATCATAGCAAAATCAAGCCATTTCTTTCATGTAATAATAATAATAATCATCATCATTCATTCATTCAGATGCATTTATCGAGCACTTAGTTATTAGCCTGTCTACTTGTTTTGTTGCCTGTCTGTTTTGTTTTGTTTTGCTGTCTGTCTCCCCACTTCTAGACTGTGAGCCTGTTGTTGGGCAAGGATGGTCTCTATTTGTTGCCGAATTGTACTTTCCAAGAGCTTAGTACACACACAGTAAGTGTTCAATAAATACCATTGAATGAACAATAATAATAATACCAATTATGGGACTTGAGAAGTTGTTCCTGCACACTGAGCTAAACACTGGGGTTGATGCAAGATAATCATATCAGGCAGAGCCCCTGTCCTGGAGGGGGCTCACGAGGTTCCCTCATATCTTACCTCACTGATTTCCTTCTACAAACCAGCCCACACTCAAACACCAACCTACTCACTCTAGCTGGGTCTCATCTCTCTCACCACAGACCCCTAGCTCGATTCCACCCTCTGGCCTGGAATAATAATTGTGTTATTGGTTAAGCACTTACTACTTGCCAGGCACTATACTAAGCCCTGGGGTGGATACAAGCAAATCGAGTGGGACATGGTCCCTGTCCTGCAAGGGGCTTACAGTCTCCAACCCCATTTTACAGATGAGGGAACCGAGGCCCAGAGAAGTGAAGCGACTTGCCCAAGGTCACACAGCAGATGAGTGGCAGAGCCAGGATTAGAACCCATGTTCTCTGACTCCCAAGCCCATACTCTTTCCACTAAGCCACTCTGCTTCTCTAATAATATTACTATTATCACCACTACTACTAAGAGCAGCATGGCATAGTGGATAGAGCATGAGCCTGGAAGTCAGAAGGTCAAGGGTTCTAGTCCTGACTCTGTCACTTGTCTGCTGTGTGACCTTGGGAAAGTCACTTCACTTCTCTGAGCCTCAGTTACCTCATCTGTAAAATGGGGATTGAGACTGTGAGCCCCACGTGGGACAATCTGTTGACCTTGTATGTACCCCAGCGCTTAGAACAGTGCTTGGCACATAGTAAGTGCTTAACAAATATCACTGTTATTACTATTATTAATCCAGTGCTTGGCACATAGCACTTTAAAAATACCACGATTATTATTATTATTTTCTGTGGCAGAGTTGATAAGTGTTTTTCCAATACTTTATGCTCTCGGAGTCTGTGCAAAAACCCATCTTCCACCTCAGGATCTTTCTTGAGTGTAATAATCTCCACCACTGGCGCTGACCAGCTCACGAGAGGTAAACTGAAGAAATCCTCACTCCTGTGTCCTGTCAGCCATCGTGCTGAGGGTTAATTTGACCTTTCTGACTTTCTAATGTGCTTAACTAGTTCCCAGTTTCATTGGCCCGGTGCAGCTGTGGAGAAGAAAAACGAATCCAACTTTTCCCAGCTAGAAAGTCTCTTTTACCATCAGACATTTCTAAAGATTGTGAAGACGAATAGGTCATCAAAACACACATCAAATATGTCCGTAATCACCAAAGCGATCGAGGTTTTCAGAGAGGGTCTAGAAGCAATCAGGAGACCAATTGTGAGACTGAAACATGAGCCATCCTGGACCAGGATTGCTCTGTAGTCTGAAGCCAAAGAGCAATGGAAGCCTATTAAACCCTCTTCTTCCCTCCATTTCTATAAACCATTCAATTAGATTTAACTGAGAAATTCTCTATGCCCTTAGTTTCCAAACACATAATAAATTAATTGAGAAGGTCATTCAAGCATTAACTTTAGTTTATCATTTCAAAGTTTCATTTTGTCTTTGCTTTAGACTTCATCACCTATTATCACTCGGTGTGTTTTAACTAGGTCACATAACTTGTTCTCCTTCCTGCTTAGGCTATGAGCCCCATGAGGGACCTGATTATCTCATATCTACCCCAGTGTTTAGTACAGTGATAATAATTATAATACTTGTTAAGTGCATACCATGTGCTAATCACTGTTCTAAGTGCTGGGGTAGATACAAGTTAATTGGGTCCCTGTCCTTTTTGGAGGTCACACTCTTAATCCATATTTTACAGATGAGGGAACTGAGGCTGAGAGAAGTGAAGTGACTTACCCAAGGTCACTCAGCAGACATTCATTCAATCAATCAATCGTATTTATTGAGCGATTCCTATGCGCAGAGCACCGTGGTGGAGCCACAATTAGAACCCATGACCTTCAGACTCCCAGACCCGTGCTCTTTCCACTAAGACATGCTGCTTCTAGAAACCAAATTTGGCACATAGTAAGTGCTTACGAATACCATGACTATTATTTTATTCTGTGCACAGATGGTAATAGTTTCTATCGGATTCCTTGTTATTATCAACTGTAAAATCATGCCTGGTTTCCCTTTCTGTATTCTTCCCAGTGATATTACTGAAAACCTCCCAAATGAATAAGTTTTGAGAGACAAGTAGATGGAAAGGAGGAAAATTTCAAATACAGGTCTGTGCCATATCTAAGGGAAAAGCTAACTTAAAAACTAGATAGTAAGATCTTTGAGGCCAGGGAATATGTACACTAATTTTCATCATTTTTTCAATTTTTTGGTGGCTTCTCTTCCCCATTACATTGTAAGCTCCAGAAAGGTAAGGACTGTGTCTCCTGCTTCTTCTCCAGATGTGTTGGACTTCTTCATTCAGCTTTTCACTTCCTTGTGATGTTAAAAATAATAATGATGATAATAATAATTACTATTGCATTTGTTAAGCACTTTCTATGAGCCAAGCACTGTTCTAAGTCCTGGGGTAGATACAAGGTAAACAGGTTGGACACAGTCCCTGTCCCACATGGGGTTCACCATCTTAATCCCCATTCTACAGTGACTTACCCAAGGTCACACAGTAGACATGTAGCAGAATCGGGGTTAGAACTCACATCCTTTGACTCCCAGGTCCGTGCTGTTTCCACTTGCCCAAGGTCATTCAGCAGGCAAGTGATGGAACCAGATTAGAACCCAGGTCTTCTGATTCAGGCAGGCCCTGAGCTTGCTTCATTAGCACACACTGCTTCTGAGGTGAGATCGGAGCCATCCTCACTCCTCAGAGGTACCGGGACGGCATGTAAGACTCCCAGATCCAGGCTCTATCTACTATGCCATGCTGCTCCAAGGGGAGGCTGGGAGGTCGTGCCCCCTCAGCCAAGAGAAGGCTGGCAAGAAGTGTCCCCTTGTCCAAGGGGAGGCTGACAGGACACATCCCCTCAGCTAAGGGGAGGATGGCAGGAAGTGTCCCTTCAGCCAAGGGGAGGCCGGCAGGATGGGCTCCCTTGGCCAAGGGGAGCCCGGAAGGACATGCATCCTCAGTCAAAAGGAGGCTGGCAGGGTGTCCACTCAGCCAAGGGGAGACTGGCAGGACACGTTCCCTTGGCCAAGGGGAGGCTAGGAGGACGTGTCTCCCCAGCTAAGGAAAGCCTGGCAGGGCACATCCTTTCAGCCAAGGGGAGGCCGACGGGAAGTGTCCTCTCCAAGGGGAGGCTGACAGGAAGTATCCTCCTCCCCTCCTTAACTTCCAACTTTAACCACTCACTCTCCGAAGGCTTCTTCCCCTTGGCTTTCAAACATGCCCATGTCTCCCCGTTCTTAAAAAAAAACCCTCTCTTGACCCCACTGCCCCTTGCAATTATCGCCCTATCTCTCTCCTACCCTTCTTTTCCAAACTCCTAGAATGGCTTGTCTGCACTAGCTGCCTTGAATTCCTCAACTTCCACTCTCTCCTGAACCCCCTCCAATCTGGCCTCTGTCCCCTCCACTCTACCGAACCTGCCCTCTCAAAGGTCACGAGTGACCTCCTTATTGCCAAATCCAATGGCTCCTACTCTATCTTACTCCTCCTCGACCGCTCAGCTGCCTTTGACACTGTCGACCATCCCCTTCTCCTCCACACCTTATCTCACCTTGGTTTCACAGACTCCGTCCTCTCCTGGTTCTCCTCATCTCTCTGGCCGGTCATTTTCGGTCTCCTTTACGGGCTCCTCCTCCCCCTCCCATCCTCTGTTGGAGTTCCTCAAGGGTCAGTTCTTGGCCCTCTTCTGTTCTCCATTTACACTCACTCCCTCGGTGAACTCATCCGCTCCCACATCATCAACTACCATCTCTATGCAGATGACACATAGATCTACATCTCTGCCCCATCCTCTCCCCTTCCCTTCAGGCTCGTATCTCCTCCTGCCTTCAGGACATCTCCACCTGGATGTCTACCCGCCACCTAAAACTCAATGTGTCCAAGACTGAGCTCCTCATTTTCCCTCTCAAACCCTGTCCTCTCCCTGACTTTCCCATCACTGTGGACGGCATTACCATCCTTCCCGTCTCACAGACCCGCAACCTTGGGGTCATCCTTGACTCTGCTCTCTCATTCACCCCACACATCCAATCCATCACCAAAACCTGCTGGTCTCACCTTCACAATATTGCCAAGATCCACCCTTTCCTCTCCATGCAAACTGCTACCTTGCTGGCACAAGCTCTCATAATATCCCGACTGGATTATTGCATCAGCCTCCTCTCTGATCTCCCATCCTCTTGTCTCTCCCCGCTTCAGTCTATACTTCACTCCACTGCCTGGATTATCTTTCTACAGAAATGTTCTGGACATGTCACTCCCCTCCTCGAAACCTCCAGTAATTGCCTATCAACTTTCACATGAAGCCAAAGCTCCTCACTCTTGGCTTCAAAGCTCTCCATTCCCTTGTCCCCGAATACCTCACCTCCTTTCTTTCCCTCTACAGCCCACTCTGTACATGCTGCTCCTCTGCTGCTAACCTCCTTATGGTAACACGTTCTTGCCTGTCCCGTCATCGACCCCTGGCCCACGTCCTACCTCTGGCCTGGAACGCCCTCCCTCCTCACATCTGCCAAACTACCTCTCTTCCCCTCTTCAAAGCCCTACTGAGAGCTCACCTCCTCCAGGAGGCCTTCCCAGGCTGAGCCCTCCCTTTCCAGTCACCACTTTTCCCCTCCCCATTGCCCCTACTCCCTCCCTCTGCTCTACGCCCTTCCCCTCCCCACAGCATTTGTGCATATTTGTATATATCATTTATTACTCTATTTTATTATGTGTATATGTCTATGATTATATTTATCTATTTTGATGGTACTGATGCCTGACTACTTATTTTGTTTTGCTGTTTGCCTTCCCCTTTTAGACTGTGAGCCCTTGTTGGGCAGGGATTGTCTCTATCTGTTGCTGAATTGTACATTCCAAGTGCTTAGTACAGTGCTCTGCATACAGTAAGCGCTCAATAAATATGATTGAATGAATGAATGAATATCCCCTCAGCCAAGGAAGGCTGACAGGAAGTGTCCCCTCAGCCAAGGTGAGGCTGGGAGGACATGCTCCCTCGACCATGGGGAGGCTGATGGGCCTTTAATAATAATGTTGGCATTTGTTAAGCGCTTACCATGTGCAGAGCACTGTTCTAAGCGCTGGGGTAGATACAGGGTCATCAGGTGGTCCCACCTGAGGCTCACAGTTAATCCCCGTTTTCCAGATGAGGTAACTGAGGCCCAGAGAAGTGAAGTGACTTGCCCACAGTCACACAGCTGACGAGTGACCGAGCCAGGATTCGAACCCATGACCTCTGACTCCCAAGCCCGGGCTCTTTCCACTGAGCCACACTGCTTCTCCTTCAGCCTGACATTAGTCCTAGTGCTCCAGAGCCCTCCAGTCCCAGCAGATCAGACATGGCAGGAACTTGGAAGAGGTAGGGGCTGGGGGACTGGAGGGGGTGCCGGGGGGGCATCCAGAACAGAGGGATTTTCCAAACCCCCGGGGAGCTTTCCGCTTCACCCCCTTTTTCAAAAGGGGACAGGGGTGCCGGAAGACGGGTAGCAGTTCGTGTGCTCGCTTGTCCCATTAGAGCTAGAATTGAGTGTGCATTTAAGGTCTTATAAAGAAAAATATGATGTCAAGGCTTTGTTCTCTTTGGCGTTGCCTGTAAGCAAATTTCATTACTGTTTTGCAAAGCACCAGTATCCAGAAAAGGAAACGTCATACGGCGTACTTAAGAAATGAGTGCTTTCAGTGCTGAAAATAGATGGCCATGGCTTTTTTGTTCAGGATATTCTATTTAATAAAAGAAGTACTCCCCACTGCTTTATCCAAATCATCAGTGACATCAGTGACATTGCATATTAATTAAAGAATGACAGGGAGGAATAAACGCGAGGAGACACCTTAATGTAAAACTCGTTCTCTAGGATTAAGATTAGTAACGGTTCCAGGATAGAGCGTTAAGTGCTGTCTTTTCTAAAAAAGAAAACCGAAATAACTAAATAGCGTCTCCCCTTCCCCACCCTCTTCTCCCCTCCCTTTCTCTCCTTCTCCTCTTCCTTTTTTCTCCTTTCACCTCCTCTTCCTCCTCTTCTAGGAAGCCTACACAGAAGCAGCGTGGCTCAGTGGAAAGAGAACGGGCTTGGGATGTGGGTTCTAATCCCTGCTCCACCACTTGTCTGCTGTGTGGCCTAGGGTAAGTCACTTCACTTCTCTGTGCCTCAGTTTGCTCATCTGTAAAATGGGGATTAAGACTGTGAGCCCCACGTGGGACAAACTGAATACCATGTATTTACCCCAGCACTTAGAATGGTGCTTGGCACATAGTAGACCCTTATTTGAGAAGCAGCGTGGCTTAGTGGAAAGAGCACAGGCTTGGGAGTCAGAGGTTGTGAGTTCTAATCCCAGCTCCGCCACTTAGCAGCTGTGTGACTTTGGGCAAGTCACTTAACTTCTCTGGGCCTCAATTACCTCATCTGCAAAATGGGGATTAAGACTGTGAGTCCCACTTGGGACAATCTGATGGCCTTGTATATCCCCCAGCGCTTCGAACAGTGCTTGGCACATAGTAAGCACTTAACAAATACCAACATTATTATTATTATTATTACCTCTCCACTCCATACCACCACGCACCATCACACTCTCACCTCACCTAAGCACTTGGATACTCACCCCTCTCCTCCTGGGCATTTTTGAACTTATGTTTACATTCTTATTTCATCCAGTGCTTATTCTCTCCAGTAGACCGTAAGCTCCTTGGGTGCAAAGATCATGTCAACTAACTCTACTGTACTCTTCCAAGTGCTCAGTTGAGTATTCTGCACAGAGAAAGCACTTGATAAATTCCTTCGATTAAGTGATTGAGGATGTAAACTCATTACAGAAACAATGTCAATGGATGTCCAACAATGTCAGCCCATGTCCAGGATGTGAGAACGCCTTTGAACTTGGATTCACTTCTTTTATTCACTCCTCCCTCAACTCCACAGCACTTACATCCAAATCCATAATTCATTTATCTTTATTAATATCTGTCCCTTTCTCTAGACTGTAGCTTGTTGTGGGCAGAGGTCCTTAGTACAGTGCAAGCACTTAGTACAGTGCTCTGCACACAGTAAGCGCTCAATAAATACGAGTGAATGAATATCTACCAACTCTGTTAGAAGCAGCGTGGCTCAGTGGAAAGTGCCCGGGCTTGGGAGTCAGAGGTCATGGGTTCGAATCCCGCCTCAGCCACTTGTCAGCTGTGTCACCGTGGGCAAGTCACAACTTCTCTGTGCCTCAGTTACCTACTCTGTAAAATAGGGATGAAGACTGTCAGCCCCACGTGGGACGACCTGATTACCCTGTATCTCCCCCAGTGCTTAGAACAGTGCTCTGCACATAGTAAGTGCTTAACAAGCACCAACATTATTATTATTCTTACTCTCCCTAGTGCTTAGTACTATACACAGTAAGCAGTGTAGTCCAGTGGATAGAGTATGTGGTCCTTGGAATCAGCAGTGCCTGGGTTCTAATTTTGACTTTGCCACTTGTCTGCTGTGTGACCTTGGGCAAGTCACTTCACTCCTCTGTGCCTCAGTTCCCTCATCTGTAGAGTGGAGATAATAATAATTATGGTATTTGTTAAGTGCTTACTCTGTGCCAAGCATTGTTCTAAGCACTTGGGTAGATACAAGGTAATCAGATTGTTCCATGTGGGGCTCACAGTCTTAATCCCCATTTTACAGGTGAGGTAACTGAGGCCTAGAGAAGTTAAGTGGCTTGCCCAAGGTCACACAGAAGACAAGTGGTGGAGCCGGGAATAAAATCCACATCCTCTGACTCCCAAGCCCATGTTCTTGAGCTCCGTGTGAGAGAGGGACTTCTCTAACCTGATTATCTTGTATCTACACCAGTGCTTAGTACAGTGCCTGGCACATAGTAAGTGCTTAACAAATACTATAAAGGCAATTATTCTCCCTACCTTCAAAGCCCTATTGAAGGCACTTCTCCTCCAAGAAGCCTTCCCTGACTAAGCTCTCATTTCCTCTTTTCCCATTCCTTTCTGAGTGGCCCGGACTTTCTCCCTTTATTCACACCCACTCCCCTCTGACCCCAGCACCACAGCACATATGGCTTTATCCATAATTGATTTATTTATATTAACATCTGTCTGCCCCTATAGACCGTAAGCTCATTGTGAGCAAGAATATGCCTTGTTTCTGGTTATACTGCACTCTCTCAAGTGCTTAGCACAGTGCTCTGCACACAATCAGTTCTCAGTAAATATGATTGAATGAATGAATGAATTATTTCTTTATACTAATGGCAGTCTCCCCCTCCATTCTGTAAGAGCACTGTGGTCAGGGAATGATTCTATTATATTGTTGTGTTGTTCTCTCACAAATGCTTAATACAATGCCCTGCACACAGTGAATGCTCAATGAATATCATTGATTGCATGAGTGAATGAATTATTTCTTTATTTTAATGTCTATCTCTCCCTCTAGACTGTTACACTGTTGTGTTGTCCTCTTCCAAGCGCTTAGTACAGTGCCCTGCACACAGTAAGCGCTCAATAAATATGACTGACAGATGATACATATGATCGATTGACTATATTGATTGACCTGGGGGGGTTGTCCAGTAGATCCCTGAGGGACAGCTCCAGCAGACTTGATTTGTGGAGAAGAGTTGGCAGGCTTGGGTTGAGGGGTGAGTGATTGCACCAGTATCTTGAGCCAAAGAAATATGAAAGTTTCCAGGAAGTGGGGAGAGACGAGTCTTTCCAAGAACTCAGTGCTGGGCCCCCCATTTGGGGCAGTCCCCAGTTGCGGGGTCACCGGAGAGAGACGAGTCGTTCCAAGAACTCAGCACTGGGCCCCCCATTTGGGGCAGTCCCCAGTTGCGGAGTCACCGTAAACCCTGCCTTACAGATATATCTATTTGCAGAAGTTTGGGGTTTCAACCAGCCTTCCAGGAATTGCCTTCAGAAATGGCCTTGGATCAGATAGATCACTTTAGCAGCCTCAGTCTCATGCCTCTTCTGTTTATCAAACATTTATTGCATTTTGATGATACAGGCAAATCAACTGACGTATAAGAATTACGGTATTTGTTAAGCACTTACTATGTGCCAGGAACTGTTCCACGCGCTGGGGTGGATACAAGCTAATCGGGTTGAACACAGTTCCTGTCCCTCGTGGGACTCACTGTCTAATCCCCATTTTACAAATGAGGTAACTAAGGCACAGAGAAGCTAAGTGACTTGCCCAAGGATACAGCAGACAAGTGGTGGAGCTGGGATTAGAACCCTTGACCTTCTGACTCCCGGGCCAGTGCCCTATCCACTATGCCGTGCTGTATAAATCTCCCAAAACACCAGAGTAGAGTTGTTATGCTTCCTCCCCTGTGAAAGAAGGTGTCGGTGGTGATTTCTTCAGGAGCTTGTTTATGGTGACAGTAATTCTCACCATCTGCAGCATCCAATCCCTGGATTATGGATTATTCAATTCTCTAGACTCCAAGTTCCTTTGGGGCAGAAAACTTGGTTGTATTGGACTCTCCCAAGCACTTAGTACACTGCTCTGCATACTGCAAGTGCTCAATAAATACCATTGATTGACTGACTGATGGATTGGAATGTGTCTATCAACTTGATTCATTTGTTCATTCAATTGTATTTTTTAGGCGCTTACTGTGTGCAGAGCACTGTACTAAACACTTGGATGGTACAATTTAGCAACAGAGAGAGACAATCCCTGCCCACAATAGGCTCACAGTCTAGAAGGGGGGAGACAGATATCAGAACAAGTATACAGGCATCAATAGCGTCATTGTAAATAAATAGAATTATATATACACATCTAAACAAGTAAACAGGCATTAACAAATAGAATTATAGATAAGTACATATATACACGTGTAGTGGGGTGGGGAGGAGGGTAAAGCAAAGGGAGCAAGTGAGGGTGATGAGGAGGGGAGAGGGAACTGAGGAAAGCGGGGGCTTAGTTCAGGAAGGCCTCCTGGATGAGGTGAGCCTTCAGTAGGACTTTGAAGGGGTGAAATGTGATTGTTATAACTCAATTATATTGCACTCTCCCCATTGCTCAGTACAGTGGTCTGCGTACAGTAAGCGCTCAGTAAAAACGATTGATTGATTAGAACGTGCCTATCAATTCTCTTGTACTCTCTCAAGTGCTTAGTACGGTGCTCTGCACACAGTAAGCACTAAATCAATAATAATAATTGCGGTATTTGTGAAGCGCTTATTATGTGCCAAGCACTGTTCTAAGCGCTGGGTGGATACAAGGTTATCAGGTTGTCCCAGGTGGGGCTCCCAGTCTTAATCCCCATTTTACAGATGAGGTAACCAAGGACAGAGAAGTTAAGTGACTTGTCCAAAGTCACACAGCTGGCAAGCGGCAGAGCTGGGATTAGAACCCATGACCTCTGACTCTCAAGCCCGGGCTTTTTCCACTAAGCCACGCTGATTGATTGATCGATTATGACCACTGGGAGTGAGGCTGAGTTCTCCTGTTGCCACTGTTTCCTTCTTGATTCCTTGTTTTAGTAGGGTTACTAACTCATCCCAAACAGATCTCACAGGCATCCAGGAGGGCCTGCTATTCCCAGGTTGGGGAATCTAGTAATAATAACAATAACAATAATAATCTTGGTATTTGTTAAGCGCTTACTATGTGCAGAGCACTGTTCTAAGCACTGGGGTAGATACAGGGTCATCAGGTTGTCCCACGTGAGGCTCACAGTCTTCATCCCCATTTTACAGATGAGGGAACTGAGGCACAGAGAAGTGAAGTGACTCGGCCACAGTCACACAGCTGAATAGGTGGCCGAGGCAGGATTCGAACCCATGACCTCGGACTCCCAAGCCCGTGTTCTTTCCACTGAGCCATGCTGGTACCTGCTGGCCTGTTCTGGGATGATATTTAAATCCCAAGAGACTCATTTGAGAGGGAGCATGGTGTAGTGGATAGAACAAGGGCCTGGGAGTCAGAAGGTCATGGGATTTAATCCTGCCTCTGCTGCCTGTCTGCTGCATGACCCTGGGCAAGTCACTTCACTTCTCTGTGCTTCAGTTACCTCATCTCTAAAATGGGGATTGAGACTGTGAGCTCCATGTAGGACTGAGACTGTGGCCAATCTGATTTACTTATATCCATTCCCCACTTAATACAGTGCCTGGCACATAGTAAATGCTTAAGCAATACTATTATTATTATTATTACGTTTTGCACAATCATGCCAAGATTAGGTAACATACAAGCCTGCAGAGTAGACTGTGGGTAGGAGGGAAGTGACCTTCATCCCTCCACCTTCTGTGGAGGGGCACTCAATAGAATCAGCATGGTCAAGTAGAGCACGAGCCTGGAAGTCAGAAGGATCCAGGTTCTAATTCCGGCTCCGCCGCTTGTCTGTTGTGAGACCTTGGGTAAGTCACTTCACTTCTCGGCGGCCTCAATTCTCTGTGAACCCCAAGTGAGTGTGGACTATGTCCAACCTAAGTAACGTGTATTTACCCTGGCACCTAGTATAGAGCTTGGCGCATAGTGAGTGCTTAACAAATACCATTAAAAAAATTAACAAAACAAAAACCAAACCTGGATTATAAGACATATCTTATAAAATATAGTAAAAATAATCATTATTAATCCAACCATGGCTTCACGGACTCCATCCTCTCCTGGTTCTCCTCTTGTCTCTGGCCATTCATTCTCAGTCTCCTTCGTGGACTCGTCCCCTTCTCTTCAACACATTATCCAACCTTGGCTTCATGGACTCCTTCCTCTCCTGGTTCTCCTCTTATCTTTCTGGCCATTCATTCTCAGTCTCCTTCACGGGCTCCTCCTCCCCCTCCCATCCTCTAACTGTAGGGGTTCCTCAAGGGTCAGTTTTTGGTCTCCCTCTGTTCTCCATTTACACTCACTCCCTAGGTGAACTCATTCGCTCCCACGGCTTCAACTATCATTTCTATGCAGGTGACACCCAAATCTACATCTCCTCCCCTGTTCTCTCTCCCTTCTTCCAGGCTCGTATCTCCTCCTGCCTTCAGGACAGGAGGATGTCCTGGATGTCCACCCACCACCTAAAACTCAACATGTCCAAGACAGAGCTCCTTATTTTCCCTCTCAAACCCTGTCCTCTCCCTGACTTCCCCGTCACTGTGGACGGCACGACCATCCTTCCCATCTCATAAGCCCGCAATCTTGATATCATCCTTGACTCTGCCCTCTCATTCACCCCACAGATCCAATCCGTCACCAACATGTGCCGGTCTCACAACATCACCAAGATGCGCCCTTTCCTCTCCATTCAAACTGCTATCTTGCTGGTACAGTCTCTCATCATATCCTGACTGGATTATTGCATCAGTCTCCTCTATGATCTCCCGTCCTCCTGTCTCTCCCTGCTTCAGTCTATACTTCACTCTGCTGCCCGGATTATCTTTCTGCAGAAAAGTTCTGGGCATGTCACCCACCTCCTCAAAAACCTCCAGTGGTTGCCTATCAACCTTTGCATGAAACAAAAGCTCCTCACTCTTGGCTTCAAAACTCTCCATCCCCTTACCCCCTGCTACCTCACCTCCCTTCTCTCCTCCAGCCCACCCCGTACACTCTGCTCCTCTGCCACTAACCTCCTCATTGTTCCACCTTCTCGCCTGTCCCACTGTTGACCCCTGGCCCACGTCCTACCTGTAGCCTGGAATGCCCTCCCTCCTCACATCCACCAAACTAACTCCCTTCCCCTCTTCAAAGCCCTACTGAGAGCTCACCTCCTCCAGGAGGCCTTCCCAGACTGAGCCCTTCCTTCCCTCCCCATTGCCCCTACTCTCTCCCTCTGTTCTACCCCCTTTCCCTCCCCACAGCACTTGTGTATATTTGTATATATTATTACTCTATTTAATTAATGATGTGTATATATTTTTGATTGTATTTATCTATTTTGATGGCATTGATGCCAGACTACCTGTTTTGTTTTGCTGTCTATCTCCCCCTTTTAGAATGTGAGCCCACTGAGGGGCAGGGATTGTCTCTATCTGTTGCTGAATTGTACAATCCAAGCACTTAGTACAGTGCTCTGCACACAGTAAGTGCTCAATAAATACGATTGAATGAATGAATGAATAAGACTGTGGACCCAAATTCTGGGCAGGCAGAGACTCTCTCTTAGAACCCAGGATTCAGTCAGTCAGTCAGTCAGTTAATCATACTTACTGAGCACTTACTCTATGTGGAGCACTGTAGTAAGTACTCGGGAGAATACAATGCCACAGTAAACAGACTCCTACTCTGTCCACTTTGTCGCCTTCCTTCCACACTGAAGCCTGTAAACTTCAGCTTCCCTCTAGACTATAACCTCCTCGTGGGCAGGATTCCCATCTACCATCTCTGTTGTATTGTCCTCTCTCAAGTGCTTAGTACAGTGCTCTGCACTCAATGAGCACTCAATAGATGCCACTGATTGACCGATCAAAGAGAGCAAATTCCCAAATCTTCCTCTTTCCCATCTCACTCACTCTCCCTCCATGTGATCCGAACCAACACATTTTAAAAGTCATTAGAGCAGAACAAGTTCTCAGAGGGGATTTATGGTAATGCTCTTTTTTTAGTCTTCCATGGCGATACTCTATCATAATGTAATCTTAAAAGGGAGGGTGATTAGCACACATTTCAAAACTAGGGACCTTCATGGAGAGAACATGAGGCCCTTTCCCTTTATTACACAGAACTCATCTCTCCGCTTGTCACAAGGAATTAAAATCCATAATGAGAAAATTTAAGAGCTTCCCAGTAATACGGCACGTCGGCTCTAGTCAAGCCATTAGCCGACCGCACTGAGATTATGAATATCCAGTCATCTTTCTTTCATCTCAATGAATTGCGATAAAAATGTCAAACAATTAGATGATACTGGCCGGCCCGGACGGACCTGATGGAGTGTGGCTCCAGGCCACGTCCCCGGTTTGCCCTGAAGAGAAGATCCTAGCGTGACGCAGGGCTTTACATTTTCTAGAGGATACTACCTAAATTTTCATCGTCTCTACTGTGAAGTCACAGAATGCAAAAAGAGCACCTTCGGCCTGACTTGGGATGAAGGTTGATTCTAGGACAGAGAACGAATGGTTGATAAGCAAACTCAATGAAGAACCCAGCTGGGATAGTGGCTGGGTTCATGGCAGTGGGATGGGGATAGTCACTGCTCCAACAACCCCCCTGTAGGGGCTTAGACTCTTTTAATATTATTATTATTATTAGTCATAATAATAATGGCATTCATTCCTTCTATCATATTTATTGAGCACTTACTCTGTGTAAAGCCCAGTACTAAGCGCTTGGGAGAGTACATTGTAACAATGAACAGTCACATTCTCTGCCCACAGTGAGCTTATAGCCTAAAGGGGAAGACAGACATTAATAGAATTTATAATATAATAGTATAATATATTATAATATAATAATAATTTAAAATATGATTTATAGATGAGGAAATGGAGGCACAGAGTAGTTAAGTGACTTACCCGAGGTCATACTGGTGATGTAGTTTGGGGAAATCGGAGACATATAGCGCACCCTTTCTTCTTACAAAAATAGGCACAGGGGGAGCTGAAAACTATGTTTGCAGAAGGAAAAGTAAAATGGCCTCTGCTGCTTTTATTTTCTACATGACCAGAATCTTCCAGGTTTGTAGTCAAAGAAAGGGGCGGACATATATAATAATAATAGTAATCATAATACTAATAATGACACTTGGGGTTTTTTTTAGCACTATGTGCCAGGCACTGTATTAAGAGCTGGGGTGGATACAAGCAAATCAGATTGAACACAGTATCGGTCCTATATGGGGCTCACAGTCTCGATCCCCATTTTACAGATGAAGTAACGGAGGCTCAGGGAATTGAAGTGACTTGCCCAAGGTCATATAGTTGATATAGTTTGGGGAAATTGGAGACTTTTAGCACTTTATTTCTTCTTACAAAATAGACATGGGGGAAGCTGACAACTCTTGGGAGAAGCAGCGTGGCTCAGTGGAAAGAGCATGGGCTTTGGAGTCAGGGCTCATGAGTTCGAATCCCAGCTCTGCCACTTGTCGGCTGTGTGACTGTGGGCAAGTCACTTAACTTCTCTGTGCCTCAGTTCCCTCATCTGTAAAATGGGGATGAAGACTGTGAGCCCCACGTGGGACAACCTGATTCCCCTGTGTCTACCCCAGCGCTTAGAACAGTGCTCGGCACATAGTAAGCGCTTAACAAATACCAACATTATTAACATTATTATTATTAACTCTTATTGCAGAAGGAAAAGAAAATTTGCCTTTGTCTGTTCTTATTTTCTACCCAGTAGGAATCTTCCGGCTTTGAACCCAAAGGAAGGGACACATATTTATTAACCCATGAGCTCAGCTCCTCTCACCCTCACGCAGGATGGGGAGCTGGAACCAATGTGGGACATGAGATTCAGGGAAGTGTCAGTCTTGGATGGTCATTGAGAAACATTCACTAATTCAAAAGAGCAAATAAGAATGGAGCATGATGGCTAGTTGGAAACACGGGGTGTTCTTATTCAAGGGATCAATTGATCGATGGGCAGCATTTACTGAACTACTCCTATATGCAGAACACTATATTAAATGCTTGGGAGAGTTCAATTGAGGATTTTTTATGATATTTGTTAAGCGCTTTATTGTGTCAACCACTGTTCTAAGCATTGGAACAGATACAAATCAATTCAGTCATTAGAGATAATAATAATAAGTTTGGTATTTGTTAAGTGCTTACTATGTGCCAAACACTGTTCTAAGCGCTGGGTAGGTACAAGGTAACTAGGTTGTCCCACGTGGGGCTCACGATCAATAACTATAGAGTTGTTAGACATAATCCCTGCCCTCAAAGAGCACCCGCCCCACAGCACTTTCATTCATTCATTCAATTGTATTTATTGAGCCCTTACTGTGTGCAGAGCACTGTACTAAGCACTTGGGAAGTACAATTCAGCAACAGGTAGAGATAATCCCTATGCAACAATGGACTCAAAGTCTAGAAGGGGGAAAGAGACAACAAAACAAAACAAGTAGACAGGCATAACTACCATCAAAATAGATAAATAGAACCATTTAAATTCACATCATTAATAAAATCAATAGAGCAATAAATATGTGGAAATATATACAAGTGCTGTGGTGAGGGGAAGGGGGTAGAGCTGGGGGTGAGTAGGGGCAATGAGGAGGGGAGGAGAAGCAGAGGGAAAGGGAGAGCTCAGTCTGGGAAGGCCTCCTGGAGGAGGTGAGCTCTCAGTAGGGTTTTGAAGAGGGGAAGAGAGGAATTTGGCAGAGGTGAGAAGGGAGGGCATTCCAGGTCAGTGGTAGGATGTGGGCCAGGGGTTGATGTGGGACAGGTGAAAAGGAGGAACAATGAGGAGGTTAGTGGCAGAGGAGTGGAATTTATGGGGTGGGCTGTAGAAGGAGAGAAGAGGGGTGAGGTAGGAGGGGGCAAGGGGATGGAGAGCTCTGAAGCCAAGAGTGAGGAGCTTTGGCTTCGTGCGAAGGTTGATAGGCAACCACTGGAGGTTTTTGAGGAGGGGAGTGACATGTCCAGAGCATTTCTGTAGAGAGAGAATCCAGGCAGTGGAGTGAAGTATAGACTGAAGCAGGAAGAGACAGGAGGATGGAAGAGCCGATAGGAGGCTGACGGAATAATCCAGTTGGGATATTATGAGAGATTGTACCAGCAAGGTAGTTTGGGTAGAGAAGAAAGGGCGGATCTTGGTGATGATGTGAAGGTGAGACTGGCAGGTTTTGGTGACAGATTGGATGTGTGAGGTGAATGAGAGAGCGGAGTCAAGGATGACACCGACGTTGCGGACTTGTGAGATGGGAAGGATGGTAGTGCCGTCCACAGTGACGGGAAAGTCAGGGAGAGGACAATTTTTAGGAGGGAAGATAAGAAGCTCAGTCTTGGACATATTGAGTTTTAAGTGGCGGGCAGACATCCAGGTGGAGATGTCCTGAAGGCAAGAGGAGATATGAGCCTGGAGGGAGGGGGAGAGAACAGGGGAGGAGATGTAGATTTGGGTGTCATATGCGTAGCAATGATAGTTGAAGCCGTGGGAGCGAATGAGTTCACCAAGGGAGTGCGTGTAGATGGAGAACAGAAGGGGACCAAGAACTGACCCTTGAGGAACCCCTACAGTTAGGGGATGAGAGGGGGAGGAGGAGCCCACGAAAGAGACTGAGAATGAAAGGCCCTAAGGATAAGAGGAGAACCAGGAGAGGATGGGGTCCGTGAAGCCAAGGTTGGATAATTTGTTGAGGAGGAGGAGATGGTTGATAGTGTCAAAGGCAGCTGAGAGGTCAAGGAGGATTAGGATAGAGTAGGGGCCATTGGATTTGGCAAGAAGGAGATCTTTGTAGACATTTGAGAGGGCAGTTTCAGTGGAGTGGAGGGGATGGAAGCAAGATTGGAGGGAATGCAGGAGAGAGTTGGAGTCGATATATGGAGTTGTTTTAGGATTAGGGAGATGTGTGCAGAACTGTATTTTAGAAAAATGAGTCTCCTTGTAGTCTTTAGTGCACCAGATTTGAGAAGAGTATCCAAGAGACAGCTGCTTCTGGAATCTTAAGTTTCTCCATAAGAGTCAGGTGTCCACTTGCAGAAGCTAAACCATTAATGCTGCCTGTGCAACACACCAGTTTTGGGGAATGGTCTGGTTGCCTTAGATACAATCTGAGGGACCAGTCAGTCATGGAACAGCTAACTGCAGAGCTGAGTTGAGGAGCCCATCAATAGCCAAGAGTAGTTTGGACTCTCCAAGGTCGGAGAACCACAAGATGATGATGATGATGGCATTTGTTAAGTGCTTACTATCTGCCAGGCACTGTACTAAGTGCTTGGAAGAATACAATGCCCAGAATTAACACGAGTGTTACCTGCCCATAGTGTTTGCCTTCACTCAAATGTGCCCATCTCCCAAAGCTCAGCAGTGATTCTTAGTAGTTTTAGGAGAGCATAGGAAATGATGCATATCAGCTCAACAGTATCACAAGAGCTGAACAATGATAATAACGACGATAATAATAATAATGATAATTGCCATATTTGTTAAGCACTTACTGAGCACTGTACTAGGCCCTGGGTTAGATACAAGATAATCAAGTCAACAACACTTCTTGACCTACATGGGGTCCACGGTTTAAGTAGGAACAGGTATTGAGCCCCCATTTCACAGATGAAGAATTGGGGGCCCAGAGAAGTTAAGTGACTTGCCCAGGATCACACAGCAGGCAAGTGATTCTAATCGCATGCTCTAATCCCGGCTTCTCCACATGTCTGCTGTGCGACCTTGTGAAAGTCACTTCATTTCTCCATGCCTCAGTTCATCATTAAAAAGGGGATTAAGACTGTGAGGACCATGTGGGACAGGGAATGTGTCTAACCTGACAAACTCATATCTACCATGGCATTTAGTACAGTGCCTGACACAAAACAAGTGTCTAAAATAACATTTAAAAAATGGCGATGGAGGCAGGAATAGAACCTAGGCCCTTCGACCGCTAGGCCCAGGCTCTTTCCACTAGTCCAAGCTAGTTCCCATCACTCGGTATCTGAGAGTCTTCCATTTTCTAATTGATTCCCCCAAATCTCTCTGAATTTTGTATGTAGAAGGTAAGGATTGACTCATCGGAAGCAGTACTGTCCATTCAGGCACCCGCATATGCTAATATCCCCAAACCTGTGCCACAAAGAACCAAGATTTATCAAAAATTGATTATGCTGTTGGAAATGGGATAATTAAATGGATTGTTTCTATCTTCATCATCGTCATAATTAAATGAGAGGAATGAAAGGTTACATGTGGAAGCAAGTCATATTGTTCGTCTCAGTGCAAGGGACGATTAGTTTAATACAAATGGCTTTCTTTGGAATCGCTGAGTTATATTTCAGAGATATGGGATAATGACTCTATTTAATCATTTTTACAAGATAAAGAATCTCTCACTGCTGTAGGGAGCCCATTAGGGAAAACAATGGCTCCCAGCAATTGAAAATAGAGTTTTAATTATTTAATAAAGAAATTAACTTCTCCATTAAAGTGCCGGCACAGAATGAGCCTGGAACACCAGAATAGATAGACAAGAGTCAGGGAAAGTTTGGGTTACATTAACACGTATTTTCTTCAAGTGAACTGGTTTGGGAAATCTGAGATCATTCAGATTTTAAATTGGAAATGGTGAAAATGGGTAGCTGAAATAGGGTATACCTAACCAGTCTTTTCCAGTTTGTAAATGCTAGCCAGGAGGCAGGGGGAACTAAATGAACTTTATCTGCATTTTTTTTTAAGGTATTTGTTAAGTACTTGTTATGTGTTAAGTCTTTATTCCTGACTCAAGACTTTAAGCTTGTTGTGGGCAGGGAATGTGCCTGTTTGTTGTTGTACTGTACTCTCCCAAGCGCTTAGTACAGTGCTCTGCACACAGTAAGCGCTCAATAAATATGAATTCATTCATTCATTCATTCAATCATATTTATTGAGCGCTTACTGTGTGCAGAGCACTGTACTAAGCGCTTGGAAGGTACAATTCGGCAACAGATAAGAGACAATCAATGAATTAATGAACCTGATTAGCTTGTGTCTATCTCAGCGCTTAGTACAGTGCCTGGGCACTTTTGGGAAAGACTCCGTAGTCCCTCGTGACTTCTGATCTTTCTTAATAATTTGAAATAGTAAATGCCAGATGTACACACATGAAATAAATAGAACATGAGCTGGAGAAAAGGGATGGATTTCAAGATGCAGCATGGCATAGTGGATAGAGCACGGGCCTGGGATTCAGAAGGTCATGAGTTCTCATCTCGGCTCCACCACTTGTCTGCTGTGTGAGACCTTGGGCAAGTCACTTCACTTTTCTGGGGGTCAGTTCCCTCATCTGTAAAATGGGGATTGAGACCGTGAGCCCCACTAGAACAAGGGACTTCGTCCAACCCGATTTGCTTGCATCCACCCTAGCACTTAGTCCAGTGTCTGGCACATCGTTAGCGCTTAACAAATACCATCATTTTTATTTTTATTTTAGCCACTGCACCGAGATCTCACTGTGGTTTCCTTCGTGCAGTTTTCTGCCCTCTTCTGCCCCTTTGTGTCAGTCTAAAAAACTACACGCGATACAGGAAATAAAACTAATTTAGTGAAGGAGAACTAACTAACTGTTCCTTCGTTCAACTCATTCAATCATATTTATCGAGCGCTTTACCGTGCGCAGAGCATTGGACTAAGCACTTTCCGTGGGCCACATCAAAGACAACTGAAAATCAAGCTTGCAAGTATAAAGCAATCCCGTGTATCGGAACACATAATGACACTGTGTGTGAAGGAATACAAGATAATTAGGTTGTACACAGCCCCTGTCTCACGTGGGGCTCACAGTCTTAATCCTGATTCTACGGATAAGGTAACTGAGACCCAGAGAAGTGAAGTGACTTGCCCAAGGTCACACAGGAGACAAGTGACGGAGCTGGGATTAGAACCCAGTTCTGCCACTAGGCCATGCTGCATCTGCTTTTAAGAGTTGTTTAACTTCGGGTCAAGCATTCACCTTGGGGAATGGGGACACCTAGGTTCTTGGAAAAAAGCACTGATAGTGCATATAGTGACAGAATTGGGGCACTTGAATAAAGTCGGCTTGGATAGTAGGAGAAATATCTTGGTGCAGCTTGGTCTGCACATAGTAAGTGCTCAATAAATACTATTGAATGAATGAATGGTGTAGTGGATAGCGCACAGGCCTGGGAGACTGAAGGTCATGGATTCTAATCTCAGCTCAACCACTTGTCGGCTATGTGACCTTGGGCAAGTCAATTCTCTTCTCTGTGCCTCAGTTACCTCATCTGTAAAATGGGGATTAGGACTGTAAGCCCCATGTGGGACAGGGACTATATCCAACCCGATTTGCTTGTATCCACCCCGGTGCTTAGTTCAGTGCCTGGAACAGAGTAAGAGCTTAACAAATACCACAATTATTATTATTATTACTATCAGATTTACTGAGTGTCAGATGAGGTGGCAGATGAGCAGCTTTGGGTCATTAAAAATAAAAAAAAGGAACTTTTCAAGGGCAAGAGGGAGATCTGGCTCACCCTTGCACTCTCCTAATAATAATAATAATAATTATGGTATTTGTTAAGCACTTCCTATGTGCCAGTCACTGTTCTAAGCACCAGGGTAGATATAAATGAATAAGCTTGGACACAGTCCCTGTCCTACACAGGGCTCACAGTCTTAATCCCCATTTTACAGATGAGGGAGATGAGGCCCAGAGAAGTGAAGTGACATACCCGAGGTCACACAGCAGACAAGTGGCAGAGCAAGGATTAGAACCCATGACCTCTGACTCCCAGGCCCGTGTGCTATCCACTAGGCCTCTCTGCTCCTCACGCTGTTCCATTCTTCCCCCTGCTGGAATCCAGGAGTGGTGGGAGTTAGGGCAGACTGGCCCCCAGACTTCTCAGACCGGGCCGTTGAGCCCCCCCGGCCAGCCCAGGCCCCAGAGGGAGCTGGGTCTCCCTCCCCCAGGCCTTGCTGGGCTTGCTAATTGGCTCGAGGGTAGGGGGGAGCCATCCCATCACAGCTCCCAGTGGCCAGACAGTAGGAACCAAGACCCTTTGGCTCAGGCCTGGAGTCCAGCTGGGATGAGAAGTGGAGCCTCCCACTTAATGAACCCCGTCCTGGGAGTCAGAGGAACTGGATTCTAATCCTTGCTCTGCCACCTGTCTGCTGTGTGACCTTGGGGAAGTCACCTCACTTCTCAGGGCCTCAGTTCCCTCATCTGTAAAATGGGGATTGAGACTGTGAGCCTCATGTGGGACCTGGACTCTGTCCAAACTGATTAGCTTGTATCTACCCCGGTGCTTCATATGGTGCCTGGCACATAGTAAGTGTTTAACTAATGATAAAACAATAATAATAATAATGATAGTATAATAGTGTTTCTTATACACTTATAATGTGTCAAGTACTTTACTAAGTCCTGGGGCGATTCTTAATAATCTGTTTGGACATAGTTCCTATTCCACAAGGTGCTCATAGTCTAAAGGGGAGAAAGAACAGGTATTGAATCCCCATTTTACAGGAGAAGAAACTGAGGGACAGAGAAGTTAAGTGGCTTGCCCTAGGTCACACAGCTTGCAGGTGGCAGAACCAGAATTATTCATTCATTCAATAGTATTTATCAAGCGCTTACTATGTGCAGAGCACTGTACTAAGCATTTGGAATGTATAAATCGGCAACAGATAGAGACAGTCCCTGACCTTTGACGGGCGCACAGTCTAATCAGGGGAGACGGACAGACAAAAACAATGGCAGTAAATAGAATCAAGGGGATGTGCATCTCATTAAAACAATAGCAATAAATAGAATCCAGGGGATGTACATCTCATTAACAAAATAAATAGGGTAATTAAAAATATATACAATTGAGTGGGCGAGCACAGTGCTGAGGGGAGGGTAAGGGAGAGGGGGAGGAGCAGAGGGAAAGGGGGGAAAAGAGGGCTTAGCTGAGGGGAGATGAAGGGGGATAGAGGGCGAACAGGGGGAGCAGAGGGAAAAGGGGAAGCTCAGTGTGGGCAGGCCTCTTGGAGGAGGTGAGCTCTCGGTAGGGCTTTGAAGAGGGGAAGAGAATTAGTTTGGCGCAGGTGAGGAGGGAGGGCATTCTGGGACAGCGGGAGGACTTGGCCCATGAGTCGACGATGGGATAGGCGAGAACGGGGGACGGTGAGGAGGTGGGCGGCAGAGGAGCTGAGCATGCGGGGTGGGCAGTAGAAAGAGAGAAGGGAGGAGAGGTAGGAAGGGGCAAGGTGACGGAGAGCCTTGAAGCCTAGAATGAGAAATTTTTGTTTCATGTGGAAGTTGACAGGCAACCCTGGAGGTTTTTAAGAAGGAGAGTGACATGCCCAAGAGCGTTTCTGCAGGAAGATGAGCCGGGGATTAGAACCCAGGTCCTGTGCTGTGATATGTGCTAGCTTTTTCCACCAGGGTCCCTTTTATCCAAGTTTGTTTTTGGGGGAGTGGCAATGAATCAATCATATTTTTTGAGCCCTTACTGTGTGCAGGGCACTGTACTAAGCACTTGGGAGAATACATAAAAACAATATAAGACACATTCCCTGCCCATGATGAGCTAGCTTACAGTCTAGAAGGGGAGACAGATATTAATATAAATAAATAAATTACAGATATGGAAATAAGTGCTGTGGGATCAGGGGTTGGGAATAGAGGGAATGATCCAGGGCGACACAGAAGGGAGGGGGAAGAGGAAAAGAGGGCTTAGTCAGGGAAGGCCTCTTGGAGGAGATGTGCCTTCAATAAGGCTTTGAAGGAGAGGAGAGTAATTGTCAGATATGAGGAGGAAGGGTGTTCCAGGACAGAGGCAAGATGTGGGAGAGAGGGGTAGCTTCACTATGGTTGTCTGCCCTGCCCCCCTAAATCATGGCAAGGCAGCTCCCCTCATGGGTCTGTGGAGGGTGATGGTCCTTCTCGGTCCTCTTCAGCTGGTGTCACTCTCCATCCAAACTGTTACCACATGAATCCAAGCACTTCTATCCCGTCTTGATTACTGCATCGGCCTCCATGCTGACCTCCTTGCCTCCTGTCTCTCCCCACTGCAGTTCACGCTCCTCTCTGCTGACCGGATCACTTTTCTACGGAAATGTTCAGGTCACGTTTCCCCACTCCTTGGGAATCTCCAGTCAAAATCTATCCAGCTCTTCATCAAACAGAAACCCCTCTCCCTCGGCTTTAAAGCAGTCCATCACCTTGCCCCCTCCAGCCTCACCTCGCTACTCCCCTACTATGATCCAGTCTGAACGCTTCGCTGCTCTAATGCCAACTTTCTCACTGTAACTCCATCTCGTCTATCTCACCGCTGAACTCTTGCCCGTGTCCTGCATCACGAGAAGCAGCGTGGCTCAGTGGAAAGAATCGGGCTTGGGAGTCAGAGATCATGGGTTTGAATCCCGCCTCTGCCACTTGTCAGCTGTGTGACTGTGGGCAAGTCACTTCATTTCTCTGGGCCTCAGGTACCTCATCTGTAAAATGGGGATTAACTGTGAGCCTCAGGTTGGACAACCTGATTACCCTGTATCTCCCCCAGCGCTTAGAACAGTGCTCTGCACATAGTAAGCGCTTAACAAATACCAACATTATTATTATTACCTCTTCACAAGCAGCGCGGCTTAAAAGTCGAGAGAGCATCAGACTTTTAATCCGAGGGTCCAGGGTTCAAGTCCCTGTTCGGGCGTGATGTGTTTAGAGAAGCAGCATAGCTCAGCGGAAAGAGCAGGGGCTTGGGAGTCAGAGGTCATGGGTGCGAATCCTGGCTCAGCCACTTGGCAGCTGACTGTGAGCAAGTCACTTAACTTCTCTGTGCCTCAGTTCCCTCATCTGTAAAAGCGGGATTAAGACTGTGACCCTCAGGTGGGACAACCTGATTACCCTGTATCTACCCCAGCACTTAGAACAGTGCTCTGCACATAGTAAGCGCTTAACAAATACCAACTTTTTAAAAGTTTTTTTAAAAATCACTAGTATTTATGTGGCACAAACAGGTGACAGATATATTCCCTGCCCACAAGGAGCTTAAACTCTAAAGGGGGAGACTGACATAAAAATAATCAATCTATCATTGGTATTTATTGAGCGGTTACTGTGAGCTGAGTTCTCTACTAAGCACTTGGGAGAGGAGAACAGATTTGGTAGACACATTCCCTGCCCATGAGGAGTTTACTGTCTTAAGGGACAGACATTAAAATCAATGATCATAGATATACATACATGCTTTGGGGCTGAGGGTGGCGGAGGAATATCACTCAATCAATCTGTGGTATTTATTGAGCACTTACTGTGTGCAGAGCACTGTATCAAGTGTTCGGGAAAGTAGGAAACAATAGAGTTGGCAGATATGTTCCCTGACCACCATGAATTTGAAGGGTAAAGATCCAAATACATAAATGAACCAGAAATACAAACGGATTAATCCAAATAAATAACTGAATGCACAATTGAATAAATGGATAGGAAATGGGCTAATGACCATGTTTGTTTTTTGGTGAGGAAGGGGGAGGGGCAATCAATAAATCAATCATATTTACTGAGTGCCTACTGTGTGCAGAACGCAGTACTAAGCACTTGGGAGAGTGCAGTAGAACAATACAACAAACATATTCCCTGCCCACAATGAACTTACAGTCAAATGGTGGGGATGATGGATTTGTATGATTTTGGGGAGCTAGCAGTTCAGGGAGGGGAAGATGTATTGGACCAGATGGGATTTTAGGAGCGTTTGACTCTGGAGAGCAGTATCTTTAGACTGGGAGCTTGTTGTGGGCAGGGATTGTCTCTCATTATTGCTGTATTGTACTTTCCCAAGCGCTTAGTACAGTGTTCTGCTCACAGTAAGTGCCCAATAAATACGATTGAATGAATGAATTGGAAGAGTCAATGGTGAGCCCTTAAGAGGTTCTAGCTAAGGATGCTTATGTCCCTAGACATAATTTCTTTATTTATGTTAAAATCTGTCTCCTCCTCTAGATGGTGAGCTCGTTTTGGGCATGGAATGGGTCTGCTAACTCTGTTACAATGTACTTTCTCAAGTGAGATGCAGTGTGGCCTAGTGGATAAATCATGGGCCAAAGAGTCAGAAGGACTTGGGTTCTAAAAATAAAATAAATAATGGTATTTGTTAAGCGCTTACTATGTGTCAAGCATTGTTCTAAGCACTGGGGTTGACACAAGGTAATCAGGTTGTCCCACTTGGGGCTCACAGTCTTAATCCCCATTTGACAGATGAGGTAAGTGAGAAACAGATAAGTTAAGTGATTTGCCCAAAGTCTCACAGCTGATAAGTGGCAGGGCCGGGATTAGAACCTATGACCTCTGACTCCCAAGACCGTATTGTTTCCACTAAGCCACGCTGCTTCTAATCCCGGCCCTACCCCTTCTCCACTGTATAACCTTGGGCAAGTCACTGCACTTCTCCGGACCTCGGTTACCTCAGCTTTAAAATGGGGATTTTACAGACTGTGAGCTCTACGTGGGTCAGGGATTGTGTCCATCCTGATTTTGTATCTACCCCAATTCTTAGTAAGTACCTGGCACATAGTGAATGCTTCACAAATACTATTTAAAAAAATAAGCACTTAGTATGGTGCTCTGCACACAGTACTCAATAAATACGATTGACTGACAAACCAGGGCTCTAGGTCAAAGCACCATGCAAGACAGCTTGGTCACTTTCTTGTACAGCTGTCTACCACTTCAGTGGTTTTCTGTCCTGTATTACCAAAATGTTCAAAGTGATTTTTCTCCTCCAGTTCTCTAGATTACATAAATTTCAGCAAAGCAATTTTTTCTGCTTGAATACATTATGAAATGCCATTTTTGTTATAAAAGCTAATTGATAGTGTGATTTGTTATGTTGCCGAGACATAATTCAGAAAGTTACTTTAAAGCCTTTGATACATGGAATAGCACTAACTGTTTAATATTTCTTGTTTGAGGAGATACAACATAAGGTTAAAAAATGTGGTGTCACATAGATGAAATATTTCCAGAAGCTTTTATTCTTGTTATTTGGGCTGGTGCCAATATCTTTCTTCACAGAAGCCCATATTTCCAAAGGTGCTTCTCCTAGCATTTATTCCCCAGTCATTACTTAACATTTTTTTTTTGACCTGGACCAAAAATAGGCATTTGAGGAACTAAATATCTTCAAACCAAAATGTAAGAGGAGAGTACCAGGCCTGATATAATTCTTTCCTATTAATGGCATGCATTGTTTTTGGAAAGAGTTCAAACTTCTGGATATGCTCTCTAAGAAAAGCACAGTAGTAATTTTCCTTGAAATATGGACATATAATGCTAATGCCTGAGGTAATCTTATCAAAATCTTCAGAGGCCACTGGTAGATTCCACCCTACCTGTTAACTGATTTCCTTCATTTATTACCGATGGCATCTTCGACTATTAACTTGAATAATTTAAGAATCGAAGCAAATTTTCATCATTGGCTGGTGTTTTCCAAACTTAAGGGGAAAAGTGGAATTGTTCCCATTGGGTATGTTTTTAGTTAGTTTGAATTTTAATTCCTTTGAGTTTGTGTGTATTCTTTGTCATACACACATAAGAGTACGTTTAGGTTCGAAATCTCTTTTAATTGAAGTGTTCCAGGCTTGATTAAAAAAAAATGAACTCGATAATGTAAAAAATGGAAGGGCAAAAGTCGGGTTGCAAAAAACCAGGAAATGTTTTCTGATGTGCCTTGACACAGGGGACTGGACCAAATGAACCTTGCGGTCCCTTCTAGCTGTATTCATTCATTAATTCATTAATTGAGCGTTTCCTATGTGTAGAGCACCATACTAAGGGCTTGGAATGTACAATTCGGGAACAGATAGAGACAATCCCTGCCCAACGATGGGTTCACAGTCTAAAAGGGGGAGACAGACAACTAAACAAAATAAGTAGTCTGGTGTCATTATCATCAAGATAAGCAGAATCATAGATATATACACATCATTAACAAAATAAATAGTGTAATAAATAATATATACAAATATACACAAATGCTGTGGGGAGGGGAAGGGGGAAGAGCAGAAGGAAGGAGTAGGGGCAATGGGGAGGGGAGGAAGAGCAGAGGGAAAGGGAGGGTTCAGTCTGGGAAGGTCTCCTGGAGGAGGTGAGCTTTCAGTAGGGCTTTGAAGAGGGGAAGAGAGTGAGTTTGGCGGATGGGAGAGGGGAGGGCATTCCAGGTCAGTGGTAGGATGTGGGCCAGGGGTTGATGGCGGGACAGTCAAGAACGAGGCCCCGAGAGGAAGTGAGTGGTGGAGAAGCAGAGTATACGGGGTGGGCTGATGAAGGAGAGAGAGGAGGTGAGGTAGGAAGGGGCAAGATGTTGGAGAGCTCTGAAGCCAAGAGAGGAGTTTTTGTTTTATGTGAAGGTTAATAGGCAACCACTGGAGGTTTTTGAGGAGGGCAGTGGCATGCCCAGAGCGTTTCTGTAGAAAGATAATCCAGGCAGTGGAATGAAGAATTGACTGGAGTGGGGAGAGACAGGAGGAAGGGAGATCAGAGAGGAGGCTGATGCAATAATCCAGTCGGAATATGATGGGAGATTGTACCAGCAAGGTAGCAGTTTGGGTGGAGAGGAAAGGGGGGATCTTGGCGATGTTGTGAAGGTGAGAATGGCAGGTTTTGCTGATGGATTGGATGTGTGGGGTGAATGAGAGAGCAGAGTCAAGGATGACACCAAGGTTGCGGGCCTGTGAGATGGGAAGGATGGTAGTGTCGTCCACAGTGACGGGAAAGTCAGGGAGAGGACAAGGTTTGGGAAGGAAGATAAGGAGCTCAGTCTTGGACACATTGAGTTTTAGGTGGCAGGCAGATATCCAGGTGAAGATGTTCTGGAGGCAGGAAGAGATATGAGCCTGAAGGGAGGGGGAGAGAACAGGGGAGGAGATATAGATTTGGATGTCATCTGCGTAGAGATGATAGATGAAGCTGTGGGAGCCAATGAGTTCACCAAGAGACTGAGTATAGATGGAGAACAGAAGGGGTCCAAGAACTGACCCTTGAGGAACCCCTACAGTTAGAGTATGGGAGGGGGAGGAGGAGCCCGCGAAGGAGACTGAGAATGAATGGCCAGAAAGATAAGAGGAGAACCAGGAGAGGAAGGAGTCCATGAAGCCAAGGTTGGATAATGTGTTGAAGAGAAGGGGACGGTCGACAGTGTCAAAAGTAGCTGAGAGGTCAAGGAGGATTGGGATAGAGTAGGGGCCATTGGATTTAGCTCTATGATTCTCTGAGACTTTATAAACCTTTTCAGAGCTATATCCAAAAAGCCAGCTACCTCCTCTGAAGAACTAATGTACATATACTATGCGCCAAGCACTGTACTAAGCACTGGGGTGGATACCAGCAAATCGGGTTGGATACAGTCCCTTTCCCGCTTGGGGCTCACAGTCTTAATCCCCATTTTACAGATGAAGGAACTGAGGCTCAGATAATTTAAGTGACTTTTCCCAAGGCTACACAGCAGAAAAGTAGTAGAGCTTGGATTAAGAGCTCATGAGTTGTTCTATCACCATGCTGTTTTACACATCTCAGGGAAACAGAAGCAGGAATCCAGGCATTTATAAAGCTGATTTTCTCCAATTCACCTGGAGTGGATTGGGGCTGATCTGGAAGAAGTTATGGATGGTGCTGCTAGATTGTAAATTCCCACTAGTTTATAAACTCTCCCAAGGGATTGTAAACTCCTGCTCCAGACTGCAAGCATCCACTAGATTGTAAACTCCTCAAGGCAGTGCCTCTGTATAGTCCCTAAGTAAGCTGGTTATGGGCAGGAAATGTGTCTGTTTAGTGTTCATTCATTCATTTATGTTTATTGAGCGCTTACTATGTGCAGGGCACTGTACTAAGCGCTTGGAATGTACAATTCGGCAACAGAGACAATCCCTGCCCAATGATGGGCTCACAGTCTTTACGGGGGAGACAGACAGCAAAGCAAAACAGAACAAAACAAAACAAAACAAAACGTCATCAAGATAAAAAGAATCATAGAGTTATACACCTCATTATCACAATAAATAGGGTAATAAATAATATATACAAATATGCACAGTGCTGAGGGGAGGGGAAGGGGGAAGAGCAGAGGGCGGGAGAGGGGGAACGGGGAGAGGAGGAGGAGCAGTCTGGGAAGGCCTCCTGGAGGAGGAGAGTATTATTGTATTGCACTCTCCTGAGCGCTTAGTACAGTGCTCTGCAAACAGTAAGTGTTCAATAAATATGATTGAATGAATGAATAAGAGCTAAATGTTGTGCTCTGCACACAGTGGGCTGGCCTTCCATAATAATAATTGTGCTATTTAAGCACTTATGCCAGGCATTGTACTAAGCACTGGGGTGGATACAAGGAAATAGGGCTGGATGCAGTCCCTGTCCCTAGTTGTATTATTATAGTGCCTGGCCCATAGTAAACACTTAATAATACTATTATTATTATAGCATTAATAAATACTATTATTATATAGAGATCTGTGTCCTTTTGCATAGTATGCAGCATGTCCTAGTGGCAACAGCATGGGTTTGGGCGTCAGAGGTTGTGGGTTCTAATCCCAGCTTTGCCACTTGTCTTTTGTGTGACCTTGGGCAAGTCACTTAACTTCTTTGTGCCTCCGTTACCTCATCTGTAAAATGGGGATTGAGACTGTGAGCCTCATGTGAGACGGGGACTGTGTCCAGCCTGGTTTACCTTGTATGTACCACACCTCTTAGAACAGTGCTGGCCACATATTCAATAGTATTTATTGAGCGCTTACTATGTGCAGAGCACTGTACTAAGCACTTGGAATGAACAAGTCGGCAACAGATAGAGACGGTCCCTGCCGTCTGACGGGCTTACGGTCTAATCGGGGGAGAGGGACAGACGAGAACGATGGCAATGAATAGAGTCGAGGGGAAGAACATCTCGTAAAAACAATGGCAACTAAATAGAATCGAGGCGATGTACATTTCATTAACAAAATAAATAGGCTAATAAATATATACAGTTGAGCAGACGAGTACAGTGCTGAGGGAATGGGAAGGGAGAGGAGGAGGAGCAGAGGGAAATGGGGGGAAAAGAGGGTTAAGCTGCGGAGAGGTGAAGGGGGTAGGTAGAGGGAGCAGAGGGAGAAGAGGAGCTCAGTCTGGGAAGGCCTCTCGGAGGAGGTGAGTTTTAAGTAGGGTTTTGAAGAGGGGAAGAGAATCGGTTTGGCGGAGATGAGGAGGGAAGGCGTTCCAGGACCGCGGGAGGACGTGGCCCGGGGGACGACGGCGGGATGGGCGAGACCGAGGGACGGTGAGGAGGTGGGCGGCAGAGGAGCGGAGCGTGCGGGGTGGGTGGTAGAAAGAGGGAAGGAAGGAGAGGTAGGAAGGGGCAAGGTGATGTAGAGCCTTGAAGCCTAGAGTGAGGAGTTTTTGTTTGGAGCGGAGGTCAACCACTGGAGGTGTTTAAGAAGGGGAGTGACAGGCCCAGATCATTTCTGCAGGAAGATGAGCCGGGCAGAGGAGTGAAGAATAGACCGGAGCGGGGCGAGAGAGGAGGAAGGGAGATCAGAGAGAAGGCTGACACAGTAGTCTAGCCGGGATATAACGAGAGCCCGTAGCGGTAAGGTAGCCGTCTGGGTGGAGAGGAAAGGGCGGATCTTGGCGATATCGTAAAGGTGAAACCGGCAGGTCTCGGTAACGGATAGGATGCGTGGGGTGAACGAGAGAGACGAGTCAAGGATGACACCGAGATCGCGGGCCCAAGAGACGGGAAGGACGGTCGTGCCATCCACGGTGATAGGGAAGTCTGGGAGAGGAGTGGGTTTGGGAGGGAAGATGAGGAGCTCAGTCTCGCTCATGTTGAGTTTTAGGTGGCGGGCCGACATCCAGGTGGAGACGTCCCGGAGGCGGGAGGAGATGCGAGCCCGAAGGGAGGGGGAGAGGACAGGGGCGGAGATGTAGATCTGCGTGTCATCTGTGTAGAGATGGTAGTCGAAGCCGTGAGAGCGAATGAGTTCACCGAGGGAGTGAGTGTAAATGGAGAACAGAAGAGGGCCAAGAACTGACCCTTGAGGAACTCCAAAAGTTAAAGGAGTTAACATAGTAAATGCTTAACAAATTCTGTAATAATATTATCATTATTGTTGGTCACAGGTTGCTGAATCAGTTCATTATCCACCCAAAAGGATGTATCCACAAAAGCAGCGTGGCTTAAAGAAGCAGCTTGTCCTAATGGCAAGAGCACGGGATTGGGAGTCAGAGGTTGTGGGTTCAAATCCCAGATTTGCCACTTGTCAACTGTGTGACTTTGGGCAAGTCACTTCACTTCTCTGGGCCTCAATTCCCTCATCTGTAAAATGGGGATTAAAACTGTGAGCCCCACGTGGGACAATCTGATAACCTTGCATCTACCCCAGCGCTTAGAACAGTGTTCGGCACATAGTAAGCACTTAACAAATACCATTATTATTATTATTATTACTATTATTGTTATTACATTTTCTGATCTTACCCAGAATTCCTGGTGGACTACTGAAGCGCTCTGGGTTTTTCCCAGAGTCCTCTCAATAGGAGTTCTAAATTGTTTTAATATAAAGAAATAAAGTACAGATCTGGACATAAGTGGTGTGGGGCTGGGGAGGGGGAAGAACAAAAGGAGCAAATCAGGGCGATGCAGAAAGGAATGAGAGAAGAGGAGGGGGGTTCTTAGTCAGGGAAGGCCTCCTAGAGGAGATGTGCCTTCAATAAACTTTTGAATTGGGGGAGAGTAATTGTCTGTGGGATTTGAGGAGGGAGGATGCTCCAGGCCAGAGGCAGGACATGGGCCAGGGCTCGGCGGTGAGATTGAGGCACAGTGAAAAGGTTAATGTTAGAGGAGCAAAGTGTGCAGGCTGGATTGTCGTAGGAGGGGCAAGGGGATGGACTGCTTTAAAACCAGTGATGAGGACTTTCTGTTTGATGCGGAGGTGTATGGACAACCACAGGAGTTTTTTGAGGAGCGGGGGTGACATGTCCCGAACATTTTTGAAGAAAAATGTTCTGGGCAGCAGAGTGAATTATGAACTGGAGTGGGGAGAGGCAGGAGGCTGGAAGGTTAGCAAGGAGGCTGATGCAGTAATCCAGGTGGGATAGATTGAGTGATGGTATTAATAATGATCATGTTGGTATTAGTTAAGCGCTTACTATGTGCAGAGCACTGTTCTAAGCGCTCGGGTAGATACAGGGTAATCAGGTTGTTCCACGTGAGGCTCACAGTCTTAATCCCCATTTTACAGATGAGTTAGCTGAGGCTCAGAGAAGTTGTGACTTGCCCACAATCACACAGCTGACAAGTGGCAGAGCTGGGATTCGAACCCATGACCTCTGACTCCCAAGCCCGTGCTCTTTCCACTGAGCCACGCGTTGTCGCAGTTTGGATGGAGAGGACAGGGCGGATTTTAGCGATGTTGCGAGGGTGGGACTGAGGATTTAGTGGTGGATTGAAAATGTGGGTTGAATGGATGAGAAGAGTGAAGGATGACTCCATGGTTATGGGCCTGTGTGACAGGAAGGATGGTGGTGCTGTCTACGGTGATGGAAAAGTCAGGGGCAGGACAGGGTTTGGGTGGGAAGATAAGGAGTCCTGTTTTGGACATGTTAAGCTTGATGTGACGTGAAGACACCCAAGTACGGGCAGGGAACGGGTCCGCTAATTGTGTTGTTGTGAGAAGCAGTGTAACTTAATGGGAAGAACCCGTTCTTGGGAGTCAGAGGACATGGGTTCTAATCCTGGATCCGTCCCTTATCTTTTGTGTGACCTTGGACAAGCCACTTAACTTCTCTCTGCCTCAGTTACCTCATCTGGAAAATGGGGATTGAGACTGTGAGCTGCACTTGGGACAACCTGATTAGCTCATATCTATCCCAGCACAGTGCTTGACACATAGTAAGCACTTAAAACTGTATATATTTTCGTTACCCTATTTATTTTGTTAATGAATTGTACATCGCCTTGATTCTATTTAGTCGCCATTGTTTTTACGAGATGTTCTTCCCCTTGACGCTGTTTAGTGCCATTGTTCTCGTCTGTCCGTCTCCCCCGATTAGACCGTAAGCCCGTCAAACGGCAGGGACTGTCTCTATCTGTTGCCGACTTGTTCATCCCAAGCGCTTAGTACAGTGCTCTGCACATAGTAAGCGCTCAATAAATACTATTGAATGAATGAATGAAAGTACTGCAAATCACTCAGTCTAAGGCCAAATAAAGTCATTATGCTAACTCTTCTAATTAGCCTAAATTGTGATTTGGAGATTCAGATCAATTTCGCCTCTGAGTAGTCTTTTCAGGTATCTTCTCCACAACAAGTCAAGTGTAACGTGGTCTGTAGTTTCCTGGATCTGTACATTACTCTTGATCAATGCTTTGTGATAAAGTAAGGCTGTCGGACGGCAGAGAAATTTCCCATCACGCTCATTCATCTCTTTGACAGCTGGGGCTGCGTGGAAGTAAGGCCAGAATATTGACTATTAATGGTACATCTTTATAATAAACACTCATAAAGATTAAATATTTGAATCACTTGTATAAATGCTACCTATACTATCTGTTTCACAGGGAGGTCATGGTGTAGTGGATAGAGCACGGGCCTGGGACTGAGAGGGTCATGGATTCTAATCCCTGCATTTGTCTGTGTTGCATGGCCTTGGGCAAGTCACTTCACTTCTCTGTGCCTCAGTTACCTCATCTGTAAAATGGGGATTGAGATTGTGCCCCACGTGGGACAGGGACACTGTCCAACACAATTTGCTTGTATCCACCTCAGAACTTAGTATCCACCCCAGGGCCACGTCCTCCCACGGTCCTGGGACGCCCTCCCTCCTCACCTCCGCCAAACTGATTCTCTTCCTCTCTTCAAAACCCTACTTAAAACTCACCTCCTCCGAGAGGCCTTCCCAGATTGAGCTCCCCTTCTCCCTCTACTCCCTCTACCGCCCCCCCTTCACCTCTCCGCAGCTTAACCCTCTTTTCCCCCATTTCCCTCTGCTCCTCCCCCCTCCCTTCCCATCCCCTCAGCACTGTACTCGTCTGCTCAACTGTATATATTTTCATCACCCTATTTATTTTGTTAATGAAATGTACATCGCCTCGATTCTATTTAGTTGCCATCGGTTTTTACGAGATGTTCTTCCCCTCGACTCTATTTATCGCCATCGTTCTGGTCTGTCCGTCTCCCCCGATTAGACCGTAAGCCCGTCAAACGGCAGGGACTGTCTCTATATGTTGCCGACTTGTTCATTCCAAGCGCTTAGTACAGTGCTCTGCACATAGTAAGCACTCAATAAATACTATTGAATGAATGAATGAATAACTTAGTACAGTGCCTGGCACATAGGTAAGCACCTAACAAATACCATAATTCTTATTATTATTTTCACTTGACACCAAACCATCGATGAGCTAAGGATTTCCTTCAACAATTGGTGATTTTGTTAACTAGAGTTTTTCCTTGTTATTTTCTGAAAAAGTGAGGAACTGTCTTTTCATATCAAACTTCAAACGTACATTTCAAAATGACTATGTGGTGCAGTGGAAAGAGCATGGGTTTTGGGAGAAAGGAGGCATCAGTCACACTGAATAGTGACTCTGGCCATTTCAAAAGTTTCAAGAGTCAATCAATATAAATTCTAACCAGCAATACTGGATTACACTAAGAATAAGTTAATACTTTACATCAAAATATTGTGTTTTTTTTTTTAAAGAAATAGACAATTTCCTTGGCAGTGTGGTCTAGTGGAATAGCCTGGTTTTGAAAGTCAAGAGTGGCAGATTTTAGGAGAATGGTATAGTGGATAGAGCACGGGCCTGGGAGTCAGAAGATCATGAGTTCTAATTCTAGTTCAGCCACTTGTCTGCTGTGTCACCATGGGCAAGTCACTTCACTTCTCTGGGCCTGAGTTTCCTCTCCTGTAAAAGGGAGTTTGAGACTGTGAGCCCCATGTGGGGCAGGGACTGTGTCCAACCCGATTTACTTGTATCTGCTCAGCACTTAGTATTCATTCATTCATTCATTCATTCATTCATTCGTATTTATTGAGCGCTTACTATGTGCAGAGCACTGTACTAAGCGCTTGGGATGAACAAGTCGGCAACAGATAGAGACAGTCCCTGCCGTTTGATGGGCTTACAGTCTAATCGGGGGAGATGGACAGACAAGAACAATGGCAATAAATAGAGAACAATGGCAATAAATAGAGAACAGTGGCAATAAATAGAGAACAATGGCAATAAATAGGGAACAATGGCAATAGAGAACAATGGCAATAAATAGTAAAGTGCCTAGCACAAGGTAAGTGCTTAACAAATACCATCATTATTATTATTAGTCCCAGTTCAGTCACTTACCTAGTATGTAACCTTGGGCAAGGCTTTTATTCTCTTGGCACCACATTTTCCTCATCTGTAAAATGGGGAAAAGTTATGTACTCTTCTTACCACTTAGACGGTGAACTCTATGTGGAACAGGGACTAGATCTGATATGATTATCTTGTATTTATCTTAGTGCTTAGCAGGGTGTTTGGGACATAATAAGTGCTTAAAATACCATAAGTAGTAGATTATACTCTGGCAGAAATCTTTGCAGATGTGCATATATATATTCATTCATTCATTCAATTGTATTTATTGAGTGCTTACTACTACTACTAATAATAATGTTGGTATTTGTTAAGTGCTTACTATGTGCCAAGTACTGTTCTAAGCCCTGGGATAGATACAAGGTTATTAGGTTGTCCCACTTGGGGCTCACACTCTTGATCTCCATTTCACAGATGAGGTCAATGAGGCACAGAGAAGTTATGTGACTTGCCCAAAGTCACACAGCTGACACGTGGCGGGGCTGGGATTAGAACCCACAACCTCTGACTCCCAAGCCCGGGCTCTTTCCACTAAGCCACACTGCTTCTCTGTGTGCAGAGCACTGTACTAAGTGCTTGGAAAGTACAATTCAGCAACAAAGAGAGACAATCCCTGCCCACAACAAGCTCACAATCTAGAGACAGACATCAAAACAAGTAAACAACCACCAATAGCATCAATATAAATAAATAGAATTAGATATATATATATTTATATGTATATACATATATATATGTTATAATGTGTATATATATATACATATATATATATGTATATATGTGTGTGTGTATATATATGTATGTATATATGTAGAGAGAGAGAGAGAGCTTACTTAGTGCAGAGCACTGTACTAAGCACTTAATAACAATAATAATAATGTTGGTATTTGTTAAGCGCTCACTATGTGCCGAGCACTGTTCTAAGCGCTGGGGTAGACAGGGGAATCAGGTTGTCCCACGTGGGGCTCACAGTCTTAATCCCCATTTTACAGATGAGGGAACTGAGGCACGGAGAAGTTAAGTGACTTGCCCACAGTCACACAGCCGACAAGTGGCAGAGCTGGGATTCGAACTCATGAGCCCTGACTCCAAAGCCCGTGCTCTTTCCACTGAGCCACGCTGCTTCTCCACTTGGGAGAGTACAATATAACAGAGTTGGTAGACACATTCCCTGCCCACAGTGAGCTTACAGATTAGAGGGGGAAACTGATATTCATATAAATAAATGAATTATAGATAATAATAATAATGTTGGTATTTGTTAAGTGCTTACTATGTGCAGAGCACTGTTTTAGGCGCTGGGGGAGATACAGGGTCATCAGGTTGTCCCACGTGAGGCTCACAGTTAATCCCCATTTTACAGATGAGGTAACTGAGGCACAGAGAAGTTAAGTGACTTGCCCACAGTCACACAGCTGACAAGTGGCAGAGCCGGGAGTCAATCCCATGACCTCTGACTCCGAAGGCCAGGCTCTTTCCACTGAGCCACGCTGCTTCCGTAGATATGTATGTAAGTGTTGTGTGGTTGGGCTGGAGATGAATAAAGTGAGTAAGTCAGGGTAAGGCAGAAGGGAGTGGGAGAAGAGGAAAGGAGGGCTTAGTCAGGGAAGGCCTCCTGGAGGAGATGTACCTTTGACAAGGCTTCGAAGAGGGGAGAGTCATTGTCGGATATGAAGAGGGAGGTCGTTCCGGTTCAGAAGCGGGACGTGGGTGGGAGGTCAGCTGTGAGATGGATGAGATTGAGGTCCAGTGAGTAAATTGGCATTTAGAGGATCGAAGTGTGCAGGCTGGGTTGTGATAGGAGAGTAGTGAGGTGAGGTAGGAGAGGGGAGGGAGATTGAGGGCTTTAAAGCTGATGGTGAGGAGGAGTTTCTCTTTGATGCAGAGTTGGATAGACAACCGCAGGAGGTTCTTGAGGAGTGCAAATACACAGACTGAAAGTTTTTGTAGAAAAATAATCTGGGCAACAGAGCAGAAGAAACGTGGCCTGGTGGATAGACCCAGGCTTGGGAGTCAGGAGGACCTGGTTTCTAATCCTGAATCTGCTACTTTTCTCCTGTGGGCAAGTTACTTCACTTCTCTGTGGCTCCATTACCTCATCAGTAAAATTAGAATTAAGACTTTGAGCTCTATGTGGGACAGGGACTGTGTCCAACATGATTAGCTTGTATCTACCCTAGCAATTAGCACAGTACCTGGCACACAGTAAGCGCTTAACAAATGCCACAATTATTATTATTATTAAGTGTGGACTGGAGTCAGGTGAGACAGGAGACAGGGTGTTGGGAAGTGTCTAAGAAGGCTGAAAAAGGGTGCAGGGCGGGTGTAGGAAATGCAGGAGGGGAGACGTATATATCATTCCTTTATTCGATCAGTGGTATTTATTGAACACTTACTATTTACTAAGTGCTTGGGAGAGTAGAAAGTAGAGTACACCAGAGTGGATAGTGTTTCCCCACTTCTCAGAAACATTCATTTGTTGCCCTTCCACCGCCATATCAAACAGAAACTCCTTACCATCAGCTTTAAAGCAATCACCTTGCCCCATCCTTCTTCACCTCACTACTCCCCTACTATAACGTGGCCCGCACACTTCATTGCCAACCTAATCACTGTACTTTCATCTCATCTATCGCCCTGCCGACCCCTTACCCAATTCTGGTCTCTGGCCTGGAACACCCCCTTCATATCTGCCAGACAATGACGCTTCTCCACTTCAAAGCCTAACTGAAGGCCCATCTCCTCCAAGAGGCCTTCCTTGACTAAGCTCTCCTTTCCTCTTCTCCCTCTCCCTTCTGCGTCACCCTGACTAGCTCCCTTTAGTCATCCCCGCTTCAAGCCCCACAGCACATAAGTACATAGCTGTAATTTACTTATTTATATTAATGACTTTCTCCTCCTCTAGACCGTGAGCTTGTTGTGAGCAGGAAATGTGTCTGGTTATTGTTATACTGCATTCCCCCAAGTGCTTAGTTCAGTGCTCTGCACACAGTAAGCACTCGATAAATATGATTAAATGAATGAATGAAGACGTTCCCTGCCCACAAGGAGCTCACGGTCTAGAGGGGGAGAAAGACATTAGTATAAATAAAGCATTCTGCACACAAAAGATGTGCAGAGAGAACTTTGCTAAGTACTGTGGAAGAATATGGAGGAGGAAAAAAATGATCACTGTTGCCTACTGATATCGAGGCCATGGAAACCATGGAAATGGATATCCAGAAACCATTGTAACAACAATAATAATAATGATAACATCAACAATAGCATTTGTTAAGTGCTTACTATGTAATAATAATAATAATAATAATGGTGGTATTTGTTAAGCACTTACCATGTGCCAAGCACTGTTCTAAGCTCTAGGGTAGATACAAGATAATCAGGTTGTCCCAAATGGGGATCACAGTTTTTATCCCCATTTTACAGATGGGGTAACTGAGGCACAGAGAAGGTAAGTGACTTGCCCAAGTTCACACAGTTGACAAGTGGCAGAGCTGGGCTTAGAACCCATATTCTCTGACTTCCAAGCCTGTGCTCTTTTCACTAAGCCACGCTGCTTAGGCACTGTATTAAGCACTGGAGTAGATACAAGATATAACCAGGTTGGACACACTCCCTGTCCCACATAGGGGTCACAGTCTTAATCCCCATTTTAGAGATGAGGTAAATGAGGCCCAGAGAAGTGAAGTGACTTGCCTAAGGTCACACTGCAGAGAAATGGAAGAGCCAGGATTAGAACCCAGATCCTCTGACTCCCAGGACCCTGGAAATTGGGGGAGCACCTGGTGACCATGACCATTGGAACTTTTGGGACTTTTGGAATCATATATCTAGGTCCCTGCAGTGTCAATGGCAGGAGAATAATAATAATAATAATTATGGCCTTTGCTAAGTGCTTACTAAGTTCCCAGTATATACAAGGTAATCAGGTTGTCCCACATGGAGCTCACAGTCTTAATCCTCATTTTACAGATGAGGTAACTGAGGCGAAGAGAAGTTAAATGACTTGCCCAAGGTCACACAGCAGACCAGCGGAGGAGCTGGGAATAGAGCCCACGTCCCCTGACTCCCAAGCCCTTGCTCTTTCCACTAAGCCATGCTGCTTCTCATTTAAGTGCTCACTTTATGCCAGGCACTGTTCTAAGCCCTGGGTTGGATACAATGCAAATCAGGTTGGACACAGCCTATTTGAGCTCACATTCTCAATCCCCGTTTTACAGGTAACTGAGGCACAGAATAGTGAAGTGACTTGCCCAACATCACACAGCAGACAAGTGGCAGAGCTGGGATTAGAGCCCATGACTCTCTGATGACCTTCTATGCTATGCTGCTCAGGGTTGGAGTGGGAGTGGGGAAATTACCTGAAGCTGTGAGGGCTCCTTCTCCTCATTCTCCCCTGGAAGGGGTCACGATATCTTTTTCTCCTCTTTAACTGGGACTAACAGCAACCACGTCAGCTTTTGAATAAACGAGTAGTTCTTGGCACCGAGCATGTTCATGGCCTCCCACGACATTGAAAAATGATCTCTAGCGATATCAATCTGTGACCTATCTATGGACATGGCCGGCTCGGTTTTCACGTTGAGGGCAAGTTTTCAATTAGATGTACAAATCAGTGCTTCTAAAAGAGTCAAAGTAGATTACAGTATTTGGACTCCAATAGATGTGGTTTACTTTTTTTGATAATCGGTGCGACTTCAGAGATTAGTGAACCTTCAAAAGACCAAATTGCTTTTCATTATTTGAAATGTTTAAAGTAATGACTTGAGGTTATTTCTTATGAAGGGTTCAGTTAAAAATAACGAAATATCAAATGAAATGGAGAACTTTTCAACCTTTTTGGAGAGAATAAGTAAGGGATGCATGAATTTGAAATTATCTTTCTAAAATTATAATTGAATTATTATACAACATCTGTGTGAGAAGCAGCTTGAACTAGTGGAAAGAGAACACACCTGGGATTCAGAGGATTTGGGTTCTATATCCTGGTTCTACCACTTGTCTGCTTTGTGACTTTGGGCAAGTCCCTTCACTTCTCTGGGTAAGCAGTGTGCTCAGTGGAAAGAGCCTGGGCTTCGGAGTCAGAGGTCATGGGTTCGAATCCAGGCTCTGCCACTTGTCAGCTGTGTGACCGTGGGCAAGTCACTTAACTTCTCTGTGTCTCAGTTACCTCATCTGTAAAATGGGGATTAACTGTGAGCCTCACGTGGGACACCCTGATTACCCTGTATCTACCGCAGCACTTAGAACAGTGCTCTGCACATAGTAAGCGCTTAACAAATACCAATATTATTATTATTCTCTGGGCCTCAATTACCTCATCTTTAAAATGGGGATTAAGAATGGGAGCCTAGTGTGAGACAGGGACTGTGTCCTACCCAATTACTTTGTATCTACCTCAGTGCTTCGGACAGTGCCCGGTACATAGCAAATGCTTACCAAATGCCATTGAAAAGAACCAATAACAACATTTTCAAAGCCGTGACAATTTTGATCATCTTCTATTTATTGAGGTGCTTAACTAACCCAAAAAGAAGTAGCGTACAGACTTGTGATTCTTATTTGCCTTTAACTTAGCTAAATAGTCAACGATGGAGTAAATGACTAGCTTCATAGAAACCTGATGGATGAGGTACATTTGGCTAAATTATCAGCTTTAATAAAGGGTAGGGAAATGAATGAATCTACCCCCTAGGGATGTTCCACATTAATATTGCGTTAAAGGCCTAAAACCTTGCTAGGAAAAAGAAGTGAACTTTCAGGTTGGCTGGGAGAGAGGAAAGCTTGCTCTGAATCAGGCTCCCTTCTTGTCAGAGTCCCAGACGACGCCCGTGCCACCTGGATCAGATGACCATCAAATTGGGCAGTCCATATATTACCAAATTGTAGGCCGACAATGGCAATTTCAATTCGGAAACTAGGATTCTGGATGTGGAAGGATGGCTTGTTTTTCTTTCTTTGACCGTTTTGAGAGATTCTTCTACAAGGAAAGAAAGGCAAAATAAGTCGTGGGTCTTTACGCCTTCACAGCTCTCTAGATTCTTTGAATGTTTATTCAATCGTTCATTCAATCGTATTTATTGAGAGCTTACTGTACACAGAGCACTGTACTAAGCGCTTGGGAGAGTACGATAGAACAATAAACACATTCCCTGCCCACAGTGAGCTTACAGTTAACGTTCTTGGGGTAGTCTTTGAACACAGCAAGTGTCCAATAAATACGACAGAATGAATGAATAAATAAATGAATGAATGAATGAGTGAGTGAGTGAATGAGTGGTGGAAGGGAAAGAGGATGGATTTGTGAGTCAGGGTTTCTTTGTTCTGGTTGCAGGGCAATTCATGGCTTGCCGTGTGGCCTTAGGGAAGTCACTTAACCTCTCTGAATCTTAGTTTTTTAATCTATGAAGTATGGATAACTACACCTGTCTTTCCCTACCTCTCAGCATGTTTTGAGGACAAAAGAGTGACAAGGTCATGCAAAATTGCTTTGTGAATACAGGTTAAGTAACATCAGGTGATTATTGTCTAACAGTGGATTGTTTGTCAGCATTTGGACTGTTGAGGATTTGTTGTCTTTCTTGATGCATAAAGGAATAATATCAGCAAACAAAGACTATGATGGAGATGGTGTTGAAAAGACATCATAAAAACATAAGCTAAAATACACACCCAGTATTTGAAATTTAAAACCAATACTTTTTCAAATTGAAAAATAAAAACCTGATAATCATGCTGATAAGAGACTTGGGCAAGTCTCTTAACCCTTCTGTGTCTCAGGTCCCTCAACTGTAAAATGGGAATAGTAATTCCTGTGTTCCCTCTCGACTGCAGTGGTTGCCTATATTTATGAGTACAAAAATAATACACAACTATGGGTTTTTTTTAATATTCATTTATTTTTAAAGCTCTCTAACCCATATTTTAGTTTCTGGCTGGGATTCTCCTTAGTGGCATCCTAGTTAACTGATAGTCATGATTAATTTTATACTCCTGTGTAATCTTATATCTGGGTATATTTAGTTGAATCAGTCAATAAATCAGTCATATTCATAGAGCCCTTACTATGTGCAGAGCACTGTACTAAGTGCTGGGGAGACTACAGTATAACAGAGCTGGTAGACATGTTCCCTGCCCACAACATGTTTACAGTCTAGGAGACACAGGAATTAATATAAATGAATGAATTATGGATATGTGTGTAAGTATTGATGGGATGAAGGAGGGGTGAATAAAGGGTGCAAATCTAAGTGCAGGGGTGTTGTGGAAGAGAGTGGAGGGAAAAGGAAATGAAGGCTTAGTTGGGGAAGGTCTCTAGGTGGAAATGTGCTTTTCATGTGGCTTTGAAAGTAGGGAGAGTGATTGTTGGCAGGATACGAAGAGGATTCATTCATTCAATAGTATTTATTGAGCGCTTACTTATGCAGAGCACTGTACTAAGCACTTGGAATGTACAATTTGACAACAGATAGAGACAATCCCTGCCCAATGAAGCGTTCACAGTCTAAACGGGGGAGACAGACAGCAAAGCAAAACAGAACAAAACAAAACATCATCATCAAGATAAATAGAATCAAGGAGATATACACCTCATTAACAAAATAAATAGGGTAATAAATAATATTTACAAATGAAGGGGAGGGGAAGGGGGAAGAGCAGAGGGTGGGAGGGGGAGCAGAGGGAAAGGGGGCTCAGTCTGGGAAGGTCTCTTGGAGGAGGTGAGCTCTCAGTAGGGCTTTGAAGAGGGGAAGAGTTAGTTTGGCGGATGTGAGCAAGGAGGGCATTCCAGGACAGCGGGAGGATGTGGCCCAGGACAGCGGGATAGGCATGAACGGTGGACAGTTAGGAGGTGAGCGGCAGAGGAGCGGAGCGTGCGGGGTGGGCAGTAGAAAGAGAGAAGGGAGGTGAGGTAGGAGGGGCCAAGGTGATGGAGAGCTCTGAAGCCAAGAGTGAGGAGTTTTTGTTTGAAGCCAAGAGTGAGGATACGAAGGGCGTTCCGGGATAGAGGCTGAATGAGAGCGAGGATTTAGTGTTGAGATAGATGAGATCGAGGTCCAGTGAGTAGATTTAGATTAGAGAAGCAAAGTGTGAGGGTTGGGTTGTAGTAGAAAATCAGGGAAGGTATGGTAGCTGGGGGCAAGTTGATCTAGTGCTTTAAAGCTGATGGTAAGGAGTTTCTGTTTGATGCGGAGGTGGATGGGCCACCACTGGAAGTTCTTGGGGAGTGGGGAAACGTGGCCTGAAAGGTTTTGTAGAAAAATGGTTTGGGCTGCAGAGTGTAGTACTGCCCCGAGTTGGGAGAGATGAGAGGAAGGGAGGTCAGCAAGGTGGCTGATGCAGTAATCAAGGAGGGATAGGACAAATGTTTGGATTAACGTGGCAGCAGTTTGGATCCAAGTAGTCGGTGAACAATTTTAGGATTTTAAGGAAGAAAGGAAAGAGCATGGAACTTTCTATTTAAAGGAATCATTTCAGCATCAGCATTTTATTTTACTTCATAGCTTCAATTAATAATAATCTAGCCCCTAGCGAATCCAGGAAGGCCTACCCACAGCATCTGATATGATGAATACATCTACATGGTACTTCTTAAGCACTTATTATGTGCCAAGCACTGTTCTAAGCACTGGGGTAGGTACAAGTTAATCAGATTGGACACAGTCCCTGTTCCACATGGGCTAACACTTTTAATCCCCAATTTACAGATGAGATAACTGAGGCCCAGAGAAGTTAAATGACTTGCTCAAGGTCACACAGCAGACACGTGGCAGAGCTAGGATTCGAACCCAAGTCCTTCTGACTCCCAGGCCCGGGATCTACCCACTGGTTTAAAGTGGGGCCGTGAATCAGGAGACACAGGTTTTAATCCCGGTTCTATCCCCATCTGTTGAGTGACTTTGGGCAAGTCTCTTAACCTCCCTGTGTCTCAGGTCCCTCAACTGTAAAATGGAAATAGTAATTCCTGTGTTCCCTCTCGACTGCAGTGGTTGCCTATCAACTTCCTATCGAGCAAAAACTCCTCAGTGTTGACTTCAAAGCTGTCCATCCCCTTGCCCCTTCCTACCTCACCTCCCTTCTCTCCTTCTCCATCCCAGCCCACACACTCCACTCCTCTGGTGCCACTGACCTATTCACTGGGCCTCGTTCTTGCCCGTTGGCCATCGACCCCTGTGCCATGTCCTACCTCTGACCTGGAATGTCCTCCCTTCTCACATCCACCACACTGGCACACTTCCCCCCTTCAAAGCCCTACTGAAAGCTCACTTCCTTCAGGAGGCCTTCCCAGACTAAGCCACCTTTTTCCTCTGCTCCTCCCCCCCCCCCATCGCCCTGACTCGCTCCCTTTGCTCTAAACCCCCTGCCCCACAGCACTTGTGTATATATGTACATATTTATAATTACAAATCTATTTATTTTTATTAATGATGTGTGTATATCTATTATTCTATTTATTTATATTGATTCTTTCGATGCCTGTTTACTTGTTCAGATGTCTGTCTCCCCCTTCTAGTCTGTGAGCCCATTGTAAATGTACTTTCCAAGAGCTTAGTACAGGGCTCTGTACAAAGTGAGTGCTCAATGAACATGACTGAATGAATGTCTATAAGCTCCTTGTGGGCAGGTAACATATCCACCAACTCTGTTGGTTTGTACTCTCCCAAGTGCTTAGTGCAGTGCTCTTCACAAAGAAAATATTCAGTAAATACCATGGATTGACTGATTCTCTACCTCACATACTTGCGAGGACAAAACTGAGGTAAGTAATGAAACCTGCGGGAATAAAAGTGCTTTTATCATTTAAAGGTATATCTTACTAAAACTGTTTTAAGTTGGACAAAACAGAAGGAAAAGTATCATTCTCAAGAGGATTACTGCATCAGCATCATTTATGACCTTCCAACCTTTTTCATTCATTCATTCATTCAATAGTATTTATTGAGCACTTACTATGTGCAGAGCATTGTACTAAGCGCTTGGAATGAACAAGTCGGCAACAGATAGAGACGGTCCCTGCCGTTTGACGGGGTTATGGTCTTATCGGGGGAGACGGACAGACAAGAACAATGGCAATAAATAGAGTCAAGGGGAAGAACATCTCGTAAAAACAATGGCAACTAAATACAATCAAGGTGATGTACATTTCATTAACAAAATAAATAGGGTATGAAAATATATACAGTCGAGCAGACGAGTACAGTGCTGAGGGGATGGGAAGGGAGAGGGGGAGGAGCAGAGGGAGATGGGGGGAAAAGAGGGGTGGTAGAGGGAGTAGAGGGAGAAGGGGAGCTCAGTCTGGGAAGGCCTCTTGGAGGAGGTGAATTTTAAGTAGGGTTTTGAAGAGGGGAAGAGAATCAGTTTGGCGGAGGTGAGGAGGGAGGGCGTTCCGGGACCACGGGAAGACGTGACCCAGGGGTCGACGGTGGGATGGGCGAGACCGAGGGACGGCGAGGAGGTGGGCGGCAGAGGAGCGGAGCGTGCGGGGTGGGCGGTGGAAAGAGAGAAGGGAGGAGAGGTAGGAAGGGGCAAGGTGACGTAGAGCCTCGAAGCCTAGAGTGAGGAGTTTTTGTTTGGAGCGGAGGTTGATTGGCAACCACTGGAGGTGTTTAAGAAGGGGAGTGACAGGCCCAGATCATTTCTGCAGGAAGATGAGCTGGGCAGCGGAGTGGGGCAGGGCTAGAGAGGAGGAAGGGAGATCAGAGACAAGGCTGACACAGTAGTCTAGCCCGGATATAACGAGAGCCCGTAGCAGTAAGGTAGCCGTCTGGGTGGAGAGGAAAGGGCGGATCTTGGCGATATCGTAAAGGTGAAACCGGCAGGTCTCGGTAACGGGTAGGATGCGTGGGGTGAACGAGAGAGACGAGTCAAGGATGACACCGAGATCGCGGGCCTGAGAGATGGGAAGGACGGTCGTGCCATCCACGGTGATAGGGAAGTCTGGGAGAGGACCGGGTTTGGGAGGGAAGATGAGGAGCTCAGTCTCGCTCACGTTGAGTTTTAGGTGGCGGGCCGACATCCAGGTGGAGACATCCCGGAGGCGGGAGGAGATGCGAGCCTGAAGGGAGGCGGAGAGGACGGGGTGGAGATGTAGATCTGCGTGTCATCTGCGTAGAGATAGTAGTCAAAGCCATGAGAGCGAATGAGTTCACCGAGGGAGTGAGTGTAAATGGAGAACAGAAGAGGGCCAAGAACTGACCTTTGAGGAACTCCAACAGTCAAAGGATGGGAGGGGGAGGAGGAGCCAGCGAAGGAGACCGAGAAGGACCGGCCAGAGAGATGAGAGGAGAACCGGGAGAGGACGGAGTCCGTGAAGCCAAGGTGAGATAAGGTATGGAGGAGGAGGGGATGGTCGACAGTGTCAAAGGCAGCGGAGAGGTCAAGGAGGATCAGAATGGAGTAGGAGCCATTGGATCTGGCAAGAAGGAGGTCACGGGTGACCTTAGAGAGAGCAGTCTCGGTAGAGCGGAGGGGATGGAAGCCAGATCGGAGGGGGTCCGGGAGAGAATGGGAGTTGAGGAATTCTAAGCGGCGATTGTAGACGACTCGTTCTAGGATTTTGGAAAGGAAGGGTAGTAGGGAGATAGGGCGATAACTGGAGGGGGTAGTGGGGTCGAGAGCGGATTTTTTTAGGATGGGGGAGACGTGGGCATGTTTGAAGGCAGAGGGGAAGGAGCCGTTGGAGATTGAGTGGTTAAAAATAGAAGTTAAGGAAGGGAGGAGGGCAGGGGCGACGGTTTTAATAAGGTGAGAGGGAATGGGTCCGAGGCGCAGGTGGAGGGGGTGGCACTTGCGAGGAGGGAGGAGATCTCCTCTGAGGATACCGCAGGGAAGGATGGAAAAGTAGGGGAGAGGGTCGATGGGGGGGAGGGGAGAGGCGGAGGGGTGACTTTGGGGAGCTCAGACCTGATTGTGTTGATTTTTGTGATGAAATAGGTGTCCAGATCATTGGGGGTGAGAGATGGGGGAGGGGGAGGAACAGGGGGCCTAAGGAGAGAGTCGCTGCTCCCGTCTCACAAAAGACACCCTCAGAGATGTCGTGCCAGAGACTAAGTCCCACCAAAAAACACGTCGCCGAAAATCTCCGCACACATTTCTGACCCTTGGTGTGAAAAAATAGCCACCCGCCTCGGCAGCGGGGACACACGACTGGTGGAGGCCGGGTCCGCGCAACGCCGCCCCGGCACCTGGTTGTCTCTCCCCACTTCAGAACATACTTCACTCTGCTCTGGATTATCTTACTCCAGAAATGTTCTGGGCATGTCACCCCCACCTTCTCAAAAATCTCCAGTGGTTTCCTATTCACTTCCGTATCAAGCAAAAGCTCCTCACTGTTGGCTTCAAAACTCTCCATCCCCTTGCCCCTTCTTACCTCCCCTCCCTTCTCTCCTTCTCCATCCCAGCCCGCAAACTCCATTCCTCTGGTGCTGCTAACCTTCTCACTGGGCCTCGTTCTCACCTGTCCCACCGTCGACCCCTGGCCCATGTCCTACCTCTGTTCCGACATGCCCTCCCTCCTCAAATCTGCCAAATAATCACACTTCCCCCTTCAAAGTCCAACTGAAGTCTCACCTCCTCCAAGAGGCCTTCCCAGACTAAGCCCCTCCCCTCTCCATCACCCCTATTCTCTCTCTTTGCTCTACCCTTCCTCCCCACCCCACAGTACTTGTGTATATATGTACATATCTGTAATTCTATTTATTTACATTAATGCCTCTTAATTTGATGTGTATATATCTATAATTCTATTTATATTGATGCCATTGATGCCTGTTTACTTGTTTTGATGTCTGACTCCCCTCCTTCTAGACCGTAAGCTTGTTATGGGCAGGGATTGTCTCTCTTTATTGCTGAATTGTACTTTCCAAGTGCTTAGAACAGTGCTCTGCACACAGTAAGTGCTCAATAAGTATGATTGAAGGAATGAAAGAATGAAAAGGCTTACTATAATGTATAGAAATTAGTAATTTTAAAGATTACCTTCGATAACCATTTCTTCCATTCCTTGCCTGTGAAATAAATGCACCGTCTTCCCATTTGTTCTTCCAGTTCTTAACAGATCTGTAAAAGAAGCATTGGAAAGCATAGGAATGGATGGATCTGGAAGGTTTTGTGAGGCAAATGGATATTACATGCTTCCATTTGGATTTGGGCCTCTGCTCAGTTGTGCAGCTCTTCATTCTGGCTCCAAAAAACTCCTCCACTCGCCCTCTTCCTCCTGCTCAGCTCACAGCTCACAATTGTTGCCGAATTGTACATTCCAAGCTCTTAGTACAGTGCTCTGCATATAGTAAGCGCTCAATAAATACTATTGAATGAACACCCTTCATCCCCCACCCAAGGTTCTCACTTCCCCCACCTTCGACCTTCCGCTCATGCTATTCTTCCAGCCTGGAATTCCCTTCTCCTGCCTCAAATCCAATCGACCACAGCTCTGCCCATCTCTAAAGCCCTCCTAAAATTCCACTTTCTCTGAGGAGCCTTCCTTGATTAACTCACAACACCAGCTGGCAAATGACCACTGAGTACTGTCCTTTAATTCTATCCTCTTGCATTTGTGAAGATATGTATATTTTTATTTACATACATATTCATCTCTGCGTACAGTTACTCCTTAAGCTGTTTTGTATGGATGTAGTTTTGCTGCTTCCCACCTTATACTTGCTCGCCTTCTGGATTTAGCCATTGACAATCACTTTCCCATTAGATTATGAACTCCCCGAAGGCGGCCAACGCCCATCTTCCTACTGTTGTCCTCTTTCAAGGGCTTAGTACAGTCCCTAGCATTTAGGAAATGATGAGTAAGTGCCACTGACTGATAGGTGTGAAATACATTCATTCATTTAATAGTATGTATTGAGCGCTTACTATGTGCAGAGCACTGTACTAAGCGCTTGGAATGTACAATTCGGCAATAGATAGAGACAATCCCTGCCCATTGACAGGCTTACAGTCTTATCGGGGGAGAAAGACAAAAACAATAGCAATAAATAGAATCAAGGGGACGTACATCTCATTAACAAAATAGGGTAATAAAAATACATACTTTCACACAGGACTTGCAGTCTTCTGGCATTGTGTTGCAAAGTCGTGTGCCACTGGTTGATTATGACACTGTGGACCCCACAAAGGCTTAATAGGACGGCCGTCTCTATCGGTCTCTCTATCAAGAGCTGTCGAGTGCTGAAAGAACAATGACTTCCAATTATAGGATTATATCCAGTGAAGCATGCGACATCAATTATGTAGTGAGGATGGAGGTTGCGGGACAAATGGCAAAATGGTTTCCACAAGGTGGTATCCATCTTTACCAAACACACTCCATTGTGAACTATTTTTCACTTGACTACAAGTTTCACTTTCATTCATTCATTCAATAGTATTTATTGAGCGCTTACTATGTGCAGAGCACTGTACTAAGCGCTTGGAATGAACAAGTCGGCAGCAGATAGAGACGGTCCCTGCCGTTTGACGGGCTTACGGTCTAATCGGGGGAGACGGACAGACGAGAACGATGGCGATAAATAGAGTTGAGGGGAAGAACATCTCATAAAAACCGATGGCGACTAAATAGAATCGAGGCGATGTACATTTCATTAACAAAATAAATAGGGTAATGAAAATATATACAGTCGAGCAGACGAGTACAGTGCTGAGGGGATGGGAAAGAAGAGGGGGAGGAGCAGAGGGAGATGGGGGAAAAGAGGGTTAAGCTGAGGAGAGGTGAAGGGGGGGTGGTAGAGGGAGTAGAGGGAGAAGAGGAGCTCAGTCTGGGAAGGCCTCTTGGAGGAGGTGAGTTTTAAGTAGGGTTTTGAAGAGGGGAAGAGAATCAGTTTGGCGGAGGTGAGGAGGGAGGGCGTTCCAGGACCGCGGGAGCATGTGGCCCGGGGGTCGACGGCGGGATAGGCGAGACCGAGGGACGGCGAGGAGGTGGGCGGCGGAGGAGTGGAGCGTGCGGGGTGGGCGGTAGAAAGAGAGAAGGGAGGAGAGGTAGGAAGGGGCAAGGTGACGTAGAGCCTCGAAGCCTAGAGTGAGGAGTTTTTGTTTGGAGCGGAGGTCGATAGGCAACCACTGGAGATGTTTAAGAAGGGGAGTGACATGCCCAGATCGTTTCTGCAGGAAGATGAGCCGGGCAGTGGAGTGAAGAATAGATCGGAGCGGGGCGAGAGAGGAGGGAGATCAGAGAGAAGGCCGACACAGTAGTCTAGCCGGGATATAACGAGAGCCCGTAGCTGTAACGTAGCCGTTTGGGTGGAGAGGAAAGGGCGGATCTTGGCGATATCGTAAAGGTGAAACCGGCAGGTCTCGGTAACGGATAGGATGCGTGGGGTGAACGAGAGAGACGAGTCAAGGATGACACCGAGATCGTGGGCCCGAGAGACGGGAAGGATGGTCGTGCCATCCACGGTGATAGGGAAGTCTGGGAGAGGACCGGGTTTGGGAGGGAAGATGAGGAGCTCAGTCTCGCTCACGTTGAGTTTTAGGTGGCGGGCCGACATCCAGGTGGAGACATCCCGGAGGCGGGAGGAGATGCGAGCCTGAAGGGAGGGGGAGAGGACAGGGGCGGAGATGTAGATCTGCGTGTCGTCTGCGTAGAGATGGTAGTCAAAGCCGTGAGAGCGAATGAGTTCACCGAGGGAGTGAGTGTAAATGGAGAACAGAAGAGGTCCAAGAACTGACCCTTGAGGAACTCCAACAGTCAAAGGATGGGAGGGGGAGGAGGCGTCAGCGAAGGAGCCCGAGAAGGACCGGCCAGAGAGGTAAGAGGAGAACCAGGAGAGGACAGAGTCCGTGAAGCCAAGGTGAGATAAGGTATGGAGGAGGAGGGGATGGTCGACAGTGTCAAAGGCAGCGGAGAGGTCAAGGAGGATCAGAATGGAGTAGGAGCCATTGGATCTGGCAAGGAGGAGGTCACGGGTGACCTTAGAGAGAGCAGTCTCGGTAGAGCGGAGGGGATGGAAGCCGGATCGGAGGGGGTCCGGGAGAGAATGGGAGTTAAGAAATTCTAAGCAGCGATTGTAGACGACTCGTTCTAGGATTTTGGAAAGGAAGGGTAGTAGGGAGATAGGGCGATAACTGGAGGGGGAAGTGGGGTCGAGAGAGGGTTTTTTTAGGATGGGGGAGACGTGGGCATGTTTGAAGGCAGAGGGGAAGGAGCCGTTGGAGATCGAGTGGTTAAAAATAGAAGTTAAGGAAGGGAAGAGGGCAGGGGCGACAGTTTTAATAAGGTGAGAGGGAATGGGGTCCGAGGTGCAGGTGGAGGGGGTGGCACTTGCGAGGAGGGAGGAGATCTCCTCTGAGGATACCGGAGGGAAGGATGGGAAAGTAGGGGAGAGGGTCGGTGGGGGGGAGGGGAGAGGCGGAGGGGTGACTTTGGGGAGCTCAGACCTGATTGTGTTGATTTTCGTGAGGAAATAGGTGGCCAGATCATTGGGGGTGAGAGATGGGGGAGGGGGAGGAACAGGGGGCCTAAGGAGAGAGTTAAAGGTCCGGAACAATCGGCGGGGGTGACGGGCATGGGTGTCGATGAGGGAGGAGAAGAAGCTTTGCCTGGCGGAGGAGAGGGGAGTTAAGGCAGGAAAGGATAAATTTGAAGTGTGTGAGGTCGGCTCGGTGCTCGGACCTTTGCCAGCAGCGCTCGGCAGCTCGAGCATAGGAGTGTAGGAAGCGGACAGAGGAGGTGATCTGGGGCTGTGGGTTAGTGGAGCGAGAGCGGCGGAGGGAAAGGGGGGCGAGAGAGTTGAGATGAGTAGAGAGGGTGGAGTTGAGTTCACCTGAATTCAAGCAATTCTAATTTGAGCAATTCTAATTTGAGCAATTCTAATTGTCCAGTGCAAAACCCTAATGAATCGCTTGGGCTGGGTGGGTGACTGAGTTTATTGGCCAGAATGCAAGAACGGACTTCTGTCGGCTCTTATCACTCAGTCATTAGTATTTGTTGAGAACTTACTATGTGTGAAGCACTGTACTAAGCGCTTGGGAGAGTACCATGTAACAATCAACAGACACATTCCCTGCCCACAATGAGCTTACAGTCTAGAATTAGCCTTTGAAGTCCAGGGGTGTATCCTCTCCCAGTGTTTAGTTCAGTGCTCTAGACTGTAAGCTTGTTGTGGGCAGGTAATGTATCTGTTTATTGTTGTATCGTCCTCTCCCAAGTGATTAATACAGTGCTTTGCACATAGGAAGCTCTCAATAATTGAATGAATTCTCTGCACACAGTAAATGCTTAAATAATATTATTACTACTCCGACTGCCTCTCTCAGGAAGCGAGGGATGAGGTTTCCTGGCAATTATGGACTTAATCTAGTCACTGAGTGTGAGGACAGTACAAGTTGGTTGGGTGGCCGAGTGGTTAAAGGGATAGATTTGAAATCCGTCGGGGTTTCCGGGAATATTTGACATCATCAGCAACAGTATTTATTGAGCATTTACTGTGTGCAGAGCACTGTACTAAGAGACTGAGAGGGTAGAGTACGAGTTGGTAAACATGCTCCTTGCCCACAGGAAGCTTACAGTAGTGAGGACTACTGCACACATAATAATAATAATAATAATAATAATAATAATAATAGTGATAATAGTAATGATGGTATTTGTTAAGCACTTACTAAGTGCCAACCACTGTTCTAAACACTGGGGTAGATAAAAGCTAATCAGGTTGGACACAGTCCCTGTCCCATGTGGGGCTCACACTCTTAATCCCCGTTTTACAGGTGAGGTAACTGAGGCCCAGGGAAGTAATGAAGTGTCTTGCCCGAGGTCACTCAGCAGACAAGTGGCAGACCCGGGATTAGAACCCACATCCTCTGACTCCCAAGCATGTCTCTTGCCACTAGGCCATGCTCCACATCTCCACAACGGTATAGTGGAGGAGAGCTCACCGATTAACCCCAAGGAAATCAAGGAATACGTGAATGATTCAGTGGAGAGGTGAAACGACTCATGCTCTTTCAGAGACTGGAAGTCCCAGCATGGGGAACATGTGGTATCAGACCGGGCTCCATCTTTGTGCTAAACCTATCCCCTCTCTCTGTGATGAGAAGTCACAGTAGAAAGAGCATGGGCCTGGGAGACAGAAGGACCAGGGTTCCAATCCCAGCTCCGCCACTTGTCCACTGTGTGAACTTGGGCCAGTCACGTAACTTCTCTGTGCTTGTTTCCTCATCTGTAAAATGGGGATAAAATACTTGTTCTGTCACCAAGACTCTAAGTTAGTTATGGGCAGGGAACGTGTCTGCTAATTCTGTTGTACTGTACTCTTCCAAGAGAGTAGTACAGTTTTCCAACAAATTACTCCTCCTCCCTTCAAAGCCTGATTGAAAGCGACGTTTCTCCAAGAGGCCTTCCCTGACTAAGCCCTCCTTTCCTCTTCTCCCACTCCCTTCTGCATCACCCTGACTTGCTCCCTTTTTTCCTCCGCTTCCAGCCCCATAGAACTTATGTACGTATCTGTAATTCACTTAATTTTATGAAAGTCGGTCTCCCCGTTTAGACAGTAAGCTCACTGTGGGCAGGGAGTGTTTCTGTTATATTGTAATACTCTACTCGCCCGAGTACTTAGTACAGTGTTCTGCACACAGTAAGCATTCGATAAATGCAATTGACTGCTCTACAGATAGTAAGCGCTCTATAAATACCATTGATGGATTGATTGTTCTCCTTAGACTCTGAGGGAATGTGTGTTATATTGTTAGATTGGACGCTCCCAAGGACGTAGTAAGTGCTCTGCACACAGTAAGGACTCAGTAAATACAATTGACTGACTGGGTGACTGAGAACGATTGCAGCCCATTCGCGAAGCGGCCTTTCCGGTTTCCACAGGGGCCAGATTTATTGGGGGTCTTGTCTTTTGCCGTCGAGTCGTCTCCGACCCATAACCACTCCAAGGTCTCATCTCTCCCAGAACGCCCCACCTCCATCTGCCATCGTTCTGGTAGTGGATCCATAGACTTTTCTTGGTCAAAATCCAGAATTGGTTTACCATTGCTGCTTTCTACGCAGTAAACTCGAGTCTCCGCCCTTGACTCTCTCCCGTGCTGCTGCTGCCCAGGACAGGGGCGTTTTGACTTGTAGCAGCTGGCCTGCCACTGGCTAGCCATTGGTCATGCTAGGAATGGACTGGGTAGGCCTCTGTTTCACTCTCCAACCATAGCTGACACTGGTAGAGGACCGGAAACGTTCCAGTTTCAACCCTGAGAGGGGATTACTGGGGGGCTGAGAAGAAATAGACCGGCAAAAGGAAAGAGGGAAATGCAAAGAGGGAGAATGAAGGAAAAATGACAGAGCGGAACTGTGGTCATAGACTGCTGCCCTGTTTCCCCACAGATAAATAAGAGTGAACCCTCGGAACTTATCGTACTTCTGTTGGACTTTTCTAAGCACTAAATTCTGTGTGTGGCCTCCAGATGGGCTCAGCAAATTAAATGTGGTATTTGTGAAGCACCTACTGTGTGTCAGACACTGTACTAAGCACTGGGGTGGATGCAAGCAAATCGGGTTGGACACAATCCCTGTCCCATACGGGGCTCAAAGTCTCAATCCCCATTTTACAGATGAGGTAACAGGCACTGAGAGCTAAGTGATTTGCCCAAGATCATACAGCAAGGAATTGGTAGTGCCAAGATTAGAACCCAGGTCCTTCTGACTCCCAGGCCCGTGCTCCATCCACTAAGCCATGCTGCTTCCTGATATGCCATCTGCTTTCCGTTACCCTAATTGTGTTACCCTAGCCTCAAGATATGCCTAAATGCCGACACAAGGGCCTAAATGCCGTTATGCTAGCTGTTCATACCTCAAAATCTCCAGGGCAGAGGCTTTTTCTCCTCAATAATAGATTCCAAGGATCTTCAGCTCTTCTTATTTTTTTAGTAGTATTTAAGTGCTAACTATGTGTCAAGCACCATTCTAAGCAGCATGGCCCAGTGTCAAGAGCACAGGCTTGGGAGTCAAAGGACATGGGTTCTAATCTCGACTCTGCCACTTGTCTGCTGTATGACCTGGGACAAGTCACTTAACTTCTCTGTGCCTCAGTTACCTCATCTGTTAAATGGAGATTAAGACTGTGAGCCCCACATGGGACAACCTGATTATCTTGTATCTACCTCAGCGTTTAGAACAGTACTTGGCACATAGTAAGCACTTAACAAATACCATAATAATAATTATTTATTATTATTCTAAGCAGGTACAAGTTAAATAGGTTGGGCACAGGCCCTGTCCTGCAGAGGGTTCAAAGTCTAAGGAGAAGGAAGAACAGGTATTGAATCCCCATTTTACAGTTGAGGAAACAGGAACAGAGAAGTGAAGTAAATTGACCAAGGTCACACAGCAAGGAGTTGGCAGAGCCAGGATTAGAAACCAGGTTCTTTTACTCCCAGACCCGTGTTCTTTCTACTAAGCCACATTGATTCTTCTCTTTTAGTCAGAAAATTTGTAGTAGGCAGAGGTGCTTGATTGTTCTGCTGCAGAGGAATGTCGGAAATTTGGGTCTGCTTAGCCGGGTCTGACTGCTACTAGGCTCTCTTTCCTTCATCAGTCAATTAATCGATCAATCAGTGGCCTTCACTGAGAATTTCGTGAAGATAGGAGAGGACAGTGTCAGTGAAGCCAAGGTTAGACAGGCAAAATAAAGGGACTTAGAATACCAAACCTCTTATTTTCATCAAACTTTGATCGTCGCTGTAGACTTTGTGTTGACTGCACCATGTCTAATAGAATCACCAACTGACAGTCTGAAAAACAATTAAAACCCCATCCAATAACAGGCTTAGATTTAATTTGGTTAGAAAATGCTCACGGTAATTACAAAGACAGAATTATGATGAAGACAATGCAATTTGTTAAGTGCATGGTCTGGCTACATTTCATAATTGAACAAAATCATTCGTATTTTTATCGAATAGTTGCATTTCCAATTTTTTGCAGAACAAAGGGTGAATAATAATTTATTAGTCACGTAAAGAGCTGCTTCCATACAGAGAGATCTCACAGCACTTTGCAAATCCCTTATGTAGCAATAATTTACCAAACCCTGACACCCTGTTTAGCAGTTCTTATACAGAAAGCTTTCCAGACAAGCTCATTAATCCAGTCTGGTCAATGCTAGTTAAAAAGCGTTCACTTTTTAATCAGCATTTTAGAGGGGGTTTAGGTAAAGGATATCGACAATCACATAATACTGAGAAGAGGTGAGAACGGGCTTCAGGTCTCGGTTCTAACAAACTCTGAGCGTTCAGTCTCCAATTCCCCCAGGAACTGGATCATTTGAGGCCCAGATCAGACAAGGAACCTAGCCCCAAACAACAAGAGTCCGAGAAATATCTTAGCGTAGTGGATAGACCATGGGCTTGGGAGTCAGTAGGACTTGGCTTCTAATTCCGGCTCTGTCCCGGCCTTCTTTATGACCTTGGACAAGTCACTTGATTTTTTATTATACTATGCCAAGTGCTTAGTACTGTGCTATGCACATACTAAGCACTCATGAAATACCACTTATTGATTGATTTCCGTGCCTTAGTTTCCTCATCTGTAAAATAGGTTTTAAAAACTGTTTTTTTCCCTTAACCTGGGAGCTCCATGTGGGACAGGAACTGTGTTTGATCTGGATATTCTGTATCTACCCCAGTGCCTAGCACAGTGTTTGGCACATAGTAAAGTCTTTACAAATACCACAATCATTATTATTACTATTATTATTAATAAAGAAGGAATTTATCCCTCTCATTCAACAGTAGGAACCCCTGTCACGAAATTTTCAGATACATTTTGGTAAGTTTTTTCTTTGTCAATTCACATACAGAAAATTCCTATTAATAATGACAATAAGTGCTTACTATGTGCCAGAGCTCCTCATCTTCCCACATAAACCCTGTCCTCTCCCTTACTTTCCATTCCTTTGTAGACATCACCACCATCCTCCCTCTCTCACAGCACGCAACCTTGGTGAGCCCATGGGTAGATATTGTCTCTGTTTGTTGCTGAATTGTACTTTCCAAGCTCTTAGTACAGTTCTCTGCACACAGTAAGCACTCAAAAAATATGATTGAATGAATTATCAACTCATCTCTCTCATTCAATCCTCATATTCACTCTATCACCAGATCCTGTTGGTTCCACCTTCACAACATTGTTCAAATCCACCCTTTCCTCTCCATCCAAACTGCTACTATATCGATCCAAGCAGTTATCGTATCCCGACTTAACTACTGACCTTCCTGCCCCCTGTCTCTCCCCATTCAAATCCATTCTTCACTCTGCTTCTTGGGTCATTTTTCTAAAAAACGTTCAGACCATCTTTCTCTGCTTCTCAAGAACCTCCAGTGGTTGCCTTCCATCTCCTCATCCAAAAGAAACTCCTCATCATTGGCTTTAAAGATCTCAATCACCTTGGTCCCCTCTTACCTTACCATGATGAATTCCTACTGTGACACTTTGCTCCTCTGACGTCAACCCTACTCACTGTGCCTCAATCTCATCTATTTCATCGCCGACGCCTCACCCACATCCTGCTTCTGGCCTGGAATTCCCTTCCCCTTCATATAAGACAGATGACCTTCAAAGCCTTACTGAAATCGCATCTTCAAGAAATCTTCCCTGACTAAGCCCTCATTTCCTCTACTCCCTCTCTCCTCTTTGGCACCCTCACACTTGGATTTTCACCTTTTAGTCACCCCCCTCTCAGCTCCATAGCACTTATATCCATATCTGTAATTTATTTTATTGTCCGTCTCTCCCTCTAGACTGTAAGCTCCTTGTGGGCATGGAATGTGTCTACCAACTTGGTTAGATTGTACTCTCCCAAGCACTTAGTACAGTGTTCTGCACCCAGTAAACTCTCAATAAATATTATTGATTGCCAAGCAGTATGCTAAAAAATGGGGTAGATAAAAGATAATCAGATCAATCATATTTTTTGAGCACTTAATGTGTGCAGGGTACTGTACTAAACACTTGGGAGAGTATAACACAACCATATAATGGACACACTCCCTGCCCAGTCAGCTACAGTCTCTACTCTTCGCAAGGTTCATATTCTAAGGGGGAGGGAGAACAGGTATTTCATTCCTATTTACAGATGAGGAAATTGAGGGCCAAAGAGGAAAAATGACTTGTCCAATGTCACCCAGAAGGCAAGGAGCAGAACTGGGACTAGAAGTTGTGTCTCCTGACCCCCGACCTGCGTTCTTTGCACTAGGCTTCAACACCTCTCTCTTCTCATTAAAACAGTCTCACAAGAAAACATCGTCCTCCGCCTGCTGCTGTCTTTACCTCGTAAATTCATGGCTGCTAATCGGTCCACTAATATATGAGTGGAGAACTGTTCCATTCCGTAGAAGAGGAATGCGCTGCAGTCGGTCAAAAACTGTTCCCACTCAGCCTGACTGAAAAGCAGAGATGGAAGTTACTTTAACCCAGTTCCAATTTGGTGAAGAACTTTTGCAAAGCACATAGCCAAAGGATTCTGATAGCACACCCAGAGGATAAATCCAATGAGAGCAGGATGTGCCAAAGAATGCAACCTAAAGGGAAAAAGTTGGAAGGGATAAAGTTGAAGAGGGATTTGGACTGTGGCTTTAGTGACAGTGGAGAGTTACAGTTCACTATTTACTGATTACCAATTTTAGTTTACAGTGAAAAATAGGATTGAGCTATTTCTGTTAGAGGTGAATGTTCTTTGCGGGTAAGGAACGTGTCTATTCTTATGCTATATTTTTTCAAACAATACAGAGCATCACACTTGATAATAACTATTACTACTACTTTAACTTGAAAGCTCCATTTGTATTCCAAAGAAAAATGAAATATTCAACTAAAGTCCTGAATCACGATTTAGATTCTTACACGGCCATCCCTATTCTATAAATTTACTTGTTCTTTTAAAACGGCACAACACTTTTTAGTGTTTTAAAATTATTGTTCGCTTGCTCCACCCAGATTACTATATTAAGATGAGGAACAAAGAAATCAAATGAGCTGAGTTGCTACCTCAGGATTTTGAGGATTCAGTCTAGAAATATTGTTTCCCTTCTTCCCAGTGACACTAGCTCTGGGAACCTGATGAGATAGCAGACTCGATATTGCGCCTCTACATCGCACTGCATTTTCCCCAAAAAACTAAAATTCATGGTCTTTCCCCAGTCAGGGCATTGCAGGAATTTTTTACTCCAAAGGTATTATTCGATGGTATTTATTGAGTGCTTACTGTATGCAGAGCACTGGACTAAGCCCTTGGGAGAGTCCAATACAGCAGAATTGGCAGATGCTTTTGGAACCCTCACCCACCCAGCCCAATTCTTCCCATCATTCAATCAATTCATCAGTTGCATTTATTGAGTGCTTACTATGTGCAGAGACTAAACACCCGATGTTTAGTGGTAGAAACATTTCCTGCTCAAAACGAGCTTCCAGTGAACTGTGAGAAAATTGGTGAAATAAAAACAAAGTGTCTTTTTACATGCACAATCCCTTATAGGTACAAGAGTCAACCTTATTCATCATTAATGAATGTTATTATTACTCCTGGGGGCAATGGTTCTCTTCTAAGCACTTGGGAATCCCCCCATTACTACTTTGAAAAAATTACCAAAGAGACAAAGTTGTTTTCTTAGTATAGTAAAAAATGATCAGTCTGATTATGAGAGCCCATTGTTGGGTAGGGATTGTCTCTACCGTATCTATCCCAGCGCTTAGAACAGTGCTTGGCACATAGTAAGCGCTTAACAAATACCATCATCATTACCTTTTTGTTGCCCATTTGTACTTTCCAAGCGCGTAGTACAGTGCTCTGCAGTTAGAAAGCACTCAATAAATATAACTGAATGAATGAATTATGGGAAACCTTAAAACCGAATTTTCATATTTGCACTAAGCCCGTTATGGGCAAAGAATGTGTCTGCTAATTCTCTGGTATTTTTCTCCCTCAAGAGTTTAGTACAATGCTCTGTATATAACAATAATAATAATGATGGTATTTGTTAACTGTTTACTATGTGCCAGGCACTGTACTAAGCGCTGGGGTGGAAACAGTGTGAGAAGCAGCGTGGCTCAGTGGAAAGAGCACAGGCTTTGGAGTCAGAGGTCATGGGTTCGAATCCCAGCTCTGCCACTTGTCAGCTGTGTGACTGTGGGCAAGTCACTAAACTTCTCTGTGCCTCCATTACCTCATCTGTAAAATGGGGATTAAGACTGTGAGCCCCACGTGGGACAACCTGATTCCCCTGTGTCTACCCCAGTGTTTAGAACAGTATTCTGCACATAGTAAGCACTTAATAAATACTAACATTATTATTATTATTATTAACAAGCAAATCGAGTTGACCCATGTGGGGCTCTCAGTCTTAATTCCCCTTTGATAGATGAGGTAACTGAGGCACAGAGAAGTGAAGTGATTTGCCCAAGGTCACACAGCAGACAAGTGGTGGAACCGGAATTAGAACCCATGACCTTCTGACTCCTAGGTCCGTGCTCTATTCACTACACCATTCTGCTTCTCTTATAGTAAGCACTCAACAAATATCATAGATTGATTCAGAAATCAATTGGATTATTTCATTCTTATTCATAGAATTGGATTAATCATAGGTTTAAATTACTGTATCCTATGCTCACAGCAGGCCTCGGGTAATTGAAATCATCCACTGCCAAATGCAAATGTAATCTATTAAACAAAGATTAGCATAAACAGCAAAAAATGACTTGATTTTACAATGGTCCTTCTGATGGATAAGGAATCATTATAAATCATGATGTTTGCAATGTATCTGAAAATGAATAATTAGGGGTTTTGGTCAGAGACAGTAAGAAATTTGGATCATGTGGAACTTCTTCCTTATAAAACAAAAATAAAAAACAAACCCCCCAAAACAAAAACAAACCCCCCAAAACTAGTTGCTTCCATCTTTCTGACACTTCAACCAAGCAAGAGATCTTCAAAATCCTTTTATTTATAAAAAAAGAGAGATTACCAACCTTGGAAAACTCTTTTTCCCAATAAATCCAACCCATCGGGATGTGAATTGGTCTCGGTATCTTTCCAGAATTTCCCGCATTTTGAAGGAAGGGCTCAGATGTTCTGCAATATGAGAATTTCATAAATAACATCCATGTTATTTTCTTCATTTATGGAGTGTAGTGAGTCAATTTTAGTAAACCAACTCTTCAATCTTTAATACCTGTTTTAAAATTGAATTTCAGGAGAACGAAGGTGGATTTTGTGGATGGAAAAACTGACTGCTATGAATTGGTGAAAGAACTGGGAGTTGGCTCGTAAAAGAGTAAGAGATGAAATTTCCCGTTCCAAGTATTCTGACCACTTGAACTAATAACGTTGGTATTTGTTAAGCGCTTACTATGAGCCAAGCACTGTTCTAAGCGCTGGGGTGGAGACAAGGTTAACTAGTAGCAGTGTCAGTAGTAGTAGTAATTTCCAAGTGGCCAAGTGGAAAGAGCAGTGGTCTGGGAGTCAGAGGATGTGGGTTCTAATCTTGGTTCTGCCACATGTCTGCTGGATGACCTTGGGCGAGTCACTTAATTTCTCTGTGCCTGAGTTACCTCATCTGTAAAACGGTGATCAAGACTGTGACTGTGAGTTGGTCAGGAACCATGTCCAACCGAATTAGCTTGTATCTAACCCAGTGCTTAGCACAGGGCTTGGCACATTGTAAGTGCTTAACAGACCTCACTATTATCATTATTATTAGGAGAAGCAGCATGACTTAGCGGAAAGAGCATGGGCTTGGGAGTCAGAGGTCGTGGGTTCTAATCCCGGCTCCGCCACTGTTCAGCTGTTTGACTTTGGGCAAGGCCCTTCACTTCTCTCTGCCTGTTACCTCATCTGTAAAATGGGATTAAGACTGTGAGCCCCATGTGGGACAACCTAATTACCTTGTATCTACCTCAGTGCTTAGAACAGTGCTTGGCACGTAGTAAGCGCTTAACAAATACCAGCATTATTATTATTATTATTATCATTCAAGTACCACTGGGTGCTATGCCCTGAACTAAACATTTGGGAAATATATAACAAAGAAGTGACTGTTCACAAGAAGCTTACACTCTCATGGGGAATTCAGAGACGACCCAGAAAGATGGCAGAGAAGACACTATTGACGGCAATTCTAATGTTGGAATCCAAAACGATGAGGGGGAAAAATGACCAGACTGATCTTATAAAGCCCAGTTGGGCAGTTGAAATAGTAAGCCCCATTGGAAGATTTGATTTATAAGGCTACAGAATTAGGCTTTTAAGAGATTCACTTCAGATCCCTTTTTTAAAAAAAATAATTTGGATGAATCGATTCCAACTGAAGATGGCTCCCAAATTTTGGTAAAGTCTGGATTTGGCCAAGGCAGGTCTATATAGCCTCTCGAGTCAATTAGACTGTAAACCTGTCAAAGGGCAGGGACCGTCTCTGTTACCAATTTGTACGTCCCAAGCGCTTGTGTTGTACAGTGCTCTGCACATAGTAAGTGCTCAATAAATACTATTGAATGAATGAATGAATGAATCCACTTATTGTGGGTGGAGAATATGTCTACCAATGCTGTTGTATTGTACTCCCCCAAGTGCTTAGAACAGTGCTCAGCACACAGTAAGCACTCAATAAGTTCAACTGATTGGAACGTATCTGCTAACTCTGTTGTACTCTCCCAAGCATTTAGAACAGTGCTCTGCACACAGTAAGTGCTCAATAAATGCCATTGATTGATCAATCATTTTAATACACTTAATTTGATCTGATTTCACCTAATAATAATAACTGTGGTATTTTTTAAGCCCTTACTGTGTTCCAGGCACCGTACTAAGCACTGGAGTGGATACAAGCAAATCGGGTTGGACACAGTCCCTGTCTCTCATGGGGCTCAGAGTTTCACTCCCCATTTTACAGATGAGGTAACTGAGGCACAGAGAAGTTAAATGATTTGCCCAAGGTCACACAGCTGACAAATGGCAGAGCTGGGATTAGAACCCACGACCAACTGATTCACAGGCCCGTGCGCTATCCACTGGCCACGCTGCTTCTGTGACTTCTTTTAAAGATCACGTTCCTCCAGGGGAAGTATCCTGACAGAGCATATTTCAGTTTCAAGCATTATTTATACGTGCTGGTACAGAATTCGATTGTTTTAAAACTAAAGTGTGAACTTGTATTATTCCACGCTCGGAATGGAATTATGCTTTCAGTCCATTTTCAGAGGTAGAGGTGAGGAGACTTGATGGAAGACCGGCTCTCTTATCTATCACTGAATCACTTCCACCGAACCCACTGCAGGGGATCAAAACGAACCCTTCAAATATCTTACCTACAGCCGTCGCCTCTTCAAAAGGATCCACAATGTCTGATGGTGATGAGTTAAGATAACTATGGTCCTAAAGCGAATGATCTTTTTCTAGAAAGAGCAAGTCGTCAAAGGATACATTTAAAATTATTTGTATCGATCCCAATGCAGTTGGGAGGAAGGACCCGGCTTAGAGGGGCCTAAAATGATAGAAAAATAGAGGAAAAACAGGTATTTTATCCATATTTTGCAGATGAGGAACCTGAAGGACAGAGCAGTTAAATGTCTTGAATGAGCTCCTACAGCAGACAAGTGGCAGAACTGGGATTAGAACTGGGATTGAGAAGCAGCTTGGTCTAGAAGCAGCATGGCTTAGTGGAAAGAGCCCGGGCTTGGGAATCAGAGGTCATGAGTTCTAATCCCGGCTCCACCACTTGTTCCCTGTGTGACTTTGGGCAGGTCACTTGATTTCTCTGTGCCTCAGTTGCCTCATCTGTAAAATGGAGATTAAGGCTGTGAACCCCACATGGGACAACCTGATAACTTTGTATCTAACCCAGAGCTTAGAGCAGTGCTTGGAACATAGTAAGTGCTTAACAAATACCATCATTATTATTATTAGTGGATAGAGCACCATCCTGAGAGTCAAAAGGAGCTGGGTTCTAATGCCGGCTCCGCCGTTTGTCGGCTGTGTCCTGGGGTAAGTCACTTCACTTCTCTGTGCTTCAGTTACCTCATCTGTAAAATGGGGATTAATGCTGTGAACCCCATGTGGGACATGGACTGTGCCCCACCTGATTAGCTCGTATATCCCCCAGCACTACAACAGTGCTTGACACATAGTAAGTGTCTAACAAATACCACCGTTGCTTTTTTTTAGAACCCACATTTTCAGACTTCCAGGCTTATGTTCTAACTTGGCCCCGCTGCTTTCTTGGAAATGGGAGGAGAAGCACCCTGGAGTTTCTCACCGGGTCCAGGAGGGGATTCAGGAGGGAGGGTCTAGATTCCCACTATCAAGGCTGGGGTTTGGGATCTTTGGAGGGAATGTTTTTAGGGTGTTCACATATGCTCTGGTCAGGAGCTCCGCCTCAGGTCGGGGGACCTCTCTGGTCAGGCTCTCAGAGAAATGGCTCATGAGAAATTCTTAGAAGAAATCTGTCAAATAACAGGGAAAGTCATAGCAAGGAGGAGAGAGGCTGTGGCAGGCTGGGCCTGTGTGAGCACAATGGAGTTGGCTGAGAGATAGGCTAAGCAGTAGTGGCATTTATTGAATGCCCACAGGGTTCAAGACATAGTACTTGAGCACTGTACTAAGCACTTAATACAGAGTACAGTGTTTTTCACACAGTAAGCGCTCAATAAATACAATTAAATGGATACTAAGTGGTTGGGAAGTACAGGGAATGTGTCCAACCTGATTTGCTTGTATCCACCCTGTGCTTAGTACAGGGCCTGGCACATAATAAGCTCTTAATACCATTATTATTATTATTATAGGAAATGTTCCCTACACACAAGGAACTTCTACTCTAACTACCCCTCTAGACGGCTAAGCTCCTTGTGGGCAGGGAATGTGTCTACTAACTCCGCTGTATTATGCTCTCCCAAACGCTTAGTACAGTGCTATGAACACAGTAAGCATTCAATAAATCTCACTGCTCTAGAAAAATGATAATAATTATGGTAATTGTAGGGCATTTAGTATGTGCCTGGCACTGTACTAAGCACCGGATACAAGCTAATTAGGTTAGACACAGTCTTAATCCCCACTTTACAGATGAGGTAACTGAGACCCAGAGAAGTGAAGTGATTTGCCAAAGATCAGACAGCAGACAAGCGGCAGAGTCAGGATTAGAATAATTATAATTGTATTTGTTAAGTGCTTACTCTGTGCCAGGCACTGTACTAAGCACTGGTGTGGATACAAGCAAATCAGGTTGGACCCAGTCCCTGTACCACGTGAGACTCAAAAATCTCAATTCTCATTTTACAGATGGGTTAACAGAGGCCCAACCAAGTGAAGTGACTTGCCCAAGGTCACACAGCAGACAAGTGGCGGAGTCAGGAGTAGAGGACAGGTCCTCTGACTCCCAGGCCTGTGGTTCTTCCACTCAGCCATGTTGCTTCTAAGATTTTGGACTCTGGTTAGCTACCTCTCTGACCTCCCTTCCTCCTCTCTCGCCCCGCTCCAGTCTATTCTTCACTCCGCTGCCCGGCTCATCTTCCCGCAGAAACGATCTGGGCCTGTCACTCCCCTTCTTAAACAACTCCAGTGGTTGCCTATCGACCTCCGCTCCGAACAAAAACTCCTCACTCTAGGCTTCGAGGCTCTCCGTCCCCTCGCCCCCTCCTACCTCTCCTCCCTTCTCTCTTTCTACCGCCCACCCCGCACGCTCCGCTCCTCCGCCGCCCACCTCCTCGCCGTCCCTCGGTCTCGCCCATCCCGCCGTCGACCCCCGAGCCACGTCCTCCCGCGGTCCCGGAACGCCCTCCCTCCTCACCTCCGCCAAACTGATTCTCTTTCCCTCTTCGAAACCCTACTTAAAACTCACCTCCTCCGAGAGGCCTTCCCAGACTGAGCTCCTCTTCTCCCTCTACTCCCTCTGCCACCCCCCCTTTACCTCTCCACAGCTAAAAACCCTCTTTTTCCCCTTTTCCCTCTGCTCCTCCACCTCTCCCTTCCCATCCCCACAGCACTGTACTCGTCCGCTCAACTGTATATATTTCCATTACCCTATTTATTCTGTTATTGAATTGTACATCGCCTTGATTCTATTTAGTCGCCATGGTTTTTACGAGATGTTCTTCCCCTTGACTCTGTTTATTGCCATTGTTCTCATCTGTCCGTCTCCCCCGATTAGACCGTAAGCCCGTCAAACGGCAGGGACTGTCTCTATCTGTTGCCGACTTGTTCATCCCAAGCGCTTAGTACAGTGCTCTGCACATAGTAAGCGCTCAATAAATACTATTGAATGAATGAATGAATACCTCTGCTCTGGGAACCAAAGAGGTGTGAGACCTCCATCAAATTCTGTGGCTCACAAAATCAAGGGGCAAGAGGGTTTTTATCTACGGGTCCTCTCTCATCTTGATTTATGTGTTGCCTTGAGTTGGAAAGCCCATAAGATGACTGCCGCAACTTCCTGATAACTCCTGAGAAGTAGTATTGCCTCGTGGTTAGAGACCTGGCCTGGGTGTCAGAAGACTGTAGGTTCTAATCATGCCTTTTCCATTAATCTTCTGTGTGACCTTGAATGAGTCACATCACTTCTCTGTGCCTCAGTTACTCAATCTGCAAAATGGGAATTAAGACCGTGAGCCCCATTTGGGACACGGACTGTGTTTGACCTGATTAGCTTATACCTATCCCAATGCTTAGTATAGCTCCTGGTTCATACTATGTGTTTAACAAATACCACGCACAAATAGGAAACAAATAAAATTCCCCTTAGGTTTCCTCCACAATGACTGGAGGCAACCATTTTTTTCCAAGAGTTCCTTATGCCCTAGCACTAAATGATTAATGCACTGACCATTAGGGGTTTAATTTTGGATTACTTGAAATACGAGCAGATGAAAAAAAATCCATTCTTTCCCCAAATCCATGACAGGATTAAGTTCTCTGGGATCCTGGTGGGAGAGGGGATAAAATATGATTCCATCTGGGAAGTTTTCAATTAAATCCTTGACCATTTCCTGCCGTTTGCACACTGTGAAGTTACCATCGTAACAGCTTCCAAGCTGATCCTCCCAATGGTACAATGGAAATTTGAGCAGTTCCACATTCAGGAGCTAGTTGTAACATGAGAAAAGTAAGAACCCACCTGCCCTCGTGATTACCCCAAATGTGGAAACATCTTGGTTTCTCAGCATAAGTGGAGAGCGGTATTTTTTCGGATTTCCTAATCATGCAGGAATCACAAATTCATTCATTCATTCATCCATTCATTCATTAAATAGTATTTATTGAGCGCTTACTATGTGCAGAGCACTGTACTAAGCACTTGGAATGTACAAATCAGTAACAGATAGAGACAGTCCCTTCCCTTTGACGGGCTTACAGTCTAATCGGGGGAGACGGACAGACAAGAACAATGGCAATAAGTAGAATCGATATCCAACCTACTTACCGATTTGGTATTCTTCTTTTGTCCTCCTTTGGTCTTGGGATCTTTAGTTCCTTTACCCTCTTTCTTTATCACAACTTCTGCTAAAATAATCATAAAAATGAAAGCAATATTCTGAAAAAAAGGGGAGTAGCAGAAACCCCAAACCACATTGGTATGGCGAGCTGAAATTCAGAAACCGAAAACAAGGAGGACTGAAGAAATACTGTAAAGATAAGGTAAAATGAATTCTCAGAAGACGCTGCCGTGCAATGAAAACAGGGAGTCAGGATAGACCAGCACGTTGCACTGCTATCAAGAAAGAAGCAACGTGGCCTAGCAGAAAGAGCCCAGGCCTGGGAGTCAGAAGACCCAGGTTCTAATCCCAGCTTCCCACTTGCCTGCTGTGTGACTTTGGTAAGTCATTTCACTTCTCTGTGCCTCAGTTTCCCTGTTTGTGAAGCGGAAATGTTCTCCTGTTCTTCCTCTTAGACAGAGAGCCCCAAGCAGGATGGGAAGTGTTTCCTGCCTGATTGTCTTGTATCCACCCCAGTACTCTTTACAGTGTTTGGTACATAGTAAGTGCTTAAAAGATACCGCGATTAAAGGAGAGGCTCTATTCAAAGAGAATCTTCATAAAAATAGAGACAAGGAGACTTAAGAAAATAAATAGGAGTCTGTACTGGTGATGGACAAGTAATGGAAGTTTTCCTTGGTCTACCAACAAAGACATGTAAATGTTTATACTTTACATTTTGATGATTGAGGCAATTTGTATTATAACGTCTCAGCAAAAAGGGATATGAAAATTCTATTATACACCTCATTTAATAGACGTTCTCCTGGATGGGACATGGAGCAACTTAATTCATTTCCAAGTTTATTTTGTAATCGTTGGAAATGTTCATGTCAAACACTATTTATGATTTTTCAAAAATCTTTGATTTACATCTTCTTCATCACGGGTAAAACAAGGTCGCCTGATATCTCCTATTCCTAATTTATGGGAAAGATTTATGATGCTTCTGTCCTCAACAATATTTCAAAATGACAAAAAGGCAATTGTTTTAGGGAAATTATATTAGGATTTATTTTCACCGCACAGAGGTAAGGCTGCATTGTTTTGGTAGCCAAATATGAGTTATAACCTCCATTTATTCATTAATAGGGAAAAAAATCATATGACTTTCACTAGAAATACTAAATTCCTTATAGTTTGCAATACCTAATACTGGCCCTTGGTTTCATTTAATTTCAATTCCTCTTCAAATGTTATCGAGCCGTTTCCGACCCATAGTGCCTCCATAGACACACCCTCTTCAGAATGACCCAACTTCTGTCTTAAAGTCATTCTGGGATGTGGATCCAGAGAGTTTTCATGGTAAAGATATGGAAGCGGTTTACCATTGCCTTCTTCCGAGCACTAAAAACTTGAGTCTCGGCCTTGTCGCTTAACTTCTCTGTGCCTCAGTTACCTCATCTGTAAAATGGGGATTGAGACTGTGAGCCCCACGTGGGACAACCTGATTACTTTGTATCTCCCCCAGAGCTTAGAACAGTGCTTGGAACATAGTAAGCACTTAACAAATACCATAATCACTATTAGTAATCATTATTTGATCGATGTTTTGCCCATTGGATCATCTGTTTTTGACTCTTTCCCGTGCTGCTGCCCAGGACTGGTGAATCGACTCTATCTGACACTTCGGCTTTGACCTTTCCATTATGGGTAGACTAAGCTTCACCAGGGTACGCAAACTCTCCTGTCACGGTAAGGTGTCGTTTCATATTATTGCTATTTTATTATTTTTAATATTAATAATGATGAGGACTTCCCTGACTCCAAGGCCTACCCTGACTAAATCCTCTTTTCCTTTTCTTTCTTCTCTTCCACTCTCTTGTGCCCTACCCTGACCTCCTCCTTTTAGTCATCCCCTGTTCCAGCCCCACACCACTTAGGTCTTCTCCTTTGCTGTCATCACCCACCCATAGCGACTCCATGGACACATCGCTCCCAGAACTCCCCACCTCCATCTTCAATTGTTCTGGTAGTGGATCCGTGGAGTTTTCTTGGGAAAAATCCGGAAGTGGTTTACCATCGCCTCCTTCCGCGCAATAAACTTGAGTCTCCACCCTCGACTCTCTCCCGTGCCACTGCTGCCTAGCACTTATGTACATATCTGTAATTTATTCATTTATATTAATGGCTCCTTCCCCCTCTAGACTGTAAGCTCACTGTGGGCAGGGAATGTGTCTGTTATATTGCCATATTTTTCTCTCCCAAGTGCTTAGAACAGCACTCTACACGCAGTAAATGCTCAGTGAATACAATTGATTGAATGGCAATAATTGTGGTATTTATTAAATGCTTACTATTGTTCTAAGTACTGTGTCAAGCACTGGGGTAGATAAAATACCAGATCAGACACCGTCCAAATTGGGCTCACAGTCCAATTTATTTATTAATAAGTATTTATTTCTATTATGTCTGTCACCCCCTCTAGACTGTGAACTCATTGTGGGCAGGGGATGCGTCTGTTTATTGTCATATTGTACTCTCCCAAGTGTTTAGTATGGTGTTCTACACACAGTAAGCTCTCAATAAATATGAATGACTGACAGACAGGAGAAGAAATTACAAATATGGGAAGCAAGTGAGTTTGAGGATAAGGAATGTATTGTGGGGATAAGGAGAGTACCTTATTGCTTTGAGGTGAGGTTGTAGGGAGTGGAAAAAGGACATGAGAGATTGGCCATAGATTATTTAGACTGGGAGCCGTCACTGGGCAGGGATTGTCTCTATCTGTTGCCTAATTGTCCATTCCAAGCTCTTAGTACAGTGCTCTGCACATAGTAAGTGCTCACTAAATACTATTGAATGAATGAATATTAAGCACTTAGCACAGTGCTTTGCACAAAGTAAGCACTCAATAAATACAATTGAATGAATGAATCCATGAACATGTTTCTTGGGTTAAACCACATATCTCGTGAGAGGAGGGCACAGTAGGGGGAAATCACAGGTGTAATGTCATTTGCTCTGTTCTCATAGCTCAGAGGTATGGACCTGGGGAGCCTGTTTCTAATCTCGGCTCTGCCACTGATCTGTTGTGAGATCTTGGGTGAGTGACTTAACTTCTCTATGCCTCAGTTTCTTTACCAGTAAAACGGAAATTAAAAACCCAGTTAGTCCAGATGCCAAAATTGCGAAGAAAAAAGCTCAGTATATGGAACTTAGTATATTGGTCTGCACAGTGTAGGCACTCAATAAATATCACCGATTGGATGATTGATTAAGTGCTTAGTACAGTGCTCTGCACACAGTAAGAACTCAATAAATATGATCGAATGATCGATCTACCTGGTTCTTCTTTGCGAAGCCGGTTATGTAGCATCTGGAGGGAAAATTCTCTGGAGACGGATAATACCATCCCTTCTTCGAAGACACTCAGAGCTTCCAACGGCAATTCCTGAAGTAATCTGTCTGCCATTATTATGGCATAGTCTGCAGCTTCTGCAGGAGCGCCTGGAACAAAGAGGACACACATTTTTAGTGGCTAATAGAAATTCCAAGTCCTTCCCTCTTTGCATGCGACAGATCACCACTCACCCCATTTTTAAGGCCTTATTAAAATCGTATCTCTTCCCAAAAGCCTTTCCCGACTAAGCCCTCCTTCTCCATATTCATTCATTCGGTCGTATTTATTGAGCGCTTACTGTGTGCAGAGGCACTGTACTAACCGCTTGGAAAGTACGATTCAGCAATAAAGAGAGACAATCCCTAACCTCACTTATCCCTCTACCTTCACTGCCCGAGAGCCATCTCAGAGCTAATCAGAGGGCTCAGTGGTGTTTCAGTGTGGAAGACCCGTTAGACTTTTTTTTTCGTTTTTATAGTGGTATAAACTTGATGATTGGGAAGCAAAAGGAAAATAATGATGCCACCTGAGACTGGAGTCCATCTGTTTTTTACTCTTGAGGTTTCCTGCATGAAGCTAGAAGGTTGTGGATCACAAACAGAAAGGTGAACAAATGTTCTGCATTGGATCACTGAGCTGTGAAACAGAGGAACTGAGAAACACGTGTCTTCCCCTCAAATTGAGATGACTGGAGAATATATCAATCTATTATCAAGTGCTTAGTACAGTGCTCTACATATAGAAAGTGCTCGATAAATAAGATTGAATGAATGGATCTACTGCGGCACTGAGGGAAGGAAATGGTTCATTTGTTTTATAAGCCATTTGCCCATTGAATCCTCTTTGCTCTTTGCATTCTAAGACCTACCTGGGGAGTCTTTTTCTCTGCTTTTGGGTTTTCCCTCTTCGATAGACAACGAAGGTGTTGGAATTCTGAAATCCAAAGTCATGTCGGTCATTTGAAATTCAAAGAAAATAAGTAAATACAGTTCAAAAGAGCACCCTGAATCTGCAAAGCACTTTCATGTTTCCAAAGAGCTTTCAAAGTCCAACCTGATTACCTCATATCTACCCCAGTGCTTAGAACAGTGCTTAGCATAGAGTAAGCATTTGACAAATTCCACAATTACTATTATTATTATTATCTGTATTTATTTAGCATTTACTGGGCACATAGAACTATAGCAAGTACTTGGAAGAGTACAATATAACAATATTTAACCACACAAAGTGTTCAAAAAATATGATTGAATAAATACGATGGAATGAATAGCAGACTCATTCCCGGCCTCGATGAGCTTACAGTCTAGAGGATGAGAAATCAATGGAATTTATTGAGCACCCACTCTGTGCATTTAGGAGAATATAAAGCAGTCAGAGACTTGATTCCAGCCCCCAGAGAGCTGTCAAACTAGTGAGTGAGGCAGATAGACAAAAAAATATGAACAGATGGGAGAAAGAAGTGACTGGAGAGGGATATGTAATCAACAAAGTGAATAAACCTGGAGTTCGTAAATCAATATTCACAAAATGATTCCAGGAGATGGTGGGATGTGGATGGTGTCCAACCTGGTATGATTGTCTCTACCTTAACCCTCAGTATGGTACCTGGCACATAGTAAACCCACAAACATGCCACAAAATAAAAAAAGAGGTGGAATTTCATAAGGGTTTTAAAGATGAGGAAATCTTTTGTCTGGCAGTTTTGAAAGAGGAGGAAACTCCAGCCAGAAGAAAATCTGGAAATAAAGGAATTAGAAGCAGAAAAGTTGGGAACTGGAAATGGGGATAAAGAGAGAAAGTCCTGTGAGTTAGAAGAAGCAGGTATTATTATTATTATTATTATTTCTAATTTACAGATGAGGAAACTAAGGTACCATGCAGTTAAGTGATGTGTCCAGGGTAACACAGTGGATGAGGGACAGAGCTGATACTAGAAATCTGGGCCTAACGGTATTTATTGAGTACTCATGGTATACAGAGCATGGTACTAAATGCTTAGGAGAGGACATGGTATAGTAGATAGAGCTCGGGCCTGGGAGTCAGAAGGTCATGGGTTCTAATCTCTGTCCTGCCACTTTGTGGTGTGAACTTGGGCAAATCACTTCACATTCCTGTGCCTCGGTTACCGCATCTGCAAAATTCATTCGTTCATTCATTCAGTTGTATTTATTGAGTGCTTACGGTGTGCAGATCACTGTACTAAGTGCTTGGAAAGTTCAATACAGCAGTAAAGAGAGACAATCCCTGCCCCTAACAGGCTCACAGTCTAGAGGGGAGGAGACAGTCATCAATACAAGTAAACAGGCATCAATACAAATAGATAGAATTATAGATATATTCAAATATACATGCTGTGGGACTGGGGTTGGGGGGAGTGCAAAGGGAGCGAGTTATGGTGTTGTGGAGAGGGGGGGAACTGAGGAAAAGCGGGGCTTAGTCTGGGAAGACCTCCTGGAGGAGGTGTGCCTTCTGTGAGCCCCACTTGGGACAGGGACTGTGTCCAACTTGATTTGCCTGTATCCGCTCCAGGCCTTAGTAAAGTGCTTGTCACATAGTAAGTGCTTAACAAATACCACCATTATTATTTATTACTATTATTATTATTATTATGTGACTCTCTTCTTGCAGTAAATTAGAAACCTCTATATTTGACTCTCTCTGGCCCAATGTCAAACTTCATAGTGAGGAAAAGGAAACGTTTGAAATCTTTCTGGAAATAATATACATTTTAGAAGAGAGATCTGTAAGGGAAGAATGCACCTTAAATCAGATGAATTGAAGACAGAGAGAACTGGCCTTAGGTAATTTTCCATGGATTTCCAAATGTTGCTAAAACGTTGCATATTTTCCTCCTCCGCGGCTAAAATTGGTGTCTTAGCCTGTGCCTCACCACCCTGCCGAGAGCAACAACAACAAGAATTAAATATAAAAGCTTTTGAACGGATGATAAAGTTATTCTTTTTTGTTTCAAATACAAGTAGGGGGAAAAGTTCAATGACTATTCAGCTATTTAGAACCAAACTTTTTTTTGTCCATCGATACATGAAATTTGATATGGTGTCAGTTTCTGGATGTCAAAGACAGTGACTGAAAAACCATTAAATGTTAGTTGCCAATTAAATTAATTTCCAGGCAACAAAAAAGGTTATATGTTCTAGAATTTAAACTCAATGCAGGCAGGGAACATGCCTATCATATTCATTAATTCCGTTGCATTTGTTGAGCACTTACTCTGTGCAGAGCACTAAGTGCTTGGGAGACTACACAATATTTTGCATATAGTAAGTCAATAAATATGATTGAATGAATACAGTACAACAATAAACAGGTACATTCCCTGCCCACGAGGAGCCTACAGTCTGTAAGGGGAGAGACAGACTTTAGTAAATAAATTGTGCATTGTTCTCTCAAGTGGCAAATACAGTGCTCAACACACAGTAAGTGCTCAATAAATACCATTACGTGATTGATTGGGAATAACTTCCTTTCTACTATCCACTTTCTGTAAACACCTTTGGGTAGAGAATGTGCTTTGATCTTCTGTTATACTTCCCAGGAGTTAAATAGTGTGTACTGCATCCAGTGGGAGCTCAAGAAATAGCATCAATGAATCATTCAATCATATTTACTGAGCACTTCCTGGGTGCAGAGCACTGTACTAAGCACTGGTAGAGTAATCAGTCAATTGTGTTTATTGAGATAAAGTGGGAAGGGACAAGGTGATTGAGAGCTTTAAAGCTGATGGTAAAGAGTTTCTGTTTGATGTGGAGGTGAATGGGCAACCACGGGAGGTTCTTGAGCAGTGGGGAGACATGAACCGAATGTTTCTGTAGAAAAATGATCCAGGAAGCAGAGTGAAGTGAGAGGGGAGAGACAGTAGGCAGGGAGGTCAGCAAGGAGGCTGATAGAGTAATCTAGATGCGATAGGATAAATGCTTGGATTAACTCCACTAAGTTTGAATGGAGATGAAAAGGCAGATTTTAATGATGTAAAAGTTGAATTAACAGGATTTAGTGACAGATTAAATATGAGGGTTGAATGAGAGGCTTGTGAGACAAGGGCGATGATGGTGTTATCTGCAGTGATGTGAAAGGTTAGGGGAGGACAGGGTTTGGGTGTGAAGATGAGGAGTCCTGTTTTGGACATGCTAAATTTGAGGTGTTGGCGGGAAGTACTAGTAAAGAGGTCCTGAGGGCTGGAGGAAATGTCAGGGCAGGGAAGGGAAGAAAGAGATCAGGGCTGGAGATGCAGATTTGAGAAGCAACTGCCTAGAGAAGGTTGTTGAAGCCATGAGAGCAAATGAGTTCCCCAATGGAGCGGGTGTAGATGGAGAATAGAAAGGCTCCCAAAACTGAGCCCTGAGGAACCCAAACAGCATTATGGGGTGGGAGGCAGGAGGAGGAATCTGTAAAAGAGACTGAGAATGAGTGGCCAGAGAGATCCAGGGCTTAGTACAGTGCCGGCATGTAGTTAATAGCTTAACATATACCATCATTGTGATTATTATTATGAGGAGAACCAGGAGACCACAGTGATATTGAAGCCAAGGTTGGATAAGGTTTCCAGGAAAGGGGGAAGGTCAACAGTGGCCTTAACAAGGAGGTTGATGTAGTAATCAAGAGAGAACAGGAAAAGTACTTGGATCTGTTTAGTAACATTATGGATGTGAAGGTAGAACTGACAGGATTTGGTGACACTGAATATGTGGGTTGTATAAGAGAGATGAGTGGAGGACAAGGTCAAGGTAATGGGCTTTATTAGAGACAGTGTGGTGAAATGGAAAGAGCACTGGCTTGTAGTTTGACCTCGGGCAAGCCATTTAATCTCTCTAGGCCTCAGTTTCCTCATATGTAAAATGGGGACTAGGTATCTGCTCTCCTTGCCTTTTAGATTGTGAGTCTTGTGTCGGGCAGGGACTAGAGGATCAGTGTGACCTAGTGGATAAAGCACAAGCCTGGGAGTCAGAAGGACATGGGTTCTAATTCTGCCACATTCATTCATACATTCAATCCTATTTATTGAGCGCTTCCTGCTTGCAGGCACTGTACTGATCGCTTGGGAAAGTACGGCACAACAATAAACAGACACATTCCTTGCCCACCCTGAGCTGCTGTGTGATCTGGGGCAAGTCACTTTGCTTCTCTGGGGCTCAGTTACCTCATCTGTAAAATGGGGATTAAGAGTGTGAGCCCTATGTGGAACAGAGATGGAGTCCAACCTAAATGACTGTTATTCTCTCCAGTGCTTAGCACAGTGTTTGGCATGCGGTAAGTGTTTAACGAGTTCTGTAATTATTAATTATGTGTATCTTCTTCAGCACTTACCACAGTGCTTAGAACCTAGGAAGCACTTAATAAATACCATAACTGACTAGCAGAGCAGAATCCACTCTGCAGTGAATAACCTTGGTACACATGGGATTTTCGAAGGACCAGATACACATGAATTTGCCTCACTCTGCAGGAACTTTCATTCATTCAGTCATATTTACTGAGTGCTTACTGTGTGCACAGCACTGTACTAAGCGCTTGGAAAGTACAGTTCAGCAACAAACTTAGGAAATTACATTACTAATGAAACAACAGAGCACTGGGTTGACCACAGTGGCACATTAACCCCTTGACCCAATCTGTCTGGCTAATAACTCACAGGAGAAATGAGTCTTGAGGAACGAAGGATTGGTTTGTTGGAAGAGGAAGGGTGTTTCTGGAGGATAGAGGATTTGTGAATGAAAGGACAGAAGATGCAATGGGAGAAAGGAATGGAAGGATATTTTTATTCATTTATTTATATGGATGTCCATCTCTCCCGCTACACTGTAAGCTTGTTGTGGGCAGGGAATGTGTCTGTATGCTGTTATACTGTACTCTCCCAAGTGCTTAGGGCAATGCTCTGCACACAGTAAGTGCTCAATAAATACGATTGATTGATTGATTCTTGAGGCTGAAAAGGGGATGAAAGAAGCTGTGTGGTCTAGTGGAAAGAGCATGGGCCTGGGAGTCAGAAATATTGGGTTCTAATCACACCTCTGCCAACTGCTTACTGTGTGACCCTGGGAAAGTCACTTCACTATGCCTCGGTTTCTTCGACTGTGAAATGGAGATTTAATCCAACTCTTACTTGGGCTGTGAGCCCAGTGTGGGACAGGGACTGGATCCAACTTGATTAATTTGTATCTACCCTCCTAGTACTTAGGACAGTGCCTGACCCATAGGAATTGCTTAACAAATACCATAATAATAATAATAATGAAAACCAGAGAAGGGGAAAATTATTGTCTATTATGAATTGATCAAAGGAGCTTGGCAATGGTTCAGCCCTGGACGATAGCTTGCGGGCATTAATTAATGAATTAATTAATTCATTCAATTTTTTGGGTGTTTTTTTCGAGTTCTTACTGTGTGCACAGCATTGTACTAAGGGCTTGGGAGAGTAAAGTACAACAATAAACAGACACATTTCCTGCCCACAGATGAGCTTACAGTCTAGAGATGCAGTAAGGGAAAGGCCTGAAGTCCAAAATGAGTTGTCAGACAAAAAAGAATAATTGAACATTACCAGACTAAACTGCGTTTCTTTGAAGAGACTGGTCTTTACTTTCTGCTTAAAATCCTGTACATCTGCTATTAACCGGGAGAGTGAAGCAGAATCCACGGCAATGCGTGAAATTTTACTATGACCTAAATAAAAGGAATAAAATGAATTGCATTAATTCCCCACTTCAATTCCATTTCTGGGGATCTTGAATTTAATGGACGGGTTTTTCAAGCCGCAGCTGAGGGAAATTGCAAACCCCCTGCCTCCGTGCAAGTGGAAGGCTAAAATATTCAGATAAGAATGGCAGCTATTCTTTTCTTCAAGGTCTGTAGTGATTTGGAGTCCTAAAATTAACCCTCAAAGTCAAGAAATTCCTCTGCGGAGCAATGTGAAATCTCACCCACTTTAATTTCACTTCTCCCAATTTTAATTTTTCTCTTCCTCATTCTGCGGAAAAACCCTCTTTGCCGGTGATGAGGGGAAGAATGAAGATGAATGCTTAAAGGAAAGGATGCTGACCTTGGAATCTCCTTAACATTCTACAGATTTTCAAGTTGTCGCTTTAATTTTGCCAGTGAATCTTAAAAGCCTTATTGAAGGCACACCTCCTCCACGAGGCCTTCCCTGAATAAGCTCTCAATTCTTCTTCTCTCACGCCTTTCTGTATCAGCCATGTGTTTGGTTCTGCTCCCTTTATTCTCTCCTCCCTCAGCACCGTGCGTGACTTGATTTTCTTGTGTACATCACAGCACTTAGTACCGTGTCTCGCATATAGTAAGCACTTAGTAAATACCACAGTTATTAAATAGCTCTTATGAACATATTCATAATTTATTTACTTATATCAATGTCTGCCTTCCCCTCTAGACTGTACGCTCATTAATTGACTTACCCAAGGTCACCCAGAAGGCAAGTGGCGCAATTGAGATTAGAGCCCACTTCTCCCAGTCTTTGTGGGTAGGGAATGTGTCTACCAACTCCATTATATTGTTATATTGTACTCTTCCAAGTACTTAGTACAGTGCTCTGCACACAGTAAGCACTCAATAAATATGATTGACTTATTTGGAGATGTGGGCTCTAATCTCAATTGTGCCACTTACCTTCTGGGTGGCCATGGGTAAGTCAGTTAACTCCTCTGATCCTCAGTTTCCTCATCTGTTCTTCATTCACTCAATCAAATTTATTGAGTGCTCATTGTATGCAGAGCACTGCTGTGAGCCCATTGTTGGGCAGGGATTGTCTCTATCTGTTGCCAAATTGTACATTCCAAGCGCTTAGTACAGTGCTTTGCACACAGGAAGCACTCAATAAATTCAACTGAATGAAAAAGTGCTTGGGAGAGTACAGTATCACAATGAACAGACCCATTCTCTCCCCACAACGAGCTTACAGTCTAGAGGGGCAGACATTAATATAATAAAATAAATGACAGATAGGGACATAAGTGGTGTAGGACTGGGAGAGGGTGATGAGCAAAGGGAGCAAGTCAGGGTGACGCAGAAGGAAGTGGGAAAGAGGAAAAAGGTTATAGTGTGAGCTTCAGGTGAGACAGGGACTGTGTTTGATCTGATTATACTGTATTTACCTCAGGGCTTTGTTCAGCACTTAGAACAGTGCTTTGCACATAATAAGTGCTTAACAAATGCCACTATTATTATTACTATTATTTTGACAGTGCTTGGCAGCTAGGAAGCACTGTCCAAACATTATTATTATTATTATTGACCAGCTTGACTTTTTTATAGGGGATACTCACCACCGATTTGCAAAGGTTTTCCTTTTGCTCCAACAATAAACTTGGGCTTCTCAAGGATGGCACTGTACAAAAAAGACCTGCCAGAAGGCGGCACAGAGCACACGTTGTCACAACAGAGATTCAGATGACAAGGAACTTGGGAAAACAAGTTTTCCCTATTAAATAAAACCAGATCAAACCAGGGCAGGCTAAGGGATGATCCTAGTTGACAGTTCCCCAAGAGTCACTCGATCCAAGGCAGATGGAGGAGTATGGCTTAGTGGAGAAGCAACGTGGCCTAGTGACTACAGCCCGGGCCTGGAAATCAGAAGGACCTGGGTTCTAATCTAGACTCTGCTACTTCTCTGCTGGGTGACCTTGGGCAAGTCACTTCATTTCTCTGGGTTCCCTCATTTGAAAAATGGGGATGAAGACTGTGAGCCCCATGGGGCACAGGGACTGTGTCCAACCTGATTAGCTTGTATCTACCCCAGAGCTTAGAACAGTGCTTGAAACATAGTAAGTGGTTAACAGAAAAAAAAAATTCAAAAATCTCCAGTGGTTGCCTTCGTATTAAGCAAAAACTCCTCACCATTGGCTTCAAAGCTCTCCATCACTTTGCCCCCTCATACCTGTATATATATATACAAAAGAAAACTTTCATTTTAATATACAACAAAATGCCTGAACTTACCTGTCTTCTGAATGCTGAAGGATGACTATGTGGAAATTAGATGGAATCTCATTCAGGATATTGAAATGTTGTATGGGAACACAGAGATTTTGCCATGCCTATGGAGTAAGAAAATGAAATTCCTTTTAATAATCTCCTAAGAACTTTTCCAGGCAATACTAAAGAAGGGGAAAATAGATTTTTCATAAGCAAATTATCTCATTAAATTGTACTTTACATATCCATGGCAACACATTTGTATGAACCATCAAAACAAGAGCAGAGATGGCTTTTTCAAATAAATGGAAACTCTTGGCTAGTTCAGATAACTGGCAGTTGGTATAATCAAATAAAATTCGATTTGACCATCTTTGGCATTTATTCAAATCTTTTCCATTACCCCCAATTTTTCCTCATGATCTGAACCATCCTGTTGTGAGATACCAAGAATACTGAGTGCCTCAAATTGTATCATCCCAACAGTGACTTACGAATGATAATGATAATGACGATAATAATAATGGCGTTTGTTGAGTGCTTACTATGTTCCAGGCATTGTATTGAGCGCTGGGGTGGATACAAGCAAATCAGGTTGGACACAGTCCCTGTCCTGGACAGGACTCACAGTGTTCATTCCAATTTTATAGATGAGGCAATAGAGGCACAGGGAAGTTAAGTGGCTTGTCCAAGGTCACAGAGCAGACAGGTGGCAGAGCCGGGATTAGAACCCATGACCTCTGGCTCCCAGGCCAGTGCTCTATCCACTATGCCATGCTATTTGGCCATCTCAGTTAGTCAATTCTTCTCCATTATCCAAAATTTTTCCTCATGATCCCAACCACGCTGTTGTGGGATGCCAAGAACACCCAGTGCCGCAAGATGCATCAACCCATCAGTGATTTATGAAGAAGTAGTTGCAATACTAACTGGTATTACTACTACTTATAATAATAATAATGATGGCATTTGTTAAGCACTTACTACGTGCAAAGCACTGTTCTAAGTGCTGGGGAGGATACAAAGTGATCAGGTTGTCCCACGTGGGGCTCCCAGTCTTCATCTCCATTTTACAGATGAGGGAACTGAGGCACAGGGAAGTGACTTGCCCAAAGTCACACAGCTGACCAGCGGCAGAGCCGGGATTTGAACCCATGACCCCCGAGTCCCAAGCCCGTGCTCTTTCCACTGAGCCACGCTGCTTCTCTTTTACTTATCAGAGCAGCAGCGTGGCTTAGAGGAAAAAGTCTGGGCTTGGGAGTCAGAGGTCGAGAGTTCTAATCCCAGCTCCGCCACTTGTCAGCGGTGTGACCTTGGGCAAATCATTTCACTTCTCTGTGCCTCAGTTACCTCATCTGTAAAATGGGGATTAAGTCTGTGAGACCCATGTGGGACAACCTGATTACCCTGTATCTACCCCAGTGGTTAGAAAAGTGCTTGGCACATAGTAAGCGCTTAACAAATACCATCATTATCATTATTATTATTACTGTTAGTGCTCTATTCACTAGGCCACAGTACCGACATTGGCCTAGGCAACTACCTTAGAAATGGTGGCTAACTTAGCCTCCGCCTTGGTGAAAAGCTGACTGGTCGTTTTCCCTTGCAGTTCTAGCTGCTGAAGAAGCTGCAGCAGGGCCGCGGGCTGGGAGCTACTCGTGTCTCTCGTGGCCGTCAGCAGGATTTCTTTCATCATCAGGGAGGCAGAGCAACTCTGAAACAGTTGGGTGAAAATTCAGTTTTCTCCAAGAAGTCACATGGTCTGTGCCTCAGTCTCCTCATCAGTAAAATGAAGTCAGTGTGAGTGTGTGAGCCCCATGTGGGACAGATAACTGTCTCCAACCTGATTACCTTATACCTCCCCCAGTACTTGGCACATAGTGAGTGCTTAACATGTACTATTACAATTCATAATAATGGGGGTGAGATACGTATCCTCCTCCCTCTCAGATTTGTGAACCCCATTATAATAATAATAATTATAACGTTGGTATTTGTTAAATGCCATGCACTCTTCTAAGCGCCGGGATAGATACAAGGTGATGAGGTTGTCCTACTTGGGACTCGTAATCTTCATCCCCTTTTTACAGATGAGGTAACTGAGGCACAGAGAAGTCACGACTAGCCCAAAGTCACACAGCTGACAAGTGGCGGAGTCGGAATTAGAACCCACGACCTCTGACTCCCAAGCCTGTGCTCTTTCCACTAAGCCATGCTGCTTCTCCCATGTGGAGCAGGGACTGTTTCTGACCTGAGAAACACAGCAGATTAGGTCAGGAGGCCTGGGTTCTAATTCTGATTATGCCTTTTGCCTGAGTGACCTTGGGCAAGTCACCTAACTTTTCTGTGCCTCAGTTTCCTCATCTGTACTGTGGGGGTTGAATTCCTGTTCTCCCTCCTCCTTAGACTGTGAGCCCCATGTGGGACAGGGACGGTGTCCAATCCGTTTAGACTGCATTGACTCCAGCTCTTGGAACAGTGTCTGCCACATATCAAGTGTGGAACACATATTTCAAGCATCATCATTATAATTATCTCCTATTTACCTTTCTTCTTATCCCAAAAGTAAGCGCTTAACAAATCCCATTATAATAACAGTAACTTAGCTCTGCCGACTGTCATAAAAGATGAAGAAGGTTGAATAATAATAATAGTGGTATTTGATAAGCGCTTACCATGTGCCAGACAGCATACTAAGCGCTGGGGTAGATTCAAACAAACCGAGTTGGACACAGTCCCTGTCCCATGCGGGGTTCACAGTTTCAATCCCCATGGTATGGATGTAGTAACTGAGGCACAGAGAAGTGAAGTCATTTGCCCAAGGTCACCCAGCAGACAAGTGGTGGAGCCAGAATTAGAACCCATGACCTTCTGACTCCCAGGCCCGTACTCTGTCCGTTAGGCCGTTCTCTTTCATGTGTTGAAAGATGAGAGGTCTTGGAGACCAAATTCTGAGCCAAAGATATATGAAAGCTCAAAGGTAACGAACTATCCCAGCTCTGCCTCTTGTCAGCTGTGTGACTTTGGGCAAGTCACTTATCTCCTCCGTGCCTCATTTACCTCATCTGCAAAATGGGGATTAAGGCTGTGAACCCCATATGGGACAACCTGATCACCTTGTATCCCCCAGTGCTTAGAACAGTGCTTTGCACAGAGTAAGCGCTTAACAAATGCCAACAATTATTATAGTAAGCGCTTAACAAATACCACCATTTTACCCAGTGTTTCCAAGGGGTAAAGAATACGGAGAGTGGGAATGTGTGGAAACATGGAAGGGTTGTTCATCGTGGAAAATCCATCCCATTACCTGGTACACAGCCAAAAACTGGACGGCCGCATTTGGATCCAATCGCCCCAGGCATTCAACCATTTCAAGGCTGGAAGCAGCCAGGGTGTGGAGAATATTGTTACTGAAGGTGATGCTCATGGACTGGAGAAAAACCTCTGTAGCTTGAGAGAGATATCTCTGGGCCAGGACCATCCTTTGCTAGAGAGGAAAAAGAGCAGGAGAAGGGTTTTATTTCTATTTGTTAAATTGCACTTCTGACAAAACATCTGTTCGGGCGGTGGTGGGGGGCCAGTTATGTCAACCCGGTAAAAAAAATAAATACCTTTAATTCAATTCCTTTCCTTCTTTGTTTCTCACCCATTGGTTCATTGAGATGGGATTCCAAACTTGGAATTGCACTTTTGTTGCTTTCTGTGTCTTCTGCAAACTCATTTGAGGCATTCAATTTAGCTGCTAACTATAAAGGAACATGCTGTGAATAAGGTAATTCTCTTCAATAGCCTCTAAATAGCCCACCAATTAGACACTCACACACGCACACACAAATATCAATCACCCAGTACCTTGTCCGTATTTATCTGAACTAGTACCGGGTCTGTTCTACTGGAAAAGAGTAATTCACTTCTTTAAAGAGTACTTTGAATTAAGATGAAAGAAAGTTTCGAAAGGAACGAGCGACAGGGAGCCAAAGGAAAAAAAAGCATGAGGCGCTACAAATAAGCAAGACAACACAACAAGGGACGGTCTTTTTGTGTACCCAAAGGGGCGGGAGTGTAGACTATATACTGCCACACACAAATACTCATAGTGTACTTCGCAATCTGTGGTGTCTTCTTCAAATGTAAAGGATGACTGTGTGTACAGATGCTCTAAAAAAAATTAAATGGTGGTATTTGTTAAGCGCTTACTATGTGCAAAGCACTGGGGGAAACAAAGTGATCAGGTTGTCCCACGTGAGGTTCACAGTTTTAATCCCCATTTTACAGATGAGATAACTGAGGCACAGAGAAGTGAAGTGACTTGCCCAAAGTCACACAGCTGGCAAGCGGCGGAGTCGGGATTCGAACCCATGAACTCTGACTCCCAAGCCCGGGCTCTTTCCACTGTACCACGCCACAAACATTAAGCGTGACAACACAAGGGACAGCCCTTTCCCAAAGTGGCCAAGACTGTGAAACACACACTGCCACACATACACAGTTATAGTGAACTTCACCATCAGTGGTGTCTTCTTTTAAGACTGTTAGCTCCCCCTCTAGATGGTGAGCTCGTTGTGGGCAGGGAATGCCACTATTTATTGTTGTATTGTACTTTCCCAAGTGCTTAGTACAGTGCTTTGCATAGTAAGAGTTCAATAAATATGATCGAATGACTACAAAGGATACTTTAGGAATTTCTGAGTATTTTTCAAATATTCTTTTACTGTACCATTCAAGAACCGAAGGAAGTGTTATTTTTAGACCTGTTTTAAGTAACACAAACAGACACTTGTTGTCAAGCAGCCTTTGGGACAATGGTTGATAAAGCCGGTGGCTCGTCACCGGGAGCTCTTAGAGGGCTGGCTTCGTGCTCTGCCCAAGCTCAGGGTGGGAGAAGCATTCTTTCCTTCTTCCCTTTCTTATCAAGCTAATAAGCAGAGTGGCTTAGCGAAAAGATCACGGGCTTGGGAGTCACAGGACATGGGTTCTAATCCCGGCCTCATCACTTGTCTGCTGTGTGACCTTTGGCAAGCCACTTAACTTCTCTTTGCTTCAGTGACCTCATCTGTAAAATGGGGATTCAGACTGTGAGCCCCATGTGGGACAACCTGATTACCTTGTATCTGCCCCAGTGCTTAGAACAGTGCTTGGCACATAGTAAGTAAGTACTTAACAAATACCATCATCAGTATTATTATTATTATTATTATTAAGAGAGGGGTGGGAAGGAGAGAGGACAGGGAAAGGAGTGGATGGGAGGTGGAGAGAGTGAGGGAGAGACAGAGAGAGAAGACAGAGAGGGAGGGAGAAAGGTAAGGAGGGAGAGGAGAGAAAGAGAGCAGAAAGAGTGAGAGAGGAGGAGGGAGAGTGAAAGACAGTGCTCTGCACACAGTGAGTGCTCAATAAATATGATTGTATGGATAAATGAATGAATGAGAGAGGGCTAAAGAGGGAAAGAGAGGAGAGAGGGCAGAGAGAAAGGGAAAGAGGACAGTAGATGGGGAGAGAGGGAGGAAGAAAGAGAGAAATAGGAGACAAGGGGGGAAGAGCGGAAGTGAAAGGGAGAGGGGAGAGGGGACATGGGAGAGGGGAAGGGGAAGAAAGTGATAGAGGAGAAAGTGAAAAAGTGCAGAGGAGATGAGAGGGGAGAGAGGAGAGAGGGAGATGGAGAGAGGGAGGAGAGTGAGAGAGAGGAGATGAGAGAAAAGAGATTCACAGAAAGAGGGATGAGAGAGAGAGATTGAGATTGTTTTGAGACAAGTGGCAGAAAGAGGGATTAGAGAGAGAGATTAAGACTGTTTTGAGACAAGTGGGTATGGGACTTCTGAAGTTCCGCAAAGTTGCTGGTGGCCTCCTCACTGGGTAGCTGGTCTGTGACAATATACCCGTTGCGAACGTTCTCCTAGGATGAAAAAAGGGACCGACCAGAAATGGTTCTTTTGTAGTAAATTTCTGGGCTGAAGGAACTGTACACTCTCAAAATCACTGGGAAATCTCTCAAAACTATGGGGAAAATGGAGTTTCTTCTCCATCATAGCTGCTTGGAAACCTGTAACCAGAAGTCTCTTCCACTGCTTGCATTTTTAGTCACAGTTTTAACACACGTTTTGGTGCACAGAATGGAACCAGACACAAGACCATTTTTTACACACTTGTGTCATTTTTCTATTTCTAATGAAAAGGTATGCACTAAATGTTTTTACTACAACTACTCAATACTCTCTTATTACAACCCAGCTCGCACACTTCACTCCTCTAACATCTACCTGCTCGCTGTGCCACGATATCGCCTATCTCACTGCCAACCTCTCACCCATGTCCTGCCTCTGGCTTGGAATGCTCTCCCTCCTCCAATCCGAATGACTTTTCGCCCCTTTCGAAGCCATATTGAAGGAACATCTCCTCCAAGAGCCCTTCCTGAATAAACTCTCTTTTCCTTTCCTCGAACTCCTTACCGAGTTGCCTGATTTGCTCCCTTTATTCCCTCCCAGCCCACAGCACTTATGTCTCTACCTGTCATTTATTTATTTCTATTAATGTCTGTCTCCCCCTCTAGACTGTAAGCTCCCTGCGGGCAAGGAATGCGTCTGTTATATCGTTCTCTCCCAAATGTTTAGCATAGTGTTCCGCACACAGTAAATGCTCAATAAATACAATTGACGGACTGAGTGACTAGAAAAACGGGGCAGAGCAAATGGAAGACAGAGATACAGAGTGGTGCAAATCAGGGAAACACAGATGGGGTCTGCTAAGTGACCTTGGGCAAGTCATTTAACTTCTCAGTGCCTCAGTTTCCTCATCTGTAAAATAGGGATTCAATATCCATTCTCTCTCCTGCTTAGACTGTGACCCCAACCTGATTACCTTGTATCTTCTCCAGCTCATAGAACAGTACCTTTTTATGGTATTTGTTAAGCCCTTACTGTGTGTCAAACACTATTCTAAGGACTGGGGTAGGTACAAATGAATTGGGTTGGACACAGTCCCTGTGCAGCACGGGACTCACAGTTTAAGTAGGAGGGAGAACAGGTCCCCATTTTTCACTTGAGGGAAGTGAGTCCCAGAGAAGTGAAGTGACTTGCCCAAGATCACACAGCCAGCAATCGGCAGAGCCAGCATTAGAACCCAGGTCCTGCCGACTCCCAGGCCCGTGCTCTCTCCATTAGACCATGCTAATTCTCTAGCGCGTCACATATGCCATAAAAAAAAGAAAATCTCAGGGCACAGAAACCACAATTCTTACCAAGAAATTGTCATCCCAGTAGGAAGAGGGATTCACTGGGTCGACCTGAATGGCGAGTAAGTGGAGGGTTTTCCCCATGAAGTGCAGGAAGTTTGCCCGGATCTCTGTGCATCCGGTTGACAGGATTGGCAGGATGGCCAAATGAGCGAGGATCTCGGGAGCCAGTGTTCGGCTGAGCATGAACCATTTCTTTGAGAGACACAAAGCAGACGTTCAAAATCAGTGGCTGTAGGTAGCCATTAAATCATCTTGAAGAGGAAGGGCACATAGTAAGCACTTACCACATACAATTATAATTGATATTATATTTAAAGTATAAGCATATATATATATCCTCAATTTCACATTGACACCTCATTCTGACATAATTGTAGGACTTTCTATTTTATCCTTGTTCCTTCTTCTATTCCCATTAACTGTACATATTTTTTGTCTGTCTCCCTTCATTAGATTGCAAACCCTTTGTGGGCAGTGAACACGAGTCCTGATTCTGCTAAATTTTCCCGAGCGCTTCAGAGCATTCGATAAATTCCATTAGTTGACTTATAAAAGATACTTACATATTCTTCGGAAGTAACATCACTGGTATTCCGCATGTATTCCGAAAGGATTCTTTTCAATGATTCTTTCTCCAGCTGTTTGATAAACGTTTCCGTTTGAATGACTTGAAGTATGTCCAGTGTAATTTCCACCAGACTCAGTTTCAGGTTGGCGAGTTTCCTCATTAATGGCGTACTGATATTCTGTGTCTGAAATATTTAAGAATGTCAGATATGCATGACAAATATTTTGGAAATCTGGTGACAGTGAAATGAAAAATCGCTTAAGCCTAATGGGACATGCACGTCAAAAATTTTAATACAGCCCTTTAATTAAGTAAAATGAGACAGAAGTGGAATATTAAGTTGGTTTTTATGGAAAAGAAAGGAAGAAACGGTTTTCTAAACCAGGATGCCAGTCATGAGAAACGTCAAAAAGAAATTAGCTTTGGATAGTTCCAAAGCTGACAGTCTATTTCACGAAAGACTCCCAAAGCTTTATTCCCTTTCTCGATGTGATTAAAAGTCAGGAATACAGAAATATCTTCTGTGGGATAATTCACCCATTGCCACTTTACCTTTTACATTCAATCCAAAATCAAGTGACTATCTCATCGCTCCTTTCACAGTGTCTCATCTTTGGAAGAATTATTTGGACAAAATTTCCTGAGATAAACAAACTCCCTACTCCCACAAACTCCACCACTCTCTCCACCTTCAAAAATATTAAAATAACATTTCCTCCCAGAGGCCTTCCTCAATTAAGTCTCTTTTCCCCTAATCCCTCTCTCTCTTTTCCTCTCCTCCCACTCCCTTCTGTATCACCTTGACTTGCTTCCTTTATTCATCCCCTCTCCCAGCCCCACACCACGTATGGGTTTATCTGTAATTTTATTTATTTATATTAACGTCCGTCTCTCCATTTAGACTGTAAGCTTGTTGATGGCAGGGAATGTGTCTGTTATATTGTTATATTGTCTTCATTCATTCATTCAATCCTATTTATTGAGCGCTTACTATGTGCAGAACACTTTACTAAGTGCTTGGAAAGTACAATTCGGCAACAGAGACAATCCCTGCCCAACAACGGGCTCACAGTCTAAACGGGGGAGACGGACAACAAAACAAAACAAGTAGTCGGGTTTCAATGCCATCAAGAAAAATAGAATCATAGATATATATACATCATTAACAAAATAGAGTAATAAATAATATATACAAATAATAATGTTGGTATTTGTTATGCACTTACTATGTGCCAAGCACTGCTCTAAGCACTGGGGTAGCTACAAGGTGATCAGGTTGTCCCATGTGGGGCTCACAATTTGAATCCCCATTTTACAGATGGGGGAATTGAGGCACAGAGAAGTGAAGTGACTTGCCCAAAGTCACACAGCTGGCAAGCGGCAGAGCCGGAATTAGATCCCATGACCTGTGGCTCCCAAGCCCGGGCTCTTTCGGGAGAAGGGGGAATGGGGAGGGGAGGAGGAGCAGAGGGAAAGAGAGGGCTCAGTCTGGGAAGGCCTCCTGGAGGAGATGAGCTCTCAGTAGGGCTTTGAAGAGGGGAAGAGAGTTAGTTTGGCAGAGGTGAGGAGGGAGGACGTTCCAGGACAGCGGGAGGACTTGGGCTAGGGTTTGACGGCAGGAAAGGTGTGAACGAGGAACCGTGAGGAGGTGAGCGGCAGCGGAGTGTACAGGGTGGGCTGGAAAAGGAGAGAAGGGAGGTGAGGTGGAAGAGGTAAGGGGATGGAGAACTTTGAAGCCAAGAGTGAGGAGTTTTTGTTTTGTGCAAAGGTTGCTAGGTAAGCACTGGAGGTTTTTGAGGAGGGGAGTGACATGCCCAGAGCCTTTCTGTAGGAAATTGAGCCGGGCAGCGGAATGAAGAATAGACTGGAGTGGGGAGGGAGAGGAGGAAGGGAGATTGGAGAGGAGGCTGACACAGTAATCCAGTTGGGATATTATGAGAGCTTTTACCAGCAAGGAAGCAGTTTGGATGGAGAGGCAAGGGCGGATCTTGGCGATATTGTGAAGGTGAGACCGGCAGGTAGGTTCTGGTGACGGATTGGATGTGCGGGGTGAATGACAGAGCGGAGTCAAGGATGACACCAAGATTGCGGGCCTGTGATATAGGAAGGATGATAATACCGTCCACAGTGACAAGGAAGTCAGGGAGAGGGCAGGTATTGTACTCTACCAAGGGCATAGTACAATGCTCTGCACACGGTAAGCGCTCAATAAATACAATTGACTGACTGGCTCTTTGGTATAGATAGTAGTGATGGTATCTGTTAAGCGCTTATTATGTGCCAAGCACTGTTCTAAGTACTGGGGTAGATACAAGGTTATCAGGTTGTGGGAACACGTGGGAACATGGGGTTCACAGTCTTAGTCCCCAGTTTACAGATGAGGTAATTTAGGCACAGAGAAGTTAAGTGACTTGCCCAAAGTCACACAGCTCACAAGTGGCAGAGGTAGGATTCAAACCCACTCCCTATGACTCCTAAACCTGTGCTTTTTCCACTAAGCCATGCTGCTTCTCATGGTAGCTCCCATACATTCATTCATTCATTCATTCAATAGTATTATTGAGCGCTTACTCTGTGCAGAGTACTGTACTAAGCGCTTGGAATGTACAAGTTGGCAACAGATAGAGACAGTCCCTGCCCTTTGACGGGCTTACAGTCAAACACTGGGCTCTGACCCCTTTAAGAACTTGATATTCACCTCACCCTCAGCCCCTCAGCACTACGTCCATATTCATTCATTCAATCATATTTATTGAGTGCTTACTGTGTGCAAGCACTGTACTGAGCGCTTGGAAGAGTACAATATATCCATAATTTATTTTAATATTTGTCTCCCCCTCTAGAATGTTAGCTCTTGTTGGGCAGGGAATGTGTCTAATAACTCTGCTTTATTGCACTCTCCCAAGCACTTAGTACAGTGCTCTGCATACAGAAAGCGCTCAATAAATAGCACTGATTGATTGAAAACTACAATTTTAAAAAGGCTTGAAAAATGGTAATACAGTGGGAGGATTTTTCAGGAAGCAGCCCCACGTTTGCCAACGTTGCGGAGAGCAGAAAAGTTCTCTCTACCCATTGGCCAACGTAGATCGATAAATCAATCACATTTATTGAGCGCTTCCTGTGCGGAGCACTGTACTAAGCATTTGGGAGAGGATGAACAACAGAGATCTTAAACATGTTCTCTGCCCACAAGGAGCTTCCAGTCTAGAGGGACCCAGTCCCTGCCCTTAAGGATCTTACAATGCTTGTGCGCTTCCTGTGTGCGGAGCACTGTACTAAGTGCTTGGGAGAGTACAAAAGAATTAGTAGGCACATTCTCTGCCCATAATGAGTTTACAGTTTAAGGGACCTTGGAAGCTGAGATGCTATTTGCTTTCCCTGAATTTGGCAACCGTGCTCTATCGGTTCCAAGATAATGGAAAAAAGGAATCGTTTTATTGTAAAACCGAGACAGTTAAAAGAGAATGTCAAAACTATCGCCTTCCTTCGTGGCCATGGGCGACTTATTTCACTGCTCTGTGCCTCAGTTTCCTCACCTGTAAAATGAGAATTCGATACTCGTTCTCCCTTTCTCTTAGCCTGTGAGTCCCACGTGCTACAAGGGACTTTTTCCAAACTGTTGATCTGGTAACTATGTCATTGCATCACCCAATTCTTGGCACATAGTATGTGCTTTAGAAATACCATATTAATTACTAATAATTATTAATAACAAATAATCATCATTAATGACAATCGATAATGATTGATTGATACCACAATGAATTTGTGATTAATTAATCCATACCTCATCGCAGGGTGATAAGCTCTGAATGTTCTGAAACCTTTCTTCTTCTTCTGCCACTGCTCTCTGGGCCAATACATGGGATTCTAAATAATATGAATGCTTTGCCTCTTCGTTCTTTTCATTTTTGGCAAGCAAGCTTTAAAAAGAGCAAAAAAAAAATTAAATTCTCATTAAGCATTTAACAACTGATTTCAGTAAACCCAGGCCCTATGCTCTGCCAAACCTCTGACTGTCCCTAAAGCAAACAGAAATATTTATTGAGTGCTTACTTTGTGCACAGTACTGAATTAAACTTTTTTTAATGGCATTTGTTAAGCACTTACTATTTGTCAAGCACTGTTCTAAGTGCTAGGATAGATACGAGTCAGTCAGGTCAGGCACATACGCCCGATATGGGGTGACCAGCGTGGCTCAGCGGATAGAGCACTGGCCTGGGAATCAGAAGGACCTGGATTCTAATCCCACTCCGCTGCTTGTCTGCTGTGCCACCTTGGGTTAGTCACTTCACTTCCCTGGGCCTCAGTTCCCTCATCTGTAAAATGGGGATTAAGACTGTGAGCCCCAAATGGGACACGGATTGGGGCCAACGTGATTAGCTTGTATCTACCCCAGGACTTAGTACAGTGTCTGGCAAGTAGTAAGCGCTTAAATACCAAAGAAAACAAATAAAAGAAATACTATCGATTAAGGTAAGTAGGTTCCACATGAACATAATTTTTAAAATTGTACTTCTTGATAAAGTAAAGGTAATTAATTTTACTATGTGGCTCAAAGACTGAGTCAACGGCAAAAGTCCAAATCATCCAGTATTATGCATAGAACAATATAAAGCTGAACTGTACATTCCAAGCGCTTAGTACAGTGCTCTTGCACAGAGTAGGTGCTCAATAAATACGATTGAATGAATGAATGAATAAAGCACAGTGAATCCTTGAGAAGCAGAGTGGCTCAGTGGAAAGAGCCCGGGCTTTGGAGTCAGAGGTCATGGGTTCGAACCCCAGCTCTGCCACTTGTCAGCTGTGTGACTTTGGGCGAGTCACTTCACTTCTCTGTGCCTCAGTTACCTCATCTGTAAAATTGGGATTAAGACTGTGAGCCCCACGTGGGACATCCTGATTCCCCTGTGTCTACCCCAGTGCTTAGAACAGTGCTCGGCACATAGCAAGCGCTTAACAAATACCAATATTATTATTATTATTATTTTTATCCTTCAGTGTGAATGCACATGGATTGTCTGCTCTTGCTTTATTGGGAATGTTACATTCATTCATTCATACAGTCATATCTGTTAAGTGCTTACTGTGTGCACAGCACTGTACAATACTTGGGAAAGTACAATACAATAATAAACAGTGACATTCGCTGCCCACATCGAACTCACAGTCTAGAGTCGGAGAGACGGACATCAATTCAGATAAATAAAATCACAGGTATATACATAAGTGCTGTGGGGCTGGTAGGGGTGGGGGAAGAGCAAAGAGCTGAGTTATAATCATTTATACTGGGAACAGTAATAAAAATACTTTTAAAAGGTATGGCACTTTTATTTTTCCGAAGTACTTTTATATCAATCATCTCATTTCTTCCTTGTGATACCCCTGTAGAATGAGGAGGCAAGTTGTATCAATCCCATTTTACACCTGAGGAAAATGAGGGTGAGAGATCTGTCCGCTATCCAAAATCAGGATAGTGGAATTGCTGGGTTTAGAAAACAGGTCTTCTGACTCCCAGGCCCATGCTTTGTCCATTAAATCAATCAGGGGCACTTTCTAAGCACTTACTATGTGCAGAACACTACTTAGCACTTGGGAGATTACAATATAACACTATAACAGAGTTGGTAAAATAATAATAATGTTGATATTGGTTAAGTGCTTACTATGTGCAGAGCACTGTTCTAAGTGCTGGGGTAGATACAGGGTAATCAGGTTGTCCCAGGTGAGGCTCACAGTCTTAATTCCCATTTTACAGATGAGGTAACTGAGGCACAGACAAGTAAAGTGACTTGCCCACAGTTACACAGCTGACAAGTGGCAGAGCCGGATTCAAACCCATGACCTCTGACTCCCAAGCCCGACCTCTTTCCACTGAGCCACACTGCTTCTTTGAAATCATTTGTGACCTATTTTGCAAATCAAGTTCTTGCAGAATGCAAAGAAGTAAAACTATCATTTTTTTTTTTTAAGTGATAGGGACTTGAAGACAGGTCTCCTGATTTCCGGAACTGTGTCGTTTCTACTGGGCTGCGTTGAAATTAATTCGCAACAGTAAAATGACGTACCTTATGAGTTTCGCATGCTTCATCTTTATTTCAGTGGAATGCTCTATATATCCGAAATGAAGGAAATCTTCTCCAAGTTGCATCAACGCCTCGCATATTTCCTCTGGTACAGATGGCAACTGGGAAGTATTCCCACTTTCTGAATTTTGATAAAGCATTATCTGAAAATCTATTTTCCTGTGGCGTGAAAATGCATTTTCAATCAATTAATCAATCGTCTTTATTGAGTGCTTACTGTGTGCAGAGCACTGTACTAAGCCCTTGGGAGAGTACGACACAACAATATAACACACACATTCCCTGCAGAGCAGGCATTTTCACAGCTGCGGACAAACCACAAGTTGTTTTCGATCTTAAGAAACGCCTTTAATAGGAAAACGATGTTCTGCCCAACCCGCTATTCCAGGATTCTTGGTGGAACTGTGTTTATCCACCCCAGCGTTTAGTACAGTGCCTGGCACATAGTAAGTGCTTAAATACTATAATTATTATAATTACTATTATAGATTCCTAATTTGTGAATTCATCCAAAAATCCTCCTCAAACCGAGTGGTCTTTTGGGCCTATTCACCTTCTATTGGCAACACATTCTATACCATTTCCTACCTGCTCTGATGTTTTATGTCTTTTGTTTCTTCTGAGCATATCACCTTCAAGCTGGAGTCCATTCATTCTGCTCAACACCCTCTATTTTTGACCTATCTATAGTTCTCAGTCATGTTCCCTCTTGGGATTTGTCTTTCCAGACTACAGAGTCCTAATTTTTTCCATTAATCTTCTGTGAGTATCTTGGTTGTCATTCAGTTAGTCATATTTATTGAGCATTTACTATATGAAAGTACTAAGTGCTTGGGAGGGTACAATATAACAATATAACAGTCACATTCCCTGCCCAAAACAAGTTTACAGTCTGGAGGGATATTAAAGTCTAGAGTCCTTCTCAAAAGCTTCTAGGGGTTCACAATAAGTCTGGGTCTTGCTAATGTACGACCCTCAGGATAAATGAAGAGCTCCCTCAAAACAGTGGGGTTACGATATGCCTCGGCCGGCCCCTCCCGTGATTAGTTTGCAGGCAGGATCTGTTCGGTGGGAAAATCTGCCTGTTGTTGTTCAATCCCCTCTGGTTTGAAATGTAGGAGTGTAGTTGAGGTAGGCAAGCAGCACCCACTGTATCTTGTTTCTCCTGGCGGCTGGCACTTTGTTTCCCTGTGTCAATAACCTTTGAGGTCTGATAATAAAAGACAGACACGTTGGGGGAAACCTGAAATGAAAATATTTTCCCCTACTTCCCCCAGAAAAACCCACAACTTCATTCCTTATTGGGAGCAGGCAAGCAGATAAACTGCAAACGAAAGGGAGTGAAATCAGAAAAAAATCTTTTTTCTCCCGCTTTCCCACAAATCTTGACAACAAACCCAGTTTGGATCAAGATCCACCCTGTCTCCTCCTTCTCCACCCTTTCTTCTCTAGCAAAGAAGAAACTGAGCCTTAATAGATTTGAGAAATGGAGTAACACTCGGAAAAGCCGCCTCTAAAGCAATTAGTCTTGGAAGAATTGAAGAAAGGCTCTATATGCGCCTCAGTTTCCTCATCTCTAAAATGGGGATTCAATTCCCGTTCTCCTTCCTCAGAATTAGCTGGCACATTTCCTGCCCAAAATGAGTTTACAGTCTAGAGGAAGAGTTACACTCTGGAGGAATAGACTAGTTAGAGTCTAGGGGGAGAAATTTAATGCCTGTCTTCCCCTCTAGACTGTGAGCTCCTTGTGGGCAGAGAACGTGTCTACCAACTCTGTTGCATCGTATGCTCCCAAATGCTTAGTACAGTGCTCTGCACATAGTAAGTGCTCAATAAAAAAGATTGACATTGACTGAAATGCCTGAAATGTGCAGTGAGTGCTCAATAAAAAATGGATTGGTTGACTGATTGACTGAAATGCCTGAAATGTGCTCGAGCTACTCAAGGCTATCTCTTGTTCTGAAAATGAATGTCTTAGAAGTTGCTTCAAACCCCCAATTAATCAGCCAATCACTACCATTTATTGTCTACTGAGTAGAGAGCATATACTAAGCATTTTTAAGAGTAAAGTAGAAATGGGTGGGCTAGACTGTAAACTCCATGAGGGGAGAGAAGCAGCAAGGCTCAGTGGAAAGAGCACAGGCTTAGGGGTCAGAGATCATTCATTCATTCATTCATTCAATAGTATTTATTGAGCACTTACTATGCGCAGAGCACTGTACTAAGATCTTGGAATGTACAAATCGGTAACAGATAGAGACAGTCTCTGCCCTTCGACGGGCTTACAGTCAAATCGGGGGAGATCATGGGTTATAATCCTGGCTATGCCACTTAGCTGTGTGCCTTTGGGCAAGTCACTTCAATTCTCTGTGCCTCAGTTACCTCATCTGTAAAATGGGGATTAAGATTGTGAGCACCACATGGGACAAACTGATTACCCGGTATCTCTCCCAGTGTTGACAACAGTGCTTGGCACATAGTAAGCGCTTAACAAATATTATTATTATTATTACACCTACTACTTCTATTGTCCTCTCCCAGATGCTCAGTACGGTACTAGTAGGCACTCAATAAATGTGATTAATTGACTGGGTCCAGTACACAAGGTCCCTCCCCTCAAGGAGCTTGCACTCGAGTGGGGATTTTGCCCCAGATCTTCAGGTATACTTTCAGGTTGAATAGTTTCAAAATCACTTATTGGTACTAACAGAGTGAATTTTACATTCACAGGGTAAAATGATCTGTGATAAATTTAGCAGATACTATCACGGCAGAGTGCAAGGAAGTAAAGCTCCTTTTTTTTAAAAAAAGTGATAGGAACTTGAATCCAGGTCTCCCGATTCCCAGAAGAGTGCCGTTTCCATCAAACCAACGGCAGGGCTACCATGGCTAGCATCCCGATTAGACTGTGAGCTCGTCATTGGGCAGGGGCTATCTCTATCTGTTGCCGAATTGTACATTCCAAGCGCTTAGCATAGTGCTCTGCACATAATAAGCGCTCAATAAATACTATTGAATGAATGAATGGCTACCATCACTACCAGTATTACTATGACTACAACTTTTCTTCGTTCATTCACTCGATTGCATTTATTGAGCACTTACTATGTGCAACGGACGGTACTAAGCACTTGGGAGAGTAAATTCATTCATTCATTCATTCAATAGTATTTATTGAGCGCTTACTATGTGCAGAGCACTGTACTAGGTGCTTGGAATGTACAATTCGGCAACAGATAGAGACAGTCCCTGCTCACTGACGGGCTTACAGTCTAATTGGGGGAGACAGACAAAAACAATAGCAATAAATAGAATCAAGGGGATGGACATCTCATTAACAAAATAAATAGGGTAATAGAAATATATACAAATGAGGGGATGAGGACAGTGCTGAGGGGAGGGGAAGGGAGAGGGGGAGGAGCAGAGGGAAAAGGGGGGAAAAGGGGGCTGGGGGGGGCAGAGAGGCAGCAGAGGGAGCAGAGGGAAAAGGGGAAGCTCAGTCTGGGAAGGCCTCGGAGGAGGTGAGCTCTCCTACTGCTCTCAGTAGGAAATTTAACAACTCACAGTCCCTGTCCACAACCAACTCAATCCACCTCTCACTTCTACTACTAAGAATACTACAAATACTACTGTTTCCTCAACTACAACTATTACTACAACTTCATTTGTTCAGTCATATTTATTGAACACTTACTGTGTAGAGAGCACTGAACTAAGCAGCTGAGAGAGTACAGTGCAACAATAAACAGACACATTCCCTGCCCACAAGGAGTTTACAGTCTGGGGTAGGGGGGATAGACATACATAATAATAATAATAATAATGGTGGTATTTGTTAAGCACTTACTAGGCGGAAGCACTGTTCTAAGCGCTGGGGGGGATATGAGGTGATCAGGTTGTCTCACGTGGGGCTCACAGTCTTCATCCCCATTTTACAGATGAGGTCACTGAGGCCCAGAGAAGTTAAGTGAGCTGCCCCAAATCAAACAGCTAACAGGTGGGTGGAGCCGGGATTAGAACCCATGACCTCTGACTCCCAAGCCTGTGCTCTTTCCACTGAGCCACGCTGCTTCTCTACAATCAAATAAAATAACAGATATGGACATAAGTGGCGTGGGGCTGGGAGGGAGGAAGAGCAAAGGGAGCAAGGCCGGGTGACGCAGAAGGGAGTGGGAGACGAGGAAAAGTGGGGTTTGGTCTAGGAAGGCCTCTTGAAGGAGATATGCTTTCAATAAGCATGCCTAGTGGCACAAGCACGGGCTTGGGAGTCAGAGGTCGTGGGTTCTAATCCCGGATCCACCACTTGTCTGTTGTGTGAGCTTGGACAAATCACTTCACTTCTCTGTGCCTCAGTTCCCTCATCTGTCAAATGGGGATGAAGACTGTGAGCCCCACGTGGGACAACCTGATCACCTCGTATCCCTCAGTGCTCAGAACGGTGCTTTGCACATAGTAAACGCTTAACAAATACCAACGTTATTATTATTATTGTTCTCTGTGCCTTAGTGCCCTCATCTGTAAAATGGGGATTGAAACTGTGAGCCCCATGTGGAACAGGGACTAGGACGACCAGATTGCCTTGTATCTAAACCCCCTGCTTAGAACAGTGCTTGGCACATAGTAAGCGCTTAAATACTATCACCATCATTATTATTATCAGTGCTTAGAATGGTGCTTGGCACATAGTAAGCACTTAACAGATACTAATAAAAACAATAAAGCTTTGCGGTGGAGGAGTCATTTTTTTTCAGATTTGAGGAGGGAGGGCATTCCAGGCCAGAGGGAGGAAGTGGGTTAGGGTTTGGCAGTGAGACAGACGAGATGGAGGTTCAGTGAGAAGGTTAACACTTGAGGAGTGAAATGTGCGGGCTAATTTGCAGAAGGAGAGAGCAAGCTGAGGTCGGGGGGGAAAGACGGTGGACTGCTTTAAAGCCATAGACTGGTGAGGAGTTTTGGTTTGATGCGGAGGTGGACGGGCAACCACTGGAGTTTTCTGAGGAGCCTGGGGACATCTCCTGAGCATCTTTGTAGGAAAAAGATCTGGGCAGCAGAGTGAAGAATGACCTGGACTAGGGAGAGCCAGGAGGCTGAGAGCTCAGCAAGGAGGCTGATGCCGTCATCAAGGTGGGACGAGTGATCAGATTAACCTGGTAGCAATACTACTATTACTTCCACTATTACTATTACTGCCACAACTATTACTGTTACTATTATTATTATAATTGTATTTGATAAGTACTTACTATGTGCCAGGCACTGTACTAAGTGCTGGGGTGGATACAAGCAGGTTGGGTTGGAGACCGTCCCCGTCCCACATGAGGCTCACAGTCGCAATCCCCATTTTACAGTTGAGAAGCGGCGTGGCTCAGTGGAAAGAGCCCGGGCTTGGGAGTCAGAGGTCGTGGGTTCTAATCGGGGCTCCGTCACTTGTCAGCTGGGTGACTTTGGGCAAGTCACTTCACTTCTCTGGGCCTCAGTGACCTCCTCTGTAAAATGGGGATTAACCGTGAGCCTCATGTGGGACAACCTGATTACCCTGTATCTACCCCGGCGCTTAGAACAGCGCTCTGCACGTAATAAGCGCTTAACAAATACCAACGTTATTATTATTATTGTTACTCCAGGGATCAGAACGGTGCTTGGCACATAGTAAGTGCTTAACAAATACCAACATTATTCTGAGGTAACTGCGGCACAGAAATGGTATTTGTTAAGCACTTACTATGTGCAGAGCATTGTTCTAAGGACTGGGGTTAATACCACATAATCAGGTTGTCCCACATGGGGCTCACAGTCTCAATCCCCATTTTACAGATGAGATAACTGAGGCACAGAGAAGTTGTGACTTGCCCAAAGTGACACAGCTGACAATCGGCGGAGCCGGGATTAGAACCCATGACCTCTGACTCCCCAGCTTGTGGTCTTTCCACTTAGCCACGCTCCTTCTCGTGACTGGCCCGAGGTCACACAGCAGACAAGTGGCAGAGTCGGGATTAGAACCCATGACCTTCTGACTCCCAGGCCCCTGCTCCATCCACTATGCCATGTTGTATTTCATTACTCCAACTATAATTACTACCTCTACTCTACACTGTAAGCTCGTTGTGGGCAGGGAATGTGTCTGCATATTGTTGTATCGTCCTCTCCCGAGCACTTAGTACAGTGCTCTGCACACAGTAAGAGCTCAATAAATACAACTGAATGAATGTATGAATTGAATGAATATTACCATTAAAACTACTATTACTACCACTAGAAGCAGCGTGGCTCAGGCTTCACTTTTCTGTGCCTCAGTTGCCTCATGTGTAAGATGGGGATTAAGACTGTGAGCACCACGTGGGACGACCTGAATACCTTGCATCTCCCCCAGTGCTTAGAACGGTGCTTGGCACATAGTAAGTTCTTAACCAATACCATCATCATTATTATTATTACTATTAAAACTAATAAAAATGATAATATTGAAGTGTGAGTTGGAAACAATGAAGGAAATACTCATATGGGTTCGCTGACTCTGTAATGGAACCAAACCAGAAATTTAAGCAGGTACATTACCCCGCTGGAGTGTAAGTTCTGCCTGGGCCCAACTCATGTCTTGTGCTTCTGGGATACTTCCCCAATATTTAGTGAAGTGCCTTGCATTCATTAGGTGCTCAATACATACCATTACCACCAACAGGAATTTTACCAGAGAAATATATTTCATAGATTACTCGAAAATATTCTGGAGTATTATTCAAGGAGTGAAATCTACTGGAAATGGAAATTCCATTTCAGAAGTTGGTCTACACATTTAAATCTAACTTCATTCAATTATCATCTACTAATCAAAGGGAAAACTAATGCTTCCATCAATTATCTATAACAGAAAAAAGTACCTGGCTTCCAGAGACGTAATCCAGAATCCCAGGAGACAGTCTCGGTTAGGTCTTTCCTTCAACACAATCTGGAATACATTTATGGTTTTTTGCAAAATATTGCAAGCCTGTGGATAATATTAGAGTTAATAGATTGACATGCCAATGTTAACCATTCTGAACCATTGTATTAATGATGCATATATATCTAAAATTCTATTTATTCATTTTCACGCTATTGCTATCTGCTTGTTTTGTTTTGTTGACTGTCTCCCCCTTCTAGACCGTGAGCCCATTGTTGGGTAGGGATTGTCTCTCTCCGTTGCCGAACTTTACTTTCCAAGCGCTTCATACAGCGCTCTGCATAGAGTAGGTACTCATTAAATATGATCGAATGAATGAATGAATTAGTCATATAATTATTATATAGAATTATATAAGAACTGGGGCAGGATCTGGCATTTTTCAGATGGAAAATTATCCTGGATCTGGTGAGGAGATTTGTAAGACCTTTTTGTGTTTTTCCAATTTCATTGCAGTGAATCACTGGCCGTCACTAAAAAACTATAAAGGTCCCCAAAACGGCAACACCCTGAGATCACCGGAACGAGGCTATGAAGACATTCTTCTCACCATTCTTTCTTTTCCTTCTCTTTCTCCGGCTACGATTGTCTCTACAAAACTGAGGGTGCTTTTGTACCAGAATTCTTCATTGCCTCCGATGTGCTGGGCTGCCTCAATCAGTGCTTTTGCTTGTCCATACTTATTTTCCTTGATGGCCAATTCGGCTAGGAGATGCAAGCATTTTGATACCGCACAGGGGTCATTAAGTTCCTAAGAAAGATAGATGTTGTGAGTATTTATAATCTTCCCTCAACCCACTCCCTTTATGGAGGCAACTCAATTCAGGGATGGCATCGATATGGGGAGATGTTTGATAAATTAGCACTTTGCACTAAGAGATGCCGCCATTTGGGGGTTAATCTTGGCAACTTGGTATCCAAAGCCAGCCCTTAATACTGGGGTGTCACTGAAATGGCTCCTTGGTCTTTTGTGGATGTTTTAGATGTTGGAATTGGTCTTCTTCCCATTTCGCCAGTATAGCGTGGCTCAGTGGAAAGAGCACGGGCTTTGGAGTCAGAGGTCATGAGTTCGAATCCCGGCTCCGCCACTTGTCAGCTGTGTGACTTTGGGCAAGTCACTGAACTTCTCTGTGCCTCAGTTCCCTCATCTGTAAAATGGGGATGAAGACTGTGAGCCCCACGTGGGACAACCTGATTCTCCTGTGTCTACCCCAGCGCTTAGAACAGTGCTCGGCACATAGTAAGCGCTTAATAAATACCAACATTATTATCATTATTATTAATGGGGGAAGCTCGCTGTGGGCTTGGAATGTGTCTGCCAATTCTGTTGCATTGTGCACTCCCAAGCACTTAGTACAGTGCTCTGCACACGCTAAGTCCTCAATAAATAGCACCGATTGATTGATTGACTGATTTTACCTGAAGAGCCGCATATGCTTCTGCCAGCAGCAGTCTCGTGGGTTGATATAAGCCCAACTCAAGTAGTGCTTCTGCCTTGGAAATCCACAGATAAGGGAAGGAGAGGCTACAGAGACCTTTTCCGGTCTCCGCGTTTATATTCAAAATCTGAAAGACAATTCAGGTCTAAATTATTATACTCTTTGAGATGATGGGGGTACAAATAAGAAAAAAAGGTAGTATTTATGTTGAAAACTCCGTACGTTCTGATATAGAAAAAAATCTAAGATGATCTCCTTTTGGGAGAAATAGTTCAATGGACCGTAAGCTCCTTGAGGGCGAGGATTGTACCTACCGACTATATCGTAATAATGATGATGATGGTATCTGTTAAGCAGCGTGACGCAGTGGAAAGAGCACGGGCTTTGGAGTCAGGGCTCATGGGTTCGAATCCCAGCTCTGCCACTTGTCAGCTGTGTGACTGTGGGTAAGTCACTTAACTTCTCTGTGCCTCAGTTCCCTCATCTGTAAAATGGGGATTAAGACTGTGAGCCCCCCGTGGGACAACCTGATTCCCTTGTGTCTACCCCAGCGCTTAGAACAGTGCTCGGCACATAGTAAGCGCTTAACAAATACCAACATTATTATTATTATTATTAAGCGCTTACTATGTGTCAAGCACTGTTCTAAGCACTGAGATAGATACAAGGCAATCAGGTCGTCCCACGTGGGGCTCATAGTTGCAATCCCCATTTTACGGATGAAGTGACTGAGGTACAGAGAAGTGAGGTGACTTGCCCAAGGTGACACAGCAGACAAATGACGGAGCAGGGATTTGAACCCAAGACCTCTGACTCCCAAGCCTGTGCTCTTGACACGAGGCCATGCTGCCCCATGTGGGACAACCCGATGACCTCGTGTCTACCCCAGGGCTCAGAACGGTGCTTGGCACATAGTAAGTGCTTAACAAATACCATCTTAGGCCCAGATCAATGAAGTGACTTGCCCAAGATCACACAGCAGACACAGGGCGGAACTGAAATTAGAACCCATGACTCTCTGACTCCCAGGCCCACGCTCTATCCACAACGCCATGAGAGCATGGGCCCGGGAGTCAGAAGGACCGTAGTTCTAATCCTGCCTCTGCCGCTTATCTGCTGTGTGATCTCGAGCAAGTCACTTCACTTCTTTGTGCCTCAGCTCCCTCACCTGTAAAATGGGGATTAAGACTGTGAGGCCCATGGGGGACATGGACCGTGTCCTACCTGACCAGCTTGCATCTACCCCAACACTTGGAAAGGACAGGTATAGCAAAGGCATCGCCGCTGAACTGCCTCCCAGAGATCCTGTCTTCGGCCTTAGCTGTGACGTGACAGCATCAGGGAGGGGAACCTGTTTCTACCAGACCACTTGTTGCAACCTGATCGGTGACCCTCGCCTCTTCATCCCGGTGATTCTGGACTATTGGACGCAATCATCTCCGGCAGCGTACCGTGCGGCTGACGGGGAGTCCACGCCACGGAAGGAGTTGGAGAGCGGTTTTGAGGCCTCCTTTGAGACCTGAGGCAGCTCCCTAGTCCATGGGCTGCAAAGACTTTTTGCTGTTAACTAAAGAAGCAGCGTGGCTCAGTGGAAAGAGCCCAGGCTTGGGAGTCAGAGGTCATGGGTTCGTATCCCGGCTCTGCCACTTGTCAGCTGTGCGACGGTGGGCAAGTCACTTAACTTCTCTGTGCCTCCGTTACCTCCTCTGGAAGATGGGGATTAACTGTGAGCCTCACGTGGGACGACCTGATGACCCTGTATCTACCCCAGCGCTTAGAACGGTGCTCTGCGCGTAGTAAGCGCTTAACAGATACCAACATTATTATTAGTGGGGAAGGGCGTTTGTTATCTGTCTCACTGCTGCACCGCTCAATCTGCATGCAGCGGATTCTTCAACCATCCCTGGCCCCTTACCTCAGTGCAGTGCCTCAACCCATTCATTCATTCATTCAGTATTCATTCATTCAATAGTATTTATTGAGCGCTTACTATGTGCAGAGCACTGTACTAAGCGCTTGGGATGAACAAGTCGGCAACAGATAGAGACAGTCCCTGCCGTTTGACGGGCTTACGGTCTATTTATTGAGCGCTTACTATGTGCAGAGCACTGTACTAAGCGCTTGGAATGTACAAATCGGCAACAGATAGAGACAGTCCCTGCCCTTTGACGGGCTTACGGTCTAATCGGGGGAGACGGGCAGACGAGAACAGTGGCGATAGATAGAGTCGAGGGGAAGAACGTCTCATAAAAACAATGGCAAATAAATAGAATCAGGGTGATGTACATCTCATTAAACAAAATAAACAAAATGAATAGGGTGATGAAGACATATACAGTCGAGCGGATGAGTGTAGTGCTGAGGGGGTGGGACGGGAGATGGGGAGGAGGAGAGGGAAACGGGGCAGAAGAGGGTTTAGCTGCGGAGAGGTGGGGGGGTGGGTAGAGGGAGCAGAGGGAAAAAGGGGGGAACCCATAGTGGTCCACCAACGATGATGACGATGTTGTTTTGTTTTGTTCTGTTTTGCTGTCTGTCTCTCCCGTTTAGACTGTGAGCCCATAATCGGGCAGGGATCGTCTGTTGCCCAATTGTATATTCCAAGCGCTTAGTACAGTGCTCTGCACATAGTAAGCGCTCAATAAATACTATTGAATGAATGAATGAACTTAGATCAGTGCCTGGCACATAGATAGCGTTTAACAAATACCATTAAAAAAAGAGAGAGCTGTACACTCTTTAGGGCATACGCTCCTTTTGGGCAGGAGAACTTGTATTTCTTGTAGTATTGTTCAGGTGCGTAATCTAGTGCACTGAATTCAGTAGGCGCTCCACAAATACCATTACCTTTACTACTATTACTACTAGGGATCTCTAAAACACGTGAACCTCATGTGGACCTGGACAGCGTCCTACCTGATTGGCTTGTATCTACACCAGCACTCAGTACAGTGCCTGGAACATAGTAAGCGCTTAACAAATACCACAAAAAAAAGGTGTGGAACACACGGAAGAGTTCACAGAGCAGCCCACGCAGAAGGCTGTGATTCCGCTTCCACGTGAGCCTCTTTCTTGCTACCTCTAGCCTGTTCTTCAGTTAGTATATCTCTGAATCTTATTGGGAAAGGGATCGTGACTAATCTTTTATGTTTATAGCTACCCTAATGCTCAGCCCGGTCAATCAAATAAGATCCCTCAAGGAGCTTACATACTAGTGGGGAAGATAAACACCAAAATAAAGATAGGTTTATAAATAAAGAGTTGAAACGTAGGTTTATAAGCGTTTTGAAGGGAGAGGGAGAGGGGAGCAACTCCGTGTTTAGTAGGGATAGCTCAAGTGCGTAGGTGACAGCGTAGGGAAGGAAATGAAGTGAGCAGTTGAGAGATGAGTCAGGGAAGGCTTAATGGAGGAGGTGTGATTTCAGTAGGACTCTGAAGAAGGGGAGACTTGAGGGTTACTAGGTGTGAAGTAGGAGAGAGGTCCAGAAAGGCGGGAGGACGTGATAGACGGCTAAAGAGATGAGAGAGTCACCGTGGTTATGTAGTGAGGCAAAATGATGACAGATAAGGGGGGGAAAGGGCTGATTAAGCTACGATTAGGAGTTTCGGTCTGATGCACAGACTTAATAGAAAGTACTATTAAGTACCTAGAAAGTATTTAATAAGTACCATAAATACCATCTAACTGTGACAACTTTGTAATAATGCAATGAAAAGTTCATCAAAGCATCAGACATAACTTGAATGCTTAACTGAAAATTCATTCATTCAATAGTATTTATTGAGCGCTTACTATGTGCAGAGCACTGTACTAAGCGCGTGGGATGAACAAGTCGGCCACAGATAGAGACAGTCCCTGCCGTCTGACGGGCTCACGGTCTAATCGGGGGAGACGGACAGACGAGAACGATGGCGATAAATAGAGTCGAGGGGAAGAACATCTCGTAAAAACAATGGCGACTAAATAGAATCGAGGCGATGTACAATTCATTAACAAAATAAATAGGGTAAAGAAAATATATACAGTCGAGCGGACGAGTACAGTGCTGTGGGGATGGGAAGGGAGAGGTGGAGGAGCAGAGGGAAAAGGGGAAAATGAGGGTTAAGCTGCGGAGAGGTAAAGGGGGGATGGCATTCATTCATTCAATAGTATTTATTGAGCGCTTACTATGTGCAGAGCACTGTACTAAGCGCTTGGGATGAAGAAGTCGGCAACAGATAGAGACGGTCCCTGCCGTTTGACGGGCTTACGGTCTAATCGGGGGAGACGGACAGACGAGAACGATGGCGATAAACAGCGTCGAGGGGAAGAACATCTCGTAAAAACCGATGGCAACTAAATAGAATCGAGGCGATGTACAGTTCATTAACAAAATAAATAGGGTAACGAAAATATATACAGTCGAGCGGACGGGTACAGTGCTGTGGGGATGGGAAGGGAGAGGTGGAGGAGCAGAGGGAAAAGGGGAAAATGAGACTTTAGCTGCGGAGAGGTAAAGGGGGGATGGCAGAGGGAGTAGAGGGGGAAGAGGAGCTCAGTCTGGGAACGCCTCTTGGAGGAGGTGATTTTTAAGTAGGGTTTTGAAGAGGGAAAGAGAATCAGTTTGGCGGAGGTGAGGAGGGAGGGCGTTCTGAAGTGCATATTTCGATAACAGAGAGAACACTGGGGTGGAGGAGGGGTTGCTGCTTTATCACTCCCCCCCGCTTCATTAATTCATTCAATCATATTTTTTGAGCACTTACTGTGTATAAAACACTGTACTAAGAGCTTGAGGGAGTGCAACCATAAACAGACACATCTCCTGCCCACAGTAAGCTTACAGTTTAGAGATGAGCTTACCACCTTCAAAGCCTTACTAAAATCACATGTCTTTCAAGAGATCTCTCCAACTAAATCTTTATCCTCTAGGCTGTGAGCTCATTGTGAGCAGGGATTGTCACTCTTTATTGTGTACTGTACTTTCCCAAGCGCTTGGTACAGTGTTCCGCACACAGTAAGTGCTCAATAAATACGATTGAATGAATGAATGAACCCTCATTTTCCCTACTCCCTCTCCCTTCTGCATCCCCCTTGCCCTTGGATCAAATAATAGTAATAATAATAATTATAGTATTTGTTAAGTGCTTTCTATGTGCCAAGCACTGTTCTAAGCACTGGAGCAGATACAAGGTAATCAGGTTGTCCCACGTGGGACCAACAGTTTTAATCGTCATTTTCCAGATGAGGTAACTGAGGCCCAGAGAAGTGAAGCGACTTGATCAGGGTCACACAGCAGACAAGTGGCGGAGCCAGGATTAGAACCCACGTCCTCTGACTCCCAAGCCCAGGCTCTTGTCACTAGGCCATGCTGCTTTCTGAACTGTCCCCTTGAAACCCTTGATATTCACCCCATCCTCAGCCCCACAGCACTTATGTACAGATCCAGAATTTAATTGAATGTTGGCCTCTCCCTCTAGACTGTAAGCTCCTTATGGGCAGGGAATATATCTACCAACTTTATTATTTTGTACTCTTTCAAGGGCTTAGCACAATGCTCTGCACACAGGACAAGCTCAATAAATACCACTGACCGATTTCTTTCCTCCTCTGGAATAATGCGATGTGGGTCACAGGCACCAGCAATGTATTAGGGAAAGCATCAGTCAATCAATCAACGGTACTTACTGAATCCTTACTATGTGAAGGGCACTGTGCTGAATGCTTGGGAGAGTACAAGAGTACAAGAGTAGAGAAGCAGCTTGGCTCAGTGGAAAGAGCATGGGCTTGGGAGTCGGAGCTCATGAGTTCGAAACCCAGCTCTGCCACTTGTCAGCTGCGTGACTGTGGGCAAGTCACTTAATAATGATGTTGGTATTTGTTAAGCGCTTACTATGTGCAGAGCACTGTTCTAAGCGCCGGGGGAGATACAGGGTAATCAGGTTTTGTCCCATGTGAGGCTCACAGTTAATCCCCATTTTACAGATGAGGTAACTGAGGCACAGAGAAGGTAAGTGACTTGCCCACAGTCACACAGCTGGCAAGTGACAGAGCCGGAATTCGAACCCATGACATCTGACTCCCAAGCCCGGGCTCTTTCCACTGAGCCAAGCTTCTCTGTGCCTCAGTTACCTCATCTGTCAAAAGGGGATTAACTGTGAGCCTCACATGGGACAAAACCTGATTAGCCTGTATCTACCCCAGCGCTTAGAACAGTGCTCTGCACATAGTAAGCGCTCACCAAATACCGAAGTTAATATTATTATTACAATATAACACAGTTGGTCAAAATGTTCCCTGCTCATAACAAGCTCCAAGTTTAGAGGATTGGAAATTTGGTATGCATTACATGAAGACACTGCGGGAAATGGTGGGCCTGAAAGATGATACTAGTTAGGAAAAATCTTACAGCCGCAGGTAAATCGAATATGCTTGTTGGCATCCGTAGAACATTCATTATGCCGGCAGGACTGTTAATGTGATCTATATTAACACTGAAATCCCAATGAACATAGTTTTTAGCCTCCAGAGCCAAAACATCAAAGTCAGAGATCACTAATAGCAACCAGTCACGTGTTCAAATGCCAGTAAAATCAGAAACACCTTTCAGAAGGTTATTTCTGCCAAGGGAATTAAAACCGTACCTTTTCTTTTGCTTCAAGAGGTTTGTCTTGAGTCAGACCTGGAATAGTCTTTTGGTCCAGCGTATTCCCGGCTTCTTCCTTCTTTGTAGGCTGTACATTTTTTTCTTTCCTCAGTGCAATTTCTTTTCTACAACTACGTTTTAAAAACCATATATTTAAAACCCTGCAAGGGACTCGAAGAAGAATGAAGGTTGGGGTTTTCCTTCAAAAATCTTTCCTTAGGAATTTAAAAATAAACTATAAGCGCCATGGTCATTAAAACGAAGTTATTCTACTTACCCATCAGTTGCAACCCACCGTAATGCAAGTAGGTTTTGCAGTGGCAGCATGGATTATTGGAACTAATAATAATAATGTTGGCATTTGTTAAGCGCCTACTATGTGCCGAGCGCTGGAACTAGCACAGGCTTGGGAGTCAGAGGACCTGAGTTCTTCTCCTGCCTCTACCAGCCTGCTGGGCAACCTTGGCTAAGTCACTCGACAACTCTGTCTCATCCCTTCATCTGTGAAATGGGGATTCACAATCCGTAGCCCGCCATATTTAGACTGTAAACCCCATGAGGGGCAGGGACTGTGTCCAACCTGATTGTCTTGCATCTACCCCAGTTCTTGGTACGGTGTTTGGCACAAAGTAAGCACTGAACAAATTCCACAATTACTATTTCGGTTGTTACCTGAAAGTGAAATTCTTTCAATTCTTTTCGTGTCCTGCAAGTCAGGATAGAACTGCTTCGCTGTCCGTACCTTCCCTTAAAACCCTTCCAGTGGATAGCATTTATTGAGCCCCTGCTGCTACTTAAGCACTGTATTAATCTCTTGGGGGAATATGGCAGTTAACAAGACACACGCTTCCCATCCTCAAACTTCCAATCTAATAGGGGGAGGACCGACAAAAATCATTTATGCAAAACTAAAGCCGGAGCAGGAAAATGGGTGAAGCAGGAAGTGGAACAAACACAACAGAATGAAAATGCTGGAAAAAAGAATCAAATGGACAGAACAGATGAATGTATAAGATGTAATGTATGAGATATAATTAACTTGCATTTTGTCTAGAAGCAGTTTAAATGGCTTAGAGAAACAGGGTTGCCTAGTGGATAGAGCAAGGGCCCGGGAGGCGAAAGGACCTGGGTCCTAATCCCGGCTCCGCCACTTACTTGCTGCGTGACCTTGGACGGGTCACTCGTAACATCTCCGTGCCTCTGTTACCTCATCTGTAAAAAGGGGATTAAGACCGTGAATTCCACGTGGGGGAGGGATTGGGTCCAACCTGATCCTAAAGATACATACATACGAATGATGAGGGGGCAGTTTGTAAGTGGTTAGGTGACGTGAAAGGGGTGAAGTGGCATTAGGAGGTAACATAGGGTTTGGAGTTGATATATCTGTAATTCATTTCTTTATTTATTTATCTATATTGATGTCTGTCTCCCCCTACGGACTGTGAAATTGTTGCTGGCCGGAATGTGTCTGTCTGTTATTATATTGTACTCTCCCAAGCGCTTAATACAGTGCTTTGCACGCAGTCAGCAATGTAATAATAATGACGGCATTTGTTAAGCGCTTACTATGTGCAAAGCACCGTTCTAAGCGCTGGAGGGGATACAAGGTGATCAGGTCGTCCCACGTGGGGCTCACAGTTTCAATCCCCATTTTGCAGATGAGGTAACTGAGGCACCGGGAAGTGAAGTGACTCGTCCAAAGTCACCCAGCTGACAAGTGGTGGAGCGGGGATTAGAACCCATGACCTCTGCCTCCCAAGCCAGTGCTCTTTCCACTGAGCCACGAATGTAAAGGCCTCCTAGAAGAAATGTGATTTCGGAAGGGCCTTGAAGAGGTCTGTTGAATAAATAAAATGATGATAATAACAGCAATAATAATAACGATGATGGTATTTAGGCACTTACTATGTGCAAAGCACTGTATTAAGTGCTGGGGTGGATAAATGCAAATCGGATTGGGCACAGTCCCTGTCCCATGTGGGGCTCACGGTCTCGATCCCCATTTTACAGATGAGGTCACTGAGGCCCAGAGATGTGAAGGGACCTGCCCAAAGTCACACAGCAGACAAGTGACAGAGGCAGGATTAGAACCGCTGACCTGACTCCCAAGCCCGTGCTCTATCCATTAAGCCATGCTGCTGAAGGTGATGGGGGAGGGGATTCCAGGAAGGAGAGAGGGGGTGAGCAGGATCTGCAGTTGGAGAGAGGAGAACAGGGCACAGTGAGGAAAGTTGACCTGAGAGGAACCAATAGCGAGACCCGGGGTGGAGTGGGAGAAGAGAGTGGATAAGTGGAGGGAGTGGGCTGAGTGCCTTACGGCCCACGGTTCGGGTTCCTACGTGATGCGGAGAAGAACGGGCAATAGAGGTTTGTGAGGATTGAGGGGGGTACGAAGCGCTGTGTTTTGGGGAAATGATCCAGGAAGAAGAGTGAAGTAGTAATGATTACCGTAATTATGGCATTTGTTCCGCGCTTACTATGGGCCAGATGCTGTACTAAGCGCTGCGGTAGATACAAGATAAACGGGTCGGACACAGTCCCTGTCCCGCATGGGGCTCACGGGCTTCAACCCCATTTTACAGGTGTGGTAACTTGGGCCCGGAGAAGTGATTTGCCCAAGGTCACACAGCAGACAAGTGGCGGAGCTGGGATCATCTGACTTCCAGGCCCGTGTTCTATCCACTAGATCATGCTGCTTTTCATTCACTCATTCATTCATTCATTCATTCATTCATTCATTCATTCATTCATTCATTCTATTTATTGAGCTCTTACGGTGTGCAGAGCACTTTACTAAGCACTTGGAATGTACAATTACTTGGAATGTACAATTCGGCAACAGATAGAGACCATCCCTGCCCAACAACAGGCTCACAATCTTAAAGGGAGAGCAAAACAAAACAAATAGTCAGGCATCGATACCATCAATACCATGGTTCATGCTGGGGTAGATACAATAATAATAATAGTAATGTTGGCATTTGTTAAGCGCTTACTATGTGCCAAGCACTGTTCTAAGCGCTGGGGTAGACACAAGGGAATCAGGTTGTCCCACGTGGGGCTCACAGCCCTAATTCCCATTTTACAGATGAGGTAACTGAGGCCCAGAGAAGTGAAGTGACTTGCCCACAGTCACACAGCTGACAAGGGGCCGAGCCGGGATTCGAACCCATGACCGCTGACTCCAAAGCCCGTGCTCTTTCCAGTGAGCCACGCTGCTTCTCTAAGATACAAGATAGTCACATCCCACATGGGGCTCATAGTCTATGTAGGAGGGAGACCAGGGATTGAATCCCCACTGGTCTGCTGTGAGATGGTGGGGATTAGGACGGTGAGCCCCATGCAGGGCAGGCACTCTGTCCAACCTGATTTACTTGTATCTACCCAGCATTTAGTACAGTGCCTGGCTCACAGTAAGAGCTTCAAAAATACTACGGTTGTTATTATTTCAATGTTTGCCTCATAATAACCACTTAGCCAGTTCGACAGTCATTCATTAATTTCATTCAATCATATTTATTAAGCGCTTACTGTGTGCAGAGCACTGTACTAAGCGCTTGGAAAGTACAATTTGGCGACAGATAGCAAGCACTTAAACGCCGCCAACACTACGATCGATTGCTTTCTGCAGGGTCTCTATCTGACAGTTTTATGGGGAAAGACTCCGTCAACTAATATCTTGCTACCAAGTGAATCCCCACGAAAACATTAAGATACTCTGAAATGTTATTGTTGTCTTATCCTGTCTAGTCCTGTCCAACCCATAGCAACACCATGGACACATCTCTCCCAGGACGGCCCGCCTTCATCCGCAAATTTTCTGGAGGAGGATCGAGAGAGTTTCCTTGGTAAAATTCCAGACGCGGTTTACCACTGCCTTCTCCAGTGTAGTGAACCTGAGTCCCCGCCCTCGGTTCTCTCCCGGGCCGCCGCTGCTCAGCACGGGTGAGTTTTGACCTGTAGCCGATGGCCTGCCACTCGCTAGCCACTGCCCAAGCTACGAATGGAACGGACAGGCCTCTGCTTGCCTCTCCCTCCCGTAGTTGAGGCTGGTAACAATAATAATGTTGGTATTTGTTAAGCGCTTACTATGTGCAGAGCACTGTTCTAAGAGCTGGGGTAGACACAGGGCAATCAGGTTGTCCCACGTGAGGCTCACGGTTAACCCCCATTTTACAGATGAGGTAACTGAGGCACAGAGAAGTTAAGTGACTCGCCCATAGTCACACAGCTGACAAGTGGCAGAGCCGGGATAGACTGGTGGAGTTCGGAAACTCTCCAGGTGCAACCCTGAGCGGTGAAGTGCTGTAGTAACATGAAATTAAACTTACTTGGCTTGCTCCATTTCATTGATGTATATTCCGCCAACTTTTTCCTCATGAAAACTAGCTGCACGGCTCAATTTCAAATCATAGCATGTTTGGGCGATTCTGGGAAAACGATTAAAAACAGAGCTCAAGTGATAGAAAGGCAGTCTATCAAGAAACAGCTGTTCTAACACCTTCAAACTAGTTGCGTATTGCATAGAAATTTTATTTTGGTTAGGATTTTAATGAAAATATGAAAGCCTGGACTAATCTGGTCAGAACTGTATTTATGAGATAAAATCACAGTTAGTCAATCCATTGTATTTACTGATTGCTTACTGGGTGCAGAGCATTATATGAAGTGCTTGGGGGAGTGCAGAAGATATGTTCCCGCCCACAAGTGATATACAGTCCAGAGGGAGAGATGGACATTTAAATAAATTACCGATATGCACGTTAGTCCTCTGGAGATGAGGCTGGAGTGAATAAAGATTAAAAACCCAAGTGCATAAGCATTATTATTAATAATAATGGTACTCGTTAAGTGCTTACTATGTGCCAGGCACTGTACAAAGTGCTGGGGTGGATACATGCAAGTCGGGTTGGACGCAGTCCTTGTCCCACATGGGTTTCACTGTCTAGATCCCCATTTTACAGATGACAGAACTGAGGGCCAGAGAAGTGAAGTGACTTGCCCAAGGCCACACAGCAGACAAATGGTGGAGCCGGGATTAGAACTCATGCCCCCCTTACTTCCACGCCTGTGCCAATAATAATAATAATGTTGGTATTTGTTAAGCACTTCCTGTGTGCAAAGCACTGTTCTAAGTGCTGGGGGAGGATACAAGGTGATCAGGTTGTCCCACGTGGGGCTCACAGTCTTCATCCCTATTTTAATGATGATGATGTTGGTATCTGTTAAGCGCTTACTATGTGCAGAGCAGGTTGTCCCACGTGAGGCTATTTAGTTGCCATTGTTTTTAGGAGATGTTCTTCCCCTCGACTCTATCTATCGCCATCGTTCTCGCCTGTCCGTCTCACCCGATTAGACCGTAAGCCCGTCAAAGGGCAGGGACCGTCTCTATCTGTTGCCGACTTGTTCATCCCAAGCGCTTAGTACAGTGCTCTGCACATAGTAAGCGCTCAATAAATACTATTGAATGAAAGTGAGGCTCACAGTCTTCATCCCCATTTTACAGATGAGGTCACTGAGGCCCAGAGAGGTGAAGTGACTTGCCCAAAGTCACACAGCTGACAAGTGGCAGAGTCGGGATTTGAACCCATGACCTCTGACTGCCAAGCCCGGTCTCCTTCCACTGAGTCATGCTGCTTCTCTATCCATTTTGCCAAGCGTGAGTCCTCTAGACTGTAAGCTCATTGTCTATCAGCTCTGTTTCATTGAACTCTCCCAAGTGCTTAGCATAGGGCTCTGCACACAGTAAGCACTCAATAAATATCACTGGTTGATAGTGGTAGTAATATGGTAGTAATAGTAATAATAATAATGTTGATATTTGTTAAGCACTTACTATGTGCAGAGCACTGTTCGAAGCGCTGGGATAGATACAAGGTAATCAAGTTGTCCCACGTGAGGCTCACAGTTAATCCCCAATTGACAGATGAGGTAACTGAGGCCCAGAGAAGTGAAGTGACTCGCCCACAGTCACACAGCTGACAAGTGGCAGAGCCGGCATGCGAACCCATGACCTCCGACTTCTAAGCCCGGGCTCTTTCCACTGAGCCATGCTGCTTCTCTAATATAATAGTGATATAAATAGTACTATAGTAATATAAACGGTACTATTTATAGTAATATAAATTTATAGTAATATAAATAGCACTAGTAGTGGTCTTTATTGAGGTCCCAGTGGATGAAATGCAGTCAACTAAGTGCTTTTGCCGATTTATCTGTTGCCGACTTGTACATTCCAAGCGCTTAGTACAGTGCCCTGCACATAGTAAGCGCTCAATAAATACTATTGAATGAATGAATGCTTGGGAAATTCCAAACACGCCAATGGAACCTGGCACGTAAAAACATATTTCTGTCCCCCTGCTTCCTTAGCTCTCTGATCTCCTACTGCAACCCAGACCGCACACTTTCACTCTTCTAATGCCAACCTACTCGCTGCACCTCCATCTCATCTGTCTTGCCTCCAAACTGGCAGCGTGGCTCAGTGGAAAGAGCACGGGCTTTGGAGTCAGAGGTCATGAGTTCGAATCCCAGCTCTGTCACTTGTCAGCTGTGTGACCGTGGGCAAGTCACTTAACTTCTCTGTGCCTCAGTTCCCTCATCTGTAAAATGGGGATTAAGACTGTGAGCCCCACGTGGGACATCCTGACTCCCCTGTGTCTACCCCCGCGCTTAGAACGGTGCTCGGCACATAGTAAGCGCTTAACAAATACCAGCATTATCATTATTATTATTATTCCTGCCTCTGGCCTGGAACTCCGTCCCCCTTCAAATCCCACCACTTTTGAATTCTTACCGAAAGCACGTCTCCTCCAAGAGGCTTTCCCCAACTCAACTCATTTCCTCTTCTTCCACTCCCTTCTGAGTCACCCTTGCACTTGGATTCGCACCCTTTTAGATACCTTGCATCTACCCCAGTGTTTAGAACAGGCTTGGCACATAATAAGCAGCGCGGCTCAGTGGAAAGAGCACGGGCTTTGGAGTCAGAGGTCATGGGTTCGAATCGCGGCTCGGCCACTTGTCAGCTGTGTGACTGCGGGCAAGTCACTTCACTTCTCGGTGCCTCAGTTACCTCATCTGGAAAATGGGGATAAAGACTGTGAGCCCCACGTGGGACAACCCGATTCCCCTGTGTCTACCCCAGCGCTTAGAACAGTGCTCTGCACATAGTAAGCGCTTAACAAATTCCAACATTATTAATAAGCGCTTAGCAAATACCATAGTTATCAGTACTATTATTAGTCACCTCTCCCTCAGTCCCACAGCACTAATGTCCACATCCGAAACTTAATTATTTCTATTAACGTCTGTCTCTCCTTCTAGGCTGTAGCTTGCTGTGGGCAGGAAACATGTCTATCAACTCTGTTGCGTATAGCGTTAAGCACTCAATACGTACGACTGATGGATTGATTTTATTGAATCACATAGGAGTACGTTTGAGGCTTTCAAAGATTAAATTTACTTTAAAACTAGTCCATTCGGGAAAGCAGTTCAATAGAAGAGACATAGGCAAACACCCATTTATTCGAGTTTCATTTTGTTTATCATCAGTTTGGTTATCCAAGCACATCGTTAATCCGAACCTCTGCAAGACCGAAATTCTCGGTTGCAACTCTCATTCAGTTGTATTTATTGAGTGCTTACTGTGTGCAGAGCACTGTACTAAGCACTGGGGAAAGTCCTACTCCATTTCCCCAGTTTCAGCTTCCCCTGAAACCGGTAAAGTGCCCAAACCTGAGGTGGTAGAGATCGGAGAGGCTTCGACAGTCTACGGCGACATCCACGATGACTTTGGCCAGATGCAGGATGGGGAGAGTTAGGTGTGTCAGCGAAATTGTCTGCATCACCTTCACCAACAGATCCAGGTAGTATAAACTATACGTCTAGATGGATGCAAACGACGGAGTTAAGAAATTGCCTGCATCCCCTTCACCAACAGGTTCAAACAGTATCAAGTAATAATAATAATAATAATAGGGGCATTTGTTAAACGCTGACTATGTGCCAGATCCTGGGGTGGATCCAAGCAGATCGGGTTGAATGCAGCATGTTCTTCCCCTCGACTCTATTTATCGCCATCGTTCTCGTCTGTCCATCTCCCCCGATTAGACCGTAAGCCCGTCAAACGGCAGGGACCGTCTCTATCTGTTGCCGACTTGTTCATCCCAAGCGCTTAGTACAGTGCTCTGCACATAGTAAGCGCTCAATAAATACTATTGAATGAATGAATGAAGGACCCTGACCCACATTGGGTTCACAGTCTTCATCCCCATTTTACAGATGAGGGAACTGAGGTCCAAAGAACTGAAGTGACTTGCCCAAGGCCACACAGCAGACAAGCGGTGGAGCCGGGATTAGAATCCATGTCCTCCTGACTCTTGGGCCCATGCTCTATCCACTGTGGATATAAGCGGCAAAGTTGAGGCGTGTCAATGAAATCATCCGCTTCGCCTTCACCAATAGGTCCAGATGGTGTAAACCGGACGACGGTGGATACGAACGGCAAAATACCACACCTCGGGAGACGGGGCAGTGAGCGCTTAATAAATACGATCGAATGAGACGGAAGGGGCTCGTCCCTTTCTATACACTAATGCCACAAGGAGAGAAACCAGCCAAAAATGTTGATGAAGATATTTCCTCTTCTTCTCCCTTCCAACAGGATGCTAACTGGGTTTCAGTGAGGTGTCAAACCACAATTTATCAATCCATTCCTCAGGGGTAATTATTTGGTGGCTATTGTGTGGAGAGCCCATATTTAGTGTGTGTGTGAAGACACTGGGAAAAACACGGGCATCGAAATGAACAATAAAAAAAAATCTAACTGGAACGCTCATGACATCGCCCATGTTAAACGGAGCACAGATGATGGTGTGATGATGTCACAGGGTGGCCTCGCCCCAATAATAATAATAATTGTGGCATCTGTTAAGCGCTTATTATGTGCCAGACACTTTACTAAGTGCTGGGGTGAATACGAGCAGATCAGATTGGTCACAGACCCTGTCCCATGTGGGGCTCACAGTCTCAATCCTCATTTTCCAGATGAGGGAACTGAGGCCCGGAGAAGTGAAGTAATTTGCCCAAGGTCACGTGGCAGACAAGAGGCAGGGCCAGAATTAGAACACATGACACCTTCTGACTTCCAGGCCTGTGTTCTAGCATCAACGCAGCATAGCTTCCCCCTGGTATCCCAGAAAAGGTTCATTATCTAGTTTTCTCCTCACCCCCTCAAACTTACAGGTTTGAGAAAACTCTCCCTGTTAATGGAACAGCCATCAGGATGCTGTTTGAAGACCGTTATGATTTCTTCGGGGCAGTCATATAAAGCCCATTCTTCGACACTTCCTGGCATGGTGTCGGCGGGTTTCACAAGCACAGGCTGAACCTGGGAAGAAGGAACGGTTCCGATTTATTCCGACACGCATTTTTCAAAAATATTCGTTCATTTGATCGTTTCTTTTTTCATTCTGATTGACCAGGGATCCCCTGCTACGTGGAAAATACCCTTTGCTCTGACCCTAGAGCCTAACAAAAGACCCAACTTATTTTCAACAAACATAGTTTAGATAACAACACCTGTGTTTTTTTCTCAGTCATAACCTCAGGGGCATATCATGAAGGGGAATAGATTTTAAATGCTTTGACACCCAAAGATCCAGCAAGGTTGGGAAGAGAATCTGACCCCAAAGTTACAATTTCTGTAAAGAGATGTACGTATTCCAGGCAAAACAGGAGATCACCGGTTTTGATTCCTTCTTTGGCTTGGGATTTTCTTTACTTTCTTTGTCTTTTCCTTTACTCTTCTGTTTCTCTTTTTTAGATGGAGTCGACTGCTGGCCGGTCACTGGAGTTCTGTTTGCTGCCTGTATGTGATTTCCTGCTGTTGCCAAAGAAATCTTTAAAAACAAAAGGGAAGGTCAGGCTCATTTCAGTGGTCGGGAAATCAAGGTGTCGCTGGGTGGTAGAATTCGGGGCGAGGTGTGTGTGTGTGTGTGTGTATGTTTGGAAGGGGGAAATTGGGGGAGGCAAGTGATTTCAGGGTGGGGGTTGAATGTGAGGTGAATAGGTTAATGCAGGGAGGGTGGTGAATTTGGGGGAGAATTCAGGGAGGGGTGTGTGTGAATTCAGGTCGGGCGATGAATTCATTTTAATAATAATAATAATAATGTTGGTATTTGTTAAGCGCTTACTATGTGCCGAGCACTGTTCTAAGCGCTGGGGTAGACATAGGGGAATCAGGTTGTCCCACGTGGGGCTCACAGTCTTAATCCCCATTTTACAGATGAGGGAACTGAGGCACAGAGAAGTGAAGTGACTTGCCCACAGTCACACAGCCGACAAGTGGCAGAGCTGGGATTCGAACACATGAGCCCTGACTCCAAAGCCCGTGCTCTTTCCACTGAGCCACGCTGATTTTAGGAATAGAGGTGACAGTTTGTGGGGGAAATTCAGAGCAAGGGCAAGTGTGAAGAACAAGAATATGGACCTACTAGATGTAAGATGGATTGAAATATCCCTCTAGACCCTAAGGCCTGTGGGGGCAGGGATAGTGTCTTTTAACTTTATTCTACTGCCTTAAGCGCTGAGTTTAGTGCACTGAACCGAGCAAGTGTTCAGTAAATATGATCGATGGAGTCGGTTGAGTCACAGAAGGAACAGAAATTATTGCTGCATTTTTCAATCCCAGACCTGAGAAGGGAGGCCAAGCTAGGTGAGGTCTTCAGCTGTGGCCAATAGCTCTGTTGGATAGACAGAGAGCCAAAATATGGGAATTGGGCCAATCCTACAGAATTGATTACTAACTACAGATTGGTAAGTGAGGGAAACCAATACAAAGCTGGCTACAGGGGAAGAGAAGCAGTGTGGCCTGTTAGATAAAGCAAGAGGCTGGGAGACAGAAGGACCTGGGTTCTAATTCTGACTCTGCCACTCATGTGCTATGCAGCCATGGACAAGTCACTTCACTTCGCTGGGCCTCTGTTTCCTCATCTGTAAAATGGGGATTAGGACCGTGAGCTCCACGTGAGACATAGGCTACGTCCAACCGGATTAGCTTCTATCCACCCCAGCGCTACAGATGTCATTAAAAAGAAAAGAAATGAAGGCCAGTGATGATAATGATAGATAGAAAAATAGTGAAGGATGAGGTGCTTTAAGAAGGTTATTTGGAGATAACAGACAATTTGAAAGACTATATATTGTAATAATAATAATTGTGGTATTTGTTAAGTGCTTATTTTGTACTAAGCACTGGGGCAGATACAAGATAATCAGGTTAGACACATGGGGCTCACAGTCTCAATCCCCATTTTACAGATGAGGGAACTGAGGCACAGAGAAGTGAAGTGATTTAATAATAATAATAATAACGTTGGTATTTGTTAAGCGCTCACTATGTGCAGAGCACTGTTCTAAGCACTGGGGGAGATACAGGGTCATCAGGTCGTCCCACTTGAGGCTCACAGTTAATCCCCATTTTACAGATGAGGTAACTGAGGCACAGAGAAGTTAAGTGACTTGTCCACGGTCAAAAAAGCTGACGAGTGGCACCGCCAGGATTCGAACCCATGACCTCTAGCTCCCAAGCCCGGGCTCTTTCCATTGAGCCACGCTGCTTCAAGGTCAAGATTTACCCAAGGTCACACCACAGGTATATGGAGGTGCTGGGATTAGAACCTTTTGACTCCCAGGCTCATGGTCTTTCCACTAGGCCAATGTATATATTACTTAGGCTGAGCCCTGTATCTACCCCAGTGCTTTGAATAGTGTTTAGCACATAGTAAGCACATAAATACCAAAATTATTCCAAGTGCCGAGGAAAGAAATGAAATATACTAGTGCTAGGGTGCTGAAACGATGACATGATTTATGGAATCTAGACTGTAAACTCTCTACGGGTAGGGAACGAGATGGCTAATTCTGTTGTATTGCACTCTCCCAAGTGCTTAGTACAGTGATCTGCGTATTGTAAGAACACAATAAATACCACCGATTGATGGATTGAGACACAGAGATGTTCAGTGACTTGCCCAAGGTCACAGAACACAAGGTCACATAGGGAAGCAGCGTGGCTCAGTGGAAAGAGCACGGGCTTGGGAATCAGAGGTCCTGGGTTCTAATCCAAGCTCTGCCGCTTGTCAGCTGTGTGACTTCGGGCAAGTTACTTCACTTCTGTGTGCCTCAGTTACCCCATCTGTAAAATGGGGATTAAGACTGTGAGTCCCACGTGGGACAACCTGATCACCTTGCATCTCCCCCCGGCCCCAAGCACTTAGAACGGTGCTTTGCACATAGTAAGCACTTAACAAATGCCATTACTATTATTATTATAACAGGCGGATGGCTGAACTGGGATTAGAACTCAGGTCCTCTGCCAAACCTAGGTATTTTCTACTTTAACACACAGTCTCACAGTCTAGAAGTCTGCTTATCAGTTTGCTTTTAGCTATGGCCTAGTAATAATGATAATAATGTTGGTATTCGTTAAGCGCTTACTACGTGCAGAGCACTGTTCTAAGCGCTGGGGGAGATACAGGGGAGTGAGGTTGTCCCAAGTGAGGCTCACAGTCTTCATCCCCATTTTACAGATGAGGGAACTGAGGCACAGAGAAGTGAAGTGACTTGCCTAAAGTCACAAAGCTGACAAGGGGCAGAGTCGGGATTCGAACCCATGACCTCTGACTCCCAAGCCCGGGCTCTTTCCACTGAGCCACGCTGCTTCTCTAAAGTAGAAAGATGGAAGTGTACTATGTGCTTGGGAGAGCCCGCTATGACAGAGTTAATAAACACAACCCTAAGCGCTTGAGGGAGCATAATACAACATAGTTGGTAGAAACGATCCAGCGCGTAGAACAGCGCTTGGCACACAGTAAGCGCTGAACAAATACCATCATTCTTAATATTTGCTCACAGGGAGTTTACCGTCTACCCGGGGGAGACAGATGTTAAAATAGATCACAGGTAGGGTAAACAGAGTATAGGAACTTTTCCATAAGTACTGTATGTATGAAAATGCTTAAGAAGCACAGTGCTTAGTGCAGTGCATAAGTCATAGTGAGCACTTAACAAATACCACGATTACACCAAACCGTACAGGGTAGCCAAAGGAGATATTTAAAAATACAAGCCAGTCAAATAGCCACTTTAGGTACTTCAAGAAAGGTCGATAAGATAATGGCGATTTCAGGTTTGTATTTTAATTGAGGGTCTTAACATTTCATTTTTCTTCTCACCTTCCAGATGCGCATGACATAAGCGTATGCCATTAAGCAGTGTTCCTGGTGATTGGATGAACTGTGAGGCAAAATGAAAGCCATTATAGTGTGAGCTCTAAACAGTGTTTCTAATTGTCTCACATTCCTTATATCGTTTATGGTTATCTGTTTAATCTCCTTGGACGTCTGCGTTTCCAGATACGCTGCTGGAGTTAGGTAACTTTTCTCTGCAAAACATGAAAAAAGTCACAAATTAACACTGTTCGGGGAAAATTAAAATTTAAAATAGAGGCTATTTTTAGCTAAGATGGAAAAAATAATCCCTAAATTTCCACACTGCTCTCTTTTAGTGGTAAAATGGAAACTGAGAGATTTGTCAGTGATTTTCCTTATCCAGGAATGAACTCCAAAACTACCACCCAATAAACTTCCAGCACCCTGATTCCTAGCACTTATTAATTTCTGCATACTCTTCCTCCACACTTTCGTACATATTTACTCATTTACCATTATAGTATAATGATAACATATAGGGAAGCAGCGTGGCGAGGTGAATAGACCATGGGCCTGGGAGCAGGAGGTCATGGGTTCTAATCCCCGCTCCTCCACTTGTCTGCAGTGTGACCTTAGGTATGTCACTTCACTTCTCTGTGCCTCAGTTGTCTCATCTGTAATATGGGGAATCAGCCTGTGAGCCCTGTGTGGGACAGTGACCCGGTCCAACCTGTTGGCTTCTATCCACCCCGGTGCTTAGTACAGTGCCTGGCACATAGTAAGTACTCGACAGATGCCATAATTATTATAATATTATAATAATAAATTGTTTCTTTTGACTATTCCATTTGTAAATACTTGTAGAGTGGGCCTCCCATTTTGCAGCTGCTTATCTCCTTGTGGGCAGGGAATGGGAATGTATCACTTCTTTCTTGGCCTTTCCCGATCAAGCCCTCTCTTCCCCGGCCCCCTCTCCCTTCTGCATCATTTCTGCACTTGGATCTGTAACCTTTGGGCATTAGATACTCGCCCCACCCTCAGCCCCGCAGCTTTTATGGACAGATCTGTAAATTATAAATGATGAATTATTCATTTATGTTAGTGTCTGTCTCCCTCTCTAGACTGTAACCTTGTTGTGGGGAGGGAACATGTCTGGGCACTGTTGTACTATAATCTCCCAAGCGCTTTGTACAGGGCTCTGCATGTAGTAAACATTCAATAAATGCTGTGGATTGATTGATTCTTTATAATAATAATGATAATAATAACAATAATGCCTTTTATTAAACACTTATTATGTGCCAGGCATTGTAATAATGATGGTATTTGCTAAGTGCTTACTTTGTTCCAGGCACTGTACTAAGGGCTGGGGTGGATACAAGCAAACTGGATTGGACACAGTCCCTGTCCCACATGGGGCTCACGGTCTCAATCCCCATTTTACAGATGTGGTAAAGTGAAGTGAAATGACTTGCCTAAGGTCACCCAGCAGAGAAGTTGTGGAGCTGGGATTAGAACCCACAACCTTCTGACTCCCAGGCCCGTGCTCTATCCACTAGACCATACTGCCTCTCTATACTTCCCAAGCACCTAACAGAGTGCATGGCTCCCAGTGGGTGATCAATTAATCTGCTACTGCTATTATCACTTACTACTACTATCAATTACTACCAGTAATTATGGTATTTGTCAAGCGCTTAAAATGTGCCAAGCACTGTACTAAGTGCTGGGGTAGATACATGAGAACTTGGTCCCTCATGGGGCTTACGGCCTAAAAAGGAAGGAGAACAAGCACGGAATCCCCATTTTGCAGGCGAAGGAAATGAGGACCAGAATCACACTGATTTACTTTTTTATATTATCCATCCTATATTGTAATTTCTTCTGTAGACTGTAAGCTCCGTCCGCTGGACTGTAAACTCATCATGGGCAGGGAATGTGTCTTATTGTTGCACTGTATTCACCCAAGTGCTTAGTACAGTGCTCTGCACACAGTAAGCACTCAATAAATATGATTGAATGAATCTTTAATCTTTAACCGGAGAAACCAGGGCTTCTGATTTTGTCTTCTTGCCAAAGGCAAGAGCAAAGAATGGAAATAAACTAAACAGCACATTTTAGTGACACTGGAAAACAATCATTCATTCAATCGTATCTTTTGAGCACTTACTGTGGGCAGAGCACTGTACTCAGCAATCGTCATACTACCAAGTCATTTCCGACCCATAGCGACAACACGGACCCATCTTTCCCAGACCGCACAACCTCCATCTAAAATCGCTGCTGGTAGTGGATCCGTAGAGTTTTCTCGGTAAAAATCTGGAAGTGGTTGACCACTGTCTCCTTCCGCGCAGTCAACTCGAGTCTCTCGACTCTCTCCCGTGCCGCTGCTGCCCAGCACTGGGGAGTTTTGACTTATAGCAGATGGTCTGCCACTCGCTAGCCACTGCCCAAGCTAGGAATGGAACGGACAGGCCTCCGCTTGACTCTCCATCTCATAGCCGAGACTGGTGGAGGACTGGAAACTCCCCAGATGTGACCCTGAGAGGGGACTAAGCGCTGGGGAGAGGACAATACAACAATAAACAGACCCATTCCCTGCCCACAAAGAGCTTACAGTCATATAATATCACATTTACCACTACAACAATCATCCGTTCTAATAATAATAACAATGACGATGGTATTCGTTAAGCGCTCACTATGTGCCGAGCACTGTTGTAAGCGCTGGGGTAGATACAAGGTAATCAGGTTGTCCCCCGTGGGGCTCACAGTATGAATCCCCATTTTACAGATAAGGTAACTGAGGCACAGAGAAGTGAAGTGACTTTCCCAAAGTCACACAGCTGTCAAATGGCGGAGCCAGTATTAGAACTCATGACCTCTGACTCCCAAGCCCGGGCTCTTTCTACTAAGCCTCACTGCTTCTCCTGCTGTAGTAATGGTAAACCCGATATGAAAATGGTAAAATTCTTCATTGATGGAAAAAAATAAGGAACGGAGACATATATTTACATACCTTCTTCTTCAACCAAGTTCAGGGAATACGTCATTTGGAGTGAGATATCGATTGCCCAGTTCAGCTGGTAAATAGCATCAGTGAGAGGAAACTGTTTGAAATATAACCATTCTGCAAATTCCATCAGGAAATCAACCTTCTGCCATGCATTCTCTTGTTTCTTGGGGAGGAAACACATATTTAGTATCAGTTTCAGTATCAGTAGAGAAGCAGCGTGGCTCAGTGGAAAGAGCACGGGCTTTGGAGTCAGGGCTCATGAGTTCGAATCCCAGCTCTGCCGCTTGTCGGCTGTGTGACTGTGGGCAAGTCACTTCACTTCTCTGTGCCTCAGTTCCCCCATCTGTAAAATGGGGATTAAGACTGTGAGCCCCACGTGGGACAACCTGATTCCCCTAAGTGCTTGGGAAAGGAAGCAGCGCGGCTCAGTGGAAAGAGCCTGGGCTTCGGAGTCGGAGGTCACGGGTTCGACTCCCGGATCTGCCACTTGTCAGCTGTGTGACTGTGGGCGAGTCACTTCACTTCTCTGGGCCTCAGTTACCTCATCTGTAAAATGGGGATTAACTGTGAGCCTCACGCGGGACAACCTGATGACCCTGTATCTACCCCAGCGCTTAGAACAGTGCCCTGCACATAGTAAGCGCTTAACAAATACCAACATTATTATTATTATCATATGACAATAAACGGACACATTCCCTGCCCACAGTAATAAAAATGATGGTTATTTATTAAGCGCTATGTTCCAAGCACTGTTCTAAGCGCAGTAGTATTTTTCCACCTCAAAGCCACCTTTAGAAAGAAGCCTGGGAATATTCTGAGGGTCGGTAAGTAAGGCCTGTTTCCCTCGAGGGCAACGGGGAGTTTGGAGACACTGCTTTCCAAGAGCCATTCTTTTCCTTGACTTGACTTTTCTCTCGTGGACTCGGTTTTATTATTTCCCTTGTATAGCGCTTAGAACAGTGCTTGGCACATAAGAAGCGATTAACAAATACCATAATTATCATTATTATTATTTTTGTCTACCCCAACCTGGACTTCGAGTCCCATGTGGGACAGGGACTGTGTCTGATCGGTTCTGTTCATGTCTACCCTGCTGGTGTTCTCTTAGGTTTAGGGAGACTGGGAGTCAGGAGACCTGGGATCTAATCCCAACGCTGCCCCTTGTCTGCTGGGCAAGACATTTAACTGCTCTGTGCCTCAGTTTCCTCTTTAACTGAGAAGCTCTGTGGCTTAGTGGATAGAACGTGGACCCGGGAGTCAGAAGAACTTCGGTTCTATCCCTAGCTCTGCCACATGTCCGCTGTGTGACTTTGGGTAAATCACTTCACTTTTCTGGGCCTCGGTTACCTCATCTGAAAAAAGGGGATTAAGTGTGTCAGCCCCATGTGGGACAGGGACTATGTCCAACCTGATTAACTTGCATCTACCCCAGAGCTTAGAACAGTGCTTAGAACAGGGCTTAAAAAGTTCTTAGCAAGTACCATAATAATTATCATCATTATTAAAATGGGGGTTTAAACACGTATTCTCCCTCTTCGTTATGCTGTGAATCCCAGCTGGGACAGGGACTGTGTCCGACCTGATGATCCTGTAATGATAATGTTGGTATTCGTTAAGCGCTTACTATGGGCAGAGCACTGTTCTAAGCTCTGGGGTAGATACAAGGTAATCGGGTCGTCCCACGTGAGGCTCACGGTTAATCCCCATTTTACAGATGAGGTAACTGAGGCACAGAGAATTGAAGTGACTCGCCCACAGTCACACAGCTGACAAGTGGCAGAGCTGGGATTCGAACCCTCGACCTCTGACTCCGAAGCCCGGGCTCTTTCCACTGAGCCACGCTGCTTCTCTACTCGCCCCAGTGCTTAGCACAATGATTGACACAGTGTAAGTGCCTTAGAAATACCCCAACTATCATTATCATGAATATTACTATTATCAAGTGCCTCACAAACAGCCCAATTATCATGAGCGTGAATATCATCCTCACGATCATTATTATTATTGTTGTTATTCACATTCAGACCTGTAAAGCTTCAATCGCATTCTGAAAGCAGGTTAACTGTCGATGAAGATCTTTGGAATTCAGGGCCAAACGGTGCCACATGTGGGACAAGTAATCTTCACTTTCGTCTTTGAACTTCTGAATGTCCCTCAGGAAGCTGAGACCGAGTTTTGCTTTCACTATTACCATGTGTTTGAAAATTAGCCTGAAAATACAATGACAGTTTTAACCTGGAGTGAGAGGCCAGATTAGGTAAAGTTCTCTCATCATTTTCGGCTTCTGTCAGACTGGCTCACTCCTCCCCTAGGCCTGGAGCGTAGACGGGTGGATCTAGGGCCAATCTGGGGGGAGCCCGGGGTAAGTGGAAAGAGGCTATGGTACCGCTGAAACCGTCTAGCACTTGTGATCCTAGAAGACCATCCCTCCTCTAGTTGCTCCTTTGATTCATCCCCCCTCCCGGCCCCACGGTACTTAATAATGATAACGATAATAATGATCATTGTATTTGTTAAGCGCTTACTACATGCCTGGCACTGCACTATGCACCGAGGTGGACACTAGCAAATCGGGTTGGACACGGTCCCTGTCCCATATTGGGCTCACAGTCTCGATCCCCGTTTTTACAGATGAGGTAGATGAGGCAGAGAGAAGTAAAGTGACTTGCCCAAGGTCACACAGCAGACACGTGGGGGAGCCGGGAATAGAACCCACGATCTTTTGACTCCCAGGCCCATGCTCCATCTAATACGTCATGCTGCTTCTCATGTCCAAATTGGTCATTTATTTATACTAACGTCTGCTCCCCCTCTAGACTGTAACCTTGTTGTGGGCAGGGAATATGTCTGCTTATGGTCATATTGTACTCTTCCAAGCGCTTAGTACAGAGCTCTGCGCATAGTGATCACTCAATAAAGACGATTGACTGAATGAATGAACGGGTCCGCCTAGTCACTCGGGATTGAACGTTTTGGCTTCCTCTGGAGTCCTATCACCTTCCCTAATAAATTCCCAGATCTCCACGTCCCACAGCCCTATCGCCACTTCTCTGTCGTGAGACCTCGGGCAAGTCACTTGGCTTCTCCGTGCCTAAGTTCCCCGATCTGTAAAATGTGGACTGAGACTGCGAGCCCCACCCGGGATGGGGACTGTGTCCAACCCAATTTGCTTATATCTACCCCAGCGCTTAGTAAAGCGCCTGGCACATAGTGAGCACTTAAAAATACCATTATTATTATTATTACAGCTATTTCTAGCACTCCTGTATTTTTTCATACCCACCCATTGTAACGGTATTCCTTGAGTACTTACTTTGTGCAGAGCACTGGACTAAATAAGCCCTCAGGGGAGCACAGCTGAGTAAATGAGAGAGGAGTTTATAATCTAGTGGAGCCCCTTGTGTATATAGTTTACTCAATGGTTAAGGCAGGGATTGGATCTTCTAATTCTATTTCTCCCTCTCTAGACTATAAACTCCTTGTGGGCAGGGAATATGCCTACCAACTCTGTTGCGTTGTATTTCCCCAAGAGTTTAGTACAGTGCCCTGCACAAGGTAAGCACTCAATAAATACCATGGATCGATGGACTGATTGTGCTCTCGCAAGTAATTAGTACAGTGCTCTGAACACAGTAAACACTCAAGAAATACCTTGAATTTGATTGACTAATTGATTGTCCCCTTCCAAGCCCTTAGTACAGCGCTCTGGGAACAGTAAGTGCTCAGTACAGTCGATAAATGGATCGACTGTTCTCTCCCAAGCTCTCCACACCTCAGATTATAAACTCCTTGTGGGCAGGGATTAGGTTACCAACTCTTTCATACTCTCCCAAGTGCTCAATGCAGATCTCCACACAGCAGATCGTAAATTCTTTGAGAGCAGGAGTCATGTCAGACACTCATTCAATGTATTTATTGAGCACCTTCTGTGTGCAGAACACTGTACTAAGCGCTGGGGAGAGTACAAAACAACGATAAATGGACACCTTCCCTGCCCACAAGGAGCTTAGATTCTAGAGGAAGAGACATTAGAGGAGCAGAGAGAAGACAGCGAGAAGCAGTGTGGCTTAGTGGAAAGATCCCAGGCTTGGGAGTCAGAGGACATGGGTTCTAATCCCGCTCTGCCACTTGTCAGCTGTGTGACCTTGGGCAAGTCACTTAACTGCTCTGGGCCTCAGTAACCCAGAGATCGATTGTGGGATTGAGACTGTGACCCCCTTAATAGAAATGAATAAATTACAGATATTGACCTAAGTGCCGTGGGAAATTTTCTCCCTCTACCAAGTGCTTAGGACACGGTCAATGATTGATTATTTATTTTGATTCCACTATTCGTAAAGCTCCTTGTCGGCAGGAAATGTGCCTCATAATAATTATAGTAGCAGTTACGGTATTTGTTAAGCACTTACAGTGTGCCAGGCACTGCACTGAGCGCTGGGGTGGATACGAGAAGCAGCGTGGCTCAGTGGAAAGAGCCTGGACTTGGGAGTCAGAGTTCGTGGGTTCGAATCTCGGCTCTGCCACTTGTCAGCTGTGTGGCTGTGGGCAAGTCACTTCACTTCTCTGTGCCTCAGTTCCCTCATCTGTAAAATGGGGACTAAGACTGTGAGCCCCAAGTGGGACAACCTGATTCCCCTGTATCTCCCCCAGCGCCTAGAACAGTGCTCTGCACACAGTAAGCGCTTAACAAATACCGACATTATTATTATTACAAGAACATAGGTTTGGACACAGTCCCTGTCCCGCCTAGGGTTCCCAGTCATCATCCCCATTTTACAGACGAGGTCACTGAGGCCCAGAGAAGCCCAAGGCCACAGAGCAGACAAGTGGTGGAGCCAGGATTAGAACCCACGACCTTCTGACGCCCAGGCCGGGGCTCTAGCCACTAGGCCATTTTGCTCTTCTCAGGATTCTGTTGTGCTTTCTGAAGTGCTCAGTGCAGCGCACTGCACTCAGAGGGTGCTCAAAAAAATGCCTAGTAATAATGCCCTTGCCAGTGTGGGTCAAGATGGGGCCAGAGTTTCTCTGTACGTTATTAATAATAATAATAATGGGCAGGGATTTTCTGGAGAGGTGCCTGTAGAACACTAGACTGTAGGCTTTTTCACTTCTCGGTGCCTCATTTGCCTCATCTGGAAAAATGGGGATTGAGACTGTGAGCCCCATATGGGACGGGGACTGTGTCCAACCCGATTTGCTTGTACCGATCCCAGTGCTCAGTACAGTGCCTGGCACATAGTAAGCCCTTGATGCAAACCACCATTATTATTATCATTATAGGCAGGGAACGTGTCTGCTAACCCGGCTGTAATGTACTCTGCCAAGTACAGGGCTCTGCACATAATAAGTGCTCATTAAAAACTGTTGATTGAGCGACTGATTCCCTAAGACCAAAGAGAGCCTCATCTCCCTCTTAAGAGGAGAAAGCAAAAGTGAACGGGTGGCCAGACTGTAAGTTAGCTGTGGGCAGGGAATGTGTCTTTTGTATTGTTCTACTGGACTCTCCCAAGTGTTCTGCACGCAGTAAACACTCAATAAATATGACTGACTGGCTTTTGGAGGCCCAGCCATTTCATTTGATTGATATTCCTTTACAGGTTTGATTTCTCCTGCTTAGAGAAGTCATGGAATTTCTGTCTTTGAAGTAACTGGAAGGGAGAAGACCTGCTTCAAAATACACACTCAGGGTAGAATTGGCACACTGTAGGCAGAGAATGTGTCTGTTGAGCTTTATATTGTACTCTTCCTAAATGCTTAGTACAGTTCTCTGCAGTCTTAATCCCCATTTTGCAGATGAAGTAACTGAGGCCCAGAGAAGTGAACAATACGACTGAATGAAGGAAGGAAGGAAAGAAGGAAAATCGGCCCTTGAAGTATAAATGCATTTTTTTTTTCAAAATAAATAAAAAGCGTTTGCCCTTCAAGAAGATGATGATTATGGTTTTCATCCCCCGAACTTCACTAAATAACATTATTCGATCTAATTAACTCCTTCAAAAATGCTTTACTCAGGAGTTAGACTGTCCCTTTGTGGGAGCATTAACATTTGGGCATTGTTTGATAATTACTTTTATCATTTCGTTAAATATCATCTGACTCAAGATCTACCCAGGCAAGTTAACTGAGTAACTGAGCTTGAAATTACATCTCAGCTAGCACCATTCATATGTTTTGGGCCACAAGTCCTCATTTATCTTAAATGCCCAGATGATTCGGGCCTCTGAACCAAAATGTTTTGAGGGAGGATATGAAATTATTTGGATAATCTGTGTCTCAGTGCTGCCTGTGTTTGATTTACGGATATTTCAAAAGAATAAGAAGGAACGTGGCCCAGTGGATGGAGCACGGGGCTGGGAGTGAGGTGACCCGGGTTCTGACCCCATCCTCGCCACTTGTCCGCTGTGTGACCTTGGGCAAGTCACTTCACTTCTCTGGGTCTCAGTCACCTCATCTGTAAAATGGGGATTAAGACTGCGAACCCCACGTGGGACATGAGCTGTGTCCAACTCCCATTATCTTGTACCTACCCCAGCGCTTAGAACAGTGCTTGAAACATAGTAAGTGCTTAACAAGCACAATAATCATTATTATTATTACCTCATCTGCCAAATGGGGATTGACTGTGACCCCCCCCAAGGGGGACATGGATTGGGCCACCCTGATTATCTTGCATCTACCCGAGCATTTAGTACTTGCATTGATGTCTGTCTCCATCTAGACTGTAAGCTCGTTGCGGGCAGGGAATGTGTCTGTTTATTGTTGTATTGTACTCTCCCAAGGGCTTAGTACAGTGCTCTGCACCCAGTAAGCGCTCAATAAATACGACTGACTGAATGAATGAATGAATAAGTGCTTAACAAATACCATTAAAACAAGAAACCCAAATGGGATTCTTGGGCTACTGTCCACCGAATAAACACGCCAACTTACAGCCGGTGCGATGTCCGAGGTAGCGCTTGAATCGCTTCGTCTAAGACCTTGAGCCCCGTTTCCCAGTCATTTTTGTCCGCGTGCATGTGGAAAAGCAGTCCGTAGAGAGATGCTCTTAAAGTCAGGTCATCCTCTGCTCCTTTAAAAAGCAGCCAGCCGAGAGACACGGGGTGAGACGGAAACACCAATGACCCCACCACAAAAATAACAACACGACCACTGTGCTGTGAACAACAGTAACTACAGTGTTTCCCAAGACGGTCAGTCAGTCGATCACATTTATTCATACAATAGTATTCAATAGTATTTACTGAACGCTTACTATGTGCAGAGCACTGTACTAAGCGCTTGGAATGAACAAGTCGGCAACAGATAGAGACGGTCCCTGCCGTTTGACGGGCTTACGGGACTTTATTGAACTTTACTGAACACTTACTGTGTGCAGAGCATTATACTAGGTGCTTGGGAGAGTACGGTGTAACAATAAAAAGACATATTCCCTGCTCACAATGAGCTGACAGTCTAGAGGTGGAGATGGACATTAATATCAGTAAATTATGGATACGGACATTAGCGATGTGGGAATGGGAAGGGGGATGAATAAAGGGAGCTAGTCGGGAGATGCAGAAGGGAGTGGCAGAAATGGACGGGAGGTCTTAGTCAGGGAAGGCCTCTTGGAGGAGATGGGCCTTCGATAAGGCTTTGAAGGGGGGAAGAGTCAACGTCTGTCAGATTTGAGGGGGGAGGGCGTTCCAGGCCAGAGACAGAATGTGGATGAGAGGTCGGCGGCAAGATAGAATAATAATAATAATGTTGGTATTTGTTAAGCGCTTACTATGTGCAGAGCACTGTTCTAAGCGCCGGGGTAGACACAGGGGAATCAGGTTGTCCCACGTGGGGCTCACAGTCTTCATCCCCATTTTACAGATGAGGGAACTGAGGCCCAGAGAAGTTAAGTGACTCGCCCACAGTCACACAGCTGACAAGTGGCAGAGCTGGGATTCGAACTCATGAGCCCTGACTCCAAAGCCCGTGCTCTTTCCACTGCGCCACGCTGCTTCTCACGCTGCTTCTAGAAGAGATCCAGGCACAGTGAGAAGGTTGGCATTAGAGGAACGAAACGTGCAGGTTGGGTTGTTGGAGAGTAGCAAAGTAAGGTAGGAGGGGGAAAAGTGGTGGACTGCTTTAAAGCCAATGGTGAGGAGTTTCTGTTTGATGTGGAGGTAGATGGGACACCACTGGAGTTTATCGAGGAGCGGGGAAACGCAGTCTGAATGTTTTTGAAAGAAAATGATTCGGGCGGCAGAATGGAGCGTGGACTGGAGCGGGGAGAGACAGGAGGCAGGGAGGTCAATAAGGAGGCCGATGCGGTCATTCAGGCAGGATAGGATGAGTGTCTGTGATAATTGGATGGAGAGGAAAGGGCAGATTTTAGCGATGTTGGGAAGGTCGAACCGACAGGATTGAGTGACGGAGTGAATATGTGGGTCTGGTTAAATTAAACCCAGCTAACACGTTTGGCTCCTCTAATTCCAACCTACTCACTGGGCCTCACTCATTTCCCTTCACCCCTGATTCCTTGCTGACACTTTCCCACCTGCCTAAAACTACTTCTCACTTCACATCTGCCAGAACAAGCCTCTCTCTTGTTTCAAAGCCCTATTCATTCATTCATCCATCCATCCATCCATCCATCCATCCATCCATCCATCCATCCATCCATCCATCCATCCATCCATCCCTTCCATCCATCCCTTCCATCCATCCATCCATCCATCCATCCATCCATCCAATCATATTTATTGAGCGCTTACTCTGTGCAGAGCACTGTACTAAGCGCTTGGAATGTACAGTTCGGCAACAGGTAGAGACAATCCCTGCCCAATGACGGGCTCACAGTCTAGAAGGGGAAGACAGTCAGCAAAGCAAAACAGAACAAAACAAGTAGTCTGGCATAGATATCATCAAGATAAATAGAATCGTAGATATATACACATCTCCTTGTCCCACTTGGGGCTCAAAGTCTTCATCCCCATTTTATAGAGGAGGTAACTGAGGTACAGGGAAGTTAAGTGACTTGCCCAAGGTCACACAGCAAGTGACTGGCAGAGCTGGGATGAGAACCCAGGTCCTCGGACTTCCAAGCCCAGCTTCCTTCCACTAGGCCACGCTTCTTCAGTGTGCTTGATGTATAGGTGGTGGCTAATCAATAGCCCCGCTATAACTGGAGAAGGAGCGCGCCTTAAGATATAGAGCCCTGGCCCGGGAGTCAGAAGGATCTGGGGTCTAATCTTGACTCAGCCACATGTCTGCTGTGTGACCTTGGGCAAGTTACTTAACTTCTCTATGCCTCAGTTAACTCATCTATAAAATGGGGATTAAGACTGTGAGCCCCATGTGGGACAAGGAGATGTCTGTATATCTATGATTCTATTTATCTGGATGACATCTGCTAACCTTCTCGCTGTACCTTGATCGCGTCTATCTCGTGATCGACCTCTCGTCCACGTCCTGCCTCTGGCCTGGAACGCCTCCCTCCTCAAATCCGATAGATAATTACTCTCCCCCACTTCCAAGCCATATTGAAGGCACATCTCCTCCAAGAAGCCTTCCCCGACTAAACCCTCTTCTTCTCCCACTCCTCTGTCTCCCGACTTGTTCCCTTCATTCATCCTCCCTCCCATCCCCACAGCGCTTATATATATAACTATAATTTATTCATTTATTTCATAGTAATAATAACAATAATGATGTTGGTATTTGTTAAGCGCTTACTATGTGCAGAGCACTGTTCTAAGCGCTGCGGTAGATACAGGGTAATCAGGTTGTCCCACCTGAGGCTCACAGTCTTCATCCCCATTATACAGATGAGGTCACTGAGGCCCGGAGAAGTGAAGTGACTCGCCCACAGTCACACAGCTGACAAGTGGCAGAGCTAGGATTCGAACCCATGACCTCTGACTCCCAAGCCTGGGCTCTTTCCACTGAGCCACGCTGCTTCTCTACTGTCTGTCTCCCCCTCCAGACTGTGACCTCCTTGTGGATAGGGAATGTGTCTGTTGCTGTATTTTACTCTTCCGGGTGCTTAGTACAGTGCTTCGTACATAATAAGCTCTCAACAAATATGAATAAATGAATGAATGAATGATTAACTCATATTTACCCCTGTACTTAGAGCAGTGCTTGGCAAATAGTAAGCACTTAACAAATACCATAATTATTATTATTATTGCTCTTATTTGTGCAGGAAAGGAGGGTCAGGATAAACTGGGGCGGGGGCATCTGACTGATCACTGGGGAAGACAGAAGCTTTCTTACGAGGCGGGATTTTTTTTTTTTAAGTACAAACCTGGGCAAAAGCATCCTTCCGTGGTTCCAGTAGTTTGAAAATCCATTGTAGGCCACTGGTGCAAAAGAAGTGAGCTTTCTGTCTCCTAAAATGAAAAAAGCTGCATGCATTTCCAAGTCAGAATTAATACGATAATCTTAGTAACGATAATGACATTTATTAGGTTCCCACCAGGTGCCAAACATGAAGGCCGAAAAAAGATAGCCAATCGATCGATCGCTTGTATTTCGTGAGCGCTTAGTGTGTGCAGAGCACTGTACTAAGCGCTTGGGAGAGAACAATATAACGGAGCTGGAGGATGCGTTCCCTGCCCACAACGAGAAACCAGTGTGTTCCACAAGGGGCTCACAGTCTAAGAAGGGAGGACAGGTACAGCTCCCATCCTCATTTTGAAGTGAGGGAACTGAGGCACAGAGAAGTGAAGCGACTTGTCGAAGGTCAAACGGCAGGTAAGTGGCGGAGCTGGGACTATGGGCCAGGTCTTCTGACTCTCACGTCTGTGCTCTTTCCGTGATTCACTCAATCATATTTATTAAGTGGTTACTTTGTGCAAAGCAACGTACTGAGTGCCTGGGAGAGTACAGCGTAACAGCAAACACATTCCTGCCCACAACGAGCTCATAGTCTAGAGGGGGAGACAGACATTAACATAAATAGATAAATAAATAAATTGCAGGTATATCCATATGTGCTGTGGGGATGGGAGGGGGGATGAGTGAAAGAGCAAGTAAGAGCCACGCAGAAGGGAGCGGGAGAAGAGGAGAGGAGGGCTCGGTCAGGGAAGGCTTCTGGGAGGAGATGTGGGGGAGAACAATTATCCCTTAATAATGTTGGTATTTGTTAAGCGCTTACTATGTGCAGAGCACCGTTCTAAGCACTGGGGTAGATACAGGGTAATCAGGTTGTCCCACATGAGGCTCACAGTTAAATCTCCATTTTACAGATGAGGTAACTGAGGCGCCGAGAAGTGAAATGACTTGCCCACGGTCACACAGCTGACAAGTGGCCATTGCTGGGATTGGAACCCATGACCTCTGACTCCAAAGCCCGGGCTCTTTCCACTAAGCCACGCTGGCCAGACTGCCTCTCATTTCATCAACCACTTTACAGGCAAATATGGAATCCCAGACAGATGGTGAGAACGCTTATTAAGCGTCCCGAACCGACCTCCTGAACTGGCCTCTCCCCACTGAGGAGAATCCCTTATAATCAGTCCGTCAACAGTATTGATTGAGCATTTACCATGTGCAGAGCACTGTCCTCAGCGCCGGGGAGAGTACGATACGACAGAGTCAACAGACATGTTCCTTGCCTGTGATGAGTCTCTAGACTCACTCACTCGCTCACTGTGGGCGGGGAGTGTGTCTGCTTATTGTTCTATTTATTGCTATTGTTCTTGTCCGCCCGTCTCCCCCGATTAGACCGTAAGCCCGTCAAAGGGCAGGGACCGTCTCTATCTGTTACCGATCTGTCCATTCCAAGCGCTCAGTACAGTGCTCTGCACATAGTAAGCGCTCGATAAATACTATTGAATGAATGAATGGTTCTACTGTCCTCTTTCAAGCACTTAGTACAGTGCTCTGCGCACAGGAAGTGCCCGATAAATATGACAGAATGAATGAATAAGGGCCTTGGAGTGGGGCGAATAACCAATGCAGATCAAATATCAATGTCCAATATCCAAGGTCTCTCACCTCCTGGTTTCTAGATTCCGATTCATTGATAATCTTGATGATGGTTCGCGTGGGCACTTTGAGCTTCTCCCTGTGAACCTTGGAGCCGAGAAGAGGAAGGCAGGCGTTCCAGAAATGACGGGTGGCCAGCATCACTAGCTCACTTGACCGGGCGATACCTGCAAATCTGAAAGGGAGGATCTGGTGACCGGAATAATGATGACGGTATTTGTTAATACTAAGGAGAAGCAGCGTGGCTCAGTGGAAAGAGCATGGGCTTTGGAGTCAGAGGTCATGAGTTCGAATCCCAGCTCTGCCACTTGTCAGCTGTGTCACTGTGGGCAAGTCACTTAACTTCTCTGGGCCTCAGTTACCTCATCTGTAAAATGGGGATTAAGATTGTGAGCCCCATGTGGGACAACCTGATTCCCCCGTGTCTCCCCCAGCGCTTAGAACAGTGCTCTGCACATAGTAAGCGCTTAACAAATACCAACATTATTATTATTATTATTACTATGTGCCAGGCATTGTTCTAAGCGCTGGGGTGGATCCAAGAAAGTCTCGGCCCGGAGAGTGTCCCTAGCATTCACTGACACAGCATCCCTGGTGGGCAGGAGATATAACTTGGGCAATTCCCGATCGCAACGATCATTTAATTGTTAAGCGCCTAGAAGTGCCAAGCACTGTACTAAGCCCCGGAGTCATCTGACTCGCTCCCTCTGCCCTACCCCCCTCCCTGCCCCATGATACTTGTGCATGTATGTACGTATTTATAATTATAATTCTATTTATTTTGATTAATGATATATATGTCTATAATTCTATTTATTTATAATGATGCTACTGATGCCTGTTTACTTGTTTTGAGGTCTGTTTTCCCCCTCCTAGACTGTGAACCCATGGTGTGCAGGGATTGTCTCTACTTGTGGCTGAACTGTACTTCCCCAGGGCCTAGTACAGCGCTCTGCACACAGGAAATGCTCAATAAATATGACTGAATGATTGAATTAATGAAATCAATACAGAAATAATATTTATGGTAATAGTAATAATGGTATTTGTTAAGCACTTAACTATGTGCCACTTGTCGGCTGTGTGACTGTGGGCAAGTCACTTAACTTCTCTGTGCCTCAGTTCCCTCATCTGTAAAATGGGGATTAAGACTGTGAGCCCCACGTGGGACAACCTGATTCCCCTATGTCTACCCCAGCGCTTAGAACAGTGCTCGGCACATAGTAAGCGCTTAACAAATACCAACATTATTATTATGTGCCAGGCACTGTACTGGGAGGGAGAGTGAAGCAGAGGCCCGTCCATTCCATTCCTAGCTCGGCCAGTGGCTAGCGAGCGGCGGGCCGTCGGCTACGAGTCAAAACTCCCCCGTGCTGGGCAGCAGCGGCACGCGAGAGAGTCGAGGGCGGAGACTTGAGTTGACTGCGCGGAAGGAGGCAAAGGTAAACCACTGCCAGATTTCTACCAAGAACATTCTCTGCATCCACTACCAGAACGATTGCAGATGGAGGTGGGGGCTTCTGGAGAGATGTGTCGACCCCCGGGCCACGTCCTCCCGCGGTCCCGGAACGTCCTCCCTCCTCACCTCCGCCAAACTAATTCTCTTCCCCTCTTCGAAGCCCTACCGAGAGCTCACCTCCTCCGAGAGGCCTGCCCACACTGAGCTTCCCTTTTCCCTCTGCTCCCTCTGCTGCCTCTCTGTCCCCCCTTCACCTCCTCTCAGCTAAGCTCCCTCTTCCCCTTTCCCTCTGCTCCTCCCCCTGTCCCTTCCCCTCCCCTCAGCACTGTGCTCGTCCGTTCACTTGCATATATTTTTATTCCCCTATTTATTTTGTTAATGAGATGTCCATCCCCTCGATTCTATTTATCGCTATTGTTTTTGTCTGTCCGTCTCCCCCGATTAGACTGTAAGCCCGTCACTGGGCAGGGACTGTCTCTATCTGTTGCCGATTTGTATATTCCAAGCGCTTAATACAGTGCTCTGCACATAGTAAGCGCTCAGTAAATACTATTGAATGAATGAATGTGTCCATGGTGTCGCTATGGGTCAGACACAACTGGACAGCATAAGATGAGAAAAGACCAGTCCAGTTCTTGGCACATTGGTGGCTAGCAAATACCACAGTGATTTTATTAGGATTGTAAGGGAGGGAGAACAGACATATAACCCTCATTTAATAGACGAGGAAATCAAGGCATGGAAAAATCAAGTGACCTGTCCAAGGTCATGCAGCACATAGATGGCAGAGCTGGATTGAAGCCCTGTTGCCTAATTAGAAGGACTGGGCTCTGTCCACTAGGCCACACTGCTTTTTGAGCTTGTAATTCCCAAGCAATTAGCACAGCACATTTCACCCACTGAGTGCTCGGTAAATTACTCCGCCAAGTGCTTAGTACTGTGCTCTGCACACAGTCAGTACTCAATAAGTATGATGGGATGGATGGATGGATGGATGGATGAATGAATAAATCCCATCACCACCTCAAGCAAGACGTAAGGGGCCATTGCTCAGTGGGGCTCATCAGGAAAACAGCCCTGTGCTTCAGGAGAATTTAGGGTCCTCTTGAAAACATCTGGAGAAACAACATGGCCTAGTGGAAAGAACGTGGGGCTGGAAGTCAAAAGAGCTGGGTTCTAATCCTGGTTCTGCTACACGTATGCTGTGTACCTTGGACAAGTCACTCCACTTCCCTGTGCCTCAGTTACCTCATTGGTAAAATGGGGATTAAATCCTACTCCCTTTTACTTACACTGTGATCCCCACATGGGACAGGGATTATGTCTGACCTGATTAATAATAATAATAATGATATTTGTTAAGTGCTTACTATGTGCCAGGTGCTTTAATAAGTGTTGGGGTGGAGCCGAGCCAATCGGGTCGGACAGAGTCCCTGTCCCACAGAGGACTCGGCTCACATTCTCAATCTCCATTTTACAGATGAGGGAACTGAGGCACAGAGGAATGAAGCAACCTGCCCAAGGTCACAGAGCAGACAAGTGGTGGAGCTGGGATTAGAACCCATGACCTTCTGACTCTCAGGCCCGCACTCTATCCACTACACTACGCGGCTTCTGCTTAGTACAGGGCCTTGCTAGACTGTAAACTCACCGTGTCTGATTATTGTTCTACTGTCCTCTCCCAAGAGCTCAGTACAGTGCTCTGCACCCAGTGAGCGTTCAGTCAATACGACTGAATGAATTAATGACTGGCAGACGGAAAGCCCTTAACAAATATGACAATAAGGATGATCATTATTACTATTATTATTATAATCATTATTATTTTTATTTTTTCAGCGGAGGAACCACGGATCACCCTCGCTCACCCGCCTGCCTTGAGCCAGGCTCCCCCCACTGTCTTCAACGGTCGCCGTTTGGAATATCCGCCGTGTGTCCTTCCCCCCGTTCCACTGTACCTCGCGCTTTGGACAAAGGATGCCACCGCTGCGAAGCGCAGTTCATTCTTCCCAGCCAAGTTCTCCATTATGCTTTTCCCTCGTACGCAATAAGCGGTGCTCAACATTTCAGCTCGAAACTCGCGTTCACCTCTGCGAAACAAACACAGAAACAAAAAATAGCCCAGGCCCGGCTGTCTGAGACCTGGGCTCTAATCCTGGCTCCGGCACTTACCTGCTCTGCGACCTTGGGCAAGTCACATCACTTCTCCGGGCCTCCGTTACTTTAAAATGGGGATTAAGACTGTGAGCCCCATATGGGACGACCTGATCACCTCATATCTACCCCCACGCTGAGAACAGCGCTCGACACGCAGCAACTGCTCAACAGATGCCATTATTGCTATTGTCGATTACTCCATTCGAAACCATCTGTAAGTATCTATTCGTATATGTTACGGGAATTAACAAAAATAGCCGGGCGTGAGAAATGCGTTAGTAAATGGAACGATAGGGTTGTGTCTATTTCTCTTCAGCTTCATAGGAATGGTTAGGGAACGTGTCCATTTCTGGCTGTATTGTCCTCTCCCAGGAGCCTAATACAGTGCTCTGCGTTCAGTAAGCGCTTAACAAATACGACTTAATGAACGAATAGGAATGCCCGAGCTGGGTTGGCGACCCAGAGCTGAAAGGGACGATGGAATCTGTCTCTGTTTGTGTGTGGCCACCAGAGGACACTAGCATTCTGCAAATCTGTTGTAAAATGAAAGCCAAAAGCCCCACACTCTCAGTTTCAACTGAACGCATCTTGCTTTTCATCTCCCACACTTTGCCTACTTTTTCAATGCCTTTCTAGGTACTGACAGATTTTGGACGAAGCCATGAAACACTTAAAGCCTTTATTAATCAGCGTGGCTCAGTGGAAAGAGCCTGGGATTCGGAGTCAGAGGTCATGGGTTCGAATCCCAGCTCCGCCACTCGTCAGCTCTGTGACCGTGGGCGAGTCACTTCACTTCTCTTTGCCTCAGTTATCTCATCTGTAAAATGGGGATTAACTGTGAACCTCACGTGGGACAAACCTGATGACCCCGTATCTCCCCCAGCGCTTAGAACAGTGCCCGGCACATAGTAAGCGCTTAACAAATACCAACATTATCATTAATCCCCTTCCAGCCCCCACGACACTTATTCATTCATTCATTCAGTAGCATTTATTGAGCGCTTACTATGTGCAGAGCACCGTACTAAGCACTTGGAATGTACAAAACGGTAACAGATAGAGACAGTCTCTGCCCTTTGATGGGCTCACAGTCTAACTGGGGGAGACGGACAGACAAGAACAATGGCAATAATGTTGGTATTTGTTAAGCGCTTATTATGTGCAGAGCACTGTTCTAAGCGCTGGGGTAGATACAGGGTTATCAGGTTGTCCCGTGTGAGGCTCACAGTTAATCCCCATTTTATAGATAAGGTAACTGAGGTGCAGAGAAATTAAGTGACTTGCCCACAGTCACACAGATGACAAGTGGCAGGTCTGGGATTTGAACCCATGACCACTGGCTCCCAAACCCGGGCTCTTTCCACTGAGCCATGCCGCTTATGTACACATTGTAATTTATCTGTAATTTATCTATTCATATTAATGCCTCTCTCTCCCTCCAGGCTGTCAGTTCACTGTGGGCAGGGAACGTGTCTGTTTATTTTTTCATTGTACAACTGATCGATTGATCTCTTGATTAAGCTTAGACCCACCAGATTTGTTCCCCTAAAGAGAACACAAGCCCCAACTTTCCATTTGGATCACAGGATTCCTCCGGAGAGGTCAAAACAGAAAGGCAGAAAGAAGTGAAGCGCTGGGTAGGTAGGTGCCAAGAGATTCTGATAATAATAATTATGATTTTTGTTAAGCACTTACTACGTGCCAAGTACTGTACTAAGCACTGGGGTGGATACGAGTCAATCGGGTAGGACACAGTCTCTGTCCCATGTGGGGCTCACAGTCTCAATCTCCGTTGAGGCCCAGAGAAGTGAAACGACTTGCCCAAGGCCACACAGCAGACATGTAGCAGAGCCTGGATTAGAATCCAGGTCTTTCTGATTCCCAGGCCAGTGTCCTTCCACTAGGCCTCACTGTTTCTCCTGGTGCAGCTCTTCCCTCACGCTTTCCTCCTCTAGCACCAGTTCACTCGCTGTGTCTCTATCTCACCACAGCCCTCTTTCCCACATCCTCCCTCTAGCCTGAAATTCCCTCTCCCTCCATTTACGCCACTCCACCATAACTGTGTTTTTTGTTCAGCAATTCGAACGTTCTGAGCACTCTACTAAGAACCGAGGCAGAAACGAGATCGTCAGGTCAGACACAGTCGCCGTCCCACACAGGGCTCACAGTCCGAGGGAGAGGGAGAACAGGTATTTAAATCCATATTTTACACTTGAGGAAATTGAGACCCAAAGGAATAAAGTGACTTGCCCAAGGTCTCACAGCAGAACCCTACTGTATTCTCCGAGTGTTTAGTACCGTGTTCCGCGAGGTGAGGATGCTTACTAAATTAGAACCCACGTCTTACTCCCAAAACTACGCTCTCTCTTCCAATCCACGCTGTTTCTCAGGGACCTGCACATGGGAAACATTTAATGAATAATATAACTTGTATGAATACCGCCACCACCACTCTTGGAAAGAAAAGAGTCTAAGATGACTAAAGTGGATGCTGAGTTCTCTCCACTAGAGCGGGGCCTGGCAGCAAATGAAAATGAATTATTCCAGCCCTTGCCTCTGTGACCGTATCCTGGGCATGAAAAATTACCCTATACTGAAGGTGCCTGTCAAAAATTAATAGCCTACATTAAGTCTCTTTCTGGGATATATGCTTTAATTTATGGTCCGAGAGGTTTCTAGGAAATGGCAAACAACCACATAATGTTCTCGATTTGCTGGATTTTGAGTTCGGGTCCTTGAATTGGCTGGCAGGTGTGCAGAGGAGATATAGCAAGACGGCTGGCTCTTCCCGACTAACTGCAGATGGTAAAAAACAGATTTTGTGCCTTCTAAAGTCTGCATCAATTTACACTCACGTTAACACTGATGGAATGGATTGAGCAATCAAGGATCACTTTAGGTGACATAAATATGGCTTAAGCATATCGTGATTCCGACGTGAAATGCATCTATGAGAAACAGAAGTTCCAGGCGTCCCTGTGAAAAGAGCTGCAGAAACGATTTTCCAGCGTATGCAGGACGCAGAAGAGGATACGTCGGCCTGTCAGTCGATCGTATTCACCGAGCGCTTACCGTGTGCAGAGCGCTGCACTAAGTGCTTGGGAGAGTACAATAGGTCGATAAACGGACACATTCATTGCCCACAGTGAGCTTATAATCTAAAGGGAGAGGCAGACATTAATAGAAATAAATTAATGACAGAAATGGCAGTCAGGCTGTGGGAAACCGTGTTCAGATTTGGTAACTGGTCTCTTAACCGTGCAGATGCAAAAGACATATCTGCCTCATCCGCAAGGCTCAGCTCTGGGCCCCCTTTTATTCTTCATCTACACCCACTCACCTGGAGAACTCAATCACTCTTCTGGCTTCCACGACATTCCCTGTGCGGATGATTCCCCAATCTATATCCCCAACGCTGATCATTCTCCTTCTCTGCAGCCTCACATTTCCTTCTGCCTTCTGGGCTTCTCCACTTGGACGCCCCGCTTACAGGGCAAACTCAACGTATCCAAAATTGAACTCCTCAGCCTCCCATTCAAACCCTCTCTTTCTCACCGACTTTCCCATCTCTGTAGACAACATCACCACCCTCCCATCACTCTCCCCTCCTCAAAGCCTATTAAAATCACACATCTCCTCCAAGAGGCCTCTTCCTATTAAGCCCTTTTTCTCCTCTTCACTCTCTCTTCTGCATCGCCTACGCAGTTGGATCGTACCCTTTATAACTTGATATTCACCCCCCCCCCAAGTCCCACAGCAGTAATGTACCCCAATTTATTTATTCATTTATTTATTAATGCCTGTCTCCCCATCTAGAATGTAAGTTCCTTGTGGACAGAAAACATGTCTTCCAGTTCCTTTGTAGTACAGTGCTCTACACACAGTAAGTGGTCCAAAAATACCACTGATTGACTGATTTATTGATCCTCCCTACCACGCAAGCTTGCAACCATGGTATTATTCTTGACTCATCTCTCTCCTTAACCCTGCATATTTTGTCAGGCACCCAATTTTGTGGGTTCTATCTTCATCATCATAGCCTAAAATTCACCCCTTCCTCTCCATCTGCATTGCTCCCATGCCTATCTAAGGATTCTTTAAATTCTGCTTCAAACACTGCACCAGACTCCTCGCTGACCTCCTTACCTCCTCACTTCACTTTGCGGCCTATATCATTTTTCTACATCTCTCCATACTTCTCAAAAACCTCCAACGTTGGCCCATCCGTTCCCGTATCAAGCAGAAATTTCTCACTTTCAGCTCCGAGACATTCAATCGGCTAAATTAGCATCCGTCCTACTGCGATCCAGCCCACACATCTCACTTCTCCAACACCAACTAGTCACTGTGCCTTGCTCTCATCTCTCTCACCTTTGACCCCTTGTTCACGTCATCCCTCCTGTCTGGAACTCTCTTACTCTTCATTATTATTATTATTATTATTATTATTATTATTATGGCATTTATTGAATGCTTTCTATCTGTCAAGCTCTTTTCTAAGAGCTGGGGTAAATACAAGTTAATCAGGTTGGATACAGTCCCCGTATCACATGCGGCTCACAATCTTAATAGGATGGGGAACGGGTATTTAATCCTTGTTTTACAGTTGAGGAAACTGAGGCCCAGAGAAGTGAAGTGACTCACCCAAGGTCGGGCAGCAGGCAAGTGGCGGAGCCGGGATTAGAACCCAGGTCCTCTGACTCCCAGTGCCATGATAATGTTGGTATTTGTTAAGTGCTTACTATGTGCAGAGCACTGTTCTAAGCGCTGGGGGAGATACAGGGTCATCAGGTTGTCCCACGTGAGGCTCACGGTTAATCCCCATTTTACAGATGAGGTAACTGAGGCACAGAGAAGTGAAGTGACTCGCCCACAGTCACCCAGCTGACAAGTGGCAGAGCCGGGAGTGGAACCCATGACCTCTGACTCCTAAGCCCGGGCTCTTTCCACTGAGCCACGCTGTGCCATGCTCTATCCAGTAGGCCAAACAGCTTCAGTGTGGCTCAGTGGAAAGACCACAGGCTTGGGAGTCAGAGGTCATGGGTTCAAATCCCGGCTTAGCCGCTTGTCAGCTGTGTGAGTTGGGGCGAGTCACTTAACCTCTCTATGCCTCAGTTCCCTCATCTATAAAATGGGGATTAAGACTGTGCGCCCCACGTGGGACGACCTGATCACCTTGTATCCTCTCCGGCACTTAGAACAGTGCTGTGCACATAGTAAGCTCTTAACAAATGCCACCATTATTATTACTATAGCTGACAGATCACCACCCTCCCCATTTTCAAACCCTTCTAAAATCCTATTTCCCTCAGCAAATCTCTCTCATTATTCATTATTCAATAGTATTTATTGAACGCTTACTATGTGCAGAGCACGGTACTAAGCGCTAGGAATGTACAAATCGGCAACAGATACAGTCCCTGCCCTTTGAGGGGCTCTGGCCTCAGCTCTCATCTCCTCATCCTCTTTTATTTTTCTTCTGCATCACCTATGATTTAGCCCCGTCACCTAAGAAGACTCAAAGACTCACTCCCACAGCACCTATGCACATACCCTGTCACTTCCTTTACCTGTCATTTATTTTCATGTCGCGTGTCTGCCAACTCTGTTATACTGTACTCTCCCAAACACTTAGTACAGTGCTCCGCGCACAGTAAGCACTCAATAAATACGATCGATTTCCATCTCCCCTGTTGGACTGAAAAGTCCTCGAGAGTAAGGATTATGTCTACTTACCCTATCGTACTCTTCAAGTAATTGTGATATTTAATTGTGGCATTTGTTAAGCGCTTACTGTGTTCCAGGCACTGTACTAAGCACTGGGGTGGATACAAGCAAATTGGGTTGGATACAGGAGCTGTTCCACGTGGGGCTCACAGTCTCAATCCCCATTTTACAGATGAGGTCACTGAGGCACAGAGAGGCCAAGTGGCTTGCCCAAGGTCACACAGCGGAGCAGTGGCGGAGCCGGGATTAGAACCCATGACTTCTGACTCCCGGACCCGTGCTCTATCCACTAGGTGATGCTGCTTCCAAGTGTTTAATATAGTCCTCTGCAAGCCGAGAATGCTTACTAAATGCCACAAAAGGATTGGAAACTTTTTTCCACAATGAAGATCTGAATTCTACTTACACTTTGGACGTCTTTGAAGTCACGTCCTTGAAACTTCTCTCATGCAACTGTGTGACTGCCTGTGAACACAACATCACCTTGTCGTGGTCACGCAACGCATAGGCAAAGTGGGTCAAACGGGTGAGTGTCTGGAGCTCCACCAGGACATCTGACCAACTGCATTCTAAAGCCAGTGTCACCAACTGCAAGAAAGAGAAAAATGTCGAAAGTTTTAATCAAGGGATTCCGGTAGAGCTCACTCTTCGCTAAATCCTCAGGGTAGATACAAGCTATTCAAATCAGACCCAAATCTCTCCCCTGTGGATTTACAATCTCGGAGAGAAAGAGGGTAGGTAGAAGGATGATAATAATTATGATATTTGTTGGCTCTATGTGCCAGGCACTGTTCTAAGCGCTGGGGTAGAGACACGATAATAATGATAATAATAGAAATGTTGGTATTTGTTAAGCGCTTACCATGTGCAGAGCACTGTTCTAAGCGCTGGGGAAGATACAGGGTCATCAGGTTGTCCCACGTGAGGCTCACAGTCTTAATCCCCATTTTACAGATGAGGTAACTGAGGCCCAGAGAAGTGAAGTGACTTGCCCACAGTCACACAGCTGACAAGTGGCAGATCTGGGATTCGAACCCATGACCTCTGACTCCCAAGCCCGTGCTCTTTCCACTGAGCCACGCTGCTTCTCTGTGTAGATAGTCGGGATGTACGTAGTCCCTCTCCCACATAGGTCTTACAGTCTTAATCCCCATTTTATAGAGGAGGAAACTGAGGCTCAGAGAAGTTGAAGTGACTTGCCCCAGGTCACAAGGTATCTGACTCCCAGGCCTGTGCTACACAGTAAGCGCTAAGCAGCAGGCTTCTATATAGGGTGGATGATCAGTTTGATTCACCCGCAAAAGTGGGGAAGCAGCGAGGTCTAGTGGATAGAGCACGGGCCCGGGAGTCATAAGGTTATGGGTTCTAATCCCGGCTCTGCCACTTGGCTGCTGTGTAGTCTTTGGCGAGTCACTTGGCTTCTCCGTGGTTCAGCTGCCTCATCTGCAAAATGGGGACGAAAACTGTGATCCCTGGATGGGACAGGGACGTTGTCCAATCCAATTTACTTATATCTACCCTAGAGCTTAAAACAATGCCTGGCACACGGTAAGCACCTAACAAATACCATGATTATTATTATTATTACCATTATTATTAATGAATAGACCAAGCGTCTCTTCCCCACACGTTCTCAGAACTTTTCTCCCGTCTCGCCACACCTCTCCCAGTCTCCAAAGCCCTTCTGAAATCCCATCTCCTCCAGGAGGCCCTCTCTGATTAATCTCTTCACTCCCCTCTATGTCCCTTTAACTGGCAGCTCAGTGGAAGCAGCGGGGACATTCATTCTAGGGTGAAAGCACTTTTTCGAAAGGACCGCGCCTGGTGCTCTGTACACAGTAAGCGCTCAATAAATACGATTGAATGAATGAATGAATGACCTGATCATCCTGTATCTTCCCCGGTACTTAGAAAGGAGCTTTATTATAATAATAATAATGATAATATTTGTCAAGCACTTACTATATTTCAAGCACTGTTCTAATCGTTGGGGTAGATACAAGGTAATCACGTTGTCCCACGTGGGGTTCACAGTCTTAATCCCCATTTTACAGATGGGGTAACTGAGGCACAGAGAAGTGAAACGACTTGCCCAAAGTCACGCAGCTGACGAGTGATGGAGCTGGGATTAGAACCCACTGCCTCTGACTCCCAACGCCGGGTTCTTTCATTTAAGCCAGGCTGCTTCTCTACACATTGCAAGCCCTTAACAAATACCAAATACCACCGTTATCATCATTATTATTTTTTCATAGCCCACAGCTTTTTGGGGTGGATGCTCAGCTTTATTCACCCACAAGAGCGGGGAAGCGGCATGGCCTAGTGGAAAGAGCACAGGCCTAGGAATCAGAGGACCCGGGTTCATTCATTCAATAGTATTTATTGCACGCTTACTATGTGCAGAGCACTGTACTAAGCTCTTGGAATGTACAATTCGGCAACAGATAGAGACAATCCCTGCCCACTGACGGGCTTACAGTCTAATCGGGGGTGACAGACGGACAAAAACGAGACAACTTAATCGCGATAAATAGAATCAAGGGGATGTACACCTCATTAACAAAATAAATAGGGTAATAAAAATATATACAAATGAGCACAGTGCTGAGGGGAGGGGAAGGGAGAGGGGGAGGAGCAGAGGGAAAGGGGGGAAAGGGGACTTAGCTGAGGGGAGGTGAAGGGGGGGTAGAGAGGGAGCAGAGGGAGCAGAGGGAAAAGGGGAAGCTCAGTGTGGGAAGGCCTCTTGGAGGAGGTGAGCTCTCGGTAGGGCTTTGAAGAGGGGAAGAGAATTATTTTGGTGGAGGTGAGGGGGGAGGGCATTCCGGGAAAGCGGGAGGACGTGGCCCAGGGGTCGACGGCAGGATAGGCGAGAACGGGGGACGGTGAAGAGGTGGGCGGCGGAGGAGCGGAGCGTGCGGGGTGGGCGGTAGAAGGAGAGAAGGGAGGAGAGGTAGGAGGGGGCAAGTTGATGGAGAGCCTTGAAGCACAGAGTGAGAAGTTATTTTTTTCATGCGGAGGTTGATAGGCAACCACTGGGGGATTTTAAGGAGGGGAGTGACATGCCCAGAGTGTTTCTGTAGGAAGAAGCGTTCTCATCTTGACTCTGCCCCTTGTCTGCCGTGTGTTCTTGGACAAGTCACTTCACTTGTCTGGACTCAGTTTCCAAAACTTCAAAAAATGGGGATTCTGTATCTGTTCTCCCTCATACCTGACATGTGAATTTCACGTGTGAGAGGGGCTGTGTCTGACCTTTCATTCATCAGTCATATTTATTGAGCACTCACTGTGTGCAGAGCACTGAACGAAGAGTTTGGAAGGTACAATTCAGCGATAAAGAGAGACAATCCCTGCCCACAATGGGCTTACAATCTAGAGGGAGGGTGACAGACATTTCAGTAAACAGTCATCAGTATAAATAGAATTATAGATATGTACATATCACAACAAGTAAACAGGCATCAATATAAAGGATAGAATTATAGATATGTACATATGTGCTGTGGGGTGGGGGGGAGACCAAAGGGAGATAGTCGAGGCTATGCAGAAGGGAGGGGGAGCTGTGGAAAGGGGGGCTTAGTCTGGGAAGGCTTCTTGGAGGAGGTGCACCTTCAGTAGGGCTTTGAAGGGGGGAAGAATGATTGTTTGGCAGATTTGATGAGGGAGGGGGTTCCATGCCAGGGGTCGACAGTAGGACAGGCGAGGTGGAGGCCCAGTGAGAAGGTTAGCGGCACTAGGGGAGTGGAGTGTGTGGGCTGGGATGGAGGAGGGAAGGGAGGTACATTCCAAGCGCTTAGTAGAGTGCTCTGCACATAGTAAGCGCTCAATAAATACTATTGAATGAATGAAAGGTGAGGTAGGAGGGGCAAGGAGATGGACAGCTTTGAAGTCAATAGTGAGGAGTTTTTGTTTGATACTTTCATTCATTCAATAGTATTTATTGAGCGCTTACTATGTGCAGAGCACTCTACTAAGCACTTGGAATGTACAAATCGGCAACAGATAGAGACAGTCCTTGCCCTCTGATGGGCTTACAGTCTAATCGGGGGAGACGGACAGACAAGAACAATGGCAATAAATAGAGTCAAGGCAAATAAATAGAATCAGGTTGATGTACATCTCATTAAACAAAATAAATACGGTGATGAAGATATATGCAGTTGAGCGGACAAGTACAGTGCTGAGGGGATGGGATGGGAGAGGGGGAGGAGCGGAGGGAATGGGGGGAGAAGAGGGCTTAGCTGCGGAGAGGTGAAGGGGTGTAGAGGGAGCAGAGGGAAAAGGGGGGGAGCTCAGTCTGGGAAGGCCTCTTGGAGGAGGTGAGCTTTAAGTAGGGATTTGAAGAGGGGAAGAGAATTAGATTGTCGGAGGTGAGGAGGCAGGGCGTTCCGGGACCGCGGGAGGACGTGGCCCGGGGGTCGACGGCGGGATGGGCGAGACCGAGGGACGGCGAGGAGGTGGGCGGCGGAGGAGCGGAGCGTGTGGGGTGGGGGGTAGAAAGAGAGAAGGGAGGAGAGGTAGGAGGGGGCAAGAGGATGGAGAGCCTTGAAGCCTAGAGTGAGAAGTTTTTGTTTTGTGCGGAGGTTGATAGGCAACCAATTCAGAGGTGGATACAGAGGTGGATAGGCAACCACTGGAAATTTTTGAGGAGGGGGGGTGACATGAGGTGAACGTTTCTGTAGAAAAATAATCTGGGCAGCAGAATGTGGTATGAACTGAAGCAGGGAGAGGCAGGTGGTTGGGAGGTCAGAAAGGAGGCTGATGCAGTAGTCCAGTCGGGATAGGACGAGTGACTACTAAAACGGTAGTGGTTTAGATGAAGAGGAAAGGGCGATGTTGGGAAGGTGAGATCAGCAGGATTTGGTGACGGATTGGATATGTGGGGCAAATGAGAGGGCGGAGTCAAGGATGACAACAAGGTTGTGGGTTTGTGAGACGGGAAGGATGGTTGTGCCATTGGCAGTGTTAGGAGAGTTTGGGAGAGCACATGGTTTGGGAGGGAAGGTGAGGAGCTCTGTTTCGAACATGTTGAGTTTTAGGTGGCGGGAGGGCATCCAAGTAGAGATGTCCTGAAGGTAGGAGAATATGACTCTGGAGGGAGGGAGAGAGAACAGGGGAGGAGATATAGACCTGACCTGATTAACCTGTATGCACACCAGCGCTTAGAACAGTGCCTGACACTTAGTAAGCGTTTAACAATAACAACACTAATAATAACCATAATAACACTTCAAACAAAAACTCTTCACCACTGGCTATAAAGCAGTCCACCACCTTGCCCCCTCCTACCTCACCTTACTTCTCTCTTTCTATAACCCAGTCTGCACACTTCGTTCCTCTAGTGCTAACCTTCTCACTGGGGCTCGATAATATATAATGAAAAGATCTGTGATTCTGTCTCTCCTGCTAGACTGTAAGCTCCTGTGGGCAGGGAATCACTATCCTCTCCATCTTCAAAGCCCTACTAAAATCACATCATTTCCAAGAAGCCTTCCCTAACCTCTCTTCTCCCCACCCTATCTTCTCCTCCTAATGGGTCACTTATCCCCTTGACCCCACACTTAGGAATTTATCCTCCAAACAACCTTCACAGAATTTATGTATATGTCTTTATACTCTGCTCTTTCCCTCTACCTGCAATTAATTCTAGTATCCGTATCCCCAATTACACTGTAAAGTTGTTGAGGACAGGGATCATGAGTATTAACTATATTGGACTCTCCCAAGTACTTAGTACCGTGCTCTGCAAAGTCATCATTCATTTCTTTGACTGGATTGGGTCTCATGCTTCCACTGTACACTCTCGAGTGCTTCTTATTAATAACAGTATCTATTGGGTGTTTACTGTGTACAGAGCACTGTCCTATCCGAGCCCGCTCTTCAACTCTCCCATTCTTCCCTGCAGTGGAAAGAGCATGGGGTTTAGAGTCAGAGGTTGTGAGTTTTAAACTCGACTTGCCACTTGTCAACTGTAAGTCAATTAACTTCTTTATGCCTCATTTACCTCATCTGTAAAATGGGGATTAAGACTGTGTGCCCCATGTGGGACAACCTGAACAGTGCTTGGCACATACAAAGTGCTTAACAAATACCATCATTATTATTATTATTACATTTAGACAAGATCTCCAGCCTCCTCTCATAGGCCACCCCTTCCACCTGCATATCCGACCCCATTCCTTAGCAATTTATCATTCATTCAGGTTAGCGGCAGAGGAGTGGAGTGTATGGGGTGGGCTGTAGGAGGAGAGAAGGGAGGTGAGGTAGGAGGGGGCAAAGTGATGGAGAGCTTTGAAGCCAAGAGTGAGGAGTTTTTGTTTCACGCGAAGGTTGATAGCCAACCACTGGAGGTTTTTGAGGAGGGGGTTGACATGCCCGGAGCGTTTCTGTAGAACGATGATCTGGGTAGCGGAATGAAGTATGGACTGGAGCAGGGAGAGAAAGGAGGATGGGTAATCAGAGAGGAAGGATGGGAGATCAGACAGAAGGATGGGAGATCTCATCCGCTCCCTTCTTCCCTCCCTAACAGCCATCTTCAACCACTTGCTCCTAATGGCTTCTTCCCCACTGCTTTCCAACCTGCCCATGTCTATCCTAGCTATTGCCCCATCTCCAAATTCCTTGAGTGAGTCATCTAGATATTGAGAAGAAGAGTGGCTCAGGGGAAAGAGCACAGGCTTGGGAGTCAGAGGTCATGGGTTCTAATCCCAGTTCCGCCGCTTGTCAGCTGTGTGACTTTGGGCAAGTCACTTAACTTCTCTGTGCCTCAATTACCTCATTTGTAAAATGGGGATTAAGACTGTGAGCCCCACGTGGGACAACTTGATCACTTTGTATCTCCCCCAGTGCTTAGAACAGTGTTATGCACATAGTAAGCGCTTAACAAATACCATCATTATTATTACATCCGCTGTCTCAAATTCCTCTCCTCCAATTCTCTCTTTGGTCCCTTCCAATCTGGTTTCTCTTCACAGAAACCACTCTCTCAAAGGTCACAAATGATCTCCTTCTTGCCAAATCCAATGGTCTCTATTCCATCTTCCTCCTTATCTGGCTATCTTCTCTCTCTTTGAGCACTGAGCACAGTGCTTGGCAAAGAGGAAGAGCTTAGCAACCAGTACCATATGGTCACCAAATCCAGTTCTTGCCAAATCCAACGGCCTCTACTTCATCTTAATCCCCCTCGATCTCTCAGCTGCCTTTGACCCTGTGGACCACCCCCTTCTCCTGGAAACATTATCCAATCTGGGCTTCACTGACTCTGTCCTCTCCTGGTTCTCCTCATCTCTCTGGCCGTTCATTCTCAGTCTCCTCTGTGGGCTTCTTCTCTGCCTCCTACCCCCTAACTGTGGGGGTCCCTCAGGGTTCCGTTCTGGGTCCCCTTCTACTCTCCATCTACACCCCCTCCCTTGGAGAACTCATTCCCTCCCATGGCTTCAACTACCAGCTCTATGCGGATGACCCCCAAATCTCCATCTCCAGCCCTGATCACTCTTCCTCTCTCCGATCTCGCATCTCCTGCCTTCAAGACACCTCTACTTGGATGTCCTCCCATCACCTCAAACTTTACATGTCCAGAAGAGATCTCCTTATCTTCCCTTCCCCATCTTTCCCATCACTGGAGATGGCATCACCATCCTGCCTGTCTCAGAAGCCGGTAATCTTGGCATTTTCCTTGACTCTTTGGTCATTCAACTCGCATATTCAATCCATCACTAAATCCTGTTGGTCTCATCTTCATAACATAACTAAATTGCCCCTCTTCTCTCCAGCTAAACTGCTACCCCATTAATAGAAGCAGCGTGGTTTAGTGGATAAAGTATGGGCTTTGGAGTCAGAGGTCATGGGTTCTAATCCCGGCTCTGCCACTTGATGATGATAATAATGGTATTTGTTAAGCGCTTCCTATGTGCCAAGAACTGTTCTAAGCGCTGGGGGGGATAAAAGGTAATCAGGTTACCTCACCTGGGGCTCACAGTCTCAATACCAATTTTACAGATGAGGTAACTGAGGTCCAGAGAAGTCTAGTGACTTACCCAAGGTCACACAACAGACATGTATCCACTAGAAAATGCTGCTTTCTCACTTGTCAGCTGTGTGACTATGGGCAAGTCACTTAACTTGGGGGATGCAGCGTGGCTCAGTGGAAAGAGCACGGGCTTTGGAGTCAGAGGTCATGGGTTCGAAACCCCGCTCTGCCACTTGTCAGCTGTGTGACCGTGGGCAAGTCACTTCACTTCTCCGTGCCTCAGTTACCTCATCTGTAAAATGGGGATTAATACTGTGAGCCCCACGTGGGACAACCTGATTCCCCTGTGTCTACCCCAGCGCTTAGAACAGTGCTCTGCACATAGCAAGCGCTTAACAGATACCAACATTATTATTATTATTATTATTAACTTCTCTGTGCCTCATTTACCTCATCTGTAAAATGGGGATTAAGACTGTGAGCTCTATGTGGGACAACCTGATTACCTGGTATCTACCCCAGTGCTTAGAACAGTGCTTGGAGCATAGAAAGAACTTAACAAATACCATCATCATCATCATAATACAATCACTCATCCTATTCCGCCTAGATTACTGTATCAGCCTCCCTGCAGACCTCCCAGCCTCTCCCCACTCCAGTCCATACTTCACTCTGCTGCCTGGATCTTTTTTCTACAAAAATGTTAAGAACACGTCACCCTCCTCCTCAAAAATCTCTAGTGGTTGTCTCTCCACCTCCACATCAAACAAAAACTCCTCACTATTGGCTTCAAAACTCTCCATCACCTTGCCCCCTTCTACCTCACGTCCCTTCTCTCCTTCTACAACCCAGCCCGCACACTTCGCTCCACTAGTGCTAAGTGTCTCCATCTTGGCCCACGTCCTGCCTCTGGCCTGGAGTGGCCTCCCTCCTCAAATCTGACAGACAGTGACTCTCCCCCACTTCAAAACCTTACTGAAGGCCCATCTCCTCCAAGAGGCCTTCCTTGACTAAGCCTCACTTTTCGTCATCTCCCAGTCCTTTCTGTGTTGCGCGGGCTGGGCTGGAGTAGGAGATCAGGAGGTGAGGGTAGGAGGTGGCAAGCTGATTGACAGCCTCATCTGCGCTCTGACCTTCACCAAAAGTGGGCTTACCTTTTAATTCATCCATTCATTCATTCAATCGTATTTACTGAGCGCTTACTCTGTGCAGAGCACTGTACTAAGCGCTTGGAATGTACAAATCAGCAACAGATAGAGACAGTCCCTGCCCATTGATGGGCTTACAGTCTAATCGGGGGAGACAGACGGACAAAAACAATAGCAATAAATATATGAGATAGCTAAACAGACAGGCTTCCAGATTTGGGTACCGTGCTCCCGAGAGAAAATGAAAGACAAATACCTGAGTTAAGCTGGGAACTGTAAACTCCATGAGTCCCAGACCGTTGCATGAGTACATCTCCAAAGCAACCAGGACTTTAGTCATTGGATCTTGCCCTCCATTACCGTTCTGGTTACAAAGAAAAGTTAACCATTTGTTGAATATTTTACGAATAGAAGAAAATGCACATTGACAGAATCACATGTGTGAGAACAGCTAGGTAGAAACACTAGGAGCTAACACACATTTAACATTCAATTGTATTTATTGAGCACTTACTGTGTGCAGAACACTATAATGAGCGCTTGGAAAATACAATTCAGCAATAGAGACAATCCCTACCCAACAACGGGCTCACAGTCTAAAGGTGGGGAGACAGACATCAAAACTATTAAACAGGCATCAATAGCATCAAAATAAATAAATAGAATTATAGGTATAATAAGAATAATGTTGGTATTTGTTAAGCGCTTACTATGTGCATAGCACTGTTCTAAGTGCTGGGGGAGATACAGGGTCATCAGGTCATCCCCCGTGAGGCTCACAGTTAATCCCCATTTTACAGATGAGGTAACTGAGGCACAGAGAAGTTAAGTGACTGGCCCACAGTCACACAGCTGACAAATGGCAGAGCTGGGAGTCGAACCCATGACCTCTGACTCCGAAGCCCAGGCTCTTTGCCCTGAGCCACGCTGCTTCCCCCATCATTTGTGGGGGAAAGTCATATATATGACGATGTTGGTATTTATTAAGCACTTACTATGTGCCGAGCACTATTCTAAGCGCTGGGGGAGATAAAAGGGAATCAGGTTGTCCCACGTGGGGCTCACAGTCTTAATCTCCATTTTACAGTTGAGGCAACTGAGGCACCGAGAAGTTAAGTGACCTGCCCAAAGTCACACAGTTTTCAGGTGGCAGAGCCGGGATTAGAACCCCTGACCTCTGACTCCTAAGCCCGTGCTCTTTCCACTGAGCCACGCTGCTTCTCTGATTTCTTTATATATAAATCATATATATCATTTATTAATGATACATACACATCATTAATGTAAAAATAGAATAATAAATATGTCCATATATACACAGGTGCTGTGGGGAGGGAGGGGGGAGTAGAGGAAAAGGGGGGCTCAGTCTGGGAAGGCCTCCAGGAGGAGGTGAGTTTTCAGGAGGGCTTCGAAGGGGGGAAGTGAGCTAGTTTGGCGGATGTGAGGAGGGAGGGCGTTCCAGGTCAGTGGTGGGACGTGGGGCAGGGGTCGACGGCGGGACAGGCGAGAACGAGGCCCAGTGAGGAGGTTAGCGACACCAGAGGAGCAGAGTGTGCGGGCTGGGGTGGAGAAGGAAAGAAGGGAGGGGAGGTAAGAAGGAGCAAGGTGATGGAGCACCCTGAAGCCAATAGTGAGGAGTTTTTGCTTCATACGGAGGTTGAAAGGAGATTTTTGAGGAGGCATTTGACGTGTCCAGAGTATTTCTGTATGAAGATAATCTGGACAGCAAAGTATAGACTGAAGTGGTGAGAGAAAGGAGGTTGGGAGATGGGAAAGGAGGCAGTATTCCAGTCGGGATATGATGAATGACTGTACTAACATCTTGAATATCTATTTAGCTGAATCATAACCTGACTGAAAGCAGTCTCAAAGGAAGGTTATCAAATTCAGGGATGAAATCGTTTATTTGAATGAAAATGGGGAAGCCTGAGGCTATGCAAATACAGCCATTACATAGTTACTGTTTGATAAAGCTATTCATTTTTAACAGTATTTAATTATAATTAGAGAGGAAGCGAGGTTCAGTGGAAAGAACGTGGGCTTTGGAGTCAGAGGTCATGAATTCGAAGCCCAGCTCCTCCACCTGTCAGCTGTGTGACTTTGGGCAAGTCACTTCATTCTCTGGGCCTCAGTTCCCTCATCTGTAAAATGGGGATTAAAACTGTGAGCCTCAAGTGGGACAACCTGATTGCCCTGTATCTACCCCAGCCTTTAGAACAGTGCTCAGCACGTAGTAAGCGCTTAACAAATACCAACATTATTATCATATTAATAATGTTGGCATTTATTAAGCGCTTACTACGTGCCGAGCACTATTATAAGCACTGGGGTAGATACAGGTTAATGAAGTTGGATGCAATCCGTGTCCCTCATGGGGCTCGTAGTCTCAATTCCTATTTTACAGATGGAGTAACAGAGTCAGAGAGAAGTGAAGTGACTTGCCCAAGGTCACACAGCAGACAAGTGGCAGAGCTGGGATTAGAAACCAGGTCCTTCTGGTTCTCAGGCCCGTGCTCTACCATGCTAGACCGTGCTACTTCTCAACTCACACTGTTCTTCCCAACTCATACTAGCCAACTTTCACTTGAATACTTCTAAACTCACAGCCACCATAGCACTTTGTATATATTGATTAAATATTGAACTAGTTGAGTTCACCTTTCTCATCTACTTCCTCCTAAATAATAATAATAACATTATTATTACTGTGGTATTTGTATAGTGCCTACCATGTACTAAACTCTCCAATAAGTAAAAAGAGGTCATGGGTTTGAATCCCGGCTCTGCCACTTGTCAGCTGTGTGACCGTGGGCCAGTCACTTCACTTCTCTGGGCCTCAGTTACCTCATCTGTAAAATGGGGATTAACTGTGAGCCCCAATTGGAACAACCTGATCACCCTGTATCTCCCCCAGCACTTAGAAGAGTTCTCTGCACATAGTAAGTGCTTAACAAATACCAACACTATTATTATTATTATATGAGAAATGACAGAAATTATATGACAAATGAGAAAACTGAAGTACAAAAAAGTTATGTGACTTGATCAAGGTCTCAAAGCTGGAAAGTGGTTGTGTTGGGATTAGAATTTAGGCCTCTGATTCCCAGGCCTTTGCTCTTGTGTGTATATATATATTACATCTTATACATATATATATACACACACACACACTGCTTTTATATATACTTTGCTCTTATAAACATATAAGCAGTGTGGTTTAGTGGCAAGAGTCCGGGCTTGGGAGTCAGAGGACATGGGTTCTAATCCCGATTTTTCTGCCACTTGTCTTCTGTGTGACCTCGGGCAAGCCATTTCACTTCTCTGGGCCTCAGTTACCTCATCTGTAAAATGAAGATTAAGAGTGTGAGCCTCACATGGGACAACCTGATTACCTTGTATCTATTCCAGCTCTTAGAACAGTGCTTGGCGCATAATAAGTGCTTAACAGATACTATAAATATTATCCTATCTGTCTCCCCCTCTAAACTGTAAGCTCGTAGTGTTGTACTGTACTTTCTCAAGCACTTAGTACAAAGCTCTGCTCAGAGTCAGTGCTTAATAAATGACAAAGAAAGACTGAGAAAGAAAAAATGCTCCTTTCCTCCTGCTTAGCCATTCTCTTCTCCCCTAGGGCCCAGTTTTCACTCACTGCTCCTCTCAAGATAACCTACTCACCGTGTCTTGGTCTCATCCTTACTGCCACTTCACTCATTCTCTCGACTTTCCCCCCAACTCCTGGCAACAAACTGGACCCCTTCCAGCCTTCAAAGCCCTTCTGAAATCACATCTCTTCCAGGAGGCCTTCCCTGATTCGTCTCTCATCTCCCCACTTCACAGCACTATTAGTAGTAGTCATGGTATTTATTAAGTGCTTCCTCGGTGCAGAGGACTGTACTAAGCGTGGGGAAGGAATACACAGGTGGGAATTAGACATAGTCTCTGTCCCTCGGGGTGTTCACCTCACTAATTGTCTCTCCCCGTCCTACCTCACCTCCCTACTCTCCTACTAAATCCAGCCCGCACACTTTGCTCCTCTGATGCTAACCTTCCCATTGTACCTCCATCTTGTATATCTTGTATATCTGGCCGCTGACCTCTCGCTCACATCCTGCCTCTGGCCTGGAATGCCCTCCCTTCCTCAGATCTGTCAGACAATGAGTCTTCCCACCTTCAAAGGCCTACTGAAGGCCCATCTCCTCCAAAAGGCCTTCCTTGACTAAGCCCTCCTCTCTTCTCCCACTCCCTTCTGCATCACCCTGACTTGCTCCCTTTATTCATCCCCACAGCACTTATGTACATATCTGTCATTTTATTTATTTATATTAATGTCTGCCTCCCCCTGTAGACTGTAAGTTTAATGTGGGTAACAATAATCATAATATTGGTGGCAATTGTTAAGCACTTACTATGTGCCAAGCACTGTTCTAAGCGCCGGGGCAGATAGAAGCAGTGTGGCTCAGTGGCAAGAGCCAGGGCTTGGGAGTCAGAGCTCATGGGTTCGAATCCCGGCTCCGCTACTTGTCAGGTGGGTGACTGTGGGCAAGTCACTTAACTTCTCTGTGCCTCAGTGACCTCATCTGTAAAATGGGGATTAAGATTGTGAGCCTCACGTGGGACAACCTGATGACCCTGTATCTCCCCCAGCGCTTAGAACAGTGTTCGGCACATAATAAGCGCTTAACAAATACCAACGTTATTATTATTATTACAAGGTAATCAGGTTGTCCCACGTGGGGCTCACAGTTTTAATCCCCATTTTACAGATGAGGTAACTGAGGCACAGAGAAGTTAAGTTACTTGCCCAAAGTCACACAGCTGACATGTGGCGGAGCCGGAAATAGAACCCACGACCTCTGACTCTCAAGCCCGGGCCCTTTCCACTGAGCCACGCTGCTTCTCTAATGAATGTGTCTGTTACGTTGACATACTGAACTCTCCCAAGTGCTTAGTACAGTGCTCTGCACACAGTAAGAGCTCAGTAAATACAATTGACTAGGTGCCACTTCAATACTTTGGTGGTTCACTCGACCTCTTATAATACTTGTTTTCATATTTTACCATGAGCTCATTGTGGGCAGGGAATGTGTCTACCAAATCTGTTTATATTGTACTTTCCTAAGTGCTCAGTACAGTGTTCCGCACACTGTGAACACTCAGTGAATATCACTGATGATTCAGAGGAGTGTGGCCTAACCGAGAGAGCACGGGACTGGGAGTCAGAAGGAGCTAATAATAAAAATAATAATTGTGGTATTTGTCAAGTGCCTACAATGTGCCAGGCACTGTGCTGACTGCTGGGGCAGATAAATGGTATAATAATAATAATAATGTTGATATTTGTAAAGCGCTTATTATGTGCAGAGCACTGTTCTAAGCGCTGGGGGAGATACAGGGTAATCAGGTTGTCCCACACGAGGCTCAAGGTTTATCCCCATTTTACAGATGAGGTAACCGAGGCACAGAGAAGTGAAGTGACTTGCCCACAGTCACACAGCTGACAAGTGGCAGAGCCGGGAGTCGAACCCATGACCTCTGACTCCCAAGCCCAGGCTCTTTCCACTGAGCCGCACTGCTTATTGATGATGTCGACGATGATACGTGGGGGGCCAGACATTAAGGTACAGATGATGGGGGAAATATTAGAGCATAAGAACATTTATTTCAGTAGTGTAGATGGTCTCAGCCACAAAATAGTCTAACCATTTACTGAAGGAACAGAATTCCAGGAATTAAACCGTACCTCACTGTCCGTTCCAAGTTTCGGTCCAATCTGCTGCTGGCTTAATTGTTTGGCTTTAACCCATGTCACGATCAGTTGCTGTCGCACGTGGATTGGTATCACTTCTTCGGGCAAACTCCCATTAGTCAGATGCAGTGCAAACTCACAAATCTAAAAGGCAAGACAGTTTTTACACAAATTTGGGTAGGATGGGGATCACTTAAATCCTTTCTAAAGCAGGCTGGCAGATTCAGAGGAGTGTGGCCTAGCTGAGAGAGCAAGGTCCTGAGAGTCAGAAGGACCTAATAATAATTGTTGTACTTGTCAAGTGCTAACTATGCTAACTGCTGGGCCAGTTAGAAACAAATCAGGTTGGACACAGGCCCAGTCCCACGTGGGGCTCACAGTCTCAATCCCCACTTTACAGATGAGGTCACTGAGGCCCAGAGAAGAGAAGTGAATTGCCCAAGGTCACACAGCAGACAAGTGGTGGATCCAGGACCAGAACCCAGATTCTTCTGACTCCCAGGCCCGTGCTCTATCCACTACGCCATGCTGCTTCTCAGGGTTCTAATCCCTGGCCCTGTCATTTCTCTGCTGTGTGACCATGGGCAAGTCACTTCATTTTCTGCACCTCAGTTACCTCATCTGTTTTTTAGACTGTGAGCCCGTTGTTGGGCGGGGATTGTCTCCATCTGTTGCCTAATTGTACATTCCAAGCACTTAGTACAGTGCTCTGCACACAGTAAGCGCTCAGTAAATAGGATTGAATGAATGAATGACTTAGACTGTGAGCCCCACGTGGGACAGGGACTGTGTCCAACTTGATTAACTTGTATCTCCCCCAGCGCTTAGAACAGTGCCTGCCCCTTTCCTTCACACTTTATCAAAACACTTGGCCCTCCCTTCTTCCCTCCCTAACCACCATCTTCAACTGTCACTCTCCAATGGCTCTGTCCCCATTGCTTTCAAACACACCCATGTTTCCTCTGGCCTACAAAACCCCTCCCTTGACCCCACGGCTCCCTCCAGTTATCGCCTCAATTCCCTCCTACCATTCCTCTCCAAACTTCTTGAGCGAGTCCTTCGCATCCCGTCTCAAATTTCTCTCCTCCAATTCTCTCCCTGACCCCCTGCAATCCGGCTTCCAACACCTCCACTCCACAGAAACCGCCCTCTCAAAGATCACCGATGATCTCTTTCTTGCCAAATCCAATGGCCTCTACTCACTGCATCCTAATCCTCCTCCACCTCCCAGCTGTCCTTGATACCGTCGACCACCTCCTTCTTCCGGAAACATTATTCATCCTCGGCTTCACCGACAATGTCCTCTCCTGGTTCTTCCCCCTATCTCTCTGGCTGCTCATCCTCGGTCTCCTTCAGGGCTCCTCCTCTGCCTCTCCACCCCTAACTGTGGGGGTCCCTCAAGGTTCAGTTCTGTGTTCCTTTCTATTCTCCACCTACACCTACTCCTCTGGAGAAACCACTCGCTCCCAAAGCCTCAACTATCACCCCTAAGCAGGTGATACTCAAATCGACCTCTTCAGCCCTGATCTCTCTCCCTCTCTGCAGTCTCACATTTCCTCCTGCCTTCTATTTGGGTGACCCCCCGTAACTTCAAACTTAACATGGTTAAAACTGAATTTCTTATTTTCCCACCGAAACCCCATCCTCCCATCACTGTTGACAGCCCCATCATCCTTCCTGTCTCACAAACCTGTAATCTTGGCATTATCCTTGACTCCTCTCTGTCGTTCGACCCACATGATCAAACCATCATTAAATCCTGTCAGTTCTACCTTCACGACATTGATAAAATCCACCCCTTCCTCTCCCTCTGAACTGCTGCCACATTGATTCCAGCACTTCTCCTAGCCCACCTTGATTATTGTATCAGCCTCCTCGCTGACCTCCCCGCCTTCTGTCTCTCTCCACTCCAGTCTATACTTCACTCTGCTGCCCGGATCATTTTCTTCCAGAAGCGTTCAGACCACGCTTCCCCACTCCTCAAGAACCTCCAGTGGTTGCCCATCCACCTCCTTATCAAACAGAAACTCACCTTTGGTTGTAAAGCAGTTTACCACCTTGCCCCTTCCTACTTCACTTCATTAATCTTCCACTACAACCCAGCCAACATACTTTGTTCCTCTAATGCCAACCTTCTCACTGTACCTGGGTCTCGTTGATCTCACCACGGACCTCTCATTCATCTCCTGCCTCTGGCCTGGAATGCCCTCCCTCCTCATATCAGACAGATAATTGCTCTTACCCACTTCAAAACCCCACTGAAGGCACATCTCCCCCAAGAAGCCTTCCCTGACTAAGCCCTTCTGTCCTCTTCTCCTATTATGTGTCACCCTGACTTGCTCCCTTCATTCATCTTCCCTCCCAGCCCCAAGGCACATATGTATATATGGGTTATTTGTTATTCATTTACTTATGAATAAAAAAATCAGCACACTATCTGCTTCATTCCCTGGAACTTCTGGAACAAACCACTGCAGTTGCAGTGACCCATATACCTGGAGGAAATTATAATAATTGTTGTAGTTGTTAAGTACTTACTATGTGCCAGGCACTGTACTAAGCACTGGGGCAGATACAAGCAAATCTGTTTGGACACAGTCCCTGTCCCACTTGGGGTTCATTTTCAATGCCCATTTTACAGATGAGGGAACTGAGGAAGAGAGAATTGAAGTGACTTGTCCAAGGCCACACAACAGACAAGGGGCAGACCCGGGTTTAGAACCCACGACCTTCTAACACCCAGGCTGGGGCTCTATGCATTATGCCCTGCTGCTTCTCCACCAGAGACAGCGCAGCAGGAGAGAGAAGAACAGGGCCTCTGTACCTCTAAGGCTGATTTGATTTCGAGAACTCCGCTGGGATCCACCGACGTGATCTGAGCCTGATTTGGCTTTTCGATGATTTTGATGGCAGCCTTTTTATACTTCTCTGTGGTGGACTCCACGGTCTTCATTTCCTCATTCTTTGGGAACGGGGGGATCCAGGAGAGCATTAAGCCTCGAGCCAAAGCATTACATAGCGTCACTAAAATAACAGTATTCCTAGAAAAATACATACCAAAAGAAATGCAGTGAAACACATAAAAACAGAACTCATCATCTTCCCACCCAAACCCTTTCCACCCACTAACTTTCTCATCCCTGCAGGCAGCACCATCATCCTCCTTATCTCCCAAGTCTATAAACGCGGCACTAGAAGTGTGGCCTAGTGGATAGATCACGGACCTGAGAGTCAGAAGGACGTGGGTTCTAATCCCAGCTCTGCCACTTCTCTCCTGCGTGACTTCAATTCAAGTTGGACACAGTCCCTGTCCCTCGTGGGGATCACAGTCTCAATCCCCATTTTCCAGATGAGGGAACTGAGGCCCGGAGAATGCATTCATTCAACCGTATTTATTGAGCGCTTAATGTGTGCAGAGCACTGTACTAAGCCCTTGGAAAGTACAATTCAGCAGCAGAGACAATCCCTACCCAACAACGGTCTAAAGCGGGGAGTCAAACAACAAAACAAACCAAGGAGGCAGGCATTGCCCCAGGTCACACAGCAGACAAGTGACGGAGCCGGGATTAGAACCCATGACCTTCTGACTCCCAGACCCGTGGCCTATCCAATACACTATGCTGCTTCCTCTACTTCCCAGTATTTCTTCAATATTCTCAATATATGAGAAAATAAGAGACTATATATACTCAATATATGAGAAGCAGACCTGCTCAGTGGAAAGAGCCTGGCTTGGGCGTCAGAGGACGTGGGTTCTACTCCCAGCTTTGCCACTTGTCTGCTGTGTGACCTCGGACAAGCACCTTAACTTCTCTGGGCCTCAGTTCCCTCATCTGTAAAATGGGGATTAACACTGTGAGCCCCACGTGGGAAAACCCGATTACCTCGTATCTATCCCAGCACTTAGAACAGTGTTCGGCACATAGTAAGTGCTTAACAAATACCATAATAATTAATAATAACAATTATTCTCTGAAAGAAAAATGCACGGTAGAAGACCGACTCACCCACAATGCCCGGTGACTTTCATTATATTCAGAAGTTTCTGCAAAGGAGCAACAAGTTCCCTCTGTCGTCCCGCGGCTATCAGATGCCTATTGTGATTTAAGACATACACCACCGCGTTGTGGACGATCCACGCCTCGTTTATTTCTTGTCCAATTTCTGCTGACCTCAGCAGGCTTTTCATGGCATACTGAGATAGGTTTTTTATCCAGGAGCTGGAAAATGAAAGATGGGACAGTCTGATTCTGAAATCGCACTAAGAAGTGTTTGTGGCTTCTTTTCCTTTAGGGAATCTAAAAGGGCTAAGCCATCTTACTAGTTTTAGGATCAGAGTTTCTCATTGTTCTCATCATATATTACTAGGACATCGAGTCATTTCTGGGCACCTTCCTTTGGAACCAAGAATCCATCGATCAATCGATCATATTTACTGAGCACTTACTGTGTACAGAGCACTGTACTACGTACTTAGAAGAGTTCAACACAATATAAAAGCTGTATTCCCTGCCAACTTCACTTCTTTAATGCCAAAGTTCTCGCTGCATCCCAATCTCATCTACCTTGCCACCGACCTCTTGCCCGCATCCTGCCTCTGGCCTGGAATGCCCTTCCTCCTCGTATCCGACAGGCGATTACTCTCTCCCCCTTCAGAGTCTTATTGAAGGCACACTTCCTCCAAGAAGGCTTCCCTAATTAAGCCTCCTCTTTCCTCCCTTCCCACTTCCTTCTGCATCCCCCTGACTTGCTCCCTTCATTCATTCCCCACCCCCCAGCCCCACACCACTTATGTCCATATCTGTCATCTATTTATTTCTAATAAAGTCTCTCTCCCCCTCTAGACTGCAAGCTTGTTTTGGGCAGCGAATGTATCTGTTTAGTGTTGTACTGCACTCTCCCATGTGCTTAGTACAATTCTCTGCACACAGTAAGTGCTCAATAAATATAACTAAATAAATGAATATGACTGAATTGAATGAAGGAGTTTACGCTCTAGAGTGGTAATATTACAGAAACCCTATTTATCTTGTTAATGAAATGTGCATCGCCTCGATTCTATTTACTTGCTATTGTTAACAATAATAATAATAATGTTGGTATTGGTTAAGCGCTTACTATGTGCAGAGCACTGTTCTAAGCCCTAGGGTAGACACAGGGGAATCAGGTTGTCCCACGTGGGGCTCACAGTCTTAATTGTCTTATTGTTTTAATGAGATGTTCATCCCCTCGATTCTATTTATTGCTATTGTTCTTGTCTGTCCGTCTCCCCCGATTAGACAGTAAGCCTGTCAAAGGGCAGGGACTGTCTCTATCTGTTACCGATTTGTACATTCCAAGCTCTTAGAACAGTGCTCTGCACATAGTAAGTGCTCAATAAATACTATTGAATGAATGAATAAATGAATAGGGAGAAGGTTCTCATTGGTGATAATAATAATAATTGTGGTTTTTTTTAAGCACTTACTAGGTGCCAAGCACTGTATTAAGCGCTGGGGTAGATACAAGCAAATTGGATTGTACACAGTCCCTGTCCCAGTGGGGCTCACAGTCTCAATCCCTATTTTACAGATGAGGGAACTGAGGCACAGCAAAATGAAATGACCTCCCCAAGGTCACACAGAAGACAAGTGGAGGAGCTGGGATTAGAACCCATGACCTTCTGACTTCCAGGCCCGTGCTCTTTCCACTGAGTCATGCTGCTTCTAACAGATACCATAATATTTAATCATTATTATTGTGATGATGATGTTTCATGGTTGATAGCAGGATGACCAAGCAACTGCTCCCTGGGGACTGATGCAATGAAGGAAGGCCAGACAAATGTTTTCACGGTGTAGGGAAGCCTAGTCTTAACCAACACGGAACGTCCAAAAACTGCTGGGAGACCAGTGCAGCAGAGAGACCAGTTTGGCGGGTAGCAATCAGGAGAGGGATGATTGTGGTGAGAGGCTGGTTTGGGCTACACTTATTATCTGTGCCTTCCTCTCTTCCCCCTTGTTCACTCCACGAGGCAGAGGACTACGTCTCCTGCTTTTTATTGGACCCTGCTAAGTACCTAGCACAGTGCAGTACACTCAGTGAATGGTCAGTGTATACCGATAATAATGACGTTGGCGAAGACGGCCACAGGCTGCATTCTTGGTTTAATCGGGCCTCACAAATGAGGCTTTACAAAAATGTACAAGAAAACAAAAAAAGTTTCCCAATTGCACAACCAGCTTTCAATCCCGGCAGACTTTGGCACGGCGTTGGTAGTCTGTTGGCTTTTATGGGTTCGAATCCCTGCTCTGCCACTTGTCATCTGTGTGACTGTGGGCAAGTCACTTCACTTCTCTGTGCCTCAGTTACCTCATCTGTAAAATGGGGGTGAAGACTGTGAGCCCGATGTGGGACGACTTGATTACCTTCTATCTACCCCAGCGCTTAGAACAGTGCTTGGCACAGAGTCGTCTCTCTCGTTCACCCCACACAGCCTATCCGTTACCAAGACCTGCCGGTCTCACCTTTACAATATCGCCAAGATCCGCCCTTTCCTCTCCACCCAGACGGCTACCTTACCGCTACGGGCTCTCGTTATATCCCGGCTAGACTACCGTGTCGGCCTTCTCTCCGATCTCCCCTCCTCCTCTCTCGCCCCGCTCCGGTCTATTCTTCACTCCGCTGCCCGGCTCATCGTCTTGCAGAAACGCTCTGGGCCCGTCACTCCCCTTCTTAAACACCTCCAGTGGTTGCCTATCGACCTCCGCTCCAAACAAAAACTCCTCATTCTAGGCTTCGAGGCTCTCCATCCCCTTGCCCCTTCCTACCTCTCCTCCCTTCTCTCTTTCTACCGCCCACCCCGCACGCTCCGCTCCTCTGCCGCCCACCTCCTCGCCATCCCTCGGTCTCGCCCACCTCGCCGTCGACCCCTGGGCCACGTCCTCCCGTGGTCCTGGAACGCCCTCCCTCCTCACCTTCACCAGGCTAATTCTCTTCCCCTCTTCAAAACCCTACTTAAAACTCACCTCCTCCAAGAGGCCTTCCCAGACTGAGCTCCCCTTCTCCCTCTACTCCCTCTACCACCCCCTCTTCACCTCTCCGCAGCTTAACCCTCTTTTCCCCCCATCTCCCTCTGCTCCTCCCCCTCTCCCTTCCCATCCCCTCAGCACCGTACTCATCTGCTCGACTGTATATATTTTCATCACCCTATTTATTTTGTTAATGAAATGGACATCGCCTCCATTCTATTTAGTCGCCAACGGTTTTTACGAGATGTTCTTCCCCTTGACTCTATTCATCGCCATCGTTCTCGTCTGTCCGTCTCCCCAGATTAGACCGTGAGCCCGTCAAACGGCAGGGACTGTATCTGTTGCCGACTTGTTCATTCCAAGCACTTAGTACAGTGCTCTGCACATAGTAAGCGCTCAATAAATACTATTGAATGAATGAATGAACAAATATCAACATTATTATTATTATTCTATGGTCTGGGGTAGATTTAAAGTAATCAGGTTGCCCCACGTGGGGCTCACAGTCTTAATCCCCATTTTACAGATGAGATAACTGGGGCATAGAGAAGTTTAGCAGCTTGTCCAAGGTCACACAGTGACGAGTGGTGGAGCCGGGATTAGAACCCATGTCCTCAGACTCCCGAGTCTGTGATCTTTCCACTAAGCCACGCTGCTTCTCTAGTGGTCTAGTGGAAAAAGCCCGGATCTTGGAGTCAGGGGAACTGGTCTGCCAATTGCTTACTGAGTGACCTCGAGCAACTCATTTCACTTCTCTGTGCCTCAGTTCTCTTGTTCTCCCTCCCACTTAGATTCTGAACCCAATGTGGGACAGGGTCTGTGTCCAACCTAATTAACTTGTATCTGCCCCAGCATTTGGAACAGAGTTTGGCACCTTGTAAGTGATCAACAAATAGCATAAAAAAAACAACACACAGCATGATCGAAAAAAGAGAAACAGGAAGCAGCAAGGCCTATTGGAAAAAGGACAGGATTGGGAGTCAGGAAATCCAACTTCTAATACCTGCTCCACCACCCGCTGGCTGTGTGACTCTAGGCAGGTCACTTAACTTCTCTGTGCTTCACTTTCCTCCCCCTTAGGCTGTGAGCCCTAGGTGGGACAGGAAATGCAACCGATCTATCAACTCCAGTGCTAAGCACAGCACTGAGCACATAATAAAAATAATAATGATAACTGTGGTATTCTTTAAGCACTTACTATGTGCCAAGCACTGTTCTAAGCACCGGGGTAGATACAAGGTAATCAGGTTGGACACAGTCCTTGTCCCACATGGGCTCACACTTTTAATCCCCAATTTCCAGATAAGGTACCTGAGACCCAGAGAAGCGAAGTGACATCTGAGACACAGAGAAGTGAAGTGACTTGCCCGAGGTCACACAGCAGATTTGTTGTGGAGTCGGGCTTAGAACCCGCATCCTCGGACTTCCAGGCCCAGGCTCTTTCCACTAGGCCATGCTTTAGCATCACTATTATTGTATAACATTCTACTCAAAGATCCCACAAGCAAAGCTTGTGAGGCAGTGTGAGTTAGTGAAAAGAGCATGGGTTTAGGAGTCAGAGGTCATGGGTTCTAATCCTGCCTCCACAACCTGCCTGCTGTGTGATCTTAGGCAAGTCACTTTACTTCTCTGTGCCTCAATTCCCTCATCTGCAAAATGAGGATTAAGACTGTGAGACCCACATGGGACAACCTGATGATCTCAAATCTACTCCAGTGCTTAGAATAGGGCTAGGCACATAATAAGCGCTTAACAAATACCATCGTCATTATTATTAGTAAATACTAATATGCAGATCGCAACCCAGAAACACAACAACGGCAGAAAGAGAATGAGCAAGATGAAAGGTGATGGGGCTTTTCGGGTAACCCTGTACTGTTACCAATACTCCAGCCATTCTGGATCTTGAGAGGGAGGCAGGGACACGTAGCCAATCGGATGTTGGCTTAAGTCTTCAGGTGGGACAGCCTGATCGTTCAGCTGAGTACCTTCAGAGTGAAGCAAATGAATCGTGGCCTACGGACAAGGACAAAAGAAAGAAGGGTAAATCTCAACTTCACCCGCGTCGCGGTTTATGGAAATCATGCCGTCGATCGATCGAGAGAATTCAGAGGGGCCGAAGATTCGCTGAGAAGCGTCGGGGCTTGATTAAAAGAGGAAGATTTCTCCAAGGGGTGGGTGAACATGGAGAATAGAACTGGACCCTAATAATTGACCTGCCCATAATTTATTTTACCGTCTTTTTAGAATGGAAGCTCATCCCGGGCAGGGAACTTGTCTACCACCTCTGGTATACTGGACAGTGCTCTGCACACAGTAGGCATTCAATTATTACAATTGATTGATTGAACGATTGATTGAGAGGTTAATCCACAAGATTCTGCAAGGAGAAAGTCTGGCCTATTGGAAGGAGCAAGGAAACGAGATTGCTGAGATCAGGGTCCCAAATCCACCACTTGTCTGCTGTGGGCTATGGGCAAGTCACTTAACCTCTCTGGTCCTCTTTTCTTATCTGTAAAATGGGGATAAAATACTTCTTCTCATTTCCTTTTAATAATAATAATAATTATAATAATGATGATGATGGTATTTGTTAAGACTTACTATGTGCCAAACACCGTTCATTCATTCATTCAATCGTATTTATTGAGCACTTTCTGTGCGTGGAGCACTATACTAATTCATTCATTCATTAGTATTTATTGAGTGCTTATTCTGTGCAGAGCACTGTACTAAGAGCTTGGAGTGTAAAATTTGGCAACAGAGACAATCCCTGCCCAGTGATGGGCTCATGCTCTAATCGGGGGACACAGACGGGAAAGCAAAACAGAACGAAACAAAAACAAGACAACGTTATCATGATAAATAGAATCAAGGGGATGTACACCTCAATAACAAAATAAATGGGGTAATAAAAATATATACAAATGAGCACAGTGCTGAGGAGAGGGGAAGGGGGAAGGAGGAGGAGCAGAGGATGGGGTGGGAAGGGGAAGGGGGGAGGGGGAGGAGCAGAGGATGGGGTGGGGCGGGAAAGGGAGGGGGAGCAAAGGGAAAGGGGGCTCAGCTGAGGGGAGGTGAAGGGGGAAAGGGGAGGAGCAGAGGGTGGAGGGGGAGCAGAGGGAAAAGGGGGGAGCTCAATCTGGGAAGGCCTTTTGGAGGAGGTGAGCTCTCAGTAGGGCTTTGAAGAGGGGAAGAGAGTCACTTTGGCGGACGTGAGGAGGGCATTCCAGGACAGCGGGAGGGTGGGGGCCTGGGCCAGAGGTCAACGGTGGGATAGGCGAGAACGGGGGATAGTGAGGAGGTGAGCGGCAGAGGAGCGGAGCGTGCGGGGTGGGCAGTAGAAAGAGAGAAGGGAGGAGAGGTAGGAGGGGGCGAGGGGATGGAGAGCTCTGAAGCCCAGAGTGAGGAGTTTTTGTTTCATGTGGAGGTTAATAGGCAACCACTGGAGGATTTTAAGAAGGGGAGTGACAGGCCCAGAGCGTTTCTGTAGGAAGATGATCCGGGCAGCGGAATGAAGAATACACTGGAGTGGGGAGAGGCAGGAGGAAGGGAGATCAGAGAGCAGACTGACACAATAATCCAGCCGGGATATTATGAGAGCCCGTAACAGTAAATAGCCATTTGGGTGGAGAGGAAAGGGTGGACCTCGCTGCTTAGAAAATGGTGCAAATACTAAGCACTTAGAAAGCACAATTCAGCAACAGATAAGCACTAGGGTAGACACAGGGTAATCAGGTTGTCCCACATGTGACTCACAGGTTTAATCCCCATTTTACAGATGAGGTAACTGAGGCACAAAAAAATGAAGTGCCTTGCCCAAGGTCACACAAGTGTCAGAGTCGGGATTAAAACCCATGTCCTCTGACTCCCAAGCCCGGGCTTTTGCCACTAAGCCAATTTCTAAATGTGAGATCTCTTAATCTCTTAGGTTTTGAGCCCTATGGGGGTCAGGGACTGAATCGGATATGATTGTCTTGCATCTCTTCCAGGCTTGGCAAAGTATCAGGCGCATAGTAAGTGTTGAATGAAAACCATTATTATCGAGAATGTAGGAAAAACTACCAGGCCTACAAAGCCTGGATCAGCTTGGTTTTATGGCTACTGAATCGATCCAAACAATTATGGATTCGACTAACACATTATGATTTCTTGGGCGGTCACTTTCCGGAATAACATTCTAATTTCTTCAATGAGGAATGCGGAAAGGCAAAATTAAAGACAATATAAAGCACTTGGCAGGGATTTTTAAGGACTGCAAATTCACAAACCTCGGCATTAATAAATCCTACTTCTGCAAATGTTCTGAGCAGATCAGGAGACAGTGATTTGGCAGGCTGACTCGATTCGGAGGGATCTGATAGCATCCGATCTGGGCTTTCGAGTGTTTTCTTCTTCTTCTCTGAAAGCACCGCCGAAACTGCAATTTCTAAATGTGAGATATCTTAATGAATCCATCCGTGATATTTATTGGGAGCTTACGGTGTGCAGAGCACTGTACTAAACATTTGGGAGAGTACAATACAGCTGTGCGGCCTTGTGGGTAGAGCATGAGCCTGGGAGTCTGAAGGACCTGGGTTCTAATCCCGGCTCTTCCGCCTGCCTGCTGTGTGACCTTGGCCAAATCGGTTCACTTAGCAACATGGTGTAGCGGGTAGAGCATGAGACTGGTAGTAAGAAGGTCACAGGTACTAATCCTGGCTCTGCCACTTGACTGTCGTGTGACCTTGGGCAACTCACTTCACTTCTCTGGGCCTCAGTTACCTCATCTGTAAAATAGGGATAGAGACTGTGCACCCCACCTGGGACAGGGACTGTGTCCCACCCGATTTGATGGTATCCACCTCAGTGCTTAGTATACAGTGCTTGGCACAGAGTAAGCACTTAACAAATGCCATTATTATTAAAAAATATCATTAATACTGTTCTCTGGGCCTCAGTTGCTTCATCTGTTAAATGGGGGTTAAGCCTGCTTAGCTCATATCTACACTAGCCTTTAGTTCAGTAACTGACCTATAGTAAGTGCTTAATAGATACATAAAAAAGCAGTAATAATTATGATCCCTACCCATAACTACCTTACACTCTAGTTTACTATATTATTAGCAGCCTATACTGAGCACTTACTGTGCAGAAAGCGTTATTCTAAGCACTTAGAAGCAATAGACAATAGTAGAAGACACAGTCCCGATGTCAATTTGTCTTTTCTACTAAAGCTGGAGAAAAATACAAGTTGGGACAAAATTATTCCCTACCAAGTTGACAATCTAACTGAATATTTCATTGTTATATTCCTGGAAGAACGGATCAGTCGGTGATATTTTTTGAGCCGTTACTGTGTGCACAGCACCGTACTAAGCGCTCGGGAAAGTAAAGACAACTGAGTTTGTAGATATTAGTAATAATTATTGAGGCGTTTGATAAGTATAGACCACGTCGCCAAGCACTGTATCAAGTGCTGGGGTGGATATAAGCAAAGCAGATTGGACCCAGTCTCTGTCCCACATGGGGTTCACCATCTTAATCCCCATTTTACAGACAACAGAACTGAGGCACAGAGAAGTGAAGTGACTTGCCCAGGGTCACATAGCGGACAAGGGTTGAAGCTGGAATTAGAACCCAGGTCCTTCTGTCTCCCAGGTCCGTGCTCTATCCACTAGGCCGTGTTGCTTTTCTGAGACTGTGTCCAACTCGATTTGCTTTTATTCCCCCGCCAGTGCTTAGTACAGTCCTAGCACATAGTAAGCGCTTACCAAATATCACAATTAGTATTATTATTAGATGGATCCCTGCCCACGAAGAGCTTACCGTTTACAAGGGGAGATAGACAAAGTGGTTTTGGGATAGGGGAGATAATAGAGTGTAAGAATATTTGCATTAAGTGTTGTGGGGTTGGGGGGAGTACTGAAGTCCTTGGAAGTTCATAGCCAAATTCATAGTTGATGGAGATGGGAGACAGGGGAAATAAAGCCCTTAGCCTGGGAAGTCCAGATTTTTCTTTCTTTTTCCCTTCTTTTGTGTTTTTTTTTTAAAATATGTTTTTGTAACGCTCTATTCTACATCCCTAGTTCAGTGTCGGCGAAGCGTGAGATCGGAAGGACCGTCGGTGAAAAGCGAAGAGCTATTTAAGCTTCTCTACTGGCAGAAAAGCAACGGAAGATACCGGAGGTGGGAGGTGGGAGAACATGGGCTGTTTTGGGAAGCGAGACCTCAGCTGTTTAATTGAAATCTTAATAAAAATAGTAATAATAATCATAATAAGGCTATCCGTTAAGCTCTTACCATGTCCCAGGCACTGTTCTAAGCACTGGTGTAGATACAAGGTAATCAGGTTGGACACGGTCTCTATCCCACATGGGACTCACAGTCTTAATCCCCATTTTATAGATGAGGGAACTGAGCCAAAGATAAGTGAAGTGACTTGCCCAAGGTCACACAGCAGATACGTGGTGGAGCCGGGATTAGAACCTACGTCCTCCGACTCCCAGGACCGTGCTCTTTCCACCAGGCTCTTCTTCTGACACTGGAGCCTCCAGATTCCCCACACTGAATCCGAGGGTTTTTGTCACCAGGTAGGGAGAGCACATTTCTTATCCCTATTCCACAGAGGAGGAAACTGAGGCCCAGGCAGGCTAAGCGAATTTTGCGAGACTGCATGGCAGACCGGTGGCAGAGCTGGGACTAGACTCCAAGCTTCTTGTCTTCTCCAGTGGGGAGGGGACAAGGGCCACTGCCCACCAAAGGGCTACGTGATCAGTTTCAAAGCTAATATTAATCGGTGTCATTCCCTCAGTGGTTACTATGTGCAGGCACCGTACTAAGCATTTGGGAGAGTACAAGCGTTTTTAGATATGATCCTTGGCCTTAGAGACAGCATCATCTATTCCTTGGAAAGTTTACCAACCTTTCGTGGGTCGGGATGTCTTCTTGAATATCATATCATCGTACAGGAGGCAGAACCTGCTAGCTGTTCGGCAAACATCCCACACGCCTTGTTTCCGGGCCACTTTGGCGAGGTCTGCCCAGATTTGGATTCTGCCCCCGGAAATAGAAAAAACATGAATATGAGACCTAAATTCCAAAATAGTTCCTAAAACTTCAGCATGGACCAGAGAGGTAGCTATTATTTAGGCATTGGGAAGGAAAAAAACAGCATGAGAAGCAGCGTGGCTTAGTGGGAAGAGACCGGGCTTGGGAGTCAGAGGTCATGGGTTCGAATTCCGCCTCTGCCACTTGTCAGCTGTGTGACTGCGGGCAAGTCACTTCACTTCTCTGGGCCTCAGTTACCTCATCTGTAAAATGGGGATGAAGACTGTGAGCCTCACGCTGGACAACCTGATTACCCTGTATCTACCCCAGCAATTAGAACAGTGCTCGGCACATAGTAAGCGCTTAACGAATACCAACATTATCATTATTATTACAAGATTTCAGATTACAAATTGATAATCAGTGGAAAAGTAAGGTTCCACTCCCAAATCCATTGATTTTTAATGAGAAAAAGTAAAGGATTTGATAACCATAGACCTTAAGGGGCAGAAGCAGTTTGGCTCTGTGGAAAGAGCACTGGCTTTGGAGTGAGAGGTCATGGGTTCGAATCCCCGCTCGGCCACTTGTCAGCTGTGTGACTTTGGGCAAGTCACTTCACTTCTCGGTGCCTCAGTTACCTCATCTGTAAAATGGGGATTAAGACTGTGAGCCCCACGTGGGACAACCTGATGACTCTGTGTCTACCCCAGCGCTTAGAACAGTGCTTGGCACATAGTAAGCGCTTAACAAATACCAACATTATTAAGGGGCAGTATCATTTCCTGGCAAATTTGGATTTACCAAAGATTAGGGAAATCCCTATTCACCTGGGCAGGAGACTTGAAACTTTCATATGAAAATCAATCATTCATTCATTCAACTGTATTTATTGAGTGTATTTACTGTGTGCGGAGCACTGTACTAAGTGCTCGAGAAAGTACAATACAGCAACAAAGAGTGCCCACAGTGCGCTCTCAGTCTAGTAGGAAGGAGACAGACGTCAATACGAATAAACGGACATCTATATAAATAAAGAAAATGACAGATATATACATAAGCGCTGTGGGGAGGAGAGGGAGGAAGAGCAAAGGGAGCAGGTCAAGGTGACGCAGAAGGGAGTGGGAGATGAGGAAAAATGGGGCTTAGTCTGGGAAGGCCTCTTGGAGGAGATGGGTCTTCGGCAAGGCTTTGAACTGGGGGAGAGTCACTGTGTGGTGGATTTGAGGAGGGAGGGTGTTCCAGCCCAAAAGCAGGACGTGGGCCAGAGGTCGGCGGCGAGACAGACGAGATAGAGGCACGGTGAGAAGATTAATAACGATGTTGGTATTTGTTAAGCGCTTACCATGTGCAGAGCAGTGTTCTAAGCGCCGGGGTAGACACGAGGGAATCAGGTTGTCCCACGTGGGGTCACAGTCTTAATCCCCATTTTACAGATGAGGTAACTGAGGCACAGAGAAGTGAAGTGACTTGCCCAAATTAGCACCAAAGGAGCCGAGTCTGTGGACTGGGTTGAAGGAGAGCAGTGAGGTGAGGTAGGAAGGGGCAAGCGGATGGAGAGCTTTAAAGCCAACGGTGAGGAGTTTTTGTTTGATACGGAGGTGGATAGGCAACCGTTGGTGACTTTTGAGAAGGAGGATGATGCGTCCTCAACGTTTCTGTAGAGAAACGATCCGGGCAGCAGAGTGAAGTATGGACTGGAGTGGGGAGAGGTCAGCAAGGATGCTGCTGCAGTCACCTAGGCGCGATAGGATGTGTGATTGTACTAACACGGTAGCTGTTTGGATGGAGAGGAAAGGGCGGATCTTGGAGATATCGTGAAGGTGAGACTGGCAGGTTTTGGTGACGAATTGAATATGTGGGTTGAATGAGAGAGCAGGCTCAAGGGAAATGTCAAGGCTTATGAGACAGGAAGGACGGTGGTGCCGTCTACAGTGATGGGAAAGTCTGGGAGGGGACAGGGTTTGGGTGGGAAGATAAGGAGCTCTGTTTTGGACTCGTTTGAGGTTCATTCATTCAATAGTATTTATTGAGCACTTACTATGTGGAGAGCACTGGACTAAGCGCTTGGAATGAACAAGTCGGCAACAGATAGAGACGGTCCCTGCCCTTTGACGGGCTCACGGTCTTATCGGGGGAGACGGACAGACGAGAACGATGGCGATAAATAGAGTCGAGGGGAAGAACATCTCGTAAAAACCGATGGCGACTAAATAGAATCGAGGCGATGTCCATTTCATTAACAAAATAAATAGGGTGATGAAAATATATACAGTCGAGCGGACGAGTACAGTGCTGAGGGGAGGGGAAGGGAGAGGGGGAGGAGCAGAGGGAGATGGGGGGAAAAGAGGGTTAGGCTGCGGAGAGGTGAAGGGGGGGCGGTAGGGGGAGTAGAGGGAGAAGGGGAGCTCAGTCTGGGAAGGCCTCTCGGAGGAGGTGAGCTTTAAGTAGGATTTTGAAGAGGGGAAGAGAATCAGTTTGGCGGAGGTGAGGAGGGAGGGCGTTCCGGGACCGTGGGAGGACGTGACCCAGGGGTCGACGGCGGGATAGGCGAGACCGAGGGACGGCGAGGAGGTGGGCTGCGGAGGAGCGGAGCGTGCGGGGTGGGCGGTGGAAAGAGAGAAGGGAGGAGAGGTAGGAAGGGGCAAGGGGATGGAGTGCCTCGAAGCCTAGAGTGAGGAGTTTTTGTTTGGAGCGGAGGTCGATAGGCAACCACTGGAGGTGTTTAAGAAGGGGAGTGACAGGCCCAGAGCGTTTCTGCAGGAAGATGAGCCGGGCGGCGGAGTGAAGAATAGACCGGAGCGGGGCGAGAGAGGAGGTGGGGTGATCAGAGAGAAGGCTGACACAGTAGCCGGGATATATATATATATATATATAGCCGGGATATAACAAGAGGACATCCACATATCCTGTATTGAAGGCAGGAGGAGATGCGAGCCTGGAGGGAGGGAGAGAGATCAGGGCAGAGATGTAGATTTGGGGATCATTTATACAGAGATGGTAGTTGAAGCCATGGGAGCGAATGAATTCTCCAAGGGAATGAGTGTAGATGGAGAATAGAGGATCTAGAACTGAAATTTGAGAGCCCCTCCCCCCACCCACCCGCCCCAAACACTCAGTCAATGGTATTTATTGAGTGTTTTTACTGTGAGCAGGGCATTATACTAGGCTCTTGGGAAAATACAGCATAATAAGGTTTTTGGTTTTAATTTCATTTGTAAAGCATTTACTTTGTGCCAGGCACTGTATTAAGTGCTGGGGTAGGTACAAGATAATCAGGTTGGATACAGGCCATATAATAACAAATAATAATGGTATTTGTTAAGCGCTCAGGATGTGCCAGGCACTGTACTAACCACTGGGGTGGATACGAGCCTATTCATTCATTCATTCATTCATTCATTCATTCATTCATTCATTCATTCATTCATTCAATCATATTTATTAAGCGCTTACTGTGTGCAGAGCACTGAACTAAGCGTTTGGAAAGTACAATGCAGCAATAAAGAGAGACAATCCCTGCCCATACTGGGTTTACAGTCTAGAAAGGGCAAGACAGACATCAAAAGTAAACAGGAATCAATATAAATAAATAGAATTATAGATACATACGAATCAAAACAAGTAAACAGGCATCAACATTAATGGAATTATAGATATACTTAAGTACTGGAGTGGGGAGAAGAGCAAAGGGAGCGAGTCGAGGTGTCGCGGAAGGGAGGGGGAGCTGAGGGAAAGGGGGGCTTAGTCTGGGAAGGCCTCTTGGAGGAGGTGAGCCTCCAGTAGGGTTTGAAGGGGGGGAGGGTGACGAAGCGAGAATTAGAACCAGGTCCTCTAACTCCAAGGTCTGTGCACTTTCTACTGGGCCACGCTGCCACTGGCCTATTTGGTAGGTATTTTCCCAGCCAACTAGGGGATTTTTGTCTACAAGGGGAAACGGACATTAAAATAAATTATGGATATGCACATACATGTTATGGGGCTGAGGGTGGGGTGAATATCAAGAGCGTAAAGACTGTAAGCTTTTTCTTCTAGCCACTGCACACAGTAAGTGCTCAATAAATACGACTGATCGATCTGTTGCTTAAAGGGTACAAATCCAAGTAATGGGATCAGGACACTGGTAGATGTTTTGAATCATAGAAAGCAATTGTTTAACTCCATTAGCAATAAAAAGTAAATTCTTGTCATGCTTGTGCTGGGTAAGATTGCTTTTGGAAGATCATTTTCCACATTAATGTCTATTCTTCCCTCCCTTATATACCTTGACTGCTATTTCAGTCCTTTCACATTCCCTAACACACATGTTCATTTATTTGTTCAATTGTATTTATTGAGTGCTTACTTTATCCCAGCTCTGCCACTTGTCAGCTTTGCGACTGTGGGCAAGTCACTTAACTTCTCTGTGCCTCAGTTACCTCATCTGTAAAATGGGGATTAACTGTGAGCCTCACGTGGGACAACCTGATTACCCTGTATCTACCCCAGCGCTTAGAACAGCGCTCTGCACATGGTAAGCGCTTAACAAATACCAACATTATTATTATTACTTATGCAAGTCATTGTGCTAAGCACTTGAGTACAATATAATAATAAATAGACACACTCCCTGTCCCCAGTGAGCTCACGGTCTAGAGGACAAACTCGCACCCAGAGCATTTGTGTCAATCAATCATTGTGTTGGTCTCCACCCTTGAAGGGCAGAGCTCGTGTTCACAAATTCTGTTGTACTCCCTTAAGTGCTCTGCACATAATACAGTGCTCAGTGCATGGTTGTCGTTCAATAAATGTTCATTCATTCATTCAATCGTATTTATTCATTCATTTATTCAATAGTATCTATTGAGCGCTTACTATGTGCAGAGCACTGTATTAAGCTCTTGGAAAGTACAATTCGGCAACAGATAGAGACAATCTCTGCCCAACAATGGGCTCACCGTCTAGAAGGGGGAAGAGAGACAATAAAACAAAACAAGTAGGCATCGATAAATAGAATTATAGATACAGATACATCATTAGTAAAATAAATAGGGTAATACATATGTACAAATATACACAAGTGCTGTGGGGCAGGGAAGGGAGTGGAGCAGAGGTGATGGGGAGGGGAGGAAGAGGAGAGGAAAAGGGGGGCTCAGTCTGGGAAGGCCTCCTGGAGGAGGCGAGCTCTCAGTAGGGCTTTGAAGGGGGGAAGAGAGCTAGTTTGGCGGAGGTGAGGAGGGAGGGCGTTCTGGGAGAGCGGGAGGACGTGGGCCAGGGGTCGACGGAGGGACAGGAGAGAACGAGGCACAGTGAGGAGGTTAGCGGCAGAGGAGCGGAGTATAATACTTTAGTGATCGTTGCTTGGGGAAATGTCAGTCAGTCAACCAGTCAATCGTATTTACTGAGCACTTACTGTGTGTAGAACACTGCACTAAGCACATGGGAGAGGACAGTATAAGTCACAAGGAAACACGTGCTGCCTACTTGCAAAGCACTCTGAGTTAGGACAAAATTCCATATATTTTTAGAAGATGAATGGGTAAGAAACTATTGCTGCCATTAAGTCCTCTAGACTGTAAGCTTGTAATGGGCAGGGAATGTGGCTGCTAATTCTGTTGTATTGTAGCCTCCCAAGCGCTTAGTAATAATAATAATTATGGTATTTGTTAAGTGCCTACTATGTGCAGAGCACTGTTCTAAGTGCTGGGTAGATACAAGGTCATCAAGTTGTCCCACATGGGGCTCACAATCTTAATCCCCATTTTACAGATGAAGTAACTGAAGCACAGAGAAGTTAAGTGACTTGCCCAAAGTCACACAGCTGAGTGGCGGAGTCCGATTCGAACCCACGACCTCTGACTCCCAAGCCCGTGCTCTTCCAACTAAGCCATTCTGTTGCTTCTACAGTGCTTTGCACATGGTAAGCGCTCAGTGAATACAATGGATTGATTAAGTAGTTGTCGTTGTTTTATGCCGTCGAGTCGAGTCACGGTTCGCTCTCACGGCTTTGACTACCATCTCTACGCAGATGACACGCAGATCTACATCTCTGCCCCCGTCCTCTCCCCCGCCCTTCACGCTCGCGTCTCCTCCCGCCTCCGGGACGTCTCCACCTGGATGTCGGCCCGCCACCTAAAACTCAACATGAGCAAAACTGAGCTCCTCATCTTCCCTCCCAAGCCCGGTCCTCTCCCAGACTTCCCTATCACCGTGGATGGTACGACCGTCCTTCCCGTCTCTCGGGCCCGCGACCTCGGTGTCATCTTTGACTCGTCTCTCTCGTTCACCCCACGCATCCGATCTGTTACCAAGACCTACCGATCTCACCTTTACAATATCGCCAAGATCCGCCCTTTCTTCTCCACCGAGATGGCTACCTTACTGCTACGGGCTCTCGTTATATCCCGGCTAGACTACTGTGTCAGCCTTCTCTCTGATCTCCCTTCCTCCTCTCTCGCCCCACTCCGGTCTATTCTTCACTCCGCTGCCCGGCTCAGCTTCCTGCAGAAACGCTCTGGGCCCGTCACTCCCCTTCTTAAACACCTCCAGTGGTTGCCTATCGACCTCCACTCCAAACAAAAACTCCTCACTCTAGGCTTCGAGGCTCTCCGTCACCTTGCCCCTTCCTACCTCTCCTCCCTTCTCTCTTTCCACCGCCCACCCCGCACGCTCCGCTCCTCCGCCGCCCACCTCCTCGCCATCCCTCGGTCTCGCCCATCCCGCCGTTGACCCCTGGGCCGCGTCCTCCCGTGGTCCCGGAACGCCCTCCCTCCTCACCTCCAACAATCTAATTCTCTTCCCCTCTTCAAATCCCTACTTAAAGCTCACCTCCTCCAAGAGGCCTTCCCAGACTGAGCTCCCCCCTTTTTCCCTCTGCTCCCTCTACCCCCCTTCACCTCTCTGCAGCTAAACCCTCTTCTCCCCCCCTTTTCCTCTCCTCCTCCCCGTCTCCTGTCCCACCCCCTCAGCACTGTACTCATCCGCTCAATTGTATATATCTTCATCACCCTATTTATTTTGTTTAATGAGATGTATATCACCCTGATTCTATTTATTTGCCATTGTTTTATGAGAAGTTCTTCCCCTTGACTCTATTCATCGCCATTGTTCTCGTCTGTCCGTCTCCCCCGATTAGACCGTAAGCCCGTCAGAGGGCAGGGACTGTCTCTATCTGTTGCCGATCTGTACAGTCCAAGCGCTTAGTACAGGGCTCTGCACATAGTAAGCGCTCAATAAATACTACTGAATGAATGAGTCCGACCCATAGCAGCGCCACGGACGCATCTCTCCCAGAGCGCCCCACCTCTATCTGCAAAACTCGGGCAAAATCTGCAAAACACTTTTACTTTGCCCACAGTGTCAAGATGTTTACGAATTTTGTATTTGCATGTATCGGATGTGTTTGCATGTGGAAGATTCACTGGCAACTGAAAGATTTTTTTTTTAATTAGAAGCAGAGTTACCCAGTGGAAAGAGGCTGGGCCTAGGAATCAGAAGGATGGGTTCTAATCCTGGCTCTGCCATTTATCTTTTGCTTGACCTTGGACAAGTCATTTACCTTTCTCTTGGCCTCAGATATCTAATCTATAAATTGGGGATTAAGACTGGGAGCCGCATGTGGGACAGAGATGATGCCCAACTGATTATTATTGGATCTACCCCAGCGATTAGTAGTGTCTGGCACTTAGTAAGCACTTAACATGTACCATTAAAAAAATACACAGGGTATTGGCACAAGGAAAATGTCAATACAAAATCTCCATTAATTCTATCTTTCCATTTATGATATAAAAATAAATTTTTCTTGGTTACCTCTCTTTTTCATTTTCACGCCCTAATCGTTTCAAATGTCCTCCGGCTTTCTCTACACTCTTGGTGTGATGGTGAGCTTTTGCACAGAGAAAACTGATCTGGCTCCTGCTTTTGCCTGTGGAAACTTAAAGTAGAGAAACAAATGCAAACGTTTAAACCATAGAGCAGGTGGATGTGGGAAGCTTGGGAAGCAGTGTGGCCTAGGGGATCGAGCATGGACCTAGGAGTCAAAAGGATGTGGGTTCTAATCTTGACTTCATCACTTGTCTTCTGTGTGACGTTGGGCAAGTCATTTCACTTCTCCGTTACCTCATCTGTAAAATGGGGAATAAGACCGAGTCCCATGTGGGATTTGGAATGTGCCCTACCTACGACTAGCTTGTATCTACTGCAGAACTTAGAAAACTGACACATACTAAGTGCTTAAATAAATACCATTAATAAAAACAGGAAAAAAAACACCTGGATTTCAAAAACAGACAATATAAGGAGTATGGATCCATCTGTAATTCTTGAAGCTGGCTACATGAACTTCTGCATTAAATCCATCAACAATCTGAGCGAGGTGTACTGTTAGAAGCTGGAGGAGAAGAGATTGTTACTCAAGGGAAATTCACTCATTCATTCATTGAATCGTATTTATTGAGCACTTTCTGTGTGCAGAGCACTGTATGAATAATAATGTTGGTATTAAGTGTTTACTATGTGCACAGCACTGTTCTAAGCGCTGGAGTAGATACAGGGTGATCAGATTGTCCCACGTGGGGCTCAAAGTTTTAATCCCCATTTTACAGATGAGGGAACTGAGGATCAGAGAAGTTAAGTGACTTGCCCACAGTCACACAGCCGACAAGTGGCGGAGCCGGCATTCGAACCCCCGACCTCTGACTTCCAAGCCCGGGCTCTTTCCACTGAGCCACGCTGCTTCTCTTGGGAAAGTACAATACAACAATAAACAGTGACATTTCCTGCGCATAACGAGTTTAAATTCTAGGGCAGGGGAGACAGACATCAATGCAAATAAATAAAATTACATATATGCACATAAGTGTTGTGGGGCTGGGAGGGGGAAAGAGCAAAGGGAGCAGGGGAGATGAGGAAAAGTAGGGCTTAGTCTGGGAAGACCTCTTGGAGGAGATGTGCCTTCAATAAAGCTTTGAAGCACGGGAGAGTCATTGTCAAATTTGAGGAGGAAATGATTCATTATTTATGGGATAAAGTTAATGAAAAAGCCAAATCTCCATGTAATAGCAGCCAGAGACCTAAAAAGCCCTGCCTCTTTCTCAGGAAATAACCCCAGGATGGGGACATACGTCCACAAAGGAGATTTTCACAATCTGAGACTGGACAGTTATTGCCTTCCTCTATTCATTCATTCATTCATTCATTAGTATTTATTGAGCGCTTACTATGTGCAGAGCACTGTACTAAGCGCTTGGAATGTACAAATTGTCAACAGATAGAGACAGTCCCTGCCCACTGACGGGCTTAGAGTCTAATCGGGGGAGACAGACAGACAAAAACAATAGCAATAAATAGAATCGAGGGAATGAACATCTCATTAAAACAATAGCAATAAATAGAATCAAGGGGATGTACATCTCATTAACAAAATAAATAGGTTAATAAAAATATATACAGTTGAGCGGACGAGCACAGTGCTGAGGGGAGGGGAAGGGAGAGGGGGAGGAGCAGAGGGAAAGGGGAGAAAAGAGGACTTAGCTGAGGGGAGGTGAAGGGGGGGTAAAGGGGGAGCAGAGGGAGCAGAGGGAAAAGGGGAAGCTCAGTCTGGGAAGGCCTCTTGGAGGAGGTGAGTTCTAAGTAGGGTTTTGAAGAGGGGAAGAGAGTTAGTTTGGCGGAGGTGAGGAGGGAGGGCGTTCCGGGACCGCGGGAGGACGTGGCCCGGGGGTCGACGGCGGGATGGGCCAGAACGGGGGACGGTGAGGAGGTGGGCGGCAGAGGAGCGGAGCGTGCGGGGTTGGCAGTGGAAAAGTAGGTAGTGGCTCCTTCAAGAATCTCAAGAGGAAAGCTGACATATTTAGCAAGACCTGCTGACATGCCCACTACCAAACACCTTCTGATCTGACCTTGAAACAATCAACCGAGGAAATGAAATATCAATAAAAAAATTGACAACAGCCATGTAGAGATATTTTTCTTTCTAAATTAAAAAAATGGCTGAAAGAATAAAGGTAACATCAAAGAAAGTAGATATGGGGAAATAGATAGCACATATGAATATGTCTATCAAAGATAAATGAATAAACAGAGATATATTAAGAAGAAGAATAACTGGGATATTCCTTCAGATATTAATATGTGCCAATCACCGTTCTAAGTAGGATAGGTACAAAATAATCAGGTCAGAACAGTCCTTGCCCCTTAAGGGAGTCACTGTCTAAGCTGGAGGGAGAAGAGGTATTTTATCTCCATTTTTGGAAATAAAACTGAGGCACTGAGAATATAAATAATTGTGATTTTTTTAAGCCTATACTATGTGCCAAGCACTGTACTAAACCCTGGGGTAATAATAATGATAATGTTGGTATTTGTTAAGCGCTTACTATGTGCAGAGCACTGTTCTAAGCGCTGGGGTAGATACAGGGTAATCAGGTTGTCCCACGTGAGGCTCACAGTTAAAGATTTTAAAAGATGAAGTAACTGAGGCCCAGAGAAGTGAAGTGACTTGCCCACAGTCACACAGCTGACAAGTGGCAGAGACGGGAGTCGAACTCATGACCTCTGACTCCAAAGCCCAGGCTCTTTCCACCGAGCCACGCTGCTTAGATATCAAGTTGGACAGAGTCCCCGTCCCCTTTGGGGTTCACAGCCTAAATAATGGGGAGAACATTCATTCAATAGTATTTATTGAGTGTTTACTATGTGCAGAGCACTGTACTAAGCGCTTGGAATGGACAAATCGGTAACAGATAGAGACAGTCCCTGCCCTTTGATGGGCTTAGAGTCTCTTATGTGTTTCTACTTTACAGGTGAGGAAACTGAGACATAGAGAAGCGAAGTGACTTGCTGAAGGTCACACAGTAGACAAGTGGCGGAGTCAGAATTAGAACCCAAGTTCCCAGACTCCCAGGTTCATGCTCTTTCCACTAGGCTGGGCTGCAGGAAACCTGAGCGCTTGTGTAGAAAAAAGGCACATGGGTTCTGATGCACATACACAATTTAGTTGAATGAATCTCAGTGACATTTTGAAACTGAGATGGGGACAGAAATGAGCGGGTAAAATGCAAATACTTTCAAAACAACAGTAGCAGAGTATTCCTCAAAACCTTTCTTTCTAGAAGACGTAGGCCCAAGACATATATTTGTTTCCAATTCTGGGGAGGCGATTTGATCAATTTGAGTTCCTCCTCTCTAAAACAGCCTACTCAAAGCCTCCAATACGTGGCTCAATGGAAAGAGCCCGGGCTTGGGAGTCAGAGGTCATGGGTTCGACTCGCGGCTCTGCCACCTGTCAGCTGTGTGACTGTGGGTGAGTCACTTCACTTCTCTGGGCCTCAGTGACCTCATCCGTAAAATGCGGATTAACTGTGAGCCTCACGTGGGACAACCTGATTCCCCTGTCTCTACCCCAGCGATTAGAACAGTGCTCTGCACATAGTAAGCACTTTACTAATACCAACATTATTATTCTCTCCATACCAAGGTTTATGGCTTTTCCCGTCATATGTATTTGCGCTTCTCACCCACTCCCCCTCAGCTGGCACTCTCAAACTCCGGTTCTAACTGCACCTCACTCTTGACTCTCCGACTCCTGACCTCTCGCTCACGCTATTCCCCCTTCTGCAAACTCCTCCCTCAGTCTAATAGGTTACTTCACAACTCTCCCCATTTGATTAGACCGTAAGCCCGTCAAAGGGCAGGGACTGTCTCTATCTGTTACTGATTTGTCCATTCCAAGCGCTTAGTACAGTGCTCTGCACATAGTAAGCGCTCAATAAATACTATTGAATGAATGAATGAACGACAAGTCCTCCTAAAATCCCATCTCTTATAAACTCTCCATTGGCAAATTCTCAATGAAGAGCAACGTGGCCTAGTTTAAAAAGTCCGGGTCTGGGAGTCAGAGGACCTGGGTTCTAATCCTGGCTCTGCCACTTGTCTGCTGTGAGGCCTTGGGCAAGTCACTTCACTTCTCTGAGCCTTAGTTACCTCATCTGTAAAATGGGGATCAAGACTGAGAGCCCCATGTGGGACATGGGCTGTGTCCAACCTGTCTTGGATGTAGCATGGCACTTGGTAAGTGGGAAGCAGCCTGGCTCAGGGGAAGCGCCCTGGCTCAGTGGAAAGAGCCTGGGCTTTGGAGTCAGGGGTCATGGGTTCGATTCCCAGCTCTGCCACTTGTCAGCTGTGTGACTGTGGGCGAGTCACTTAACTTCTCTGTGCAACAGTTACCTCATCTGTAAAATGGGGATTCAGACTGTGAGCCTCATGTGGGACAACCTGATGACCCTGTATCTCCCCCAGTGCTTAGAACAGTGCTCTGTACAGAGTAAGCGCCTAACAAATACCAACATTATTAAGTGCCTGATACAGACCCCTCAAGACTATAAGTTTGTTGTGGGCAGGGAATGTGTTGTAATAATTATGATGCTGGTATTTGTTAAGCACTTACTATGTGCCAAGCACTGTTCTAAGCACTGACCCTCCAAGCACTTAGTATATTGCTCTGCACACCATAAGTGATCGATAAATATGATTGATTAATCAATTGATAGTAAATGCTCAACAAATACCATTAAAAAAAATTCCCCACACTTTGAGAAGCAGTATGGTGTATAGCAGCACAGGCCTGGGAGTCAGAAGATCATGAGTTCTAATCCCGGCTCTGCCATTTGTATGCTGTGTGACCTTGGACAAGTCACTTCACTTCTCCGGGACTCAGTTCCCTCATATGTCAAATGGGGATTGAGACTGAGAGCCCCACATGAGACAGGGACTGTGATCGGCTTGATTTGCTTCCATACGCCCCAGCTCTGAGAACAGAGCCTGGCACATCGTAAGCACTTAAATACCATAGTTATTATTATTATTCAATCCAAAAGCCAGTGGAAAGAGCCCGGGCTTTGGAGTCAGAGGTCATGGGTTCGAATCCCGCTCTGCCACTTGTCAGCTGTGTGACTGTGGGCAAGTCACTTCACTTCTCTGTGCCTCAGTTACCTCATCCGTAAAATGGGGATTAAGACTATGAGCCCCAAGTGGGACAACCTGATTCCCCTGTGCCTACCCCAGTGCTTAGAACAGTGCTCTGCACATAGTAAGTGCTTAACAAATACCAACATTATTACTCTTAGCATTTATGTCCATCCTCAGTACTTATAAATCTATACTCAATTCAAAATTTTATTCTGACATTTGGTTTAATTTTATTATATCCTTCCCTTTCTTCTGACTCCAACTATTTGAAAATAATGCATGTCTGCTTCCCCCCCCTTAGATTGCAAGTTTCTAGAGGGCAGGGACCACATTCTTTGCTTTCTCAGATCCTCAATCTTGTAGGAATTCAATGGGTTCCATTGACTGATGGGTCAAAATCACCAAATTCTACTTGTGTCTCTAATTTTTGCCTTCTGTAGTCAGTGAGTGGGCGATCCTTTGTGACAGTGTGAAGGAGAAAAAGGGAGAAGAGAGAGGGAGGAAAAGAGAGAGTGTGTGGAAGAGAGAGAGAAAGGAAGTGGTGGATCAGAGCCAGCTGAATGGATGGATGCCTTAGTGTCCTTAAAATGGCTTAAGGGTAGGAAAATAAGCCCCTTGAAAGAAGGTTAGATGAATCACAGGTGTTTAGCCTAGATAAGAGGGAGATTTATTGACTGTCTGCAACGATGTAAAGGGATTTTTGTACAGGAACAACGCTGATCTATTCCTCTACACACCCTCTGAGACTAAATAAAAAGACGTTTGGGCAAATTCCGTTGGAAATGTGCATGGGAAGAGAAGCAGTGTGGTCTAATGGAAAAAGCCCTCTAGACTGTAAGCTTGTTGTGGGCAGGTAATGTGTTTGTTTATTGTTATGCTGTACTCTCTCAAGTGCTCAGTACAGTGCTTTGCCCACAGTAAGCGCTCAATTCATTCAATAGTATTTCTTGAGCGCTTACTATGTGCAGAGCACTCTATTCAATAATAATGTTAATAATGTTGGTATTTGTTAAGCGCTTACTATGTGCAGAGCACTGTTCTAAGCGCTGGGTAGATACTGCGTAATCAGGTCGTCCCACGTGAGGCTCACAGTTAATCCCCATTTTCCAGATGAGATAACTGAGGCCCAGAGAAGTGAAGTGACTTGCCCACAGTCACACAGCTGACAAGTGACAGAGCCGGGATTCAAACCCATGACCGCTGACTCCCAAGCCCCTGCTCTTTCCTCTGAGCCACGCTGCTTCTCGTATTCAATAAATATGAATGACTGACTGAACAACTAGTGCATGGGCCCGGGAGTCAGAAGGCCAGGGTTCAAATCCCGGTTCGGCCACTTGTCTGCTGTGTGACCTTGGGCTAGTCACCGATTTATCGTTGCCTCAGTCACTGCACATGTAAAATGGAGATTAAGACTGTGAGCCCTAAGTGGAACAGGGACTGTATCCAACCTGGATCTACCCCAGCACTTAGTACAGTGCCTGGCACATAGTAAGCTCTTAACAAAGATCATTTAAAGAAAACAAAAGCCAGAACTTGTCAACACCTAGGAGACATCATCGTCCCGGGAGGTTGGGCAGCCTCTCCTCTTGCCTTGAACAAAAAGGAGACTCAACCACTAGTGTCGGCTCCACGTTTGGCCGTCTGCCCGTCTGAAAACGGAACGTGGTCCTGGGAAACAGAAAGTCATGTGTTCTAAACTTGGCTCTGCCACTTGCCTGCTTGGTGACCTTGGGTGAGTTGTTTCACTTCCCTGTGGCTCAGTTACCTGATCTGTAAAATGGGGATTGAGACTGTGAGCCCCAGGTGGGACAGGGACCGTATCCAACCCGATTTGCTTGTAACCCCCTAGTGCTTAGTACAGTGCCTGCCACATAGTAAGTGCTTAACAAATACCACAATTATTAATAGCATTCAACCCGAGGGAGTCCGAGGCCCCGCAATCTGATTATTCTACAAATGCAGCTTTCAAACGCCCTTCTCTTTCTTGCTGAGCGTCTGGAACTTGGAAGCACGTTGTGTGCATGTGAATGTGGAAAGGAAGCCAGAGAGAGACTGATTTGAATTTTTCTCCTTTCTCCTCTTCTTTTTTTCTTTCCTTTCTCCTTCCTCTCCCTCTGGGTTCCTCTATCAGCCACACTGGATTCATGATCTAGATTCTCCCTTTTCCCAGTTCACACAGCTCTCCCCATTTTTCCAGCTTTTTCTCTCCACCCCCGCGGTTAGCTCATCTTTCTTTTTTCTGTACTTCCTCCCCTTAGTGTCCATGGCAGAGATGGGCTCTAACCACCAGTGGCCATCGTGCTTTTTTTGTTGTTGTTATGTTTGCTTTTTATCGTACTTGTTAAGTGTTTACTATGCACCACACACTGTACTAAGCCTCACTCTAGGCTTCAAGGCTCTCCATCACCTCGCCCCTTCCTACCTCTCCTCCCTTCTCTCTTTCCACCACCCACCCCGCACGCTCCGCTCCTCCGCCGCCCACCTCCTCGCCGTCCCTCGGTCTCGCCCATCCCGCCGTCGACCCCCGGGCCGCGTCCTCCCGCGGTCCCGGAACGCCCTCCCTCCTCACCTCCGCCAAACTGATTCTCTTTCCCTCTTCGAAACCCTACTTAAAACTCACCTCCTCTGAGAGGCCTTCCCAGACTGAGCTCCTCTTCTCCCTCTACTCCCTCTGCCACCCCCCCTTTACCTCTCCGCAGCTAAACCCCCTTTTTCCCCTTTTCCCTCTGCTCCTCCACCTCTCCCTTCCCATCCCCACAGCACTGTACTCGTCCGCTCAACTGTATATATTTCCATTACCCTATTTATTTTGTTAATGAATTGTACATCGCCTCGATTCTATTTAGTCGCCATCGGTTTTTACGAGATGTTCTTCCCCTTGACTCTATTTATTGCCATTGTGCTTGTCTGTCCGTCTCCCCCGATTAGACCGTAAGCCCGTCAAACGGCAGGGACTGTCTCTATCTGTTGCCGACTTGTTCATCCCAAGCCCTTAGTACAGTGCTCTGCACATAGTAAGCGCTCAATAAATACTATTGAATGAATGAACTAAGCGCTGGGGTAGATATTCCTTCATTCAATCATTTTTATTGAGCGCTTACTGTGTGCAGCACACTGTACTAAGTGCTTGGAAGAGTTTTTTTGTTATTTTTAAAAACGGTATTTGTTAGGCACTTACTACGTACCAGGCACCGTATTAAGCACTGGGGTAGATACAAGCCGATCAGGTTGGGCACACAGGGCTCCCAGGTTTAATCCTCATTTTAGAGATGAGATAACTGAGGCACAGGGAACTTAAGTGACTTGCCCAAGGTCACCCAGGTGACAAATGCCTTAGCCAGGATGAGAACCCAAGTCCTTCCGACTCCCAGGCCCGGGCTCTAGCTACTAGGCCATGATGTTTCTCACTAGGCCTCACTGCTGTCCACAGTGTGCTTGAATTCTAGAAGGGTAGAAAGATGTCATTATAAATAAATGATAATAATGATGGTATTTGTTGAGGGTTTACTATGTGCCAAGCACTGTTCTAAGGGCTTAGGTAGATACAAGGTTATCAGGTTGTCCTGCGTGGGGCTCACAGTCTTAATCCCCATTTTTACAGATGAGGTAACTGAGGCACAGAGAAGTGAAGTTACTTGCCCAAAGTCACACCGCTGACAAGTGACGGAGCCAGAATTAGAACCCACAACCTCTGACTTCCAAGCAGTGCTCTTTCCACTAAACCACACTGCTTCTGAACTACAGATATGTACATAAATGTGGTGGGATTGAGGATGGGGTGAATACCAAAGGGCCTAAGGTCACAGGTAATAATGCTAATGGTATTTGTTAATAATGATAGTATTTGTTAAGCGCTTACTATGTGCCAAGCGCTGTTCTAAGAGCTGAGGTAGATACAAGGTTATCAGGTTGTCCCGCGTGGGGCTCATAGCCTTAATCCCCATTTTACAGATGAGGGAACTGAGGCCCAGATAAGTTAAGTGACTTGCCCAAAGTCACACAGCTGACAAGTAGCGGAACCTTTATTAGAACCCATGACCTCTGACTCCCAAGCCCGTGCTCTTTCCATTGAGCCACGTCTTAAGTGCTTACTCTGTGCCAGGCACTGTACTAAGCCCAGATCCAAGTGTTCAAGAGACACAAAAGGGAGGGGAGAGCTGGGGAAAAGATGGCTTAGCCGAGGAAGTCTTCTCGGAACTTGGCATTTCTAGCAGCGTGGCTCAGTGGAAAAAACCCGGGCTTGGGAGTCAGGGGTCATGGGTTCAAATCCCAGCTCTGCCACTTGTCAGCTGTGTGACTGTAGGCAAGTCACTTCACTTCTCTGGGCCTCAGTTCCCTCATCTATAAAATGGGGATTAAGACTGTGAGCCTCATGTTGGACAACCTGATCACCCTGTATCTACCCCAGCGCTTAGAACAGAGCTCTGCCCATAGTAAGTGCTTAACAAATACCAACATTATTATTATTATTATTAAATAACGAGAATAAGAAAAATCCTTACCTTTAGCTTCATTTTCACTATCCAGGACGATTTGAAAGGTATCGGGAGCTAAAGCGAGGCCTGCATTCACCAACAGAGCCCGCTTTTTCCTCACGCTGTCTTTCTGTCTAGCTTTTTTGGCCTATAAAGAAGAATGTGGATAAATAGAGAGATTTTGTGATCATTAAGTATTCAAGTCTAGACTGTAAGCTCATTATGGGCAGGGAATAGATCTGCAAATTCTGTTATATTAGTGGGGAGCACCATGGCTTAGTGGCTAGACCAGGGTTCTGGGAGTCAGAAGGTCATGGGTTCTAATTCCAGCTCTGCCATGTGTCTGCTGTGTGGCCTTGGACAAGTCACTTCCCTTCCCTGGTCTCAGTTACCTCATCTGTAAAATGGGGATTGAGACTGTGAGCCCCATGTGGGAGAGGGAATGTGTCCAACCCGATTTGCTTCTATCCATCCCAGCGTTTAGTACAGTGCCTGGCACATAGTAAGAACTTAAGAAGTACCATCATTATTTGAGAAGCGGTGTGGCTTAGTGGAAAGAGCACGGGCTTGAGAGTCAGAGGTCGTGGGTCCATTCCCTGCCCACTGTGAGCTAAAGCTAATCAGGTTGATCACCATCAAATATTCCATGCAGGGCTCAGAATTTTCATCCTTATTTTATAGGTGAGGTAACTGAGGGACAGAGAAGTAAAGTGACTTGCCCAAGGTCACCTAACAAAGAAATGGAAGAGCTGAGAGCTCACCTCCTCCAAGAGTCCTTCCCAGACAGAGCTTCCCCTCTTCCCTCTGCTCCCTTTGCTGCCTCTCTGCCCCCCACTTCACCTCCCCTCAGCTAAGCCCCCTTTTCCCCCCCTTTCCCTCTGCTCCTCCCCCCTCCCTTCCCGTCCCCTCAACACTGTGCTCGTCCGCTCATTTGTATATATTTTTATTCCCCTATTTATTTTGTTAATGAGATGTCCATCCCCTCGATTCTATTTATTGCTATTGTTTTTGTCTGTCTGTATCCCCTGATTAGACTGTAAGCTCGTCAGTGGGCAGGGACTGTCTCTATCTGTTGCCGAATTGTACGTTCCAAGCGCTCAATACGGTGCTCTGCACATAGTAAGCGCTCAATAAATACTATTGAATGAATGAATGAATGAACCCTGGTTCTTCTGATTCCCAGACCCATGCTCTATCCACCAGGCCTTGCTCCTTCTCATAATACTCTCCCAAGTGATTAGTACAGTGCTCTGCATGGAGTAAGTAACCTTCTCACTGTACCTTCATCTCACCTGTCTCGGTTCCAAGACCCTCCTCAAACCGGACAATGACTTCCCCCCACTTCAAAGCCTTATTAAAGGCCCATCTCCTCCAAGAAGCCTTCCCAGACTAAGCCCCTCTTTTCCTCTTCTCCCACTCCCTCCTGTGTCACCCTGATTTGCTCCCTTAATTCATCCCCCACCCCAGCCCCTCAGCAATTATGTCCATATCTGTCATTTATCTGTCATTGCCCTGACCTGCTCCCTTTATTCTTTCCCCCTCCCAGCCCCACACCACTTATGTCCATATCTATCATTTATTTATTTGTATTTTTGTCTGTCCTCCCACTGTAGACTGTGAGCTCATGGAGGGCAGGGAATGTGTCTGTTTATTGTTCTATTATACTTTCCCAAGCGCTTAGTAGATTGCTCTGCACACAGTAAGCACTCAATAAATAGAATTGAATGAATATTTACTACTAATAATAATGTTAACAATAATAATGATGGCATCTGTTAAGCGCTTACTATGTGCCAAGCACTGTTCTAAGCGCTGAATAATAATGGTATTTGTTAACCGCTTACTACGTGCCAAGCACTGTTAATAATAATGATAATAATGTTGGTATTTGTTAAGCTCTTACTATGTGCCGAGCACTGTTCTAAGCGCTGGGGTAGACACAGGGGAATCAGGTTGTCCCACGTGGGGCTCACAGTCTTAATCCCCATTTTACAGATGAGGGAACTGTGGCACAGAGAAGTTAAGTGACTTGCCCACAGTCACACAGCCGACAAGTGGCAGAGCTGGGATTCGAACTCATGAGCCCTGACTCCAAAGCCCGCGCTCTTTCCACTGAGCCACGCAGTTCAAAGTCCTGGGTAGATAAAGGTAATCAGGTTGCCCCACGTGGGGCTCACAGTCTTAATCACACTTTTCAAGATGAAGTAACTGAAGCACAGAGAAGTGAAGTGACTTGCCCAAGGTCACACAGTATACAATAATAATGTTGGTATTTGTTAAGCACTTACTATGTGCAGAGCACTGTTCTAAGCGCTGGGGTAAACAGAGGGGAATCAGGTTGTCCCACGTGGGGCTTACAGTCTTAATCCCCATTTTATAGATGAGGGAACTGAGGCACAGAGAAGTTAAGTGACTTGTCCACAGTCACACAGCTGACAAGTGGCAGAGCTGGGATTTGAACTCATGAACCCTGACTCCAAAGCCCGTGCTCTTTCCACTGCGCCACACTGCTTCTCTAACAGTATACAAGTGGGGATCCAGGATTAGAACCCAGATCCTGTCGCTCCCAAGCCCACACTCTTTTCCACTAGGCCACACTGCTTCCCTAAGGCCATACTGATGAGCTGGAAGAGTGTTCTCCGGTACACAGTTTCCAAAGCTGCATTATCACTTCCTTGATAATAACAATGATAATAATGGTGGTATTTGTTAAGCGCCTACTATATGCCAGGCACTGTACTCAGCGCTGGGGTGGATACAAGCAAATTGGGTTCGACACAGTCCCCGTCCCACAAGGGGCTCACAGTCTTAATCCTCATTCATTCAATCATATTTATTGAACACTTACTGTGGGCAAAGCACTGTATGAAACGCTCGGGAGGGTACTCTACAGCAGCAAATGGACACGTTCCCTGCCCACAATGAGCTCATGGAAGCAGCGTGGCTCAGTGGAAAGAGCCCGGGCCTGGGAGTCAGAGATCATGGGTTCTAATTCCGGCTCCGCCACTTGTCTGCTGTGTGATCTTGGGCAAGCCACTTCACTTCTCTGTGCCTCAGTTAACTCAACTGTAAAATGGGGATTAAGACTGTGAGCCCCACATGGGCCAACCTCATTACCTTGTATCTATCCCAGCACTTAGAACAGTGCTTGGCACATAGCAAGCGCTTAACAAATACCACATGTATTATTATTATTAGAGGGGGAGATGGACATTAATATACATAAATAGGTAGATAAATAAATAACGGTACAGATGAGGAAACTAGGGTACATCCACGGGGCCACGCTGCTTCTCTTGGCCACGAGCCCAAGAGGTTTCTAAGTCGTGCCCTTCGCGCGGCAATGTTCGGGAAACTCCTTCAAATATGACTTTCCGCAACGGTTTGCTGCCGCTACCTGCTCGATGGTCTTGATGGCCTTATCCTCCCGGCGTTCGGGCGACTGGTACAGCAGGCTGCACAGACCAAGGCGGTTAAACGCCATCTGAAGATGATCCCGATACTGGCCTTTGTCATCGAGATGCATTGCTTTCTGGAGATGGTCCATGGCTGCCTCGATTCGATCTTCGTCCTCTTCGATGTGAGCGATTTCCACGTGGACCTGGCAACGCATCTCGACCATCAAGCTGGAAAATGATCCGGTTTTAAGGAATTAAAAAAATCACGAGCCGACCGTTCTACTCCACGGTCTCACCACGGCCGTCTGCTATGGAAAGATCTCCGAAACAACCCCGGGAGAAGTTACGGGTTCCCTCCCGTGATGTGAGTGGCAGAAACACAGTGGCTTATCATAATGGCAATAATATTAATGGTAATTATTAATTATTGATAATTATGATATTTAAGTGTTCATTATGTTCTAAGTTCTAAGCCTTGGGGTCAATAAAATGTTATCGGTTTGGACACGGACCCTGTCCCAAACGGGGCTCACGGTCTTTTTTTTTAAAATGGTATTAAGTGCTTACTATGTGCCAGGCACTGTTCTAAATGCTGAGGTAGATACAAGATAATCAAGTAGGACACAGTCCATTTCCCACATGGAGTCACGTTCTTAATCTCTATAAGACCCAGAGAAGTGAGGTGACTTGCCCGAGGTCACATGGCCGACAAGTGGCAGGGCCGGGACTAGAACCCAGATCCTCTAGATTCCCAGGCCCCGGCTCTATCCGTTAGACAATGTTGCTTCACAGTCAAGATAGGAAGGAGTAAGATTAATCCCCATTTTACATATAAGGAAACTGAGGCACAGATAAGTGACCTGCTCAAGATCACCCAGCAGAGAAGTGGTGGAGCCAGGATTAGAACCCAGGTTCTCTGACTCCAAGGCCTGTTCCCTATCCACTAGGCCTCGCTGTTTATCTGCCATTCGGGACCTGCCGACGTACAGAAGCAGCACGGCCTAGCGGATAGAGCCTGGACCCGAGAGTCAGAAGCACCTCGGTTCTATTCCGCTGTGTGACCTTGGACAAGTCACTTCACTTCTCTGTGCCTCAGTTCCCTCATCTGTAAAATGGGGATTTAAAAAATAATAACAACAATGATGGTATCTGTTAAGCACTTACTATGTGCCAAGCACTGTTCTAAGCAATGGAGTAGATTCAAGGTAATCAGATTGTCTCCCTGGGGCTCTCACTCTTTAATCCCTATTTTACAGATGAGGGAACTGAAGTACAGAGAAGCTAAGTGACTTGTCCAAGGTCACACAGCAGACTAATGGCAGAGTCGGGATTAGAACCCAGGTTCTCTGACTCCCAAGCCGAGACTCTTTCCTTTAAGCCACCCTGCTTCTCAAAGATTAAGATTAAGACTGTGAACCCTATTATAGGACATTGATTATGTCCAACCTGATTATCTTGTATCTACCCCAGCATTTAGGACAGTGACTGGCACATAGTAAGCGCTTAACAAATATCACAATCATTATTATTATATTTTTGCCTCTGGTCGGGGATTTAAAGACACAAGTTGGCCAGTGTTCAGGGTATAGTCCCCTTAGTGCTCAGTACAGTGTCCTACTCGCAATAGGCCTTCAGTAAATATAATTGACTGATTCAGGTGAAAGCAACGAAGTCCAGTATGTTTCACAAGGTTTCAGGGGCTGGCTGGATGATTGTGTTCGATATTGCTAAAACAGCTTAAGTTCCCTGGAGAATAATAATGATAATCACGGCGCATAATGATAATCACGGCGCTTGTTAAGCACTTACTATGTGCCAAGCACTATTCTAAGCACTGGGCTGGATACAAGTTAATCAAATTGGACACGGTCCCTGTCCCACATAGGACTCACACTCTTAACCCCCATTTTACAGACGAGGAAACTGACTTGCCCAAGGTCACACATCAGACGTGGTAAAGCCAGAATTAGAACCCAAGTCCTTCTGACTCCCTTCTACTCTATCCACCACGCCACACTGCTTCTCATCCTATATCATTGTATACATACAATACATATTTCAAAGCAAACAAACTCAGAGGGAGGAGAAGAGGGCAGCTCACCTGTCGATCTTTTCGAGGATCTCGGCAATGTTCGTTAGCGACTTGCGCAAATTGCAACGCAAATTATGCTGTAATAGAGGCAGGCAGAGATTCCACTGAGTGGCACACACCACTTGGATGAGGTTGGGGTCTCCCATTCGGATCGCCCGCGGCAGGACTACATCCAGACTCTTTATCACGTTCAACAGGGTCTGGAAAAAGGAAAGTATGGCCCCATACGGATGTAGAAATACTTATGCAAGTCATGAGATCCTAAATTACTGCCGTCAAATAATAATGATGATTGTGGCGTCGCACAAACTCCTCACCGTCGGCTTCAAAGCAGTCGACCACCTCCTATCTCCTATCCTATCTCACCTCGTTACCCTCCTTTTACAACCCAGCCCGCACACTTCGCTCCTCCAGTGCTTACCGACACACTGTACCTCCATCTCGTCTGTCTCACCTCCCACCTCTCGCCCACTTCCTGCTTCTGGCCTGGAACGTCCTCCCTCTTCATATCCAACAGTTAATCACAGTCGCCACATTCAAAGCCTTCTTGAAGGCCCACCTCCTCCAAGAGGCCTTCCCAGACTAAGCCCTCCTTTCCTCTTCTCCCACTCCCTCCTGTGTCACCTTTAATTCATCCCTTAATTCATCCCCCACCCCAGCCCCTCAGCAATTATGTCCATAGCTGTCATTTTATTTATTAATATTTTTGTCTGCCTGCCCCTCTAGATTATAAACTCATTGTGGAGAGGGAATGTGTCTGTTTTATCGTTCTACCGTACTCTCCCAAGTGCTTAATGCAGGGCTCGGCACACAGTAAGAACTCAGTAAATATGATTTGACTGACTGACGGACTCTATCCATTAAGCCACACTGCTTCTCGATCCCTCTTAGATCACAGGTCCCATGTAGAAAAGTGACTGTGTCTTGTCTGGTTATCTTATATTTACCCCAGTGCTTAGCACATATTAAATACTTACCAAATACCAACCAATCCATCAATCTTATTTATTGAGCACTTACTGTGTGCTGAGCACTGTACTATGTGCTTGGGAGAGTACAACATAACCCTCTAACAGAGTCGCCACATTCCCTGCCCACAACGAGATTACAGTCTAGAGGTGGAAACAGATATTAATATAGATAAATTATGGATATATAAATAAGTGCCATGGGGCTGAGGGAGGGGTGAATAAAGGGAGTAAATCCAACTACAAGGGTGACATAGATGAGAGGGTGAGAAGATAAAAGGAGGGCTTAGTTGGGGGAAGGTCTCTTTGGAGAAATAATTTTATTAACGCTTCGAAGGTGGGGGAGAGTGATGGTCTGTTGGATATGGGGAGGGAGGGCATTCCAGGGCAGGGTCAAGACGTGGACGAGAGGTTGGCAGCGAGATAGAGGAGATCGAGGTACAGTGAGTAGAATCATTATCATCATCATCATCATCATCATAATTATGGTATTTGTTGAGTGCTTACTGTGTGTCGGGCACTGTACTAAGCGCTGGGTGGAGACAAGCAAATCTTGTTGGATACAGTATCTGTCCCACGCAGGGCTTACAGTATGAATCCCCATTTCACAGTTGAGGTAACTGAGGCAAAGAGAAGTGAAGTGACTTACCCAAGGTCCCACAGCAGATAAGTGGCAGAGTCAGGATTAGAACCCATGACCCGCTGACTCCCAGGCCCATGCTCTATCGACTAACCGATGCCAGAACCAATCAATGGAATTTATCAAGCTTTTACTATGTACGGAAAACTGCACTAAGCACTTGGTACAGTACCGTACAAACCCACATACACTGGGGAAGTCGCATGGTCTAGTGGATAAGGCCAGGGCTTGGGAGATAGAGGACCTGAGTTCTAATCTTGGCCCTGCCACTTACCCGCTGTGTGATATTGGGCAAGTCACGTCACTTCTCTGTGACTCATTTTCCTTAACTCCAAAATGGGGATTCAATCCCTGTTCTCCCTCTGATTTAGAATGTGAGTCCCAGTTTGGCTTAGTGGCAAGAGAACAGTCTTGGGGGTCAGAGGATGTGGGTTCTAATCTCAGCTCTGCCACTTGTCTGCGGGATGAACTTGGGCAAGCCAGTTAACTTCCCTGTGCCTCAGGTACCTCCTCTGTAAAATGGGGATTAAGACTGTAAGCCTCCCGTGGGATGACCTGATTGTCTTGTATCTACTCCAGCCCTTACAGCAGTGCTTGGCACATAGTAGGCACTTAACAAATATCATCATCACCAACATTATTATTATGAAGGACAGGGGCTGTGTCTGATTCACTTGTAACTACCCCCGTGCTTAAAACAGTACTTGGTACACAGTAAGTGCTTATCAAATACCACAAAACCAAAAGAGATGGCAGACACGTTCCCCGCCCACAAGGAGCTTTCGCTCTCTCTATTCTTGGTTTCCTTTCACCCCTAACTTTTATTTTAAAATTTACCTCAACAGCACTCCGGGCATATGTTTTCATTTTATTACCCAGTTTCAAAACTTGAAACTCATATTCCAGGCATTCGATTTCAATCTGTCTTCCAGGATCCTAAAAAACAAAACGATACGTCAATCGACGTAGAATTCTCGAATGAAAATCACCATTAGCGAAGCGGTGTGGCTTAGTGGCAAGAGCCCGGGCTTGGGAGTCAGAGGACGTGGATTCTAATTCTGGCTCCGTCACTTGTCTGCTGAATGACCTCGGGCAAGCCACTTCACTGCTCTGTGCTTCAGTTACCTAGTCTGTAAGATGGGGATGAAGACAGTGAGCTCCACGTGGAACAACCTGATTACCTTGCATGTGACCCAGTGCTTAGAACAGCACTTGGCATTTAGCGAGTGCTTAACAAGTACCATTATTATTATTATTATTATTTCCATGTGTTAATTTCTTCAAGACCCTTTTTCAATAGAGCATCTTGAAAAGTCTACATTATACACACCATTCTTCAAGTAGAGGGGAGAATTTGATTTAACACAGTGCCACGCGGAAACACTATGGACATTACATCTGACTGAGACAAATCTAATGGTGGTTTGTCTTTGTCTTGCAACCCTTTATTCATTCCTCCCTCCCTCTCACAACACTTATGTACCTATCTGTAATTTATTCGTTCATTCAATCATATTTATTGAGTGCTTACTGTGTGCAGTGTACTGTACTAAGTGCCTGGGAGAGTATCAGCTGTGTGCCTTTGGGCAAGTCACTTAACTTCTCTGTACCTCAGTCCCCTCATCTGTAAAATGGGGATGAAGACTGTGAGCCTCACGTGGGACAACCTGATTACCCTGTATCTCCCCCAGCGCTTAGAACAGTGCTCAGCACATAGTAAGCGCTTAACAAATACCAACATTATTATTATTATTACAATACAATAAGCAGACTGAAAGCTAGACTGAAAGCTCACTGTGGGCAGGGAACGTTTCTACCAACTCTATTCCACTGCCTTCTTCCAAGCCCTCACTACAGAGCCGGGCACACGGTTTAAATGCTCAATAAATACGATTAAATTGTGGTCGAAAAAAGTTCTCTGGACTCCATCAGAGCAGCGTGGCTCAGTGGAAAGAGCAAGGGATTGGGGGTCAGAGGTCATGGGTTCGAATCCCAGCTCTGCCACTTGTCAACTGTGTGACTGTGGGCAAGTCACTTCACTTCTCTGGGCCTCAGTGACATCTTCTGTAAAATGGGGATGAAGACTGTGAGCCTCATGTGTGACTGTGGGCAAGTCACTTCACTTCTCTGGGCCTCAGTGACATCTTCTGTAAAATGGGGATGAAGACTGTGAGCCTCATGTGGGACAACCTAATTACCCTGTATACCCCAGTGCTTAGAACAGTGCTCTGCACATAGTAAGCGCTTAATATATACCAACATTATTATTAATACCTCAACTGTTATTTGATCCCACAGCCAGAGAATTAGAGGGACATTTGCTACTAGCACTTTGACATAATTTAGCATGATGGAAATTATATATTAGAAATTACATATTACCAATCATTCATTTCTATTAGTGTCTGTCTCCCCTTCAGACTGCAAGCTCACCGTGGACAGGGAACGTTTCTGCCAACTCTTTTGTGCTGTACTTTTCCAAGTGCTTAGTAGAGCGCTCTGCACACAGAAAGTGCTTAGTAAATACCACTGTTAGACGGCTTGACGGTTAGGGTTTGTGAACACTGAGCTGAGTACTTGAAGTCAGGACATCTTTGTGTTGAGACTGTGCCTTACATACCTCACTCTCTCTCTGATCTATAAAGTGAGAATTCAATTCTTGTTTTCCTTCCTCCTTCTCCTACTCCCTTCTGCTTCTCCTTGACTTGCTCCCTTTATTCATCCCCGCCCCGCCCAGCCCCACCATACTTAAGTTTATACCTGCCATTGATTTATTCCTATTAATATCTCTCTCCCCCTCTAGACTATAAGTTCACTGTGGGCAGGGAATGTGTCAGTTTATTGTTGTATTATCCTCTCCCAAGATCTTAGTACAGTGCTCTGCACACAATAAGCGCTTATTAAACATGTTTTACTGACTGATCGACTTATCCCGAGAGCCCCACATGGGGCAGAGACTGTGTCTCATATGATTGCATTGTATCTATCCCAGAGTACGTATGGTGGTCAGTGCATGGTATGGGGTTAACAAATACCACTTATATCTAATTGACGGCCGAGGCAACTGTATCGATAGCCGACGCTCGAGCATGCTGGCGGTAGAGCATTCTCTACCTAGCACCGGCTTCCGGGCACCTTGAGGCAACCTAGGGTCGAAGGCATGTGACAGGGATGATATCCTCCTCCTCCTGACGACATCTTCCTCTCCTTCTCAGTGTGGCCTAGTGGAAAGACCACAGGTCTGGGGGTCAGAAGGACCTGGGTTCTAACCCACTGGGAGATCTTGGACAGGTCACTCAATTTCTCTGTGTCTCAGTTATGTCATCTGCAAAATGGGGATTCCTTGTTCTCCCTCCTACTTCATTTGGAGTATGTGAATCCCATGTGGTAGAGGAACTGGGTCTGCCCCAGTTATTCCAGCACTTAGTACAGTGCTTGGCTTGTAGAAAGTGCTAAAAACAATACCATGATTATTATCACTATTTCTTGTTTTCATTATTGGTAACCATATTTCTCAAGAGGAGATATACGACCTATCTTTGAACACTCATCTTTCTTGCTGTCCTGAGGAACCCATTTTCTCTCATTTCTTCAAAAGTCCTTGCTCCTGACCACCTCTCCTTTTGCTTTCTTCAATCTCTCCCTCTCCTTTCTCTCTGTCTTTCCTCCTGGCCAACTCTCCCCAAACAGAAACTATGCTCCTTTGTCACCCTCACGCTTCACGTTAACAACCTATCTCCCTTCTCCCTGTCTGAGTGCCTTTAATGGTGTCAATACACATGCTGTCATGGTCACTAATGGATTCATCGGAGCATTCTCTGTTCACATTTCACAAAAATGGAGGAAAGAAAATGGGGTGAGAAAGTAGTGAAATAAAAGAATAGAGCTAGAATATTTTCCTACACTTTTTATCATTTGGTAATTAATAATAATAATAATTCATTGTGGGCAGGGAATGTGTCTGGGTTTTTTTTTTTTGGTATTGTACTCTCCCAAATGCTTGGTATGGAGTTTTGCAACAGTAAGCACTCAAAAATAATAATAATAATGATGATGATAATGGTATTTGTTAAGCGCTTACTATGTGCCAAGCACCGTTCTAAACAATGGGATAGATGCAAGGTTATCAGGTAGTTCCATTTGGGGGCTCACAATCTTTTGAATGAATGAATTCCAGTAATAATAATGGTATTTGTTAAGCACTTACTATGTGTCAAGCAATGTTCTAAACGCCAGGATAGATAAAAGTTAATCAGCAAGGACACAGTCCCTGTTCCATACTGGGCTCATCGTATAAGAGGAAGGGAGGAGGGAGTAACCCCATTTTATAGATGAGTTAACTGAGATACAGAGAAGGTAAGTGACTTGCCCAAGGTCACAGAGCGGAAAAGCGGCAGAGCCGGGATGAGACTCCAGGCCTGCAGGCTCCCAGGCCTTTGTCCTCTAGACTGTAAACTCATTGTGGGTAGGGAACATGTCTGTTTATTGTTGTATTGTACTCTCCCAAGCACTTAGTACAGTTTTTTGCACACAGTAAACGCTCAGTAAATACGACTGAGTGACTGACTCTTAGCAAGACCATCATTGAAATGCTTTTTTTTTTTTTTAACAGTATTTATTAAATGTGTGCTATATGTCAAACACTGTTCTAAGTGCAGGGATAGGTACACGCTTATTAGGTCAGACTAAATCCCTGTTCCACATGGGCTCACAGTCTAATAACGAGGAAGATTTCTAAACAATGTTTTTATATTGTATAAAGAACCACCCTCTCGGATTTCACATTCTCAGAAAGTTTGAATCATAGAGTTTTCAAACAAGAGGAAGCATAGTATATATTTTAACCTGGGAGAAGTCCATTTATTAGTTTATAAACAGTTGAATGATAATAAAGTTTCATTTGTTTCAAATTAATCTTTTGGTACTTTATATTTGTGGTCATTGAAGTTCAGTTAATCAATCAATAATTCATATCTATTAAGAGTTTATGGTGAGCAGAACACTGTACCAAACGCTTGGGAATGTACAACAGAGTTGATAGATAGGTTCCTGCCCACAGCAAGGAGGAATTTATCATCTTTTTCTTAGACAACTGTTTGAAATAATAATGTTGGTATTTGTTAAGCGCTTACTATGTGCAGAGCACTGTTCTAAGCACTGGGGTAGGTACAGGGTCATCAGGTTGTCCCTTGTGAGGTTCACAGTTTAACCCCATTTTACAGATGAGGTCACTGAGGCACAGAGAAGTGAAGTGACTTGCCCACGGTCACACAGCTGACAAGTGGCAGAGTTGGGAGTCGAACTCATGAACTCTGACTCCGAAGCCCAGGCTCTTTCCATTGAGCCAATATTAACAATAGAACAAATATGTGTTTAGCAATATGCAAATACACTGAACATACTTACATCATTTTTAAATTCCTTCAGATCACATATACAATCGTATGAAAGTTCAATGGATTTCATCGTCAAAGAAAGGCGAGCCAATTCTAAAAGCAAAGGCATTCTGAAATTATGAAAAAAATTGTACATTAGTAAAGGTGTGCCTTGAAATAGGAGTCGGTATATTTGTGACCATTTTTACTGAGTATATTTAAAGTATTGAGACAGAAATGAGCAGTTCATTTTGAATGACTCAAAAGTCGGGATACGTGCATAATTACTGTACACTTAGTACAGTGCCCGGCACATAGTAAGCGTTTAACAAATATCACAGTTATATTAAATATGATTCACAGGGGAATCCCAACTCCACACGGAGAAGAAAATCAATTCATTATAGAACATCAGTAAGAAATGAAAAGGACAGAGGATACCTTTCAATACCAGTTAAAGACAGTCAGTGATGATCTCCATCATCTTTTATTATTATCATGATTATAATAATTATAATAAAATAAATATATATAATTAATAATAATCACGATAACAATGCTGATGATGATGATGATATATATTAAGCATTTACTATGTGCCAGGCACTGTACTAAGCACTGGAGTGGATACAAGCAAATCAGGTTGGGTTCAGTCCCTGTCCCACTTGGGGATCACAGTCTCAATCCCATTTTACAGATGAGGTAACTGAGGCCCAGAGAAGTGAAGTGACTTGCCCAAGGATGCGCAGCAGACAAATGGCAGAGCTGGAATTAGAACCCATGACCTTCTGACTCTCAGGCCCGTGCTCTATCCACGAGGCCATGTATCGAAAAGGACGCTGATGATAAAATATTCAGGGCAGTGAGATGCTTTTTTTTTTTACACCAAACAAAATCTAGTACTTTAAGAAAAAAAGTTCCATTTTAGAATATAATTAGCATCTTAATATCTTTCACCAAATTAACCAACAATTTAAAGGCCGAAATCACAGTCTTCTGAAAGGTAAAACAAAACTCACCTTTCATCTCCGATTGAAGTTACAGACTGATGGTCATATTGCTTTAAAAGTTTGTAGGCATTCTGCAGGTATGTGTCCGCTTCCTGGGGCATCTCTTTTCCACCCAATTTCCTGGAATGATTTTAAGGCTGGGATGATTAGGGGTCAGGGTGGATTGTGGTTGCAAATTTTTCTGAAAAAATATCCCCTGAAATTGCAAGCTGAAATAATACTCTTTGTCCATGAGGAAAAAAATGATCTGTTCAAATAAAGAGTGGCAGGTAAGGCTAGGGATTGAAATAAATTGAGGGGAATGTCAGGAAATGGAATCAGGCAGAAGGGCAAGTGAACTTCAAGGAACAGACCCAAATAGCAGATCGTGAAAAACTAGAGGCTGCAGACTTCACCTGTAATCTCTCAACCACTTAGTTCTTTCACTCATTCAACCTTATTCGTTGAGTGCTTACTGTGTGCAGAGCACTGTACTAAGTGCTTGGGAGCGTAAAATAGAACAATGAAGGGACACATTTCCTGTCCACAATGAGCTTACAGTCTAGAGGGGGAGACAGATTTTAATAGAAATAGATGACAGATATGGACATTAGTGCTATGGCACTGGGAGGGGAGATGAAAAAAAGGGAGCAAGTCAGGGCGACGCAGAAAGGAGAGGAAGAAGAGGGAGAGGGGGACTCAGTCTGGGAATGTCTCCTGAAGGAGGTGAGCTCTCAGTAGGGCTTTGAAGGGGGGAAGAGAGTTAGTTTGGCGGAGGTGAGGAGGGAGGGCCTTCCGGGACCGCGGGAGGACGTGGGCCGGGGGTCGACGGGGGACGGGCGAGAACGAGGCGTGGTGAGGAGGTGAGTGGAGGCAGAGGAGCGGAGTGTGCGGGCTGGGATGGAGAAGGAGAGAAGGGAGGTGAGGAAGGAACGGGCAAGGTGATGGACAGCTTTGAAGCCAATAGTGAGGAATTTCTGTTTCAAAAGAAATAACTTTGATTGGTGAATTCTCATTTTGCTGTGGACAGTGGTGCTCTGGCCCTTTCAACTTCAGAGCCTTTCCTGCTTCCCTGCCTTCTTGTGCTGGGGTGCAGAGGGGGCCAGATAGTCACCCCTAAATGCAGCCCTTAAAGCGGTCGTGGTCTAGTGGATAGAATGCAGTCCTGGGAGTCAGAAGGACCTGGGTTCTAATTCCAGGTCCACCACTTGTCTGCCGTGCGACCTTGGGAAAAAAATCACTTAACTTCTCTGTTCCTCAGTTATCTCATTTGTAAAATGGGGATTAAGATTGTGAGCCCTACATGGGACAGGGATGGTGTCCAAATCAATTTACTTGCATCCACCCCAGTGCTTAGTACATTGCCTGGCACATAGTAAACTCAAAAAAATACAACTATTATTAATAATAATAGTAATATTAATAATTTGATGTAAATTGTTTTGTATTTGTGTCAGGAAAGGTATTCAATTATGTTTATCTTGCAGTGGGTGATTTTTGATAGAAATAAGCATGGGCTAGAGGTTAAATCAAAGGCCTGGGAGTCAGAGGACTTGATTCTGTGCTCTAATCCCATCTCTGCCTCTTGTCTGCTGTTTGACCTTGGGCAAGTCAATTCACTGTGCCGCAGTTACCTTATTGTAAAATGGGGATTAAAACTTTGAGCCCCATCTGGGACATGGACTGTGTCCAACCTGGTTAGCTTGTTTTGATTCCAGTGCTTAGTACAGTGCTTAGCACATAATAAGCACTTAACGATTACCATTTTTCTTAAAAAGCTTCTACTGCTTGGCTATAAGCTCCACAAGGGGATTGTGTCTATCTACTCGATTTTATTGCACTCTCAGAAGCACTTAGTACAATGCTCTGCACACAATAGAGCTCAATAAACACCACTGATAAATAGCAAATTCAGAAATTAAAGTTAGTTATTGTCTTCGGTGAAATAGCAGCACCTGCTCCTTGAGGAACCACATGGCTAATTCCCTCCCTTTCCAGTTCATTATTGCTATCCCAGGAATATTTGTCTTTCCATTTTCTGAGGTAGAAATTCTTAGGGAACATTGAGATGGCACTCACGATTTTAATGCCTGTATGTTATAAATAACCGATAGATTGACTGACTCCTGCATTTCTGTTTCCATTTGGGAATCATCCATTAGTTTGTGATGCACCTTGGAAAAAACAAAATAGGAAAATTATTCAACATTAAACCTAAAATCTGTTTTTGCCACCCATTGTTGGATTTGAATTTAGGACATTTCCCCCTCATTTGTTTTTCTAGAGAGCTGGCTATCAATACATATTTCTCTGTAGACCTTCTCATCTTACTGGTAGAAACACTGTGCACACTACACAGACAGCAGGAGACTGGCAAGGAAATGGAGAACTGGAAGTAACAGAATGAAATAGAAACAGGAAAAACAATATTTATTTGTATTGATGTCTGTCGCCCCTTCTCTAGATGGTTAGGTTGTTGTGGGCAGGGAATGTCACTGTTTATTGTTGTGTTGTACTTTCCCAAGCACTTAGTACACTGCTCTGCCCACAGTAAGTGCTCAATAAATATGATCGAATTGAATGAATTAGTAAAACATTCTCCTCCATGAAGTCTTGTCTTACTAAACTGTCCTTTCCCCACCTTATCCGCCCTCCCATCTATGCTATCAATCAAACAATCAGCAACCCAGCCTAGTGGAGAGAACCAGTGCCTGGGAGTCAGAAGGTCACAGGTTCTAATTCCAACTCCGCCACTTGCTTCCTGTATGACCTTGGGCAAGTCACTTCACTGGGCCTCTGTTACCTCATCTGTAAAATGGGGATTGAGAATGTGAGCCCCACGTAGGTCAGGGACTAGGTCCAACCCGATTTGCTTGTATCCACCCCAGCGCTTAGTACAGTGCCTGGCACATAGTAAGCATGTAACAAATATCATACGTATATTATTATTATTCTCATTATTTATTGAATCCTTACCATGTGCAGAGCACACTGTACTAAGAAGCATGGGTCTGGGAGTCAGAAGAACCTGAGTTCCTGGCTCTGCCACTTGTCTGTTGTGTGACCTTGGGCAAATCGCTTCACTTCTCTGGGCCTCTGGGCCTCAATAAAATGGGGATTAAGACTTTGAGCTCCATGTGGGACAGGGGCTGGGTCCAATTTGTTGATCAGAACCACAAGGTGAGTCCAATGCAACTATCGGATAAAACAAGCAGTCCCCTTATCACCCACCAACCACCGTACTAGACTTCACTTCATAATCACCAACATCCTTTTCCACCTCCCAAACTAAGAGAAAGTCACCCTCAGGCCAGGCAAAGATGGAATCCCAAACAGATGGCGAGAACACTCATTAAGCATTCTGAATTGAACTTTCCCTACTGAGGAGACTGCCCTGATAATTAGTTAGTGAATGGTATTGATTGAATGTTTACCCTATGCAGAGCCCCGTACTAAGTGCTGGCGAGAGTACGATACAAAAGAGTTGGCGGACACGTTCCCTGCCCACGAAGAGTCCCTAGACTGTAAGCTCCTTGTGGGCAGGGAATGTGTCTGTTTCTTGTTCTATTGGACTCTACCAAGCACTTAGTACAGTGCTCTGCACCCAGTGAGCACTTAATAAATAGGATTGAATGAATTAATGAGTTTACCATCTTATAAGATGGAGAAAAACGGTTGAAATGTGGAGATGCATGATCTTAGCCTTGATGTTTGAGGAAGTAATCTTCTCCAGCAGAGCTTTGAAAAGTGGAAAACTACCCAGGTGTGTGTTTGTGTGTGTGTACATGTGCAAACACACATACACAAACACACACACATACCCCCCGCACCCCCATATGTGATTTCCCCTCAAGACAGGATTCTTCTAATCTGTTAACGAGTTCCGATCCCTTTTTAAATATCCCAACAAATCCAGTTGCCATCATTTACTTTCAGGATCTTCTAATATTACACAGATTTCATTTGAAGAAAGATTTTTGACATCAAATATAGATTAGCCCTTCTTAAATTTGATCTTACTATATCCAGCTATGCTTCTTCATCTCCAGTCTTACAATTAGTCGTCTATATTAATCCCCAAACGTTCCAAATGGGTTCGTAAAACTTTTCAATTTACCATAATAGAAAATAGTTGTGGATATTTATGTGGCACATTAACTTTAATATATGCTGCTGCAGTGGAGGAAAATTCAGCGGCTTCTGCTGTTTTTCTAGCATCGAGAAAACATTCCAGTAGTTCTCTGTAAATGAAAGAATATCACATATTAAACCTTGAATATTTTATGAAGCCTCATTCAGGCCTCTAAATCAGCATTCAACACACAATTTTAAAAACACACAATTTTAAAAATAACTTTTCTTAACATGCATGGAGTGCTGAGCTTCAAATATTTCTATTTCCTGAAACATCAGCAAAATAAACACTAAATTGCGCCAGACTAGGGAAGAACAGCAGAAAATAAAACTTAAAAATAGAGGAACTTCATATTTTCTCCATTAAGGTCTACGCACGTCTCACCTGTCTTCTCAAACTTCCCTAACTTCCAAGCAGCAAATCCTGACCACTGCCTTTAATGCACTCAATCAGCTCTCCCTCCGACTTCACTTTAGAGAAGCAGCATGGCCTAACGGCAAGAGCACAGGCCTGTGAATCGAAGGACGTGGGGTCTAATCTCAGCTCTGCCACTTCACTGGTTCAATCTATTTATTAAGCACTTACTGTGTGCAAAACACTGTACTAAGCTCTTGGGAAAGTACAATAGAGCAATAAGGAATAATGATTCTGCCCACATGAGCTCACAGTCTAGAGTGGGGGAGGCAGACATCGATACAAATAAACAGACATTGATATAAAGTCTGCTGGGTAACCTTGGGTAAGTCACTTAACTTCTCTTTGCCTCATCTATAAAATGGGGATCAAGACTGCGAGCCCCACGTGGGACAAGGACTATGTGAAACCTGACCACCTGGTATCTATAGAGAAGCAGTGTGGCTCAGTGGAAAGAGCCCGGGCTTTGGAGTCAGAGGTCATGGGTTCGAATCCCGGCTCGGCCACTTGTCAGCTGTGTGACTTTGGGCAGGTCACTTAACTTCTCGGTGCCTCAGTTACCTCATCTGTAAAATGGGGATGAAGACTGTGAGCCCCACGTGGGACAACCTGATTCCCCTGTGTCTACCCCAGCGCTTAGAACAGTGCTCGGCACATAGTAAGCGCTTAACAAATACCAACATTATTATTATTATTATTATCATCTAACCCCACCACTTAGAAAAGTATTTCATATGCAGTAAGCGCTGAACAAATACCATCACTATTATTCACTTGCACTACTCTCCCAATCTACTCCAGCTCATAAATTTAGATGCTTCATTTCTCTTAAACTAACCTATTCATTGTACCTCGTTCTCCTCATTCTTGCTGCCAAATTCTTTGTTCTTATGGTGTTCGTTAAATGCAGTCAATCCTATCTATTGAGCGCTTACTGTGTGTAGAGCACCATACTAAGCGCTGGGAAAGTACAGTTCAGCAACAAAGAGAGACAATTCCTACCCAATAAGGGGCTCACAGTCTAGAGGGGGGGACAGACAACAAAACAAGTAAACAGGCAGCAATAGCATCAATATAATTATAGATTGATACACATCATTAATGAAATCAATAGAATAATAAATATGTACATATATACACAAGTGCTGCGGGGAGGGGAGGAAGGTAGAGCAGAGGGAGGGAGTAGGGGCGGTGGAGAGGGGAGGAGGAGCAGAGGAAAAGGGGGCTCAGTCTGGGAAGGCCTCCTGGAGGAAGTGAGCTCTCAGTAGGGCTTTTAAGGGGGAAAGTGTGCTAGTTTGGCAGATGTGAGGAAGGAGGGCATTCCAGGCCAGAGGTAGGTCACGGGCCAGGGGTCGACGGCAGAACAGGCGAGAACGAGGCCCAGCGAGAAGGTTAGCGGCACCAGAGGGGCATGCTGGGCTGTTGGAGGAGAGAAGGGAGGCGAGGTAGGAGGGGGCACGGGGATGGACAGCTTTGAAGCCAATAGTGAGGAGTTTTTCCTTGATAGAGAGGTTGATAGGCAACCTCTGGAGATTTTTGAGGAGGGGGGTGACATACCCAGAGCATTTCTGTAGAAAGATAATCCGGGCAGCAGAGTGAAGTATAGGTATGTACCAGACTGTACTAGGCAATGGGGTAGATATACAAACTAATCAGATTGGACACGGTCCTTGTCCCTCATGGGGCTCCGATTCATGAGGCACAAAAAAAATGAAGCGACTTGCCCAAGGTCACATAGCAGACGAGTGGCAGAGCCAAGATTAGAACCTGTGCTCTATCCACTAGGCCATGCTGCTTTTCCAAAGACACACAGGACAATTTTGACATAGGGAGAGGAGACTGATGTGGATGGTCAAGTACACGCCAAGTACATGCCACCTGACAGGGCACAGTGACCCTGCGGAGTGGACAGTGTGGTTAGAGAAGGAACTGACCAACACTGGGGAAGCCTTGGGGTGACACTCACGAGAACGTGGGGAAAAACGTCTGATCCTGAGTGTGGGCAAGAGGTGTTTGGGCTGGGGGCTTCCAGGTCTCTGGGATTCTGGGCCACTGGGTTTTTCAGTCTTTAATCAATCGATCGAACAATCACTGGTATTTATTGAGCACTTACTACGGGCAGAGCACTGTACTAAGCGCTTGCGAGGGTAGTTTTCTCTACAGGGGTCGTGCTGGCTCTCTCACTCTCACCCTAGTGCACTGGGGTCTGGGGTCTTAGGTGTCTTGATCTTGGGGTCATTCGTTCAGTCATTCAATCATATTTATTGAGCGTATCTATTATCGTATTCAATAGATACAATTGATTGAATGAACAAATGACCCACAGTGAGCTCACAGTCTAAATGGGTCAGTCAGAAGAGAGGGTACTTGCCGGACAGACAAGGGTCTGTGTGTGGGGGACCCGGGAATGCTGGCTGTTGGATGATGTTTTTTTAATGGTATTTAATAGTGATGGTATTTGTTAAGCGCTAACTATGTGCCAAGCACTGCTTTGTTAAGCACTTACTAGTGTGGCTTCGTGGAAAGAGCTCAGGCTTGGGAGTCAGAGGTCATGGGTTCTAATCCCGGCTCTACTACTGTGTGACTTTGGGCTAGTCACTTCACTTCTCTGGGCCTCAGTTACCTCAACCGTAAAATGGGGATTAAGACTGTGAGTCCCACGTGGGTAGCCTGATTACCTCATATCTACCCCAGTGCTTAGAACAGTGCTTGGCACATAGTAAGTGCTTAACCAATATGATCATTATTATTATTATGTGCCAGGCACTTTTCTAAGTATTGGGGTAGATACAAAGTAATCAGGTTGGACTCAGTCCCTGTCCCACATGGGGCTCACAGCCTTAACCCCCATTTGCAGAAGAGGTAACAGAGAAGTGAAGTGACTTGCCCAAGGCCATAAAGAAGACAAGTGGCAGAGCTGGGATTAGAACCCATGACCTTCTGACTCCCAGGCCCAAGCTGTAGCCATTACACCACTGCAGCTTCACTTGTTAAAAATATCTCCACTTCATTGCATATGCCTGGGAAGTTGCAGGATTCAAAGTTATAAAAACCAAATCAGAATGAAAATCCTTCTAGTAAAATCCTCCTGACAGAAAGGCAAAAGTCCAATTCCCAAACTGAATGAGTAAAGAATATTATTTCTGGTGACACAATACCACGTGAAGAGTGATTACCATCATTTTCTAGAAAATTCAGAAAGCAGAAGTGCAAGTACTTTTAAGTTAGCCCTGTTTTTATTTATTCAAAGTATATTTATTTTCCCTTAAAACTTTGAGAAGTCGCAAGGAAATCAGAAGGACCAGGATTCTAATCTCACCTCTGCCCATTGTCTGCCGTGTGACCTGGGCAGGTCACTTCACTTCTCTGTCCCTCAGTTCCCTCATCCATAAAATGGGGATGAAGACTGTGAGCCCTATGTGGGACAGGGACTGTGTCCAACCTGATTGCGTGTATCTCCCCTAGCGCTTAGTACAGTGCTCAGCACATAATTATAATAATAATGATTGTGGTATTTGTAGAGCACTTAGTATGTGCCAGGCACTGTACTAAGCACTGGGCTGGACACAAGTAAATGGGGTTGGACACAGCCCTGTTACACAGGGGGCTCACAGTCTATTAAGCCCTTAAGAAATACCATTAAAAAAACCTAAAAACAAAAAACAAAACCCAGAAAAACGTCCCCTTTTCTTATCTGTTAACCCAGGGATCCCATTTTAGAAGTAATGCTCCAAGTTATGGAAAAGATGGTGATCTTTACTTAGCATATTCATTGCTTGCTTGCTTTCCCTTATCACTGCCTTCCTTTGGCAACACAATTTTGAGCGCGGCACTCATTTTTGAGGGGTTCTTAGTAAATTCAGTGAAATACCCACATTTTTCCATAAATGATCAAAATATCTGCTGTCTATTAAAAGAGGTACTGATGAAAAATTTGCCCCATCTTTTAAACATGAGGAATTTGCTGTTCTGAGGAACTACCATAGGCTTAAAAAGAGAAGTAGAGAAACCACACGACCATGTGATGGATGATTAAAGGTGTTTCATAAAGCTTATGCTCTGGGCTCTATAATCAATCACAGGTACAGTCTGCCCTATTCAGACAAAATCTAATTCGACTTCAAGGCAAAAATCCTCCCCCAGATCAGTTCCCCTTCATGTCATGACCTAGAAGTCTGAATCAAAGATAGTACAAAATGTTGTTTTGCCCGTTTACAGAAACAGGATCCAAATAGGATACTACAAGAATTGTGTACTAAGTAATTGACTGAGGCAGGTCTTCTTTTGACAAATAAAGTGCAAGCTTCAATTTATGTTTTATCTCAGTGGCCTATCAATCTTATACGGTCAGCACACACAATTCTAAAACTTCCAAATACTTTCTCTAGAGAAAGAGCCACAAATAGAGGAGACTGGTTAACGATGTCAATGGTGAGCTGTTTCTCTTTCTGCAAAGCCGGGCCTGACCGTTGCCATTTTATACCACCTGAATCTTCAAATCACCGATTATTTCTTTTTTCAAACACACATACAAACAAAAATTAGGGTACTTAAGCGCTTACAAGCAAATAAGTTCGGACACGGTCCCTGTCCCACATGAGGCTCCTAGTCTTAATCCCCATTTTACAGAAGAGGTAACTGAGGCAAAGAGAAATGAAGCGACTTCCCCAAGGTCACACAGCAGATCAGTGGCGGAACCAGGATTGGAACCCATATCCTTCTGACTCCCAGGCCCGGGCTGTAGCCACTAAGCCATGCAGCTTCCCATGCTTTGCACACAGTAAGTGCTCTATGAACACTACTGATGGATTGATTTAATCCTGAAAAAAAGTGACTGAGATACTGGCATAAACACAGTGAACCACTTTTATAAGCAGTGAGGGAGAATTAGAGATTGAAATGACGGTCCAATTTAAAAATAGCTGAGTAACGTTAAGCTTCACTGGCATATGACATGCATAAATGGGGATGAGCGGTCTATTTGAGGTTTTTTTTTTGAAAATCACCGCTTCGACTCACAGCATAAGTTCGGCTGTCCACTCCTTATCCTTCTTGGTGGCTTCATTCAAAACGGCCACGATTTGAGACAGGCTGGGAATCAGAAAGTGACGAGAGCCAGGCTTCAGGAACGGCCTTACCATCTGCCAGTAGAGAACTGAGGCATTGTAGATCAAAAAGTAATACCTGCAAAACAAAGCAGGAAAATGATGAATTCTCCTGGGCACCAAGGAGCGGTCTCATTATTAATCAATCGGTCACTCAGTCTCCCACTTGGTTCTGCATCACCCTGACTCGCACCCTCTCGAGGCTCAGTGGAAAGAGCCTGGGCTTCGGAGTCAGAGGTCATGGGTTCGACTCCCGGCTCTGCCACTTGTCAGCTGTGTGACTGTGGGCAAGTCACTTCACTTCTCTGTGCCCCAGTTACCTCATCTGTAAAATGGGGATTAAGTGTGAGCCTCACGTGGGACAGCCTGATTACCCTATATCTACCCCAGAGCTTAGAACAGTGCTCTGCACATAGTAAGCGCTTGACAAATACCGACATTATTATTATTATTATTATCCCCCACTCCCAGCACCACAGCACTTACGTACACAACCGGAATTTATTTCTTTATTTTAATGTCTGTCTCTCCCTCTAGACTGGAAGCTCGTTGTAGGCAGGGAATGTATCTGTTTATAGTTCTATTGTACTCTCCCAAGTGCTTAGTATGGTGCTCTATACGTAGTAAATGCTCAATAAATGTGATTGAATGAATTAGTCAATCATCAATAGTATTTCTTGAGTGTTTACTGAATGCAGAGCACTGTTCTAAGTGCTTGGAAGAGTACAGTTTAACAAAGTTGGTAGACATGCTTCCTGCCCCAAAGGAGCTTACAGTTTAGAGGAGGAGCCTAATAATGATAATGATGACAGTATGATAATAATAATGATGATAACCACAATTGTTAAGCACTTACTAGGTGGCAAACACTGTACAAATACTGGAGTAGAAACAAGACGATAAGGTGAGTAGATACACAATGATTAGGTCAGATACATTCATTCATTCATTCAATAGTATTTATTGAGCATTTACTATGTGCAGAGCACTCTACTGAGCGCTTGGAACGTACAAATCGGTAACAGATAGAGACAGTCCCTGCCCTTTGACGGGCTTACGGTTTAATCGGGGGAGACGGACGGACAAGAACAACAGCAATAAATAGAATCAAGGGGATGAACATCTCATTAAAACAATAGTAAATAAATAGAATCAAGGCGATGTACATTTCATTAACAAAATAAATAGGGTAATGAAAATATCTACAGTTGAGCAGATGAGTACAGTGCTGCGGGGAGGGGAAGGGAGAGAGGGAGGAACAGAGGGAAATGGGGGGAGAAGAAGGTTTAGCTGCGGAGAGGTGAAGGGGAGGTAGAGGGAGCAGAGGGAAAAAGGGGGGAGCTCAGTGTGGGAAGGCCTCTTGGAGGAGGTGAGCTCTCAGTAGGGCTTTGAAGATGGGAAGAGAGTTAGTTTGGCGGAGGTGAGGAGGGAGGGCGTTCCAGGATCGCGGGAGGACGTGGCCCAGGAGTCAGCAGCGGGATGGGCGAGACCGAGGGACGGTGAGGAGGTGGGCGGCGGAGGAGCGGAGAGTGTGGGGTGGGCGGTGGAAAGAGAGAAGGGAGGAGAGGTAGGAAGGGGTGAGGTGATGGAGAGCCTTGAAGCAAAGATACAGTCCTTGTGCCTTATGGGACTGAGTCTAGGAGGGAGAACAGCTCTCGAATCCCCATTTTACAGATGAGGAAACTGAAGCACAGAGAAGTTACTTGACTAGCCCAAGGTCACACAGCGGGAAAAACGACGGAACCGGGATTAGATCTCCGGCCCCCTGACTCCTAGGACCACCCTCTAGATATTACCCCATTCCTAAGGTGGAGGTGGAGTTGGATTGGGAGCACATAGTTGAAGGTAGAAAATAATAATAATAGTAATAATAATGGTATTTGTTAAGCGTTACTATGTGCCAAGCACTGTTCTAAACCCTAGAGTAGATACAAGGTAATCAGGTTGTCCCAGGTGGGGCTCACAGTCTTAATCCCCATTTTAAGATGAGGTAACTGAGGCACAGAGAAATTAAGTGATTTGCCCAAAGTCACACGGCTTACAAGTGGCGAATTCCAGATCAGAACCCATGACCTCTGACTCCCTAGCCTGTGCTCTTTCCATTAAGCCACACTAAATCTGAACAGCAGTAACTTTAAATCTGGGTCAGAGGATGCCCTTTCTGGGTTGCAGTAGTAGAAGTGTTAGTGTTAATGCTGGTTCAACTTTAAAAGTTGTCCCTTCTCAGGATGGCAGCTGGAGCCTTCCCAGTCCTCTACCAGTCTCTCCTACGCGAGGGAGAGTAAAGCGGAGGCCCGTCCATTCCATTCCTAGCTCGGGCAGTGGCTAGCGAGCGGCGGGCCGTTGGCTACGAGTCAAAACTCCCCCGGGCTGGGCAGCAGCGGCACGGGAGAGAGTCGAGGGCGGAGACTTGAGTTGATTGATTCATTCATTCATTCATCCACTAGTATTTATTGAGCGCTTACTATGTGCAGAGCACTGTACTAAGCGCTTGGAATGGACAAATCGGTAACAGATAGAGACAATCCCTGCCTTTTGACGGGCTTACGGTCTAATCGGGGGAGACGGACAGATAACGGCAGTAAATAGAATCATCAATAAATAGAATCAATTGAGTTTACTGCAATGGTAAACCACTTCTGGATTTTTACCAGGAAAACTCTATGGATCCACTACCAGAAAGATGGCCGATGGAGAGTGGGGCATTTGGGGAGAGATGGGTCCGTGGAGTCGCTATGGGTCAGAGACAACTCGACAGCAGAAGACAAGTCATAACGGTTGTACCACTAGTGCGGCCTAATGGAAAGAGATGGGCCCGGGAGTGAGGGAACCTGGGTTCCAATCCTGTCTCTCTCACTTATCCGCTCTGCGGCCTGGACAGGTCACTCACTTTCTTTGTGCCTCAGTTTCCTCATCTGTAAAAACGGAAACTAAATGTGTGTTCTCCCTCCTACTTGTGAGCCCCATATGGATACTAATTGTCTTGTATTGACCTCAGCATTTAGTACAGTGCTTGACACACAGTGGAAGCAGCGTGATGTAGTGGATAGAGCACGGGCTTGGGAGTCAGAAGTTCATGGGTTCTAATCCCGGCTCTGCCACTTGGCTGCTTTGTGGCCTTGGGCAAGCCACTTAACTTCTCCCAGTTAACTCATCTGTAAAATGGGGATTAAGACTGTGAACCCCACGTGGGACAACCTGATTACCTTGTATCTACCCTAGTGCTTAGAACAATGCTTAGCACAAAGTAAGTGCTTAACAAATACAATAATAATAATAATAATGTTGGTATTTGTTAAGCGCTTACTGTGTGCAGAGCACTATTCTAAGCGCTGGGGGAGATACAGGGTAATCAGGTTGTCCCACGTGAGGCTCACAGTTAATCCCCATTTTACAGATGAGGTAACTGAGGCACAGAGAAGTTAAGTGACTTGCCCAAGGTCACACAACAGTCAGATAAAAGTACCAACTCCATTGTATTATACTATTCTAAGCACTTAGTGCAATGCTCTGAAAATAATAAATGCTTAATAAATCTGATTGATGGATAAAATAATTTGGCTTAATTGGTAATTCTTACCTGGAATCTTCTTTGGCAAAGTTAATTGCTTTCATATAATGAATCACACTCTTCTCAAATTCCTCCTAAAATAGCACAAATAATTAAACTGAGTTTCATAGTTACATGCTTTACATAGATAGGTACATGCTTTAACCTCAACTGAATAAAAAAGTCACCTCTATCATTTGCTTTTTTAAAAAACAAATGCTAATGATGCATTTATTAATTTATATTAATGTCTGTCTTCTCCTCTAGACTGTAAGCTCCTTGTGGACAGGGAATGGGTCTACCAACGTTTTTGTATTGTATTTTCCCAAGTGTTGAGAAGCAGCATGGCCTAGTGATCGAGCACAGGCCTGGGAGTCAGAAAGACCCGCGTTCTAATCCAGGTTCTGCCACTTCTCTGCTGTGTGTGACTTGGGCAAGTCACTTCACCTCTCTGGACTTCAGTTACCTCATCCCTAAAATAGGGTTGAAGACTTTGAGCTTCTAGTGGGACAGAAACTGTGTCCAACCTGATTAGGTCATATCTACTCAGGCACCTAGGACAATATTGGGCACATAGTAATAATGCTGGTATTTAATGTTGGTATTTATTAAGCACTTACTATGTGCAGAGCACTGTTCTGAGCGCTGGGGTAGATACAGGGTAATCAGGTTGTCCCACGTGGGGCTCACAGTCCATCCCCATTTTACAGATGAGGTAACTGAGGCACAGAGAAGTCAAGTGACTTGCCCACAGTCACACAGCTGCCAAGTGGCAGAGCTGGGATTCGAACCCATGACCTCTGACTCCCAAGCCCGCGCTCTTTCCACTGAGCTACGCACTTAAATACCATAAAAAAGTGCTTAGTACAGTGCCCTATGCATAGTAAGTGCTCAATAAATACCACTGATTTACTGATTGATCAATCAGTTGCAAACCATTCAATATTCCCTCTCTTTTCTTCTGGACCATCAAGATATTTGACCTATTTCTCTTCTCCCTTTTGCACTCTGGTTTTCTAATTCATCTAATCTTCCTTCCAGAGTGTTACTCATGCTTCAGTCCACTGTCCGCCAACTAAACTCTACGTCCTTCTTAGGCAAACTACATGTTTCTTGTAAATGTAAAACTTTTCCAAGTGCTTAATACCCAGAAGGCACTAGATAAAGCACTTATGTACCTATCTGCAATTGTATTTATTTGTATTGATGTCGGCCTCCCCAAGTCTAGACTGTGAGCTCGTTGTGGGCAGGGAATGTCGCTGTTTATTGTTGTATTGTACCTTCCTTAGCGCTTAGTACAGTGCTCTGCACACAGTAAGCTCTCCATTCATTCAATCATATTTACTGAGTGCTTACTGTGTGCAGAGTAATAATAATGTTGGTATTTGTTAAGCGCTTACTATGTGCAGAGCACTGTTCTAAGCGCTGGGGTAGATACAGGGTCATCAGGTTGTCCCACGTGAGGTTCACAGTCTTAATCCCCATTTTACAGATGAGGTCACTGAGGCACAAAGAAGTGAAGTGACTTGCCCACAGCCCGCGGAGATGGGATTCGAACCCATGACCTCTGACTCCCAAGCCCGGGCTCTTGCCACTGAGCCACGCTGCTTCTACCATACTAAGTGCTTGGAAAGTACAGTTCAGCAACAGATAGAGACAATCCCTACCCAACAAAGGGTTCACAGTCTAAAAGGGGGAGACGGACAACAAAATGAAACAAGGAGACAGGCATCAATAGCATGAATCATAGCTCAGTAAATAGGAGTGAATGAATGAATGCAAAACACAGTTACTACCATTTGGAGGCTGCATTTGGACCTTTAAATGTGGGGGAAGTGAGAATGGACTTCAAGGCTGAACAAAACCAACATATGCGAAGCAGTGTGGCCTAGTGGATAGACCATGGGCCTGAGAGTCAGAAGGACCTGGGTTCCAATCCCAACTCTGCCACTTGTCTGCTGTGAGACCCCGGGCAAGTCATTTAAAGCTCACCTCCTCCAAGAGGCCTCCCCAGACTGAGCTCCCCTTTTTCCTCTACTCCCTCTACCCCCCACTTTCACCTCTCCGCAGCTAAACCCTCTTCTCCCCCCTTTCCCTCTGCTCCTCCCCCTCTCCCGTCCCCTCCCCTCGGCACTGTACTCGTCCGCTCGACTGTCTATATCTTCATCACCCTATTTATTTTGTTTAATGAGATGTACATCACCCTGATTCTATTTATTTGCTATTGTTTTAATGAGATGTCCTTCCCCTCGACTCTATTTATCGCCATTGTTCTTGTCTGTCCGTCTCCCCCGATTAGACCGTAAGCCCTTCAAAGGGCAGGGAATGTCTCTATCCGTTGCCGATTTGCACATTCCAAACGCTTAGTACAGTGCTCTGCACATAGTAAGCGCTCAATAAATACTATTGAATGAATTTATCTTCCCTGTGCTTCAGGTACCTCATCTGTAAAATGGAGATTAATCTTGTTAGCCCATGTGGGACAGGGACTGTGTTCTACCTGATGAGTTTATCAACCCCAGCACTCAGAACAGTGTTTGACATATAGTAAGTGCTTAGTAAGAACCTAAGCTATTTAGGCTGTTTCCCAAATCAGACTGTGGGAATTCCTGTTACAGTGGCATCCTTATAGGCTGCTGCTAAGAGCACCAAAAGGGAGATAACAATTTAGTCTCACCAAATTATCTGCAGAATGTGGAGTATGTAACTGGGCTTCGCATAAGTGAGCTCTGCCTAAAAACTGGTTTGAAGGAGGATTCCCCTTGAAGTACATCTGGAGGCAGGTAGCACTTATTTCAGGATACCCCAGCTAGGTAGAAAACGGAGAGAGAGAGAGAGAATATGAGTGAACGTGAGTGGAATGAGGTTTTTCTATTAGCACCATTATTAAGAGTAGTAACTCCTAACCAAGTATAAGATGATTCTTCAATATCAATCAACCAATCAGTGGTATTTATTGAGTGCTTACTGTGTGCAGAGCTCTATAATAATGATAATAATAATTGTGGCTTTGTTAAGTGTTACTATGAGCCAGGCACCGTCCTAAGCACTGGGGTGGATACAAGCCAATCGGGTTGGACCTAGTCCCTGTCCCACATGAAGTTCTCATTCTCAATCCCCATTTTACAGATGAGGTAACTGAGGTCTGGAGAAGTGAAGTGATTTGCCCAAGGTCACACAGCAGACAAGCGGCAGAGCTGGGATTAGAACCCATGAACTTCTGACTCCCAGCCCGTGCTCCACCCACTAGGCCATGCTGCTTCTGTACTAAGTGTTCGGGAGAGTACGGTATAACCGTTGGTAAACATGTTCCCTGCCCACTACAAGCTTAGAGTTGAGAGGGGTGAGAATTAATATGATTAAATCATTTATATTTTTAGAGGAAGTGCAAGGATAAATTGATGATTTACATGTCCATCAACTGCTATAGTGTACTCTCACAAGCACGTAGTACA